>NC_134568.1:210619631-211819631 GCF_050947875.1 Dermacentor variabilis
GGCAGTGTTCGTACAATTTCTTAGCATACAAAGGAAAAGTTAAATGTTGAGAGAGACATTACTTGTTAATTAAAAGATGTCTAGCGTCAGATGGCTATTACCGACTAAACGGAGGTGGAATATTCGACATATTAAATGTCAATTCAACACTTACTTTTCTCGATTCGTTGATTTGAGAATTTGATATTATATTTCATCGAATATTCGGCTATGTAAGATGACCAGCCATACGAAATTATATACTGTTATTGGAGTGTGCCTGTCTGGAGAAGCAGTAATTAATGTTGTGGCTGTTGATGTATTCCGCGTCATCGCCTATTATTCGTCAATTAGGTTCCTGGACACAACAGCCACGGTAGAGTAAAGCAGTACTGCGTTAATAATTATGCTATGGCTGTTTGTTTTCCTCCGTATTTTTATGTGTTAAAACCGGTTCTACTGCAAGTTAACAGCCATAAAATTGGTTAGCGCACGCGAGAAGGGGGGGGGGTAGTTTGTTTTTATCTAAACACTGACAGCTCATGCAGCTCATGCGACGCTCTCAGCGCCCTTTCAAGTCGCAGAATTATTCCTGAGATCAGGCCCATTTGGCCTCTTTGCACTGTAATTCGGAGACCTTGACAAATCCCACCGAAATGGAACAATGGCATACCTTTCAATGGTGACATGATCACTTGGCTAGCAATGAACTCACTGACAGCGAAATAAAGACCTTTTATGGCGCTGCATGATGAAGCACGCATCGCTTATTAGTGACCGCTCCATGCTGTCATCAGCCATTCAAGGTAACACAGCGATTCCTTGAGCTATAATCCCTACCTCATCCATAGGTATATGCATGAAATTGATATACCGACGTCAAATTCCGTGTACCTTCCAAAGTCACGCGCAGTCAAGCAAGTTTTTCAGACGGGATGCGCGGCGCGTCCTCATCGGCCGAGTCAACGTCATCGACTGGCCTGGCGTCAGGGCATGAAGGCGGGTGCTCCCGTACATATAGAACTCTAATGGACATACTTAGCGTTTGCCCTGCATATGTGCAAAAACGGCAGACAGTGACAGATTTTTTTTTAAAAGCACCGGCGGACCACAATTTTCCAATGGTTCTATCGGTGTTATTTGTTAACACAAACGCTGCAAGCAAACAGAGCCGCGTTGTCATGTTAAATTCGCTAGTATTTCATTGCGTGTAACCGCTTTATTTGATTTGTGCTGGTGCTGTTACAACAAACCCAGTGGCAGGCGCGGCAAGACTTTAACAGCAGCGTCCGAAAAGTCGGGAGAAGAGGCAAAGAAAGATTCGCTTTAAAATAAAGTTGGGTGGCGCGTGCTCGAGGCGCAAGCTCGGCACGCGCAGTGTTTTTCTGGAAGCCTGCTTCGCTGGTCGCCGCAGCCGCCGCTCCGCTCGCCACCTTCGCCCTTCTGCTGAAATAAACGTAGGGGACTACGGCCCTGCTCGTGGGCCGCCGTCACGACTTCTTACAGTCATAACTCGACCACGGGGTGACATCAACTTCGGAGAAATTTGGAGGACGCTTAAGCTTTGCCTTCAAGAGTGGAACGCGATAGCATTTAAAGATCCCTGACTGCTTCTCATGCTTCCCGGCAACTGCAGCTTATGTAACCGTAATGTTTACTGGGAAACACTGGCGACGAACGCTATGCACGAAGGCGAGCTTTCTGGTAGAAACGCGGCCTTTGCGCGCTACCGTGTGCAAATCTCGGAAGCCATAGCCGCTCTACGAATGGTAGAAACGCTGGAAAAGGGGTTTGTGTTTCGAGTTTCCGCGTAACAGATTTATGTTCTTTTTTCGTATATTCAAATTACAGCCCGACGCTATCATGTTTGTAGGTTGTGTGTAAGTCGCACTTTACGATTTTTCTTACGTATTTTACCATGAGAAATTCAATTGTTTCAGTAACTTCCTTGCGCTACATAGAGGGTCTGTGTGATTGGGTATGCGTGGTTGCGTACGCCCAGCGTCTGCGCCGGATGCTGTGTGTGTGTCGTATCTTGGGCGCCGAGTGCCACACGTGTTCCGCGCAAGTGCATCGTATGTCAAAACGCATGTACCATGTGCATGCTGTACATACAAAATATCTGTTATTGATAAAAAGACACACCCCTTTCTGAATACTATATATGTACACATGTGCAATAAATCGGTGTTCTAAATTTCCGCCACTGCCCCGGCCCAGCATGTTTAGCTTCCTAGACGCTGCAAGACATGGTGTAATAAGTGGGACACGTATTCAAGCACGACTTCGATCTTCGACGGGCAGCACTGCAGGGACTACGTAATGGATTCACTGAGAGCGCCTGGTCCGTTAAACATGACGGGGAAAGTGAGCAAGAATTGGCAGACATTCAAGCAGAGATTCGAACTCTTTCTCGCGGCATCAGAACCGGATGACAAGAAGCGATCAGTGTCGTCGAAGACAGCGCTGTTTCTCAGTGCCACAGGTGAGGATTCTATCGAGATATTTAATACGCTCAGCTTCGCAGAAAGCGAAGACAAGGCCGACTACGCGATGGTCGTCAAGAAATTTGACGATTACTTCAAGCTGCAGATCAACGAAATACATGGACGCTACATATTTCGGAAGAGAGTTCAGAGCCAATGTGAGCCATTTGAACACTTCCTGCGGGACGTGAAGCAACAGGCATGGACGTGCAATTTCGGCGCGCTTCAGGATTCTATGGTCCGAGACCAGATTGTGTACGGAACCAAAGACGACAAGGTGAGAGAAAAACTCCTCAGGGACGGTGAGTTGACATTGCAGAAGGCTGAGCACGTCTGCAAGGCAGAAACTTGCCAAGAACTCCCCGCCAAGACTCTCCGCCAAGAAACTTGGGAACGAGGTCAAAAGCAAGTAGACACCATCCGCAATGCATGCTCGAATCCAAAAATGGCGCAAGCCAAGATGTACAAATGCTTCAAGTGCGGACGCACGCATCAGCCTAGAGACTGTCCCACGTTCGGACGAACGTGCCGAAAATGCCAAAGGAGAAACCATGTGCACTTTGCGATTTGCTGCAGAGCCCCCGCGCTGGTCGACGAAATTCAAGATCACGAAGTTGATTTCAGCGTCTTAGGGGTGTCTGCAAGAGGCGTCATAAGCGAACGCGACTGGATGGTTCGAATGAACGTCAATAACGTTTCGGTCAAACTAAAAGTCGATACAGGGTCTCAGGTCAATTTGATGCCCGTTGGAATATACAATAGAATGCGCCCAAGCCCTGAAATGAAGCAATGTAGCGTGGTGCTACATTCGTACAGTGGAGACACGATCAAACATCTTGGAGTCGTCCGAACGGAAATAACGCTGGGCGACCGAACAGTTCCTCTCGAATTTTTCGTGGTGCGCAAAGGTCGCGCAATCCTAGGCCTACAAGCAACCGAACGACTTGGATTGCTCTCGCGCGTCCACAGCGTATCACAGGACGACTGTGATGAAATCGCGAAAGACTTTCGTCAAATTTTCACTAGGACAGGCTGTGTGAAAAAGTGTATCACATGATTCTTCGAGACAACGCCGAGCCAGTCATTCAGCCAGTTCGACGCGTACCGTTGGCCCCGACAGAACCATTACGGGGTGAACTCGAGAGGATGGAGCACCATGGAGTTATCACAAAAGTCACCGAGCCTACTGACTGGGTGTGTCCCCTGGGGATTGCTAGAAAAAAAGAACGGGAAAATTTGTCTCTGCATTGACCCTAGCAAAATCAATGAGTGCATAAAGAGGGAGCACTACATGATGCCGCGACGAGAAGATATAGAAGCTGAGTTAGCTTGTGCAACTGTATTCTCCCGCTTAGACACTAACTCTGGATGCCACCAAATCTTCTTGGATGACTAGACATCGCGGATTTGCACGTTCTCTACCCCATTTGGTCGTTACCGCTTTTTACGATTACCCTTCAGCATATTGTCCGCCCCTGAGGTGTTCCAAAAACGCTGAATGAAATTTTCGAAGGCCTTCCCGGCGTGAATATATAGGTGGACGACATCCTGGTATGGGGCTCGTCGGTAGACGAGCACAATGAACGTCTGACATCTGTGCTGCTAGCAGCAACACGCGCCGGCTTAACCTTTAATCCTGATAAGTGTAGCATCGGCGTCCATGAAATCGAGTTTCTTGGAGATGTAATCGATAAAGCAGGCATCAGGCTGATCCAGGCGCTAATTAATTGTATGCTGCACATGCCGACCTCAGAAGACAAACTCGCGGCACAAAGGATGCTAGGTGTCGTCAATTATTTCGGCAAGTTTCTTCCATCTTTAGCTCAAAGAACAACTCTTCTGAGGAGCTTGATCAGACAAGATGTTGTCTTTGAATGGACCAATAACCACGAAAAGGAATGGAGAGAACTATGTGACTACCTCAGCACAAAGTCCATGTTGTCGGTATTCGATCCGGCCAATTAAAGCAACAAAAGTGTCATGCGATGCATCCCGAGACGGAATCGGAGCCGCTTTGTTGCAGTGTCACAATGACACATGGAAGCCCGTGGCATATGCATCCTGAGCGCTTACCGAAACAGAACGGCGTTATTCTCAAATTGTAAAAGAAGCTATGGCCGTGGTCTTTGGCTGCGAAAGATTTAATCATTTCGTCTATGGTCGCCAATTTACTGCTGAAACAGACCACCGCCCTTTGATCGCTACCTCCTAGAAGGCGATTGGTGACATGCCTCCGAGGTTGCAAATATTTTTTCTGAGATTGCTGCGTTACGAAGTTCAATTAAAATTTGTTCCAGGTAAGCAGCTCCTCCTGGCTGACATGCTGTCCCGTGCCACAACCAAGACAACGGCCTGCGACCTCGACAGCAACGATGTAGAGGTGCATGCCGGGAGTACGGTTTCCTCGCTTGTTAGAACACATGGAGGCGGCTGGCTGCGGAAACGGCGCGTGACGAACAGCTAAGAAACGTGCTGCGAAATCTAGAAGCTGGAAAATGCTTGGAGGGGCTGTAGAAACGATTCGAAGGCGATCTATCACACGTGAAAGGAGTGTTGCTCAAAGATTGAAAAGCAGTTATTCCGGCTAGCATGAAAAGAGACACTTGAAAGAATTCACCAAGGGCACTTGCGAATCAGCAAGAGCAAAGCCAGGGCAAGTTTTTTGGCCGGAAATGAACTTAGACATAGAATCGTTCGTCCAGACCTGTTCTATTTGCAAAAAGTATGCATATAGCCAACCTCGAGAGCCTCTACAGATGCGCCCTGTGCCGGACCAACCATGGTACCCTGTCGGCATTGACATTTTTGAATACGGCGGGAGGTCGTACCTGTGCGTTTACGACGCCCTGTCAAACTTTCCTGAAGTGGAACTGCTCAAGGACACCACGGCCAAAACAGTGGTTGACGCAACAAGTTCTATCTTTGCTAGACGCGGCATCCCCATAGAAGTTGGTTCTGACAATGGCCCTCAATTTTCATGTTGGGGATTGCGTTGTTCTCACAATTGTACGATTTTAGGCATGTCACGTCTAGCCCGGGATACTCACGTTCTAATGGGTTGGCAGAAAAGTGTTCACATAACTCAGCGTATCCTCAAGGAAACGACTGAAGCGAAACAAAATTTCTGGTTGGGACTGCTCGCTTTCAGGACCACTCCACTCGAGTGTGGCGCATCGCCCGCTGAGCTGCTGATGGGACGAAGGCTCCGCACAATTCCCAACGTTCAAAGCAACCCCAGTCACGAGGTGTTCCGGCGCCTTCAGACAGACCACTCTAGGGGATCAACGGCACGCCTGAGCCCTGGAGATACGGTACGGATCAAGAAAGGTGCATGGGACACGAAAGCGAAGGTTCTCAAGCCTGCTGGTTACCCGAGGTCGTATACAGTTGTCACAGAAGACAGCACAGTGTTGAGGCGCAACCGGCAGCACCTGCTACTGACGCGGGAGCCCTTCCGACGCAACGTACAGGAAGACGACGATGATGACTCCGAGGGAAACTCGGGCCAAGGAAATGGGTCGGCACCTAGCTACACTGAATGTACAGCCCCGTCTATTCCTTCTGAGCCCGGTGCCCCAATAAGTGTCTCGTCCACACCAGCCCCACGGAGGTCGCTCAGATAACGTCGACCGCCTCAACGTCTGGCCTACGACCAGAACTTCGCGCAAGTGCCGTGAACGAAAGTGCCTGACAATTTTCATTAATGCTCTTTTCCCATCTATTGTTTTGTTTTTCGAACAAAGGTATCGCATCTTGAGCGCCGAGCGCCACACGTGTTCCGCGCAAGTGCATCGTATGTCAAAACGCAGGCACCATGTGCATGCTGTGCAAACAACTTATCTGTTATTGATAAAAAGACACACCCTTTTCTAAATCTTATATATGTACACGTGTGCAATAAATCAGTGTTCTTTCACCCACGGCCCGGCCCAGCATGTTTGACTTCCTAGACGCTACAATACAGTGTTCTCTGCGGCACGGGACCCTTAACTCACCCTGAACTTCATCACAACCAACGGCCAGGCCGTGGGAGCCCACGCCCGTGCCCCTACGGTACGCATTGATGCAAACCAGGACACCGCCATAGCCAGTACTCCTCACGAATAATTTGCTACGAGAATCCGGCATCTCAAGAACCTCCACTTGGCGGACAACACAAGGTAAATGCAGCTGGTGGCGAAGCTTCCATAGGAGCCCATACGTTCAAAACATGGCGGTTCATCGGTGGTTCATGGGGCTTAACGCCATCTGTATTTGGAGGGAACATTTCCGGCGGGAAAAAAAATTCGACGCCATATCCGTTAAAAACAGAAATGACGCCATTTTGTTTTCGGCGGCGCGAAATTTGTTTTGTTGGCCTGCCTTTAGAGCTATACATTCAAATGCCCCACCATTCGACTTGATCGGCGTTTCGAGCTTTCAAGGCTGAAAGCGATGCAGGAAAAGGCGAGCCGTACGGTTGTCGAAATCGCACCCTTGCACAGAACACTCTCTTTGGAGGCTGACGAAAGCTTTAGGTGCACAGCGCTGATCCCATCATCGGATGCCAAGCGCGTCAGCCAGCGCAATCCCACGAAAACAACTACACAATTATCTGGTGGTCGTAACTCACTACTTTTGACTGAACAGGTTAAGAAGCGATGAAGCTAGCCGCGTCGCCAAATTCAGACAAACTTCGGCAAGCAAAAAAGCACAACGTGTGAGGGGGGCGTATTTCAACAGGTGAACTTTACAAGCGCGCCTTTCTGCACATTTCAAGAGGTGCATTGCATTGCGAGTGATAGCGGCGTCAACGCCCCCTGTAACGACGGGCACTGAAAAAAAAATGTATTTATTAATAATATTAAAATTAAATAAACTTCTATTTCTTAACTCGTCGCGAATATATAAAATTGACCAGGAATTTTATTTTCGTTGAATGATTCTAACTGTGCCTCGCTTGAATTAAAAAGCGCTTTTTTTTTCTTTACCAATGTCTGTTCCCTCCAAACATAGTCGCGCTTCAATCGCTGCTCCCGTAAACGCCCTTGCTGATGTCGGTGGCAATTTGTACTGAACTGCTTTTCGTCCGAAGCTTCGCGACCTATTTGGGTCGACCTTGGACAACATTTCGCCGTGACGGCGTACGTTGCGCTGCCAGTAGACGCGGTCGGGGGCGTGGCATACGGGTCCCCACAAGTGCCACCGAGGAAGACCTCCTGAACTACCACTCATCCCGCGGTCAAACCATTCTCCCCACTCGAATGCTGGGCAAGTCCACCACCACCCTCGTAACCTTCTCTGGACGGACAGTACCCTTTTATATCGCGTACGCTGGCGGAGAATTACGTTTCACCCTTACCGCCACACCACTAAAGTATGCGGCATTTGCCAATAAGTTGGACACCGAACCGACGTAGGCCCACCCCGGACGCTCAAATCTGCTCCACCTGTGGCATCGCGAATGCGCTACCTGGATATGCGTGGACACCAAAGTGCGTGCTATGTCAAGGTCCGCATCCTACAGCCGACAAGGACGTCTCCCAAGCTGCTCCAACCAGCACCACCGTCGACACACCCGTTGTCACACCGTTCCAGCAGGCGGGATCTGCTGAGGCAGCGTAGCCGTTCCCGCTCGGCTACATACCCGATGACTCACATCAGGACAGCGCCCACAGTCGCGTTTCCGAGGGCGTACCAGGTCTCAACCACTCCTGCAGCTGGGCTCAGCGCCTCAAATCCTGGCCCGGGATCCACCAGTGGACACCGGCGCCGCCCCCCCCCCCCAGGTGAGCTAGGTAGGACAGTGCTTTTCCAAACCCACCAAAACTCCAACGACGTCTCCCCTGAAACCCCCCATACGCCCCAAACCCACACACGCGTCTCAAGAAAATCACTTTCTTCAACTAATACCGGAAATACGTAACGAAAACGCCGCCCTGCACGCAGAGATGCAACACCATTCCTCGCCAGCGAATACGCCACACCAAGCTTACTGACTGGGATGCCGCAGTGAATGAGCGCAACTCGCAACACACACCATCGAAAAGCTGAATCATCGGTGAACGACCTCCAGGCTTGGGTCAAAAGGCATTCGAAGACCCTCGCGCTTAAAACAGAAAACCCCGCAGTCGACACACTTTTACTCCATCTCTGGGAAGCATGCCATAACCTCGTCAAGTGATGGAAACGCCAAAAACACAATCGTCGGCTTAAACTTCGAAGTACCAACATTACCGAGGCAGCGGGGAAATACACCATCCAGCTAACAAGGCAGAATTGGCAACATTTCTGCAACAAATTGCAAGGAACACTCAGTACCACCAAGGCATGGGGCATCTTACGCCATCTACTAGATCCCTCCGAGAACAAGAACATTACCAACCACAACACGATAAGGATTCTCCGTGCGTACCCAGGCACCGACGCGGATGTTCTCGAAGAACCGCAAAACAAGTACATCGCCCTCCCCCCCACCCCACTAACCCGACTGCACCTCCGCAAGATTACATGGGAGCCTCCAACGAGGACCTGGACATTCCCATCAACGTACTCGAGCTAAGGCAAGCTTTCAATCACCTCACCTGCAGCATCACACCGGGCAGAGACAAGCTGACAAACAAGCTGTTCCATAACCTGGATGACGATTATTGGGAGGCTCTTGTCGATCTCTTCAACCATCACTAGCAAGCTGGCACTTTACCCCAGGGATGGAAGGACGCAGACATTGCTCTCATTCCCAAACCCGGCAGGACGCCGAGTCTGAATAATCTCCGCCCTATCTCCTTGACATCCTCTCTGGGCAAGCTTTTTGAGCGCTCAGGTTCAAGAGGGGGAACTTTGGGCCATTTGGTCCGACATGTTTAAAAAGGAAAAAAACCGCGACTTTAGACGGGACGTAAGACGAAGGTAAGACCGCACGTCCTGTTTTTGAGCACGTTCAGTCTAATGCCACAAAGATACGTGTCGTGTGGAAATCTGGAGGACTAAGCGTTACACCGCGCTTCGGGTGGCGCTTGTTCACGGGAAGTACGCTGTTAATTAGCGATACCTTCCGGACAGCTGCCGTCCGCTTGACATCTCAAAAACGTCAAGGAGATTGTTACGGTGTCTTAAGATAGAAGTGGTTAAGCATGTGGCGCTGCTATGGTGTCTACACGCCCAGTTGGACTTCTCGGCGCATTCACAGCACCGCCAGCAGCGCGTCGTTACCGGCTGCAAAAGGCGGATGCGAAGACGGTATGCCTGTCGCATCGATGATTCTACAGCCTCGACTACAGCCTTACCTGGAAACCGACCTTCTCTTGCCAGACTCGATGTTTGGCTTCTTCCCGAATCTATCGGTACAACACGTCCTTCTTCAACTAAAAGAGGGGCTATTGGAACGCCTCACCCTCACCAGCACAAGCGCCATCATTGCCCTAGATATCAAAGGTGCCTTCGATAACGTCTCTCATCAGGCCATTCTCACCTACCTCAACGCTGCCAAATGTGGAAAGTGTATGGTTACATCCATGCTTTCCTCAGAGACCGAATTGCCACCATAGGAATAGATTGTCTGCTCTCTCAGCCCTTCCGAACACCCAACGGGGAAACGCTGCAGGGAGCTGTGTTGTGACCCACACTCTTTAGCATTGCCATGATGGGACTCCCGCATCAGCTGAACTCAATAGTGGGCACACTCAATACTACGCTATGTATACAGACGATGTCACAATCTGGACGACTCGGCAATCGGTAAGCTGCCAGCAAGATGCGCTCCAGCAGGCAGTTGACGTCGTTCATCGACACGCCCAACAGTGTGATCTCCAGTGCTCACCAGACAAGTCGCCCCTTCTGGTCCTCCGCCACAAGATATGTCCGGCAAACGCGCAAACTCCTCCCAAATCAACCTCACCCTCACAGGATACCCGATCCCCGAGGTTAGACAAATTCGCATCTTGAGACTCCACCTCCAAGGGAAGGGCAGCAGCGCTCTCACCCTCCAACGCCTAACCACCACAACAACCCAAGTCCTAAGGACGATTGGCAGGTTCACTTCCCGGCGCCACGGTTTCAAGGCGAAAGATGTACTTCGCCTCATTCAAGCCCTCACCGTTAGCCGCGTGGCCTATGCGGCCCTCAACCTACCCCTTACCGCGGTGAAGCTAGACAAGGTCGACGTGCTTCTCGGGAAGGCGCACAAGCAAGCCTTGGGTTTCCCCCCTGTAACCGCCACTCTCCGGTTAGAATCTATTGGAATCCACAATACTGCTCGAGAAATCATTGAAGCCCACCTGACAAGCCAACGCAAACGCCTTGCCCTCACGTCACAAGGTCGCATGGTCCTCGGCCGCCTAGGATACCTCACCGCCACCTCTGACCATACAGTTAGCCACCAGCTTACGTTGGCAATACTCAACTGCATTCGAGTCGCTCCTATCCCCAGAAATATGCACCTGGACCAACACGCTCACGGTCGCCAGACTACAGCCCAAACACTTCAGGAGCGTTACCGTACACTGCCAGGTACCCTGTACACCGATGCTGCCACCCACGCGCACGGCCGTGCTAACACGGCCAGTGTGATCGACGTCGACTTCCCTTAAATGGTGTCGGCCTCCTTCACCTGCACAAGCATCACAGTCATCACAGACATCTCAAGCTTCCAGACGCAACTTTGCGAAAGGACGGATCTCCGCTGGAGCACACCGTAAGAGCCCACCCGCTCGGGGCAGATTTTGTATGGACCCCTGGCCGCGAACGTCTTCGCCTACACCAGCAAGCTCACGCTTTCACCCGGGCATACGCCACCCGGGCTCCGCAACATGAAGATCATGATTTACAGGTGGTCTCTGTACCTCCTCAGTACATCAACCTCCAACACTATCGCCTCTCCCGCCACATCTATCCCACTCCACACAAATCCCTCACCCGCGAAGACGCATTAGCCAAGCGTCAACTTCAGACTAACACTTTCGCAGACCTCAGTTTATATCACGCTATGCCACCCACCCTGTATCCATATAAATGCCTCCGCTGCGAGGCGTACGCATCACTGTACCATACTACCTGGTGTTGCGTACTCCAGGGTAGCGTACCGTACTGCTGCCGGGAAGTAGCGGCGCCTGCCTATCGAAGCTCGACCGACATTACTTATTGGGTAGCGTGGCGTTGTCGGCGGGCTGCAGGCATCCGGTAGATCATGGCGACCAAGCAGGGGCGAGACGATTTGCTAGTGCGAAACTTGCACGGTTTATTCAAAGGTAGTTGAAAGAAAATAAGAAAAGCATGAAGAATGAAGTATCAAGTATGAAGTATATCAAAAGTACATTTCGGAGCCCCTTAAATAGGCTCTCTACAAGTGTGGGCGGGATCTTGCTTCCGCCGATGACACGTGACAGTCACGGAGAGAGGGCCCCTCCTCCTGCAATACCGAGCACGGGGAGGAGAAGTCCATCCTCTTTTCGACGAATCCGGGGAGAAGGTCGGGTGAATGACCTCTCCGGCGCCGTGGGGTCCGGCCAAAAGAAGGTGAAGGGGATGAGGTAAGCACACACGATGCCACGACCATGAGAGGAGGGGAAGGGGATGAGGTCGCCCGTGGGCTCTGGCTCAGGGTTGGGTGAATGACCTCTCGCCACGTGGTGTCAGACGCCAACCCTAACAGCACCTCCGGCGGGGGAGGAAAATCCCGACGTGTAGGGGCCAGCAGCCGCTGTACGAGGGATCGGCGTTTCGGTATCAGGATTCCCCGTAGAGGTCACGAACCCTTCGTTCGTAGCAGGTAGATTCCGGGGAGTGGTCTTCCGTCCTCGTGGCGCTCTTGTGACTTTTCTCCTTAGTCCGGTCCGGTGAAATTGGTCTTTGCAAGCAGGTCTCGCAACTTTTCGTCTCCTGCGTGGGCAAGCAATGACCCCAGAACAGTGCCGGACCCACAACCACAAAGCAGCGAGCACAAGGCCAGTCTCCCCCAAGACACACCCGGCTTTTAACAAAAAAGAAAACCCGCTACACCTTTCCCATTTCCTACGCGCGTCCTCCCCCCCTTAACACTGAAAACAGCCATTTCTTGAAAGCGCTAAGACGTGGTTATTAAAATCAGCTAACAATCGGCTTCACTTCGGAAAAACATATGAATGCACAAAAAATATGCCACGGAAACCCGGATGAGCATGAGGCTTTCGATACTCTAGGGGCAACGACTTAAACCGTCGGCATTGCCGTTAAGCTTACCCTCCTTGTAGCGAATAACGAAGGTGTACTGTTGAAGAGCCAAGCTCCAGCGCAAAAGTCGACCGTTTTTCGTAGACATGGACTGCAGCCATGTGAGGGGGCAGTGGTCAGTCTCTATGGTGAATCTTGAGCCAGCGATATAGCAAGCTAGCTTCTGTACCGTCCAAACTACGCAGGCGCATTCCTTTTCTGATGCACTGTATGCTACCTCACGAACTGAAAGCTTTCTACTGGCGTACAGTACAGTATGTTCGTTCTCGTCATCTTTCTTTTGACTGAGCACCACCCCCATACCCCTGTCACTGGCATCGCACTGAAGAATGAATGGCTTAGAGTAGTCGGGCGCGTTCAGCACTGGCTGACTCGTTAGTGCGTTCTTCAGCATACTAAAAGCCTTTTCTTTTGCGTCATCCCACTTTACCGTTTGTGGTTCTGTTTTTCTGAGAGCATCCGTTAAAGGAGTCGCAATCTCGGAATACCGCGGAATATATCTTTGGTAATAACCCGCCAAGCCAAGGAATGATCTGATGTCCCGCTTGGTGCGTGGTTGCGGGAAGTTGTCTATCGCGGTCACTTTAACCTCGGAAGGCCGACGATGGCCTTGCCCTATTACATGACCTAGATAAGCTACCTCCGCGCGCCCTAATTGGCATTTGGGAGCCTTAACAGTTAAGTTGGCCTCTCGTAGCCGACACAACACGGTTCGCAGGTGTTGCATATGGTCCGCCCATGATGAAGAAAAGATAGCTATGTCATCGAGATAGGGAAGTGCAAAGTCCTCCATTCCTCGTAGCACCTGGTCCATAAGGCTAGAGAAGCAATATGGCGCATTCTTCAATCCAAAACTCAGGACTTTCGGACGAAAGGTTCCCATCGGGGAAATAAACGCTGCAAGCCTGCTTGCCCTCTCGGTCAACGGAACCTGCCAATACCCTCTGACTAAATCGAGCGTAGAGATGAAAGTTGCACTGCTCACCTTTTCAAGCCTTTCCTCGATATGCGGTATTGGATAAGTCTGGTCCTTCGTGTATAAATTGAGCCTGCGGTAGTCGATACATGGCCGCGGCTCTTTTCCTGGGACCTCAACCAAGATAAGAGGCGAGGAATAATCACTCTCTCCTGGCTCGATTACACCTAGCTCTAACATCTTGTTTATTTCAGCGGTCATGACTTCACGTTGACGAGGCGAAACGCGATAAGCTTTCGAACGAACAGGGTCCGAGGAGGTTAACTCGATATCGTGAACGATCGCAGTTGTCCTGCCCGGTGTATCTGAAAATACGTCTTTAAATTCAAACACGATTTCCCTCAGCTCGGCCCTCTGAATGGGATTCAACTCCGCCTGTTCTACTAACTTATCAATGGTCTCGTGAATGTCTTTTGTCTCCGTCACGGCTGTTACCTCAGCAAAGTCGACAGGCATTTCCTCAGATTGGTTATTCAAAGAGGGTTTCACGATCATTCGCTTTTCCGCAACTTCAAAGCGTCGCGTGCGAGCCGTCCTGTCATAGTAATGCTCAGCATTGTTTTGTGCTTTACGCATTTCCTGCTCAGTAATCATTGTGGCAGGGCTTACGTTTAACAACTTTCTCCTACATTCTGCCTCTCGCGACATTTCAGGCTCCGCTGCTTTCCTGGTTTTTTTCATTAGCTGGCGTACTTTCCGCCTCATCCCCTATAGGGCTATCCTGTTCAGTACTGATTGACGAATCAGCTGTCAAACCTGTTTGTTTCACCACTGGACATTCATACACTGCTTTGGCCGCGAGCTCCTTTACCTTGGAACGAGTCAGGGCTTGCACTGTTCCCTCACTAAACCCGATTCCCTTGCGTCGTAGGAAATCCTCTGATTTGTTAGAAAACAAATACGGATACTGTGGCGGAAGATGTACCGAGACGGCGGCTTCAGTGTCCAGTACTCCGAAAGGGTCTTCAATACGAATTTTGGCCACCGGGAGACAAACACTGGAGGCCTCTACGGCTTGCCTTATCGAAGCACATTCCCCCGTGAACTGGCCTGCCTCTACGTACGACGGATGCACTACGTCCATTGTGGCTGCCGAGTCGCGAAGCACTCTACACGGTTTGCCGTTTACCACGAGGTCTCGAATGTACGGTTCGAGCAAGTTCAGATTCTCTGCGTTACTACTTAGTGACATCAACACTAGTTTGGGATTTCTGCATCCCGCGGAGGTATGCCCCGTTTGCCGGCAGTTGTAGCAAACTACTGGTTTCTTAGCCTCGAAAGCCTTTTTCTTTTGCTTTTCTGCCCTCTGTTCGGGTGACTCCTTTTCTCCTTCGCGGTCCTCGTCACTACTTTTCCCTGAATCTGATCTTTCCTTTGTTTTATACCGACTCGACTTTGACCATCGTTTTGGCTTGTCGGGTCTGCATTTATTCATCTCCTCCTTAGGAGCTTCGCTGCCTTCGTCCGCACGGCGAGTTACGTACTCCTCAGCGAGATCGGCCGCTCTCGTGATAGTGTCTACGCCTGGCCTATCCTGAACCCAATGCTTGATGTTTACTGGCAGCCGGCGGTAGAACTGTTCTAAGGCAACGCACTGCATTGTCTTTTCGGCATCTCCGAGTGCACCCTCTTCTCTGAGCCATTCCTTCAGGTTTACCTCCAAGCTGTATGCAAAATTTGAATATGACTCACTTTTGGTCTTCTCGACTTCCCTGAACTTTCGCCTGAATGCTTCAGCTGATAATCTATACTTTTTAAGCAGATTTGCTTTGACTTCATCGAAGTCCTCTGCTTCTTCTTTCACCATGCGGGCGATAATATCAGCTACCTCACGTGGCAGTAACGTAAGCAAGCGTTGCGGCCACGTGTTTCTCGCGAATTTTGCCTTCTCACACGTGCGTTCAAACTGTACCAGAAAAAGACCTATGTCCCCTCTTACTGCGTAAGGTGCCATGAAGTCTGTCATTCTGCGTTCATTTTCGCGTGCCTCTGTGCTAGGTCTTAAAGAATTTTGTGCTTTCAAGAGCTCAATCTCTAGGCGCTTCATTTCGAGGTCGCGCTCTTCTTTGGCCTCACGTGCGGCTCGCTCTTCTTTTGCCTCACGTGCAGCCCACTCGCGCTCCTCTTTTTCCTCTAGGCGCTTACGCTCTTCTTTTTCCTCTCTCTCGAGGCGCTTGCGCTCTTCTTCTTTTTCTTTAATGCTCTCGAGGCATTCCGTCAGTTCCTCGTCGTCTGCCCCGGTCGCTTCGATCGCCTCAATGATCTCCGGCTTTCTCTTTGATTCGGCAATTTGGAGGCCCAACTCTTTGGCCAAGCTCAACAATTCCGGCTTCTTTATTGCCTTCAAGTTCATGGCTGCCCTTAGTGCTGCTAAACCTTCACTCTATACAACCTTGACGTACTCAAACTTCCGTCAACGGATTAAAGAAAAATCACTGCTATGTACTTTCCAGAAAATACGTAAAAGCCAAGTGATATCTCAGTGAAGAAAAGCCGTGCACTCACCATATGCAGTCATGATCCAGACACCTTCCTTCCGAACGTTGTTGCCAGGACGAAGAGGCTACGATTTCGTAGTTGTCGTCCAAGTTGGGGTCTCCAGGATTCCGTATACCAATCGCTGCCAGCCAGTTGTTGCGTACTCCAGGGTAGCGTACCGTACTGCTGCCGGGAAGTAGCGGCGCCTCCCTATCGAAGCTCGAACGACATTACTTATTGGGTAGCGTGGCGTTGCCGGCGGGCTGCAGGCATCCGGTAGATCATGGCGACCAAGCAGGGGCGAGACGATTTACTAGTGTGAACCTTGCACGGTCTGTTCAAAGGTAGTTGAAAGAAAATAAGAAAAGCATGAAGAATGAAGTATCAAGTATGAAGTATATCAAAAGTACATTTCGGAGCCCCTTAAATAGGCTCTCTACAAGTGTGGGCGGGATCTTGCTTCCGCCGATGACACGTGACAGGCACGGAGAGAGGGCCCCTCCTCCTGCAATACCGAGCACGGGGAGGAGAAGTCGATCCTCTTTTCGACGAATCTGGGGAGAAGGTCGGGTGAATGACCTCTCCGGCGCCGTGGGGTCCGGCCAAGAGAAGCTGAAGGGGTTGAGGTAAGCACACACGATGCCACGACCATGAGAGGAGGGGAAGGGGATGAGGTCGCCCGTGGGCTCCGGCTCATGGGGTTGGGTGAATGACCTCTCCGGCGCCGTGGGGTCCGGCCACGAGAAGGTGAAGGGGATGAGGTAAGCACACACGATGCCACGACCATGAGAGGAGGGGAAGGGGATGAGGTCGCCCGTGGGCTCTAGCTCAGGGGTAGGGTGAATGACCTCTCCGGCGCCCGTGGGCTCCGGCTCAGGTGGTAGGGTGAATGACCTCTCGCCACGTGGTGTCAGACGCCAACCCTAACACTGGGCATGCCCGAACACACTGCACCCCATCCTCAACCCCACACCCGAAAAGTGGGAGGCCGTGCTCTCCAATTCGGGCCCGCACGGCCAGCAACAGCTGTGCGGTGGACGTGGCAGGCAGCCAAAGCCGCCGGAGTCCTGGAATGAGCCACCCCCCCCCCTGGGACGCAGGCTACAACATAGAAAAAACAAGCAAGCCCGTATTTTTTTCATTTTTCTTGAATAAATCACCGTCTATGTTCCACTTTTCAATTAACCCCTTTCAGGCCAACTTAGGTCCCTGTCTGTGTCACTAGGTATGTGTCTTCTTCAACGCAGAAAAAAAATATCCTGTAAAATTTTCAAATGCTGGGCGGTATCAAACCCACGTCATATATTCAGAGAATATTGTCTCAATATATATATATATATATATATATATATATATATATATATATATTCCTATACTCGCCACGCGCGAACTTCACCGCGGCGCCGCGAGGTAGAGGTCTGGAAAAAAAGAACATTCTAGAGTATAGAGGATGTCATAAAAGTGAATTCGACTGCCGCCAGCTTACTGAGAAACCGGTTAATGTTAGCATGTGGCGGAGAACAAGGAGCGCCCTCTCTTCCAGCGGCCTTAATTTACACGGCCAATTTGGCATAAAGATGTTGGCCAACGTCTTAGCAACTTGAGTGAGAGATTATGAGATCGTTACTCAACCAACGACAACATTTTATTTAGTCCGAAGCAGCAAGTTTTAGTGCGTTAGCATTCTTAAGGTACCTCACGCACTTTCCGGAAGCCAACTATTTATCTGTTTGTATCTTTGTATCTAACCGTTTTCCCGCCTACCTGGGTCACTGGGTGGTGCATGGTCGAACGGGTAGCGCATCGGGCTGCTGTGCTGAACGAATAGGGTTCGAAACCAACCAACGGACCGACTTGGGTCACTGAGTGTGTGGCAATGTGTACATACGTGCCACTCTTCAACGAACCCCTTTCACACCGACATGGGTCACTGTAGATGCCGAACAGAATCGGTACTGCTTTTGGAAGACACTGTTTGACGTCGACTTGGAGCACTGGGTATGTGGCACTCGGTCTGTGCTGGTCTTCAATTAACTTCTTTAATGCCAACTTGGGTCACTGGATACGTACCAGCAGGTGTGTGCCGTTCTTCAATGAACATCTTTGACGTCAGCTTGGGTAATCAGTTATTTGCCATTGGGAATGTGACGCCCTATGATGACGAAAGGACCCCTTAAACGTATCCAATGCTGTGTGGAATTGAACCCGCGTCACAAGGGTTCCTCAAGGACAGCAACCCGACGCATTGGGAGTCTGCGCCCCAATCGCACTGCGTATGTGCCGCTTTTCAATGAACGCCCTTCACGCCCGCGCTTTATCGAACTGCTCCATGAATACGCTGGCTATGCGCCGGTCTTCAATGATCTTCTCGCCAGCTTGGGTCGCTGCGTGTCTGCCACTGAGCGTGTCGCAAGCAAAGGAACAATTATCAGTTTTTGCACGCACCGGCGCGCCATGCTTCTCGTCTCCGAGGCCACGCGCGGATTTCTCGACAGTGCCACTAGATGATGCAGCGTGTCTAGAAAGAACAGGGGGGTGCCTCGATGTCAGCGCCGCCTCCCGCCGCACAGGATGGCGACACCCTTTGGCCAGGCCCGCGCCGTACCTCCGCCTGTGTCGGAGATGTTGACGTGGCCATACATGTGCGGGCATTAGTCAGTGCGGCGCAGTCGTGTTGCCTGGTGTTTGTAACTTCGGCGGTGTTGCGCACGTGTTCGATAAGTTGACTTTTCGGGCTCGCGACGTGAGATGAAAGGTACATGACCAGGTTCATAGCTAAAAATACTCTGTCATGGCCGCTTGCTGCGCTCCTTTGTGTACCAGCTCAACGGAAAACTCAGTGCCCGTCCACTCTGTGAAGAAGGATGACCAGAGAAGCTTTGTATGTGGGCCCCTTAATTTGCAAACTGCACCTCCGCCGAGGGTCGGCCCGGCATTGCACTACCTTCGGGATCGGCCCGCGTATGGGGAATGCTTAACGCCTGCTTCACCTCCGCCGCGGGTCGGCCCAGCATTGCACTATCTTCGGGATCGGCCCACGTATGGGGAGTGCTAAACGTCCGCTTCACCTCCGCCGCGGGTCGGGCCGGTATTGTACTATCTTCGGGATCGGCCCACGTATGGGGAGTGCTTAACGCCTGCTTCACCTCCACCGCGGGTCGGCGCGGCACTGCGCTATCTTCGGGATCGGCCCACGCATGGGGAGTGCTTAACACCTGCTTCACCTCCACCGCGGGTCGGGACGGTATTGTACTATCTCCGGGATCAGCCCACGTATGAGGAGTTTTTTGCTTACAACGACACGAAAATTTTCTTGGACCGTAGAGGTATAGACCTTTTCATCGGGCGAGAAGGATAGGGCGTGCGGAGAGCCTTTCCTCCTCTCTGGCTTGGGCGATCCGGCGCGGCGCTGCTTGAAAGTATTGCTGCCGCGTGCTGCGGAACGATTTCGATATGTTTTAAATCGTACTTTGTGAAATTTACGCCATGTCCGTTCATAAGGTCGTCAGGGAAGCCTTTCGGTGTATCGCTAACTACAGTAGGCGGAAATATGTCTTGGGGACGCAAAAATGTGACGCGCTTTATCAGCCGCGGTGTACGCACATTATCAGTCGCGGTGTGTGTACGTGTTGTGAATTATTTTGCTTATATCGGTTTTATTTCACCAAAGAAAACCGGTGTCCCTGTATTACCAGCATTAAATGATAAATCAGCTCACTGTCTGATCGCTTGGCGTAGGGAGTAAAACAAAGCATAAGAGCGCATGCTCGTGCACGGCCAACCTAAGGCAACCACGAAACATCTAAGCGGCAGGCGCTATGAAATATTTGTGATGCACCGGCATCGTTTTCGCGTATTTCAAGTCTAGTAGGCTTGAAATTACTATATGTTACGCTAGCCTTCCTGCATGAGGCCGATGGCGCTGCTCAACACAGCGATCACTGCGGTTGGTGAACCGCAGCACGATACAATTGATGTAAGCTGTGCGCTTCGGCATTGCCTTTTTGGCATGTATACAGCCATAATATATGAGAGGGATCGCATAAAAAGAATAGGATGGCTATTTTTGAGGACAAAATTTTCGTAATACGTGTGAGTGTGTCGTAGAGAACGGAATGAACACAACCGAAAAAGAATTCGGTTATGATCCTCTTTCTAAAAAAAATAAAGAAACAAGAGAAAACGGGCTAACGCCGCAATACTACCTCGCATAGTCACGCCGCACAACGTTTATAGACATATAACCGCTGATGCCGTATGCTTAGGCCATGCGGTATATAGAACAAAGATATATGTAATCCAGCACCTACCACTGCTTAGGACGCTCGCGCAGTTCGTAAACAGTCCCTTTGCTGGACAAGCTTAACTCAGACTGTAAGGTATGCTGCTATTACTTGCCAAAACTATTTTATTCAGGGGCGGAAACCTCATCCATCGAACCAAGTAGTCACGCAATGTAACCTGCAGCGAACAGTTTGAACGCTTGTCAAAGTATAACATCACAGCTCCTATCGTAGCAGAGCGGTACCCACGCTGTTGCGATCGTCGCGTATGTTTTATGGCTCCTAAACCGCAGCTTAGAAATAGATGGTAATACTGCAGTAAGGTCGCATTAGTTAATGGAACATTCAGAAATACACAGCTGATCTCTGAGGCTGATTGTAGGCTCAATTATGCACGCACACATCTCGCTGCGTGTTCCGTCCACCTCAACGCCAGCAGAAACTCCGGCCATGACGCCTTAAACTACTCCATCACGTCTCACAGAACCGTTTACCCCGTAGAAGACGCACGTCATACTAAACAGACCGCACGACCGCGAAAACAAACGCCAGAACCTAACGCCGAGCGTATACCTGCCATGCAAAACACTGCTTTCACCCAAGCCAGTATGGCGCTGCTCATAGGCGGCGCCACTGCGCTCACACTATGGCGGCGCCTACGACAAAACGGTGTATACAGCTTTGCTGTAAAAACGACACCTATGCCTTAAAGGGCCCCTCACCACGTCTGGCCATTTTGAGCTGACAAGCGCAGAGCATACAATGCGCGCTAACGATCGCGTTTGCAAAGAATTGCATCGCTCGCCGCGGAAAGGCCTGAAATTTCAATCCGAACGCAGTTTTCCCTTTCCCTCGCGGCGACCGCGCTCCAAGCCGGACGGTAACGTCCTCGTGTCCCTGCACCTACGTGCTCGTGTCCGCAGTGTGACGTTGCTCGTAGTGATACGTGACTTCGATAATTATTCTAGGTAACATCTGTTATTTGTGTGATCTGTTGCTTGAATTTACAAATTGAAATTTAGAGAAATAATGAAACACACAAAAGGAATGTCTGCGTGTGTTTTTTTTTTTTTTTACTTCGCACCGAAGCAAGAGAGATGTACCTCCGCTTCGTCTGCTTGTTCCCACGGTAGTGCAGTCACGAGCGCAAGTACCGAAACTATGCCATTTTCTACCGTGTTCCAGCGGGTCATCATCCTCTGCGATCCGCTTGTTCGGCCTCAGTATTCGTGTAGCACTGAATTATACGGCTAGTCATGTGCCCTTGTGCACAGCGGGCAAAATCATGAGCTGCGCGAACGAGACAACAGCTCGCGTGCGACGCCGTCAGCGGAAGTGCGCAGCGCCGAAAAAAAAGCGAGGAGAAAAAAAGTGAAGGCGGGGCCTGTGACGTATGTGTCACGCGATCCTCGAGATCCGGTATGGGAGAACGCAGGGAAGGAATTTCGCTTGCAGAGGCTAGACTGGGCGAGTGGAGAGAGCGTCTAGCTTAAGCAGTGGAACTCGCCTGCTGAACTCATGTGCTCGCGCCACTGAAATATGTCTATATTGTGTATTAATGAATCTATGTGAAAAATTTTTGCGGCAGACCACTCCCTAGAGGACGTGTAACAACTTTTAGCGTATAACCAAAATTTGCTATGGGGCCTGGTGAGGGGCCCTTTAAATTTTCCCGTGACCCAGAACGTAGCAAAAAGTCGACGAGGTGTCAATGTAACGTGAGTATCATCATGTAAAGAACTCACCTTAGTGTTCCACTTCATTGCGTAAGTAGTTTTCATTCCTGAAACATACATGTTCATTATTAAAGCGCTGGAAATCGAGAACGAGAGCAGACTGTATCTTTTTGTTACTTGTTGAGGGAGCGTGAGAAAAAGTACTATGCAGTCAGGGCAAGGGGAGGAAGGCAAAATTTTTGGTAAGGCAGTGCAACCATGGCCTCAAGATCTGGCGGCGCGCTCAAAGACGCGCGCCATCCGATTTCGGAGGCCGTGTTGCAACATACGACACCTCTACACGTCTCTATATATATAGAGAGAGAGCGATTGTGAAGAGGAATATGCGCTATTCACAATCATTCTCTCTCGCTCTCTCTAGAGAGAGAGAGAGAGACTTTTCTAGGTGGCGTACTCTCTAGGTGACGTTGAGTAGAGATTTGGTAGTGAGGATGAGGGCGAAACACAAGAATGTCGGCATTTGCCTACCTCTTGTTCTCACGAGAATGGCTAAATGCTTAAACAGCGCGGCGTCTCATACACTCTAAGAACAGTTTACACATCAGAACGGCAAGTTGGGCCAGTTGGTTGGGATTCATGGTATGGGTTGTGACAGCGCACACAAGACAGGGACAACAGAAGAATAAAACGCGCTGTGTCGTCGTTTTATTCTTCTGTTGTCCCTGTCTTGTGTGCGCTGTCACAACCCATACCATGAACAGTTTACACCCTTTGGCTTGCCCCTTCTGCCACACAAAAATAATCGTCATCTGCCTTGATGCGTTTCCTTTCTTTATCGCTGCAAGCCCGGAACTTTCCAGTGACGAACGGCACGCGCGTTATCAGAAGGGGCACTCCAAAGGGTGTAAACTGTTATATGCTGATAACGCGCGTGCCATTCGTTACTGGAAAGTTCCGGGCTCGCAGCGATAAAGAAAGGAAACGCATCAAGGCAGATGACGATTATTTTTGTGTGGCAGAAGGGGCAAGCCAAAGGGTGTAAACTGTTCTTAGAGTGTAGGTGGTGTCCAAAACCTGACTTCTATGTCGTGTTTTGGGCTCCCAATATCGCTTCCGCCGCATTCGACCAGCAAAAGCATATACCGGTGTCATACGTACGCTTCTGATCGCGATTGGGACCGATCCGGATTGGATTTCTAGATCGCGATCAACAATAGTCGCTGCTACATGGTCCAACGATCCGGATCAAGTTATCGTCTGCTGACCGTTAGCAACTCTCAGAACTGCATATTCTATTATAGCTTCAAATTCAGATTTGCAAAATATAATTAAATTTGGACAATAGTTCAATTTTACAGCTTATTATTGTTCGTAAAAGATTTTTAAACGCTTTTTATTGAGCTGGTTTCACGTCTTGTTTGTGGCGTTTTCAGAATACTTCGCTAGAGGGCGCAGACGTCAGCCTGCGATCGCGGGGCTCCAGATCATCGCGGTCATCCAGATTCGTATCCCGCAGGGTCTGGCAGGGTCGCGATCGCAGATGACCATGTAGCAACACCTGATTCGGATCAAGCTCGATCCGAATTAAGCTCAAGCTCAAGACCAGCCCCGATCGCGATCAGAAATGTACGTGTGACGCCGGCATAAGATCCGCATTTTAAGTTCAGAGGGAGCCAACCTGATCTGGATACCACTAAACGGCCCCCTCCAGGTAGGCTCGTGCAAGAGGAGTACAATAAAAAAAAGTCGCAATTTCACCGAATGGCAAAGCATTGAATGCGATAGCCAATTAGTAGACAGCTATAGGAAGAAGTAATAGTAAATTTATCGGCCCTATAAACTTGTAAACATTCGCTTACTAACTAAATTAGCAAGCATGTTGTCACGCGCGCACAAGCAAACATGAACACATCTAACTTGATGACCGCAGAAACTCGCTGTCTAAACGCGGTGGTGAGGAAGCGCGGCAGCAGCAGTGAGCGAATTGACTTTCGTGCTGCCTTTTGCTTCAACGCGAACTCAGCGGCAAAAACAGCGCGCACGAAACTATGAGCCCTCGGCGTTCGTAGACTGCTTATCGCAGTTCGCTTTGAAGATAGGGCCCGCGCGGCCGCGCCATGCACAGCAGCAGCCGGAATATAAGCAACACCCCCTAGATCGCCCCCCGCTCCCTCCCTTCCGGCTGGTGCACGGGCTGGTGCCTTGCGCGCGACGGAATACGGCGCGCTTCCTACCGCTTTCCTCCCTTGCGCGCGCGAGATTGAGCCACACAACACCTGAGCCGCCATCGTCGGCTCACCCTCGCACGCTTTCACTCGCACATATATACAGCATGGTTCTTTATTTTATGCATACTGCATACAGCGCGCGGCGATGATGTTATCGCCTTTGGACTTTACACGGAACACCACGACGACGGTAGAAATGCGCCTGGAGTGTCCGTATAATTCCTATCGCAATAAAATGTTGCTGTATATGGCTCTGTAAAGGGAGCCGAGAAGGGAGAAACCGCATGACTAGAAGAGGCGTATTGCCTCAGGTGCGGCAGCCCGATGTGTGACCGTGTGATCCACGTATTGTTTGCACGTTCAAGAACTGAACATAGTAAAATAAATGGTGACATGGCATGCCGAGCTGTAGTCCACAGTTGCTCGTACTGCAAACCCTTGAGATGACTCTCATGACAGCATAGGCAACGTGGCGGTCCTGGCGTATTTTGGGATGTGCAATCCCTTTTCGGCGCATGTAGTTAGCAAAAGCATAGCCTTCGTGATGTGTTTCTGTTATCAGCAGCGGCCGTCGCTGAGGCGTGAATTTGGGGCATCACCTATTCATTAAAGTGCGTCCAAATAAAGAAATTAGTCTTGAAGTGCAGAAAGTAAACGAACTAAACAGGCAAGAAGGATACAGGTGAGGGTGTGTGAAGGAACGGATTAAGAAGCCGCGAATGCGTCTGCAGTTGGGAAACAATGGGCTCAATATGGCAGCGTCCATACTGTGTTGACGTTGCAGACGGCGTTAGCCACCCTAACGGCGTTTTGAGCTGCGATTGCTTTCTGTGGTATGTTTCTGGTGTGCAGCTGCGCTGTTATTGGCACTCCGGACTAATGAAGTACGTTTTTAGAAACCTCTTCATCGTATTCTTGCGACATCAGCGGGATATTTTTCTGCGGCCTCAGCTACAACGCTTCTCTGGTGCGGCCACGTAACGAACATTGGACGACAACGGGTTTGCCCAGACCTCTGTGTTCTCAGCTTGTTTTACTGGGTCGGTAACGTATTTAAATGACCATTAAAAATGGCAGAGAAGAACCTTATGGCAAAAGCGACAAAAGCAGCTTCGTACAACATCATTCTGCAGTTAACTCTGCGTGTTTTAACATTCGTGCTGAATGCATACATCTTGCGACACATCACCAAAGACCTGTTGGGGGTTATCAATGTGCGGCTGATGCTTCTGTACACAACTGTGCAATTCCTGAGCAGGGAGCCTTTCCGTCGATCCTGTTTGAGTGATACGGACAACCAAAACTGGCCTGCCATCATCAATGTAACCTGGCTGTGCCTTCCCGTTTGTATCTTTATTGGTGGCATTATGAGCTTTGTATGGTTGTTCGTTCTGGAGCGACCTGAACCCTTGGTGGCGAGTGGCTACACGCTGGGCGTACACTGTGTGGTCATTTCTGTTGTTATCGAAGTGCTTGCTGAACCTCTGTACGTTATAAGTCAAGCGTTCCACTACATAAAGTTCAAAATATTTTTTGTGGGGAGTGGCATTACCTTACGGTGCATCATAATGGCAGTACTCGTTGCCTTCGACCCGCGGAATGCTATTTGGGCTTACAGCGTGGCACAACTAATATCATCTGCCTATTATACTGTTGTTCTTTATGCTTACTTCACGTTTGAATCAAGGCGATTGCGCCACGGCGATGAAGATAAACCAAAAGACTCCAGCCGCAAATGTAATGAACATGCACTACCTTTCACCAGTGCATTTGATATTATTCCTTTCATTGGCAGTAATGGTACACAGCTTGACCGAAACATCACAAAACTTACTTGGAGTTTTATGAAGCAAACAGTGTTCAAGCAGCTCTTGACTGAAGGTGAACGTTATATCATGACTGTTTTCAGCATTCTGTCGTTTGCTGAGCAGGGTGTTTATGACATTGTCAACAACCTTGGATCCCTAACAGCCCGTCTTGTCTTTCAGCCAATTGAAGAAAGCAGCTATGTGTTCTTTGCTCAAGTAGTACAGCGTGATGTGCCACCCAGCCAGCAAAACGTGGACAGTGTCATGTTAAGTGTATTAACATTGAAACAGCTTCTGAAGTTACTGGCTCACATTGGACTCATCATTTTCACTTTTGGTCAAGCCTACTCTAGTCTTCTCCTACATTTGTATGGTGGCAGTGCATTGAGTGACAGTCTAGCACCTCTGCTACTCAGGTGGCACTGTGCATACATTGTATTAATTGCTATCAATGGAATCACCGAGTGCTTTGTGTTTGCTGCTATGAGTAAGGAACAGCTGGACCAGCATAACCGCAGGCTCGCCCTTTTTTCTGCGCTATTCCTATTTATTGCGTACCTTCTGACCACCTTGTTTGGTGCTATTGGATTCATCCTGGCAAACTGTTTTAACATGATTGCACGTGTTGGTTACAGTACATACTATATAAGCGCATACTATGCCAAAACTCAATACCGTCCATTGCATGGTATTCTTCCTAGTGCACGTGTGCTTGGTACTGCTATGTTTAGTTATCTTGTAACCACAATTTCGGAAGCAATGTTCTGCTGTCATGCTGGATTCATTTACCTTTTGTTGCATGCTACTGTTGGTGCACTGTGCTTGTTTGTGTTCTTGGCTGTCATCTATATAGAGGAAAAAGAACTAATAGCATTCCTCAAAACATGTTGGCATGACAGAAGCTTTGGAAAAATATCTGAGAAGGTGCAGTAGCAGCAGTGTTGTTTTCCTATTGATAGTTATCATGTTTTCTTGGTAAACCATGTGCTTAAAAGTGGAAGCATGAAGTGCGTATGTTTAATTAAAGGAATGCTGCTTTTAGGAGGCATTTTACTCAATTTGTTAGTTTTAGGAGGGCTGCAATTTGTAGAGATTCCTTCTACTTGATTCTATGCCACTTTTATTATCCACTGCTTACAAACAGCTCATCCCGTTGATAATGCAGGCGGAGCGTCGCTCCGACTACTGACGAAGCACGAAAAAGAATAGCATCGGAAAAGGCATCACTACAATATCATAGCCCAGCATACTGAATCAATTTTCTACTGTGCACACAGTAAGATTTCTAATTTTTTTTATCTGATTGTATTTCTTAATGTCACTGTTTTATGTGTTACCACTACAATGTCGGAATGTTGCTTCTGCAGTCATGTTGTACTACCAGAAAATTTACTGCCTCAAGCAATCAACTACTCCTTCATCCCAGGAGCAGTTCTGGAGTACAGACTGCAGAAATGTGGAATTTAAGAAGTGCATAACCTCCTCAAACTGCAGCCACTTATTGCATGCGAACATTTGTGCTTTTTTAAATAAGAGCATGAAAAAAGTCAGTTTCATCAGTGCTGCCAATTTAGTAGATGAAATTATGGTGTATGTAAATGCAATGTATACTAGTAAGTGTGAAATGGTGTGATCAATATCTGGGCACTAAAACATCCCATTTGCTAGCATTACAGACTGGCAATAGCTTTGCACTCAAAGATTGTTTTCTAAACAGCTTGTGCTCCACTTTATTGCGTCATTCAGGCCTGGACAATATTGCTTGTCTGGTTGTAGTCATCATCATTGTCTTCCTTAATACTAGTACTGAATTCAGGGCCAATGTAGCGCAACATTTCATTTTACTTGATCGTATTCCTTTCTTATCATCCACTGTTATCAACCAGCCTATGCTGGTGATAATGTAGGTGGAGCGCCACTTGGACCATTTGCAAAGCATGAAAACAAAAAGAA
The DNA here is from genome assembly GCF_050947875.1 of Dermacentor variabilis. NCBI lineage: Eukaryota > Metazoa > Arthropoda > Arachnida > Ixodida > Ixodidae > Dermacentor > Dermacentor variabilis. The sequence continues at coordinate 210,647,684 of NC_134568.1, forward strand.
TTCGAATATAATCACCATATCTCAGCCCTGGTTTCTATCGCCTGACCTCCCACCCTATCTATATTTTCATTGCCATAGGGGTATGCTTTAGCCACATCAAAGACCCGCATGTCTGAGTCTGGCCTTTCATTCATTTTCACTTTGGAGTAGTTATTTAACCACTCTGCTTTTTTGTTCCATGGAGTTCCTCTGCATTGTTGCAAAATATGGTTTTAGCACACATTTGTGACACATATTTTTGAGTGGTTAGTGACATTATTCACAACATCCACACATTTTATGCACTTGCTAACATGCTCTGCCTCACTATAGTTGCTGAGAGCACTTGCTGGCATCAGATGACTCAAGTAGCTCAGTGAACAGTGCACTGGTTTCAGAAGGAAGAGGCCACTGGTTCAACTCCGCCAAAGTTTTTCTTATGCTATATATCTTATACTCCGTGACGATTTGTTTCTAAGTAAAACTTCTAGAGCATGCTGCAAAAACTCTACTGAAACCTGGTTCATGGCACTTATGTTAACCCTTTCACTGCCACTCCCAGGATAACTCAGGCACCCACCCTCGAACAACCCTTGCCACTCCCAAGTATACTCGTTTGTATTTTTACTGCACTCCCTCTCTCTCCGAAAGCAACTCGTGCAAAAGAGAACATTGCGTACATATTCTGCCATTTATAGAAAGTTTATATAAACACACAAAAAACTTTTAAGTGAAATTTCTGACTGCAGGGACGTGATCAGGCATCGTTCGGAGCGCACGTTCGGTTGCACTGCATGTGATAGGCCTGGGCCACACCCACTTCGTCACCTGCTCGAAGTCGGCGCGGTCTAGGCCATTCTCATTCGGAGCAACCAAATGCATGCTCCAAACAACGATTCCCGATCGTGCCATGCCCCTGGTGGACCAAATGTCTCAGGAATATGTCACTGTCTTGACAGAACAGCCATGGCAAATCAGTGTGGCAGATCTGTCCACACTTTGACATTCCTTTCACTGTAAAATATAGTCTGCACATTTGCCTTTGTGTTGACATGAAATTTGGTTTTGATCACACATTTCATGCCTACTTAAATGCACCCACCAAAGGAAAACATTAATTCAGTTTAAGCTGATAAAGTATTTTTTGAAACTCATTTTGTTTATTTCATGGTAAGAAGTTGGTTATTACAAGAAAATATGAATGTCAAAGTTTCATTTTTGTACATTACACTGTTTTGTACAGTGCACAAATGGCTTTAGGGAAAAACAATACAGAGATAGTGTGCTGTACAGCATGCTTTCTCCTCTGTACTATTTTTTCCTTAAGCAATCCACGCAATGCACAAAACACTGCCATAAACTATTAACTTGCCCAAGCTTCCACCCTTGCATGTTTCATTTTTAAATTTTACACTGGAATGCCAATGCCAGTACATCAGTGTGATGTCATCGATTTGAAACTATTTTTTCGTATGTGGGCCACTGTGGCTTAGTAAAAGTTCTTCAAACTTGCTAACTCGAGTCTTTGGCTTCTTTAGCATTCAATGTAGTCCACCTTTACCAATAACAAGTTAACTGGGCCTGAGCACAAATCGTCGAAATCCATGGTGTCATGGCAAGCTGGTGCAGGAACTTCAAGACTACATTACCACCCATCTTTTGTTTTTACACCTTCTCCAGCTTACCAAGCCTTTTGTCATGGTAAAAGTGGGTTTGTTGGTGTTCCATAAGATAAGTTACTAATGCAGCTCAATTAACCTTTGTCTTTAGTGTCCCCTTCAATTTGTTACATGATGAAATTTTGCATCTTTTCTCTTCAGTGTCATCATCATCATCAGCCTGTTTCATGCCCACTGCAGGATGAAGGCTCCTCCCTGTTATCTCCAATTACCCCTGTCCTGCGTCAACCGATTCCAACTAGCGCCTGTGAATTTCCTAATTTCATCGCTCCACCTAGTTTTCTGCCATCCTCGACTGCGTTTCCCTTCTCTTGGTACCCATTCTGTAACCATAATGGTCCAACAGTTACCTAACCGGCGCATTACATGACCTGCCCAGTTCCATTTTTTTCTCTTGATGTCAATTAGAATATTGTCTATGTCCGTTTGCTCTCTGATCTGAACTGCTCTCTTTCTTTCTCTTAACGTTATGCCTAGCAACCTTCGTTCCATCGCTCTTTGCGTGGTCCTGAACTTGTTCTCAAGCTTCTTTGTCCGTCTCCAAGTCTCTGCCCCATATGTCGGCGCTGGTAAAATGCACTGATTGTACACCTTCCTTTTCAATGAAAATGGTAAGCTTCCAGTCAGGAGCTGACAATATCTGCCATATGTGATCCAACCCATTTTTATTCTTCTGTTAATTTCCTTCTCATGATCAGGGTTCCCGGTGAATAATTGACCTAGGTAAACATACTACTTCACAGACTCTAGAGGCTAACTGGCGATCCTGAACTCATGTTCCCTTGTCCGGTTATTCACAATTATCTTTGTCTTCTGCATATTAATCTTCAACCCCACTCTTAGACTCTCTCTGTTAAGGTCCTCAATCATTTGTTGTAACTCGTCTGCAGTGTTGCTGAATAGAACAGTGTCATCGGCAAACTGAAGGTTGCTGAGATATTCGCCGTTGATCCTTACTCCTAAGACTTCCCAGTTTAATAGCTTGAATACTTCTTCCAAGCACGCAGTGAATAGCATTGGAGAAATTGTGTCTCCTTGTCTGACCCCTTTCTTTATAGGTATCTTCCTCCTTTTCTTGTGCAGAATTAAGGTAGCTGTGGAATCTCTGTAGATATTTTCCAGGATATTTACATAGCCGGTCTGTACTCCTTGGTTATGTAATGCCTCTATGACTGCTGGTATCTCTGCTGAATCAAATGACTTTTCGTAATCTATGAAAGCCATATAGAGAGGCTCATTGTAGTCTGCAGATTTCTCGATAATCTGATTAATGACATGGATGTGATCCATTGGAGAGTATCCCTTCCTGAAGCCGGCCTGTTCCTTTGGTTGACTAAAGTCCAGTGTTGCCCTTATTCTATTGGACATTATTTTAGTAAATATTTTATATAATACTGGGAGTAAGCTAATGGGCCTATAATTTTTCAATTCCTTAACGCCTCCCTTTCTGTGGATTGGTATAACGTCTGCATTCTTAGTTTTCTGGAACCCTTGCAGTCGATAGACACTTCCTATAAAGAGCCGCCAGTTTTCCAAGCATTATGTCTCCATATCTTTGATTAAATCGACTGTTATTCCATCTTCTCCTGACTGTCTTCCTTGTTTCACGTCTTGCAAGGCCCTTTTGACCTCATCGTTAGTTATAGGAGGAGTTTCTGTATCCTGTTCATTACTGTTTCTAATGGAGGTATCCTGACTCCTCTGGGTATTGTACAGGTCAGTATAGAATTCTGCTTCCTTTACTATATCTTCTAGGTTGCTGATGATATTACTCTGCTTATCTTTCAGTGCATACATCTTGGTTTGTCCTATGCCAAGTTTCTTTCCCACTGATTTCAGGCTGCGTCCATTTACGGCTTCTTCAGTCTTTCTCATGTTATAGTTTCGAATATCACTTATTTTCGCCTTGTTGATCAGAGCTTGACAGTTCTGCGAATCCTATCTTATCTCTTAGTATCTCTTATCTCTTAGTTGGACACTATCTTTCTTTGTCGTTTCTTTATTGGGTCCTTTGTTACTTGGGAGAGCTTGCCTACTGGTTGCCTTGGTGCCTTGCCTCCCACTTCAATTGCTGCCTCTGAAACCAGCCTAGTTGCAGTTTCATTCATTAGCTCTATGTCATCATCATCTCTCTGTTCTAAGGCTGCATATTTGCTTGCAAGTACCAGCCTGAATTTGTCTGCTTTTACTCTTACTGCCTCTAGGTTGGCCTGTTTCTTCTTGAACAATTTTAGTCTTTCTCTCTTCAAACTAAGGTGAATCCTAGCCCTCACTAACCTATGATCACTGCACTTTACCCTACCTATCACTTCTACACCCTGCACTATGCTGGGATCAGCAGAAAGTATGAAGTCACTTTCATTTCTTGTTTTGCAATTAGGGCTTTTCCAGGTCTACTTTCTGCTGCTACGCTTCCTGAAAAAGCTATTCATTATTCTAAGCTTATTGCTTTTGGCGAATTCTGCCAGCATCTCTCCTCTAGCGTTTCTAAAATCGACGCCGTAGTTGCCAATTGCTTGTTCACCAGCCTGCTTTATCCCCACTTTTGCATTGGAGTTGGCCATTACTACAGTATACTGAGTTTGCACTTTTCTCATCGCTAATTCATAAAACTGATCTACTTCGTCATCGTCATGACTGAATGTTGGAGCATAGGATTGTACTACCTTTAAACTATACCTCTTAAGTTTGATTACAACTGCAGCTACCCTCTCATTAATGCTGTAGAATTCATCAATGTTGCCCGCTGTGTCCTTATGGATTAGGAATCCTAACCCGTATTGCTTATCTAGGAGACCTCTATAGCAGAGGACATGTCTGTTATTCAACATTGTATAATCCTCACCAGTTCTTCTAATCTCACTAAGGCCGATGATATCCCAAATAATGTCTGATAGTTCCTCAAAGAATCCTGCCAAGCTAGCCTCACTTTAGAGGGTTTGGGTGTTAAACGTTGCAAGGGTCAGTTTCCATTGGCGGCCAGTCCAGACCCAGAGATTCTTAGCACCCTCTGCTGCGTTACAGGTCTGACCGCCGCCTTGGTCAGGTGCTCTGCAGCTGCTGGGGACTGAGGGCCATTGGGTAATTGAGTGAGTTATTTGCGGAGGGAGTGGCTGAATACTGCACCAGGGAGGCCAATTCCTGTTTTGGTGAGAGAGTTTCTTGTTGAAGCAGCGCTAAAGAGAAAAAGTGATGAGAAGGTTTGTAGTAGCACGCAAACAATAAGAAATAACGTAACGTAACAAAAATGTCGTAGTTTGCGTTTAGTTATTTCTTCTACATTTGCACTTATATTCATTTTCACGGGGTTTTGTTTGTACTCCTGTAGACCACGAGCATGTATTTGGAACTGTGAAGGGTCGTCGGTACGCCTGTAGGGTTTGCCTAGCCGAGTTCATGGCTGTGTGCGCATGTGCGATTCCAGAACTACGAGGCCAGACCGTTTAGAAATTGTTCTCTATTGAGCTACGCATCGCGATCAGGAAAGCGTATCTATCGCTGATAAATGAAAGAAGTTTTTTAGGTATGTAGGGCCCTCTAGGCTGTACTTGTGGGTGATAAGGTAGCCTTGCTGCCTATGGGATTATCTGACTGAGCTATGTCGAATGCTCAGTTGCCATAGTCGGAAGTTCGAATCCCTCTATAGGTTTTTCTTTTTCTTTTTGACGATGCTGTGCTTGAAATTCACCTCCTGCGGTGCACAACATCTGCAGGCTGGGAGTGACACCTGTCACTGGCAAAATATACTGAGAGCAAGTGGGGCTATACTCTTCAGTGTATGCAGACTGCAGATATGAGTGCGTGTCCAGAATATTATGCATATCAGCACAGCAAGGAATGAACTTACCTTGCAGAAGGAGTCTGAAATACTACTGTTCTACAGTATCTACAGTAAACTCCCATTAAGATGAACTTGAAGGAACTGTGAAATCTGTTCACCTTACCAGAAGCTTGTCTTACTATAATTGTTCCACAAAACCAAATGTACCATCCCTTCACAGTGGGATCGTAGATGGCACTGGAGTGGGTATGGAAGTGGCCAGTCTTCCAGCATGTCTCGAGTTTTGAAATTCTATGTTCTTCAGCTTCTATCCCTGGTCACCTTCACGTGCCTGCTGCCAGTTCACATCCACTGCTTGCCAACTATGCAGGCACACACCGTGCGTGATCCTGGTATCATCAACATATTGTCTAAGGCTGATGTCAACACTTGGACCATTGCTGACCTGCCCGTCATCAGCTACAGCAGCGGCCTCCACACATGCCTGGCCTTTAAATTGCCAATGCTTCGTCTGTCCTTTCAGCAGGGATGGGGGCGGCCATTCAGCCAACATGTCTCAAGTTTTGAAATTCTACGCTCTGCAGAAGCTTCTATCCCTGATCACCTTCACATGCCTGCTGCTGGCCCGCATCCACTGCTTGCCAACTGTGCAAGCACATGCCATGATGGTTCCTGGTATCACCAACACATCGTCTAAGGCTGATGTCAACATAGGACCATTGCTGACCTGCCCGTCATCTTGACGTCATCAGCTACAGCAGCACCCCTCTGCACCCGCCTGACCTTTAAATTGTCGGGGCTTTGTCCGTCCTTTCAGTGGGCATGGAGCGGCCATCTTGCCAAAATGTCTCTCAAGTTTTGAAATTCTATGCTCCGCAGGTGCGTAACCAGTCTACTCTTTAAGCTAAGCGATCTGACAATTGTTTTTTATTGCTGCTTCCATGCCCAAGTGTTCCCTTTTGACTCTGTCGGAATGTGTTGGTGTCACGTTCTTGTAGCTTCAGTCATGTGACACCGAAACAAACCCTGGCCCTTGATCTAATCCTACAGTGTCAATTGATAATGCAGGTACACCCGGAGCAAGTGGCAGAATTGTTTCAGATGTTAAGACATTAAAAAGCAGAACACTGAGCTTTCCCAAGGTCAGACAGACCTGAAGTCTGATGTCAGTGTTATTAAGTCTAGCCACGAAGCCATTCAATCCAAACTAACTAGCAGTTTCGAATGCCTTGATTTTCTAGAAAACCACACGAAGCTGATCGAAGAAGTTATGAGTGACTTGACCGATGTCTGTGGTTCTACTGATCACCTGAAACTGCGGCTCATTTGAACGATTATGAAGACCATTCAAGGTGTAACAATTTGATTTTCCACAGCATTCCTAATAACCACAAATACTGGCAATAAACCATGCAAAACACTATTGCGGCAATTTCTTTCGTCCTGGAAATGGCTTGCCTTCCAGTGCCGTTGAATGTGCCCATTGCCTGGGAGTTCCACAAATTCAAAATTTTGCCCAGTTATCATGAAAATCAAAGATTTTAAAAGAAGAGAGAGGGTGCTCACAATTTAAACTCAAACTAAACATTTCTGTGTCAGGATTTTTGCAATGCGATTCAGCAACTAAGAAAAAAAATTTCTTGATATTGCCAAAGCACAATCAGAGCCATGCTTATTTCAGCTAAAGTACAAGAAGCTCCTTATGAGCAGCAAATGCTTCATGTTTTACTCAGCATCAGATAGTGTCAGTCGAGCAGCCTTCCGGCTCAGTATGTGCACTTAGCAAATGTAGCTACACATGCAAAAATACGCAATCGCTCAATGCACCTGTATAGGATTGCACGAGGAGACCTTGTACCTCTCCGTCATTCACGTACGTGAATGTATTTCTTGGTAATGCATGCAGTGTACTGAACAAATGCAATGTTTTCGACTCTTTAATCGATTATTGTGAAGCAGATGTTATTGCCCTAACCGAAACTTGGTTACACCCTAATATCGACCATCACAAAAGTTTTAATGATGCTTCACGCTTCTCAATTCATCATTGTGATCGAGCTACACGCATTGGGGCATTGTACTCTTAGCCTCTAAAAAGCCTTTTACGTCTCGCCTTAGTCGTATCGATTCCCAGCTTAAATCTGTCTGGGCATGTATTGAATCAAGCCATCGTAGGTTCATTTTTGGTGCATGCTACTACCCACCTTCCTATTCTTCTGAGTTTATTAATGAACTGCATGATGGGGTCCTTAGCCTTATTAGTACCCAATTTCCAAATGCTCCTGTTTTTCTTATGGGTGATATTAATTTTTCCAACATATCGTAATTTTCTGTTCCTTCCACTTCTAATTCACCCTCAGCTGAAATCAGTAATTTTTTAACCTTTGTTCATTGTTCTAGCTAACACAGTTTATCTCACATTTGACCTGGATTTCGGGAGAGACCACTAATCTTTTAGCTTTAGTACTGACATCATGCTCCGAACTGGTGTCTGATATTTTGTGCATGCGAGGCCTAAGTGATCATTTATCATTAGAATTCAGCATTAATATTTCTATTTCAAAGCCTCGTGCACTCACAAAAATAATCTTAAACTCCAATAAGGCTAATTTCGCTGCCATCAACCGCGAGTTGCCCCATTTTCTTGATCTGCTCCTTGACAACTTCAGTGGACGCTCTGTTAATGACAACTGGCAATTATTTAAAAGTAACGTGCATGAACTAACAAGCAAATATGTCCCCCTGCGCAACATCTCTTATAATATAAAAGCCCCCTGTACAATGCAAATTTAAAACAACTTGCTGATAGAAAGGAACATGCATTTAGCGCCGCCAAGTATTCCTCATCAGAAGCCCATTGGAGTGTCTACCACAGTGCCAATTGCACTTATGTAGAGGCTTCAAAGGCAGCGAAAAATAACATTTTAAAAGTGACACTACCCTCCGCGTTGACCAGTGATCCATAAAAGTTTTGGCGCATAATTCTTCTGCTTATGACACTATCAGCCTTGTTCATTCTACTGGGAACCTTATACTGGACGATGACTGCCCATTCATTCTTCACAACGCATTTTCTAATAACTTTATTACTATACTTCCAGTCCCCCCATTCAAATGTTCCCATCACCCGTGTGCCCTGCTATGGACCCAATGATCATTGAACCAGGCAATACTAAAGTAATCGACTCTGTTAGGATATCTGCTAGCCCTGGTGCGGACCGCATTAGTGCTAAGTTTTTAAGAAGTGCCGCTGTGTACTCATCCCTGATTCTTTCAAAAAATTTTCAGCAGTCACTCGACAGTCATTGTGTTCTTACAGGTTGGAAGATCAGGAAGGTGATTCCACTCCACAGGTCGAGTAACAAGCATTCACCTATCAATTACCGCCCCATCTTGCTAATTAGCATTCCCTGTAAAATATTCAAATATATACTGTCATCACAATTAACTAAGTTTTTTTTTACTCCATCTCGATCTTTTCACCAGCACATCACAGTTTTTGTAAATCATTTTCTCGGGAAACTCCCAACTTCTTTCCTTCACTCATAAATTTCACCTAATTTTACACCATTCTTCGATTGCCGACTGCATTTTTCTCGATTACTCAAAAGACTTTGATCAAGTGTGTCATAATCTACTACTTTTCAAGCTAAGCAAATTAAATATAGATGCTCATCTCATTACTTGGTTAGAGTGCTACGTTACTAATCGCATTAAGTTTGTTGCTTGCAATGGCACAAGGTCTTCCAGCAAGCCCGTTCATTCTGGAGTACCACAGGGGTCCGTTAAAGGTCCTTTGCTGTTCTTAATATATATTAAGGACCTCCCAAATTGTGCTTCTTCTAATATTCGCTTATTTGCTGACGATTGTATTATATTTAGTGAAATTAACAACAATAACGACATTACTGCCTTACGAAGCAATCTAGATGCTGTATGTAATTGGTCTAACACGTGGCTCATGGGGCTTAATCCTAATAAGTGCGAAGCGCTCCTCTTAACTTGAACTGCCACTACCTCTCCCTGCTATTTTCTCAATGACCTGTTTCTTCTTACCCTTATCTTGGTGTTCACATTACCTCAGAACTTACTGGACATTACACATCACCAGTGTTGTTAACGATGCTAACCACATGTTAGGTTGCCTTTGTCGTAACTTCTCTTCTGCCCCTTCTCTCAAATTGTTCCTCTACAAAACTGTTGGCAGAAGTAAACTTGAATATGTGGCCTCCATATGGGATCCATTTAATAGTAAACTTTTAACGCAATTGAACTTGTTCAGAATAATGCTGCCAGATTTATCGCTAACTATACCCTCACAGCAAGTGTCACGTTTATAATAAATGCCCTTGAACTGCCCTCACTCGCATCCCGCCGCAAAATCTTCAGGCTTTCCTTATTTCACAAAATCTATTACCATATCCCACAGCTCCGATTTGAGCCACTGCGGCCACATTTTGATGGAGGCGAAATGCAAAAACGCCCATGTCCCATGCTTTGGAGGCACGTTAAAGATCCCCAGGTGGTCGAAATATCTGGGTCCCCTACTACGGCATGCCTCATAATCATATCGTGGTTATGGCATGTAAAACCCCAGAATTTAATTTTTTTTTAATCTCCAATTTCATCTACTTTCCCCAACCACTTTTATTTCTTCACACCTTCACCATAGTAATAAAATCAGTATCAACACGCCACACTAAAACTTTCTGTTCATTTATCCCACGGACTTTGGAGAACTGGAACCACCTTCCCGGATCGATTGCCTGCATACAAGAAATCGTTTGTTTTCATGAATCATTAGCTAACATCGTATAACCAGGAATTTTCATGTACAACCAAGAACTTCATGCAAGAAATCATTAGTTGTGATATTAGCTAATATTGCATAACTGTGAATTTCAATTCTTTTTCTCAATCCTAGCACTCCCCTCTATAATTCCTTTGTGCATTGAAGGTATCAATAAATGAAATGAAAAAGCAATAAACGAAACAACATTAACACCGAAAGGCAGGTAAAAAGAGGCATTTATCGTGGAGGTGCAGAGAAAAGTAATTAGTATAACACAGGAGCTGTGGCCGAGCTGCATCCAAGTGCCCTCTAACAGCCTCGAGGGGAAACAAGAAATTGGATTACGCACGCATGCATGCAGGCTGGTGATCATAGAAGTTTAATCGCAATGCCCTGTAGAATCCTTGAGGCTGCTAGAGGGCAGTGGGAGGCCCTTTTGACCACAGCTCCCATGTTCCAATTACTTTTTTCGGCACCTGTGCCTGCATGATACAAAATATTGCTCTATGCACTCTTGTTTAAGCTATTAAGTAATTGTTGCTTGTTGGTGCTCTGCAAACCTGTGCGCTGTCACAAATACTGACATTTCACCTAGCTTGCTCAAAAATTCTTTCTTACCTCTATGTTAAAGATGAACCGAACTCTTCAGCTGCATCATGTGCGAATACCGCCAGTTCTTGTGGCTCCTGGGCAGTGCCCTCACCATCATTATCACACTGCAAGGGCACCTGCAAGATTTCCTCAAATATCCTTTCTGTGGTGTCGGCCCTGCAAGTTTCAGTGTCATCATTGATGCTGGTGTAATTGTTTATGCTCACAAAAAGACCATTTGCTTCTTGTGTAGCTGGCAGAGCTGCCGCCTACAAGTCTACGGATACAAACCTCTTGCTGAGCTAAGTAGCAGGTATCAGTAGCAGCTGCAGTGGTTTGACTTAACCAAATTTGTGGGTCTTGTTAAAAAGCTTTTATTTTTCTTCTTTTTCTCCATTTGATCTGTGGAAAACAAACCAGATTTCACGCAGTATTCCTCATATCTGAAAATTTCCCTTAAGCAGGTTTGTCTTAACAATATTCTATCTAGCATCTTAATAATGTTGTGCAGTAATTAAGGAGAAAAGCAAGTTTATGCATTATAATTATTCTTAGAGACATCATGAAAAGTGTGGACAAAATAATTTCTGCCATTGTGTATTCATAAAGGATAGAAGCTACATTAAAAGGCCCTCACCAGGCTGCATAGAACATTTCAGTTATGCACTGGAAGTTGCTATGTGCCCGCTAGGAAGCGTTCTACCGCACAAATTTTTCAAACTGGTTGATGAGTAGCCAAGATAGAAATATTTCAGTGCCACAAACCCATGATTTCAGGAGGCGAGCTTCACTGCCCAACATAGACGCGCTCTCCACTTGCCCCGCCTAGCCTCCGCAAGCGAAATTCCTTCCCTGCGTTCTCCCTTACCAGAGCCGGAAGATCACGTGACAGATACGTCACAGACCCCGCCGCCTTCTGTTTTCTTTCCCCCTCACTTTTCTGCTGCGCGGCACACTTCCGTACATGGTCTCGCGCATGAGCTGTTGCATTTGTCTCGTTTCGCACAATGCACAATTTGGCGTGCTTTACACGAGAACGCCAGACTACCAATATAAGCAAGTGCTACACCAACAATGAGGCAGACACAAACAGATAATGGAGCATAATTGCACGCTGGAACACGATACAAAATGACACAATCTCATTGTCTGCGTGCGTGACTGAACGACGAGGGAACAAGCAGACAAAACGGAAGTAGATCCCTCTTGCTGCTGTACGAAGTAAACCAAAAGCTTGTAGACATTCAGTTTGTGTGTTTTGTTATTTCTCTAGACTTTAATTGGTCTATTGAAACAACACATGACACAAATGACAGATGTTGCCTGAATAATTTTCAGAAGTTATGTGTCACCATGAGCAACATCGCAGCACAGACATGTAAGTAGGCCCACTTGCGCATATACGTCACCTAGCCGGCCGAGAGCACGGCACCCGTGAGGAGAAGGGCAGACAGCATTTGGTTTGAAATATAAGCTCTTTCCACGGTGCGTAGTGATGTAATACTTAGCAGACACAATCGTTAGCACGCATTGTGTGCACTGTGCTTGTCTGCTCAAAATGGCCAGACCTGGTAAGGGTCCCTTTAAGGCAAATGGCAGTTTTTAAGTAAACAAGTCAAACTATTATCATTGCACTGACCTCATTAATTCTGTATATTTTATTAAAGTATGAGATTCCAATGTGCATTTTGTCTTATCTGACTGTGGTTGTAAGCAGTAGCCAGTTCATGTATACTTGTTGAAGAAAAGCTGACTGTTGTATGCCATGTTTAACACAGAGCTGCACATTTGCAAGCTATTAAATTAAGCACACCTTGCAGTGGTATTCAAAAGCACTACCATTTAATCTATGGCTTCAAGTTGTTAAAGAAACACCAGAGATGATTTTACACTTATTTTCATCATCGTCATCATCAGCCTATTCTATGTCCACTGCAGGAAGAAGGCCTCTCCCTGCGATCTCCAATTTACCCTGTCTTGCGCCAACCGATTCCAACTAGCGCACGCAAATTTCCTAATTTCATCGCACCACCTAGTCTTCTGCCATCCTCTACTGTGCTACCCTTCTCTTGGTACCCATTCTGTAACCCTAATGGTCCAACTGTTATCTTACCTGTGCATTACATCACCCGTCCAGTGCCATTTTTTTCTCTTAATGTCAATTAGAATATTGGCTATACCTGTTTGCTCTCTGATCCGAACTGCTCTCTTTCTTTCTCTTAACGTTATGCCTAGCATTCTTCGTTCCATCGCTCTTTGCATGGTCCTGAACTTGTTCTCAAGCTTCTTTGTCCGTCTCCAAGTCTCTGCCCCATATGTCAGCACCGGTAAAATGCACTGATTGTACACCTTCCTTTTCAATGATAATGGTAAGCTTCCAGTCAGGAGCTGACAATATCTGCTATATGCGATCCAACCCATTTTTATTCTTCTGTTAATTTCTTTCTCATGATCAGGGTTCCCGGTGAATAATTGACCTAGGTAAACATACTACTTCACAGACTCTAGAGGCTAACTGGCGATCCTGAACTCATGTTCCCTTGTCCGGTTATTCACAATTATCTTTGTCTTCTGCATATTAATCTTCAACCCCACTTTTAGGCTCTTTCTGTTAAGGTCCTCAATCATTTGTTGTAACTCATCTGCAGTATTGCTGAATACAACAATGTCATCGGCAAACCAAAGGTTGCTAAGGTACTGCCATCGATCCTTACTCCTAAGCCTTCCCAGTTTAATAGCTTGAATACTTCTTCCAAGCACTCAGTGAATAGCATTGGAGAGATAGTGTCTTCTTGTCTCACCCCTTTCTTTATAGGTATCTTCTTACTTTTCTCGTGTGGAATTAAGGTAGCTGTGGAATCTCTCTGGATATTTTCCAAGATATTTACGTAAGCGGTCTGTGCTCTTTGATTCTGGGAATTGTATTGCGAGCACGGTGGTAGCAGGGTCGTCAGTTGCTTGCACGCACGAAATGTTCAAACCATGTCTGACTGATTGAAGACAGCACTACTGTAGGTTACATGAGGCATAGCATTCCTGACTTCCTAGTGTATAGGCCTGCAGCGTTCGTGGGAAACTATGGGCCAGTTCCCCCCCATTTTTTCCTTCTCATTAGCTCTAGTATAAGCGCTGTCCAAAGCTGTAGAAAGGCTCTTGAAGACACCTATGGTAACTGTCAAGGTCGTTTGCTGTGCATGATGCTCAGAGCCGTATTGATGCAGCAGTCCGTCTCGCCACTCTTTAGTATTTACTCGGGAGCGCAAGTTTCGGATGGCCAGAGGCAGGCAAACACAACAACAAGCAGATGATATGCGGCTCTGGGCTTCTTGGTAAGCGCTGAAAACTTTTTCCTTTTCTTGCTTTTTTCACACAAGTTTTAAGTGCTGTTCAAATTCAATGGAAATATATTGTGTACCTAGGCACGTTCGAGGTCGCATGCATGCGTCAGATTTGGGAAACACATTTATTTTATTTGTTTCCAAAAGTTTCATTCCAGATCCCCTACAGGACACAGGTTGGAAAAGTGTGTTTGTACTTCCTGCAGTTGCAATGACATAACATTGCGAAGTCAATCATGAAGACAAAGCCGGTGATATTTATTACAGTAGCTGCTTCTGGACCGATTAGATACCTGCAGCTTGGCTTTGCTTCATTACATTGGCTTAGCTAGAATATCATCCAAAATGGCTGCCAATGCCTGCACGCCAAGCACTTAAATATCTCCTCTTTTGGTTGAAATGTATCCTAAGTCGCACCTTGCACATCACGCAGATTACATAATCACCTCAGCGTCGAGCGCATCTACGGGAACACCTGCACATTCAATTGGTCGGCGCTTCCTCGTGCCATTCGGTTATGGACGCTCTTCCTGATTTCATTGTCTCTGAAACAAATCCTGATAAATTCCACCAGCTCATGAGTTCATGTTCCACTGCCTAACTTCAACAAAATGCATGGTCCTTTTTTTTTTTTTTTCAAGTTGTATGTGTTCTGTGTGCTCTCTTGTTTATGAGCTCATTGTGATTTCCCTTATTTGTCTTGTGTTTTTATCATATGACATTGGAGTAGATACTTTTGTATATTGTTTGCTGAAAGAACTGTATCTTTTGCCCTTTCTCTAATATGTATGTTGCCATCTCCTATTATTTTTGTGCAATTCTCTAATGTTGATATAAAAAGTTGTGTATACATTTCTGTATGGTCTAATATTCATGTATGTATATTATGTTTTGTTATATGCCCCTAATATATACTCTTCTAGTCCTTCTGTGACGCCCCCCTTACCCAATGCCTCATAGGAGGCCTGTAAGGAAATCTTAAATAAGTAAGAGGCCAGCATCAGAGATGGAGTGTTGTTTCTGCATGCTAAGGAAGATGCGAGTTCAAAAACTAGTTCATTCTGGCATGTACGAATGCAGGCTCCCATGAAGCATCCCTCTGCCCTAATGCTCATTGCATGGCTTTGAATGCACTTCCCAGCACGAAGTCAAATCACCAGTCTGGGTCCGGATGATACTTGAGAGGACTGTTGTGGCACTTTGTTTATTCTTGCATTTGCTTTAAATCCTCATGGATACCAGTATGACATAAGTGTGTATTTTATAAAAATGTATGAAATATAAATGCATTAACTTTGAGTACAGTCAATAAAAATATGAAGCTATAAACCAACCAACCAGATTACGTGTTATTGACTTTTGATTCACAGAATTTCATGCCAGCACTGATGGAGTAGCTGGCCATTTATATCTTTCAGTGTTTTTTTAAATAAATTAGAGCTTTGGACCATGTATTAATGGATGCCACCTTAAGCCTTCATGCCAGGCTGCAACTATGATGTGTACATTTATTGAGGCTGTGAATTTTGTCTTCTACTATACATGCATAGTTCCCTTGTCAGAGTGCATAATCCTGTTAGGGAAGTGCGAAAGGGGATACGTTCACTGTCAACTCCTTGTGTTTGCAACGAACAAGAGTGTTCACTTCAATCACATAATTGCATGGAATAACATGAGTGGCATAGGTCACCGGTGGATCATGGCAGTTCTCCCTTCTATGCGACAGTGAAAAGCTTCTGCCTGTGGTGTGCAAATAATGTTATTCCTAAGCATTAATGCTGGTAAAATATTGCTATTGCAGGCAGTTGCAGAATTTCCATAGCCCAACCACAACCCATCCTGCATTGTGTTAAAATGTGTAAATTGTGTTCGGGTTAGTTCATAGGTTAGCCATCTCAAAAACATGACTGTTTAATCATGTCTTTGAGACTACTGCTGGAACTGTTCTGAGCGAACAAATTTTGAAGACTCACACTGACGTCTTCTCGAGCGTGGCTACAAAAGACACTGATTGAGGTACACAAATAGAATCACACTGGCAGAAAAAGAATCTTGCGGTACAGAAAATTAATAAGGGAGTTCATAGTAAACATGCATGCACTAAGATAGGATGTTAGTAATCATAATGTTAAGGTATTTACAATCGTCAAAGGAGTACTGACATATGACACTTTCAACTTTTCATTTTTAATGTTAAGTGATTGTCCTGGGCCTTGAAACCCCAGAAAAAATACTAGTAAGTTTCAAAGCACCCTAAATAATTTACTATAATAGCTTTCTATGAACCAGTTTCAGTTACATTTTCCCAGGAGGTGTATAAGTTGTGTAGTCACGATCAAATGGGGGCTGAACACTGCAACATTTCTGCACTTGCTCCAGCTCACTCGGTTGTCTAGGTCATCTGCTACACTGCTAGTAACTACTCAGCCCGATGTAGTAGTATAATAGACCACTGCATTGAGCCAGAGCGAGTGCCAAAACATTGCAATGTTCTGGTTCCATGTGACTGTTTTCTGTATCGAGACATCACAACACATACACCTCCTGGGAAAGGAAACCACAACTGGTTGTTTCCTTTTAAAATTTAAAAAAATTTTATGGTGCTCTGAGGCTGGCCAGTATATTTCTAGGGTTTTGAGGTCATGTCAGTGCTCCTTTAAATGCGTTTACCAAAGTTCCATTAAGAAAATATGTTTAGTTATTATGGTTAAGGCAGTCAGATATCCTCATGCTCTTGCATTTCGTGTCATTTAGTTGCATAAGCCATTGGTCATGCCATGAGGATACATGGTCAAGGTCTGTGAGCTTAGTCACAGGGTATTTTTCATATTTCGTGCGTTTCTTTTTCAGCCAGAAAAAATAAGCATGCAATCAGCATCTTGCTGAAAACATCAGAGTTCGATGTTTCTTATAGTTGTCTACAACTCCTTAACTGATGCCTTGACAATTGGAGCTGAAATTCCCTATTTACATGATTAACCGTAATCAAGCAATCATTGTAATCAACAACTAAATTACTGGTGCGTGCTCACCTCAGCTGTGACTAATGTGTGCTTGGTTCCGGTCATGTAAAATTATCCCTGTTCTTTAAAGCTCAATGCATGGTAGTGGGGACACCTCGTATACAGTATTGAAGCAACTGGCACAATAGTAGAATCAGCATCATAATGGATGGTGCTACGTGAGATGCTTCATTCTGGTACTTTGCTATTTGATAGTCCTCACCTGTCTGAGCCACCTGGCTTTGCCGCATGTTTTGCACTGCTATTACAATGTTGATATTCTGTGCAGGCATGGTGGCCAATCTGAAAGTAGCACTTTTGAGTTTTTCTTTCCTTGCTCTTGGTGACAGTCAAGGCAGTATTTGCAGCAGAGAGTTGCCTAGTAAGCAAATTTAGCCAAGTGAACATCTCATGCAACAATTTTGCTTTTGCCTTCATGTACGAACAACATAAACAGTCAAGATGCTACAACATGTCTGTAACACTAAAGTGCCTTCGTTGCATGAGATGCACAGGCAGCGATGAGACACTTCAGTTGAGAATTGAGAGTGTTGTGTTTTGCACATTGTGTTTTTGTCAACGTGAACTATGCACATCATTTTATTTTTCATCCTATCCATCTGAAGTAGCATGTTAGGCTTGCTGCGAGGCAAAGCTTTCCAGAATCCATTAAATAGCCTCTATCTCTCTGCCTCTCATGTTTATAAAAGAACATGTTTGCAAGAATTTTTTTGACACTATAGCTCGACTATGCACTCCGTACATGCTGAAGTAGGCGGGTATGAAGTCATTATGTGCTGGAGAAAGGTAGAACAAGGGGATTTATGAGAGGTTTCATATATAAGGGGTTTCCTGGAAGTAACTACCACACAAGAAAATAGTCAACAAAATAAAGGAATGTATTCTGCACAAATAGCCCTTCGAGAAGTGATTGCACAGCAGCTCCATGTTTTTTATAAGAATCTTACAAAGTGTCATTTGGTTAAGGTAGATTCAGATTAAAGTAGATGATAGGGAATTTCATCCATTCCAGCACAACCTTGTTGCTTTCATCATTATGTGCTATAACACCAGATTTTTGTGCACTGAATCTCAAACCTAAAGCATCCGCCTTCCCTCCACAAATATCCACCAATTTTTTGAGATCATTCAATTGTCTGTAGAAAGATGATATCATCCACATATATCAGTCCTGGTAAGCAATGCCACCCTAGTTTGCACAGTTGTCTGACACAAAAAACTTATTTCCAATCATTTTTCTATTCTCCTTAGATAGATGATAACAGCATTGCTGACCGTGGGCATCATTGCCAAAGTCCCCCTTTTTTTTTTGCATTGTCTACTCCTCATCCCTTCCAAATTCACTGCGTGGTGTTCTCCCTATAAAGTTTTTGTGATAAGCACACAGTTATACTGCTTATGCCTTTCTGCTCCAGAATATGCCGTAACAGGGAGGTGTGCAGATTTCCGTGTAGACCCTTAATATCTAACACGCTTTCTAGATGTCATCATCGACAGAGATATTTCATGGAATCCCCGCTGTGGTCACTTAAAGAAGCCACTAAGGTCCATTGTGCACCTCTTCAGATTTTTTGGCAGCAAGACGTGGGGCAAATCAATGACACCCATGCTTCAACTATACCGAGCACTTTCTCTGGGATTTTTATGATACAGCCTATCTTTCAGGTCCAATACAGTCAACTCTCGTTACAACAGACCCTGATAATCTGATAAAAAACGTAAGTTTTATCCGAAGTCCGTAATATCCGAGACGCCTCACTTCCGAAGCTTTTGTAGCGATGTCTAACAACTTTATTGCAAAGAGCGAGGGATGAATGTCCAAAGTAAAAAAACAAACAAAAAAGTCACAGTTTCGCCAGAAAGGCGAAGCATCGATTGCGATAGCAAATTGAACAAGATAAGCGCGGCAGCAGCAGTGAGCGAATTGACCTTCATGCTGTCTCTCGCTTCAACGCGAATTAAACGTCGAAAGCTCAACACATACGAAGCTCTTTGTCCACATCACAGATAGTTTCGAAGATACGACGGCCGCACTGCTGCGCCGTTAGCAGCCACCGGAGTAGAATCCCCCTCTTTCCCTCGCCTCCCCCCCCCCTGCCCACCCGTGCCTCGCGTGCAAAAGATGGCGCACTTCCGCCCCCCCCCCCTTTCCTCCCTGCCTCGCACGCAAGATATTGAGCCGCGATCGTCAACTAACCCTGGCAAGCCAGTTGCCAGCCCTTGTCGACACAGCAAAAGTCCGTTTTATATGTCCGTCTTTTACAAAAACTGCTGCTAGTTTCGTCCACTGTAACCGATAGTCTGTTGTAGCATGGTCCGTTAAACGCGAACTTAATTGCATTAATAAACTAGAGCAAACTAAGGCTGAAATATGGTCCATTATATCCGAAAGTCTGTTTGTACACAGGTTCATCGTAAGGAGCGTAGACAGTATTGGAAAAACCAACGTTTGTGCTCTTCAGAGCATACAAGGACAAGCTCATCACTCATATTTAGGTCTACCTCGGTGCCCTTCAACTACTGCAGCGATTGCCATTGCCAGAGAACACTCAGTCTCAACTTACATAGCTACTGAGATGCTTAAGCGCATATTTGGCAATTTTCCTAGACCCCCAATGACCACCTCAATTGCTTGCCAGTCGAGAGACCTCAGGCTACATGTACAAGAACAATTTTTACTCACCAGCCAACACTTCAAAAGTGCTTCGCACCAGTTGCAAGATTTCCATTGCCTTTGTGGTGTATGCAGAAGCCTCAAATATGCCTACAAATACCAGAGATTACAAAGAGGGCCCAGATGTCATGAACAGTCAGCTTACTTATTGCTGTTGCAAAGTGTATGCGGACCACATTCACATCTACATGGACAGTTCAGCCATGTCTACCAATTCAACCGCCACTGTCTTCGTTCCGGCCCATCTGGTCACAGCTAAATTTAGTATGTTGCATGTGACCAGGTCCACAGGGCCAGAAATTGCCACTCTTCTAGCATATATTGAACGAAAATCACCTTGTAAGTTGGCAGTGCTCTACGATTCTAAAGCAGCCCTCCAAACCCTGCAGGCAGCACTATGTCATTGTAACTATGAACAGATTTATTTATTTATTTATTTATTTATTTATTTATTTAAAGATACCTTACAGGCCCCTAGAGGCATTGTGTAAGGGGGGAGAGTACACTCAAAGATCATAATATACAGTCAACATGATTTCAAACATGATAGAAATTTATAATCGTGCTGCTGGAAAAGGACATGGTGTTATTTTCCAGTGACTACCTGGTCTTTGCAGCATTTTTGGCAATCACCTTGCTGATGAAGCTGCTAGATCAGCCCACAATAACACCCAGACTGTGATCATACCACTATCAAGAACGGACACTTGCAAGCGAACTTCAACAAATTGCTCAAGGCATCACGCTTGCTCTTCACAATGCTTGATCCATCACTGCAACTGTGATTCCCGTCAAACCTCTACTAGTGGGACACTACACTACTGTGCAGGCTACGATTGGGTGTAGCTTTCACAAACACACACTCCTTCCTCATTGGAATGCCTGACTCTCCTCTACGTAACCACTGTAGCAGCAAGGAGACATCGAGCACCTCCTTTGCCACTGCACCCGCTTTGATGCCCAACGTCAGCTTCTTCGAAGTGCATTCAATCAACTGGGCAGTACACACTTTACAGAGACAAAGATTCTTAGTGCTTGGACTCGTTCATCATCAAGCCAGAAATCTGTGCATGCTCTCATCATTTTTTAAAGTCAGCAGATCTGAAAGGTCACCTGTAGACACCCTACACCTGCTATGGTGCAAGTGAACTATCTCTTTCTCTTTGCCTTCTTTCTACTTTCGATCCCTCATCCACTCTCCCCTGTGCAGCGTAGCAAACCAGATGTCCGTCTGGTTAACTTTCCTGCCTTTCCTTGTTTCTCTCTCTCTCTCTCACTCTAACAACGCTATACGCAGAGTACTCTTTTTTTATGCACGTGTGTACAAGATATAAAACCTGATACATTTAGTCTTCTTTTCAGATTACGTTTCTTGTTTCTTATATGATTAAGGTTTTCGTATTCAACTTGTTTGTCCAGTCCTACCAATTGGTAGATGCTATTCGTCAACAGCACAACAAGACATGGTCAGAGTTTATTCTGGGTATCCCGAGTTTTCCTTTATATCTTGTTCGGTGCACAGGTTGTGACATATTTTATTATCTGTTTAATGTTTATATATTTAATTTTAGCTTTAATTATTATTTTCCAGTGCATACGTGTTGCCAACAGCCTTGTACACAAACTTGAATTGCTGATGAGGGAAATTAGCACAACACAAGAAAACAAACAATGTAACGGAAGACAAAGACAAGCGCTTGCTTCGTCTTCCCTTTCCGCGTTTCTTTTTTTTCCGCTAATTTCGCTCATCAGCAATGCAAGAAAGCTATCCCAACAATTATTCCTTCTAGAGCAAACTTGAGTCTTTGGGAGAAAGGTGGCTAGGATAAACCAGTGTGAGCAGATCCTTCCCCATTGTACTAGCCTTGTTTATTCACAGTGTGCTCATTTGGCAAGATTCCCAGTGAACTTTCATGCAAGGATACCATCTGTGCTTTGAAGTTGCTTAAAACAGCAATCTCACTTTCATGGAGCAGGCCATGGCATTGTTCAGCTTGCTCTAAAACAGAGTTTTGTGGCATTTAATGCTCTCTTAATCAGCACTGGGTAAAAAGGGGGACCATTATGTCTTTTCCAGAGTAATAGCACTTTTCGTTGGCAGGGCTTGAACAGCTCTGTCGTCCCAAAGGCCAGAAGCATGCCACAAACCATATCTCAGCAAAGCAGGACAGCCTATGAATGTTTGATTAAATGGACATTGTACGGGTGCAGCCAAAAAACTTCGCAAAGAAGTTGCCAAATATTTTAATCTGCCAGGTCACATCAAACAACTTAAACTTTACATTCTGCAATCACTTTCATTTTCCCTGTGACAGAAAGTGTAGTCACACATCCCATTCACAAGTTCAAGACATTGCAACCAACAGGCATTAACGTTTCAAATGGAGGTCTCAAATCAATTCCTTATACTAATGACACGGATGTGAACAACAGTGCTCTATTTTAGCAGTTTTACAGCTGGTAGGTATAGAGGTAACCATACCCGTTTTTACAAGTCATGTTTATTTTTGCTAATTCAATTGTGCAAACATTTCGTTTTTCTTTTCTGTCAGCAAGCAATCTGTTTGTGCCCCCTTGCTTGCTTTTCTTGTTCGCACTTTTCTCTCTTTGCTCAGCACCTATTGCTAGTCCTCCCAGCTTTCTTCTTCACTCATTTTCTTTAACTGTCCAAACGTGGTATTTTTGCTTACAGTCTCTATTTTGGCAACACTAAGCACATCAGATGAACTCCACTTACACACAACATTTTTCCTTGTTTCTTTCTACCGTTCTAGTTACCTTTTTTTTTGTCCTCTCCTTGGGGCTGCTTTATCTCTCTCGTTTCAGAACAGCTCAAGGTTTGAGAGCTGCCTGCTTCCATCAGCAGCCCCACACTTTTCAGCACCCTTTTACCCAGCCCTCACCTTTCCCTTTGTTGCCAGTTAATGCTTCTTGCCTGTATAAGGTCTGTATAAACCCTCCTAAGGGGTGGGGGGGGGGGGGTAAGGCAGCTTTCGCACTGACGAAGACAAGTCCTCTTGTTGAGATGTTGGCTGTGGACTGAGGCTTCTCATGGTTGCCCGCTGTTAGTTGATACACAAGTCTACATCTGTCTGCGACACTTTTTTCATGCTTTAATGCTCTTCGGGCATGTGAATTTCATGGAGGCATACATTCCTCCCTTTAATGGACAGCAGAGAGACTTGTAAACTGATCCAACAAAACAACTTTATTTCTCAAAAAAAGGCATAAAAAAAAACAATACATCACTCTTTGGTCTCTGACCCAACGCACGAAAGCGAACCATAATATCATACATTGGGCGTAGTGTGTGCTTAAGCAAGGAATGTCGTGTGCTACAAGTAAACAAGATACTTGCAATCACTTTAGTCAGAAATATACAATGATCACTGTGTGGCAATGAGACAGCCCACAAATATACTTTCTTCATCTCGTAATGTCTTTTGAATGCCCTGTACTAATACTTCAGCAGGTTTGATCATGGGCACAAGTACACCCCACCTTTCATATTCAGGAGATGCTTAAAGTGAAAAAAAATAGCTACACAAAGCTTTACAAGTTACAAGTTCCCTGTTTTCATGCTGTTTGACAGGAAAACAAACAGTAGCAAATCTGTGATGGCTACTCAACCGCAGTGGGTGTTCTGAAAAAAAAGCTTTTGGTTTTAACATTCTATAAAATTCAGTCTTGTCACACATGTTGAGAGGCTAAAGTGGTCACAACCACGTTAATGCAATATGGAACGTGAACATTAAACTGCAATTTGGAGGTTGTCTTGTTGTCTTTCGGTATTCAAACCCTACAACACTGGTCTTGTAAAACCAACCAATCCAGATACATAAATCATCTTGCCTTGTGTTACAAAACTGCCCTTGACGTCAACTTCAGCTACAATGTACACATCATTAGAGGCCAATTATAGTGCATGCTTCCTGCATTATGCAGTGTTCAGAAATGGAGATCTCACTACTAAATTGATCATGCTCACTCACTACCTGTTATTTACTTGTCAGCATAGATCTCTTTATCTACTCACACAGAATACTGATGCCAATGCATAAAGGAATGCAAAAGGATAGACAGTAGGGCGAGTTGGTACGGTAACATGATCTTGGCTTGTAGCGCGAAATGAACACGGACACGTCCGTGTTCATCCTGTCTCGTCCTGTCGATCTTGGCTTGTAGCGCGAAGTGAACACGGACACGTCCGTGTTCGTCCTGTCTGCTCCTTTCTGTGTCCGTGTTCACTTCCCGCTACAAGATAAGAGCATAAAGGAATGTTGAAGTAGAGACAACTGGCATGCTTTCATCCACCAGCAGGAGTTCTTTTCCACAAATTTAGTGAAACTATGTTACAATATAACACAGGTCATGATTTCGTGCTTATTTGTATTTGTTGTCAGACTATTATAGTTAAATTCTCAAAACACTACATTTGCAACTTTGGCAACTGTATATTTGGCCTTGGAAAAAGTAAAGGAAAATGGAAGAGCCTCACACAGATTTTAGAAAGGAAGCATAATGTCCTGAAGGCAGGATGAAGAATCTACATCAAAACAAAAACTGTTGTGGAGCGCTTTAATTTAAACGTTCACTTCTCATTAAGTTGTGAGTGTGTATGCTTAACAAAACAAGTAAGGTGGGAAAAAGGTATCAGCTCTATGACTGGCCCAGTCTCATGTGCCTCTCTCTGCATTCTTTCTTTGAGAGTTGCTTAGTGTGTCTTCATGCAAATGTGACATGTCAAGCACAAATAGCTCAAGTGCACATATAAAAACCTTTAAAAGCTTACATGTGCAAAAACACTTGTACGATACAATTTACATAGTAAATATATATGTTTGTGCTCTGAAAATAATGGTTTATAAAACTTGCGGTTGATGCCTTAGTCATGGCAGCTTTAGAATACACTGGTGTTTACTCACATTTGCATCTAAGCATACGTACTTATGCTACTTTTGAACACAGCTCAGATAAACTTTGCGCTCACATAGTGTCCTTCAGTCCTAAAAACATACATTTCGCTGCTCTGGCAGACCAGCTCATGCATTGTTGTATACATATGTTTGTATTTTGTTCTCTAATGCTTATGCTCTCCTTTACTGGACCAAAACGGTGCATAGACACTGCAGTAGTGCTTACGTTGACATTGGCACTTGACACCAAGATTACTTGTAATAATGCGGGTAATACTGTGCAGAAAGGATTTTTTGGTAAGCGAACTTCTGAACCAGGAAATGCAGACTTTCTGATAACTGAACTTTGACAGAAAAAAGCTCGTATATATACAATCTTGCAAAGCAGCCATGCGCTCATCCGCGATGGCGCCGTGCTCACTTCTTGGGCGGCAGCACATTCTGGGCGAAGGATCCGATGAGGTTGCCTGCGGGGTTGTAGTTGGCCACAACGATCAGCTTGCCAGTAGCTGTGCGGGCGCGGGCCGTGCCCAGCTCTGTGCTGGCCTTCCAGACAACTTGCGTGAAGTGACCGGAGCCGAGGCTACGCGGCTCGCAGCCGAACTGGTGCTGCTTGATCTCGCTATACCACGAATCGACTGCTTCTTGCCCTGCAAACACAGCAGCGAGTGTGGTGGTTAAGCGTACGACACCTGCTGACACAGTCACGCAGTCACGAGCGTCTTAAGAGCAAACTTTAGGCTTTAGCTCTGGGTCAATTCCGATTTCCCTATTCAAGTACATGTAAAATGCAGAAATGTACTCTGATTGGACAACCGCGTGACTGATTTGAATGAAATTTGTTGCCTGTGAAAGAATTTAAGTGCTAGCAATTCTGAAAAGCTGGATGTCGAATCATTACGATGAATTTGACAAAAGTTCTAATAATCAACAAGTTACAGAAAAAAAAATAGAAGCACGAAGTTTACAAATCTCCAACTCTGCGATGCAGCATTTCTGCAAACTTAATCTCTTTGAGCATCTCAAGTGGAACAACTTTGTATATAAATTTATAGCTTATGTGAAATTCTTACGCGCAATTTTTACGATGGTTGTGCAAAAAGTCCTACTCGCAGATTAGTGGTATACTTCAGAGTGATGTATAATACATCAATTTTGTCCACTTTAGGCGTATTATTAGGTGTAGTTTACCGATTTGTGGTATCGTTCTTTTTTTTTTTATTGCTGCGTTACAGAGTTGTAAACTTAATACATAAACCTAACAATTGTATCTTTAATAATTTTTTTTATATATGCATTAATATCATAAATTGTAAGTTCACTTCTACAGTTACTAGATATTAACTTTTCCTGTTAAATGCAACAAACCTCATCAAATTCGATGCAGTAGCTACCGAAAAAAAAAAAAAGGATTTCTGTGTTCCCATAGGAACTCCCATAGGATGGCTAGCTTCGATCAGTCCGAAACAAAATAAGTTAATGGTTTTTGGGCAGAGCCAGACCTTATGTTATGATGGGCATTAAGTGTTATAGCGAATTGTTACACACAGCGCATCATACATACATTTACTCGCTTTTCACGTAGCCATGGCCTTTATCTCCTACTTCTGTGAAATCTTGCCATGAGCTCACCAGCTAACTCCGCGAGGCGAACTGATACGGCATGCACATATGTATTTTGCTTGTAAAATGTAGGCAAGTGTATAAACTCCATATTCCTTATTTCTGGAAGTGCTGCAATTTCCTGGTGGTGCGATGTGACGAATCTTATTGTGACGTCGGTTTGGAATAATTACGTAAGGTATCGTGCACGCTTGAGCTGCAGAGCTGGTAGCGTGCGGCTATAAGTGTGTCACAAAACATATTGCCTTCGTGCGAAAACTGAAATTTCGAGCTATAATTGTGTATCGCAATGACCTCATTGCATCCAGTACTGTTCTAGTGCACTCTGGACTGCTGTAATTACACCTGAGCCCCCCACAAAACGTCTACTGCAGAAGCTGCAGCATGTGCCTTGGTGCTCATATGAAACAGTCCAGAGCAGGCTCCAACTTCACATTCTGGCCTGTCTGTTAGGATAGTGCTCTTGGATTGCGTGGCTGGCCACCAAACATAGCCCGCCCAACACATGGCTGGCCGAGAGAATCAACAGCCAACTGTTTCTCAAAGTTTTGCCAATTGTCGGCCATCAGTCAGAATTGCGCTTGAGGCTCTCATTTGTGTCCCGGCCAAGACGGGCACAAAAGAAAGGGTAGCGTATACATATTGCAAGGGCTGGCGTGCAACAAAGCCGAACTTCTCATGGACAGTAGTGCTAGGATTATGCATATGTGGTGCGAAAAAGGGTTTCATTGCGTTTCACCGCATTTAATGCAAGAAGCGTCAATGGAAAAACAAAGTTACAGAAACATTAATTGCGCCGCTCCAAGATGACTGTCGTGGCACTTCGAATTTCAAGCCCTAACCCTACTTACATTACTTCCTTTGCGTTCTTTCATTCGCCCGACCAAAGCGTCCACTAACTTGGAATCGCCTATTTCTAAAACTTGTCAATTCGTGATGTAGTGGGCACAGCACGTTGGCTATAGCTGCACAAGAAGGCTACATAATGACGGGAGACACGCACTAAAGAAACTGAGCAATATTATCTTTTTCCCAATCGTGGTCGCTGATGCCTTTGCATTTAGCAGCATTGCACAGGTACTTTGGGCGCACCAAGGGCGCACTACATCATGCTATTCATGCGCGCATATGTTTATTTCGTACAATGCGCGCAGGTGCACCGTGCGACTGCAGTGTTAATCTGTTATGTGTTTTCAGTTTACAAAACGAAAAAAAAGTTCAACCAACGATTACGATACTCCCTAATGCGAAATTCGAGCGCAGCTTTATACGTGTTTTCATTTTGCAATATACTGACTGTCGCGGATTATCTGTATCGTGCGGCACGTTGCAAATGGAGCTAAGCGTGGCGCGACTGCCTCGCTAGTCTGGAGATCGCGAGAGGCAGTGCTTTTCTTCTCACACCTTTGCCATACCCTCCTCCTCCACTTTCCTCCTCGCGTTTCTGATCCCCCGCTATGCTCCGCGTTCGTTTTTTCATCCTTTGCTGTGCTCGTTCACTACGTTACGGTTACGCCGACTCCAACACTCGCCGCAGAAACGAGCGCCTAAGAGCTGCACTCTAAAAAGCTTCAGATATTTGTTGCACACGAAACATTGCGCATCATCTGTTCGACTCCTTCAGGGAAATTTTGCCATGAGAAACATGTTAGCAACTTCAAGTTCAGCAGATGCTTGGCATGACAATTAGAGCGAAATATTTTTGCTGAGGTTCTGCTCCAAGCAGTTGTCCGTTTTTACATCTTTTTTTCGCGGCAGTATAAATAAACGAGGGGTATTGGAAAGCTAAATGCTGCGCAAGGGAAAATATTTTGTGCCCAACGAAAGTGACTGCATACGCACCTGTCACCTCCTTGGTGGGGTCCGATGACCAAGCCATGTAAATGTTCTCGCCGTACTTGTTGTTCGGACGATGACAAAATGTGTCCTTCTTGGCCAGCGTATCAGCCCATTCTTGCGCATACCGGCAGAGCTGCAAAAGAAAAGCACGGGGGTCAAATTACTCCGGGTGGGTTCTGGACATGGCATCGAAATGCAGGTATCATTTACTATTCGACAAATCAATACATGTTGCCGTCGTCATCAATATGCTTTCTCGTTGGGATTCCTTGCATGGTTCGAGAAATGCTTCCCACCATAATTCACTTTGCAGAAGTATGTCTCCAGCGCTATCACCTTTACATGACACCACCAAATGACATGGATGACAGGATATTTTAACATTTCATTTGAATGTTAACATTACATGACGCTTCCATAATAATCTTCGTATACCGTAATCGTTTAACATATGGTCAGTTTAACCCTGATTTAATCCGATTTAACCCTGAGGGATGCACTAGAATAGGTGCAATACATTTCATTGAATACATTCCGGAGGAAATTTTTGAAAAGGAGCTTTCAAAAGTGGACATACAAGAGAGCAATGTTTACTTTGTTCATTCCCCTTCAACACAACGTTTCCTCTCAGGTGGTGCAACGTCGATAGCAATGTCCTGCGTATTACACCTTTCGTCATATGGACACTCCATTGACACTACATGCATATTTTCGTCGTCGTCGTGATGTTCCGTATAAAGTTCACGTGTGATAAAATCTCATCATGCCCCACATGCCGTATGCAATGGGTGCAAGCGGAAGCGTGCGAGGGTGAGCCGCAACATATCGTGGCTTGACGTGCGCCCAATGTTGGGGGTCATGTGATAAAGCGCGCGGTGATAAATCGAGCACCAAAGGGGCACGTGAGCGCGCGTCTCTTTCCCTAGTCCGGCCGTGCGCCGTCCACACCCTACCTTGGAGGTAATCCAAAGTAAGTTGAGCCCAATTGCCTGATGATTGCATATGCGCAGTCTTGGTGCGCGCCGGAGGTAACGAGTTTCGGAGATGCATTGAATGGAGAGGCAGCTGCAGAAGCGTGCGCCCCCCTCAGTTCGCGCGCTTCATCACGCCAGCGTTGCGACAGCGTATTCGCGGTCATCGATTGAGATCTAGCTGTTCATGCTGGCCAGTGCGCGCGTGACACCATGCTTGTAAATAGAATTTTTGAGCGAATGTTTGCTGCCAATATACGGCCGAAAAAACTACGAGCCTTATAATTAATTCGTGCGGTTGTATAATACCTTAATATCGCTACCAATGCTTCGCCTTTTGGGCGAAACTGCGACTTTTTTCTCCACGCAGCTGTGATGGTACCCCTGCAAGGTTGGCATCAATAAAAGGTGCCGGATATCGACAAAGGAGAGGTGAGACGGCACGCATGCGCGAGGCTTCGCTCGGGAGTAATTCATGGTCATGAACAATCACCCAATGGCTGGTGTCTATGGACTGTCGCACTGGCTATGACGTCATCGACTTAAAAGCACTTCTTGTTGGGCTAGTTGGTAGCTGTTCATAATAAAATATAGAGACGCCGAATAAACGGACACACACGAGAGAAGAGAATGGGACAGGGCGCCACTCGCAACTGCTTTAGTCACAGAACGCAGGCACATATATATACCGTCAGCCAACGCATATGCACAGAGCAAACTTACAATCACACTTCTGATCAAACATTCAATGATACACAACGCTCAAGTAACTTCTTCTCGGCCTTATATAATGATAACAAAGTTTCGTCCACACAAGCTGCCTTTCTTGCCTATATGATAGGCTTCAACCAGTTCCCTTGCTCTAGTATCAGTGCTTCGGGCAAGAATCCGCACATCTGAGCGTGGTTCACAAGAGCGTGAGAGACAGGTCCCGATGTGCTTAGGCAAGTTTGAGCCCTCTTTCATTTGCTCAACAGTTCTTTCATGTTCCCTGACACGCTCATTAACACAGCGCCCGGTCCCACGAGACGGAATCTGGTACACAACCCCTTAAAATTAAATTATGGGGTTTTACGTGCCAAAACCACTTTCTGTGGGTTCTTTAACGTGCACCTAAATCTAAATACACGGGTGTTTTCGCATTTCGCCCCCATCGAAAAGCGGCCGCCGTGGCCGGGATTCGATCCCGCTACCTTGTGCTCAGCAACCTAACACCATAGCCACTGAGCAACCACGGCGGGTGTACACAACCCCTTCGGCACACTTCATGAAAGGTCGCCCATGCTTGGTCCCACAGCCTATTTGTGTTATTTTCTTTTCTTCTTGTGATTTGAGAGCAAAGGCATCCGAGCTTCCTTGGGGCTGAAAACACAAGCAGGATGCCATGTCTGCTCGCTACCTTCTTTTAGATCGTGGGCCACCTTGTGCACATACGGCACGGACACCGGTCTCACCTCTTGCCGAAGGGCCTCTGCTCCAGCTCTCATCGCCTTTCTCTTCATATTTTTGTAAGAGGCTTTCGGCTACTCCTGTTACGACAGACCGGGCGCTGTGTTAATGAGCGTGTCAGGGAACATGAAAGAAATGTTGAGCAAATGAAAGAGGGCTCAAATTTGCCCAAGCACATCGCGACCTGTCCCTCACGCTCTTGTGAACTACGTTTTTCAGATGTGCGAATTCTTGCCCGAAGCACTGATACTAGATCAAAGGAACTGATTGAAGCCTATCACATAGGCCAGAAAGGCAGCTTGTGCGTTGGCGAAACTTCGTTATCATTATATAAGGCCGAGAAGTTTCTTGAGCGTTGTTTATCATGAATGTTTGATTAGATGCGTGACAGATTGTAAGTTTGCTCTGTGCGTATGCGTTGACTGACGGTATATGTGCCTGCGTTCTGTGAATAAAGCAGTTGCGAGTGGCGCCCTGTCCCGTTCTCTTGTGTGTGTCCGTTTATTCGGCGTCTTCATATTTTATAATGGACGTCATCGACAGCGGCAGAAAAGAAAGGACCTCAAAATTTGCATTAGCTATTATGAGAGCTTGTCGGCTCCCTGCTACGTACAGCGAAATAATATTTGGCTCGCATGTTCATAGCAGCATTGTCTACAGATTGCTAACGTTTTCTTACCATGCTCAATAAGTGTTCCAGTGCCCCTTTAAATTGTAGCTGAATGGGCGGCTTAAGTGGATTTCCTGAGCTTTCGATATCAAGAGCTCATAAAGCAAAAATAAATAAATGGGAATTATGACATTTGCTGTAATTTAACTGCATGAGGCCTCTAAGAAAAAATATTCACTGGCATAGCACATGTTTTGGCTGTAAATCAACAATACAGGGTGTTTTTTTAGCTGCACCAAATTTTAAAAATTATAAAATGTAAACCACGGTAACGTTACGTTTGCCACTCGAGTGTACGGATTGGCAGCCTCTAGATACAGAGCAATTTCCGCAATTACGTGGGTAATTAGCGATGTTACGGTAATTAACTTTATAATTATCAACAATGGGTGGCTACAGCAAATGAGTACTTTGAAGCCCGTCCTCGACACTACCTATCCCAACGATTAAATTTTTAATAGCGGATTTCATGTGGGAGCTACGCAAACAATTAGTTCCCCTTGTAAGGCTCCTTGAAACAGAAACTGGCCGCTATCTTGGGCCGCTATCTTGTACACGTTCGAAAAGCCGACGTTCGATTTCGCCTCCGCGATTGCCCAGGCTGCGCCGATATCGCGGCCTAGGCCAATCTAGTCCAATCGCGTGAGGCGAAATCGAACGCCGGCTTTTCGAACGTGTACAAGATATGTTCGAAAAGCCGACGTTCGATTTCGCCTCACGCGACTGGACTAGATTGGCCTAGGCCGCGATATCGGCGCAGCCTGGGCAATCGCGCGAGGCGAAATCGAACGTCGGCTTTTCGAACGTGTACAAGATAGCGGCCCTGGCTGGAAAAAGAGCGTCTGTGTCGTCGATGTTGCCGCGTCCCGACCTTTCGTCACGTCTCCGAGGTCACCGCCGGCCCCGCCCCCGAGCAGCTTGCGTTATCTCCTTGCTGTGTGCGGCGTTGGCCTAGCGCTTCAATACCGGCAGTCCTCCAAATTTACTTCGTCATTCCGTTGGGCGCCACGTGTCCACTTCCACCGACGAAATGCCGTTGCAGGGGCCCAAGGGAATGACGAAGCAAATTTGGCGGCCCGCCGGCATGGAAGCGCTACGCCAACGCCGCAGACAGCAAGGAGGTAACGCAAGCTGCTCGCGGGGCCGGACCGGCGGTGAACTCGGAGACGTGACGAAAGGCGCGGACGCTGGGACGCGGCGAAATCGACGACACAGACGCTCTTTTTCCAGCCAGTTTCCGTTTCAAGAAGCCTTACAAGGGGAATTAATTGTTCGCGTAGCTCCCACATGAAATCCGCTATTAAAAAATTAATCGTTGGGATAGGTAGTGTCGAGGACGGCCCCAAGTGCACATTTGCTGCAGCCACCTATTGTTGATAATTAGAATGTTAATTACCGTAACTTCGCTAATTACCCACGTAATTGCGGAAATTGCTGTGTATCTAGAGGCTGCCAATCCGTACACTCGAAGGGTAAGCGTAACGTTACCGGGATTTATATTCTTCTAATTTAATAAACTTGATGCAGCTAAAAAATACACCCTGTATACGGAGAACCTAGAGCCATTGTGCACATATGTAACCTGCGCGTAAACTCATGTAATGTCGATTTGGAACCCTTGAGGTATAAATAACGATAACCATTAGTGTTTGCCCACATGTGACAATTCAGCTGTATCGCTTTGAAGTTAGTTATGGAGATGCGCCCTCCCTCTTCTCCCTATCACCTCTTTGTCATTATTCAGCGCTCTACTTTCAGCATGTTGTTTGTGAAATCATCCTATATCTTCTGCGTCGACAAACAATCATTTTAATATTAGAGTCATCAATGGAGTGGCAGGGAGTGTATTCAGACATTCTGACAATAATAATAATATATGGGGTTTTACGTGCCAAAACTACTTTCTGATTATGAGGCACGCCGTAGTGGGGGACTCCGGAAATTTCGACCACCTGGGGTTCTTTAACGTGCACCTAAATCCAAGTACACGGGTGTTTTCGCATTTCGCCCCCATCGAAATGCGGCCGCCGTGGCCGGGATTCGATCCCGCGACCTCGTGCTCAGCAGCCTAACACCATAGCCACTGAGCAACCACGGCGGGTAGACATTCTGACAAGACAGTGTATATATAGTGGCAGTAGTGGTCGATCCCCTCTACCTAAACGTCACTTCCGACACCATTGCAAAAGAACGATACACTAAAGATAACAATTTTGCACAGGTCTACATATTTTAGCTACACTCGTACTAGAGTCACCTTAATACACTGCATGGAGCAACCTCAGTCGAACGATATATTGAAGAAAGATAGCTGATGTGTTCTGCCACTACGTGAAATGTATAGAAAGCTTTATCGGTAGCTTGGTCACAATGCAACTCCTCTAGCCGTGCACGACTCAAATAACTTGCTTGTGAATGACAACACAAAGTCGTGGGCACATATGCCACGCATCGAGAAGTCTACGGTCATGCGAGGCCTTTTCGTGCAAGCTCTGTTCGCCGCGGGCATAACCTTACCTCATCACTGTGCTTGAGCGCCGGGACACCGTGGATGGCCCTGTAGTGGTTGTGCCACTTGAGGCTGTCTTGCCGGAACTCCTTGTCACTGAGGGGCTTGGCCGGGGCCTTCCGGTCGCCTGAGGGCTTGATCAGTGCCTGTGGGTCGTTGGGCAGCTCCTCGACGGTTGTCTTGTTCTTGTCTTTCTTGCCGCTCAGGAAGCCGAAGATACCTTTTTTGGACTTTTCGTGAACTTGGGGGCCACCGTCGTCGGTGACAACGTCCTCGATCACCTCCTCGGTACCGTCCGCGTGCTGCTTGATTGTGCGCTTCACCACGGTCCTTTTCACCTGGCAGCCTGTCTCGAAGATGTCGTTCGGAAATCCCGACGATGTCTCAGAGACCTGCACGATGCGCTGAGTCCTGGTGGTGGTGGTGACCACGCCCTGTTGACACAAAGCAGACACCACAACGCCGATAATACATATCGTGATGCAAGATAGACAAGTTTGGAGGCGTCGACTTGAAGGATACTAATTAGCGTTTGATTCGCAAGATGTAGAACACGGAAGCATGTGTTTTGGGGCGTGCTAAAACCACACAAGAACAGCGAATAGTTTTTGTCCAGTGAACTGTGGTCGAATTTCGGTTGTGCCTAGAAGTCAACTAAACGCTACTGTGAAGGACGATTTGAGCCTGCAGCTACGCGCCATATAAAAGTTAATGGGAGAGAGAGTACACATTGTTCCGTGATTTTCGCTTATTTCTCCCACGTAACTTGACACTACAGTTGCTGTTGTTTGCGCAGATCGCGTACACTGCACTTTCTTCGGACTGAGGTTATACAAAAATGTTTTAATCAAATCGAAGATAACATTCGCTGCATTAAAGGTCTAGGCCCGGGCGTTTACTGGCCACAAGCCAGAAAGTTATTTTACCACATGGTATCCGTACACTACATGCTCCTTCCGTGCTTCAGAACGTTAAGTAAAATTGTGAATATTTATCACTGTATTGTATTTAATGAAATCACAACGCGAGTACATTTTTAAAAGGTAAGTGTGAAATCAGGCTGGCACTTTTGTGCGCGCATGTGAAAATACAGCTCGTAAGAAACGCAATTACTAGCCATTACATTAACATTACGTTCGGATATTGCCGGACAGCAAATGAGTTGCGACCGCGCCATATCTATGCATACCCTCGTCGGTATTCACGCCCTCATTGTAATCGTACGTGCAAATAGGTGACTAGGTCGTGTGTGCAGATTCAGCCTGCACTTGAGCATCAATGCAACATCCAGGGAAAAAAATATGTATAGATAAATAAATGCGCACAGTAAAGTCATGACAGAAATTGTGCAGCTTCCACATGCTGCAAGAACTTGAGCTTGTGAATATAAATTTCGACGAGTTCCGAGACACAATGTCCTGTTTGCAAATGGAAGAGCTGGCGAATCGGCGAAACGTGCCTCGAGCACGAATAAAAAAATATGATTCCACTACTCCCCGCGACATAAGGAAAATATTACGAAAACTCTCCGCGAGATGCAAATACCTTGTTTCACGGCTTTAGCCTTGGCGCAGTCCATAGACTAATCGCTTTCTTTTTAAAATTTATCACGCAAGTTTCTCATCGTGTTGGTGTGGTGCGGCGGACAAAGGCGTAGACCACGTGTTGCTGTGTTGTCCCATTTACGCCTACCAAAGGTGGCCGCTACTTACAAAATTGAGGGCGTTGTGCAACAATTGGTCAATTTGGACAATACTCGGACCATGGGCCGTTACAGGCCTTGAACACACGCCTTGACCGCGGTGAAATGTACTTCTTTACGAGTACGCATTTAAAGCCCAAGAAAATGTCTATACATCGCCAATCGCGCTTATGGCTGTTTAGATTTTTTTTCTTCTATTATTAGTTTAAGCCGTTTCGCTTTCCTTTTCAATCGATGGTTTGTTGGCATGCATGTGGTAACATGCAAGTTTGTGGGTTACACACGCACACATTGCAAAAGAAAAGACGCGGAAAAACGCCTGTCACTTGTCTGCTTTTTTACAGCGAAGCTGCTTATGGCTAAGGTTGCGTGTGTAACCCATTCATGTGCGCGAGCAAAAATTATCATCATCAGCAATGACTCGTGTCACTGCTCGTGCGTTCGTCGTCGTCTTCTTCCAGAATGCCCGTCCAACACTGCCCGTCCCTCTGCGAAGGCGCTGACGGCACTGGCCCACTATGGAGTCCCTGTAACGGCTCCTGCAGGGAGGCTTCCTGCGGGAGCCATTTACAGCAACTCTATAGCCCACTGCCAGTCGGCGCGATGTTTTCGCTCACAAATGCTTTGCCTCAATATATCGCGAAATGAAAACACAAATGTATATAACGAATGTATAAACAAATGAACGCGAATGTATAAAAATAAATGTGTGTGCGTACTTTTCGTCACGATGTCCACCGATCAAGACAATAAATGTGTTCGTACCTTTGTTCAAAACTGCGTCACCTCTTTGTCGTGCGCTACACAGCTTCGCTGGTCATACACCTTCACAGAGTGGAATAGCTCATGATTTTTTTTTTAATTGAGTGTTTGCGCTTGCCAAGTATGCACCTGTAAGTCCCATTAAGTTAGTGTTGGTACATACTAAGTACTGAAATCTCTTCGGCTGACATTAAAAAAAATTTTGTTCCGTGCACAAAACACGATCTGATTATGGGGCACGCCGTAGTGAGGCACTGCGGATTAATTTTGACCGCTTAGGGCTCTTCAACGTGCACCCAATGCACGGGACTAGGGTGTTCCTGCATTTCGCCCCCGTCAAAAGTCGGTCGCCGTGGCCGAGATTTGATCCCGCTATCTCGTGCCTATAGCAGCGCAACGCCACAGCCACTAGGCCACCACGGCGGATCTTCGGTTGACATAGTATGAATATGTACGCATCTATGTATGTACGTATGAGAGTAAAAAATAAAGTGAGAACAGCAACGACTGTCGGAAGCACATGAACTAAATTAAATGAAACAAGACTCACCCCATCTACGCGAGTCACTGTCTGCTGGAATGAGTGGTTGCCAGAAGACATCTCTGTGCAGGGAAAGAACAAAAGGCACATTTCAATATAAAATCGAAAGACGCGTTACGCCAACGATTTTCGTCAAAAAAAAAATGCAAATTACGTCACCGTCCACAAAACTTGACGACCACTCGCACAGAAATGTCACCGCTCGCCTAAAGTCGTCTGGCAAGTGATCATTTTCGAAAGTTGGCTTTTCCGAGCTAGATGGTCGAAATTCTGCCGGCAGCGCTCATCGTTGAGACGACCATTATGCGTTGGACACGTTTATTACAGAATTACGAGCATTTTAAGCGCAGCAAGGACATATTGCATGTATAAATACGCATTAGTGGCAGAAGTATTCGCTATTATAACAACTTCAGGGTTTCGGCACGTGGCGTCCCAGGAAAGCGACGTCGCTGTTTGTGGAAATAAATCTAGTATAGGATCGACGAATCAGCCTCATACTCACTTGGTGTCTGCTCTTCTCTACAGCGGCTCAGCCTCGACTAAGCTGGTTGTTGGTTTTCCGGTACTGTGCCGTCTAATGGCCCGTGAGCTTATGTGTCCGAGGTGCGACTCGGAATGTTTTATGTGGCTCTCTTATCGCGACTGGGGCTGTCTTTGTAGTGCGGCGTTGCCGCCTCGCGTCTGCCGTTACCACATATGCAGAAATATCGCCGGCATGCTAGCTTCATACAGACACAAATCAGAGTTGGAAACCTATTGTCGTTTTATCTTGTCGCGTTTTGCCGCTGTTCTAAATGTGTTGTGGTAAGACCCTTGGCACTCGCTTTCGCTTATCACTGCGTTTACTGCGGTATACTTACTTCTGCAAAACGGAGGTGCAGGTCAAAATACCTCGTATCTCTGAAAATGTGCCGTTTCTGGATTCGTCTTGAGCACTATATTAGGAAGAAGGTACATTAGGAAAACCAAACCGCACGTGATTTAATGGAAGCGTGCTGCACACGAAAGAAAAAAAAATTCTAGCTGTATCAGTGGTATGAGCGATATATCACTGATACAGCTAGAGCGATGATACCAGTGATGATTTTTGACAATCAGATTGAGCGGCTTTTAAAAGGCGGCTACCGTCACTCGGTGTTGACGGCAATGGGGGAAGCTTTACTAGCTTTATATATATATATATATATATATATATATATATATATATATATATATATATATATAGGATGCCCTATTTCGGAATAAACAGTTGTGAGTGTAGCGCTCGTCTTTCCTTTCCTCTCGTTACTCTCACTGTTATCTTTCATTTTCGAGCTGTTGTGCTACAAAGATCCATGTTAAGCAAGCACCAACTCCTCCAAGAAGAATTTATGCTGAAATCAGTCGGAAGTGGGGCCCGTGTCGTTGTCTATGTGTCTATCTTTTTTGTGCGCTTCTGATTCACGGCAATTATATCTTGCAGCAAACACCAACTATGCCAGGAAACAGTTCTCTTGATCTTGAAACTATATTGGGACAATTCTTTAAAACATTATTTGGTTATATATAGGCTCACTCAAACTCCTTCATTGCACTCTACATAGATCACGGAGCTATATATATATATATATATATATATACACGCTTGCGAGTGGTCGCACTGGCTAACACTCCCAGGGTTAGTCCTAGTAGACAAACATAAATACCCCAGAAAGTGGATGCGAAAACGACGCCGTGGTAGCTGACTTGGTAAGAGCATCGCACGCGTAATGCGAAGACGTGGGTTTGCGTTCCACCTGCGCCCAGTTATTTTTTCATCTACCTTCATTCCAATAAAGGGAAAATGAGACATCCACTCAATCGTAGCAGTCAACGGAAACACATACGGGTTCCTTGAAAGAAAAAGCCTCGCAGTTGAAGAAAAATTCGTCCTGGTCCGCGACACCAACCTGGGACCACGCGGGACCCGGGACTCATTGGATGTCTCATTTTCCCTTTATTAATTACTTCTCTCCACCTTGCGGGTTTCCGCAAAACTGTTACGCCATACTTTCCTTTCCATTAATTTATCGTTTCTTTAATTCAATTAATGAGTGCAACTAATTTACCCTATGCTGTCCTTAGCGTCTTTGTTCGCTTCTTATGATTACATATATACATAAGGTATGGAAAGATAATTAATACCTAATATGTTAGCATCTGATAAAGCAGCATGCGTAAGAAAAACGCTTTTCTTTCTTTTTTGCTGTGCTGCCACTGCTTTTGAAGCAAAAAATAATAATATATAAGAGGTATAGAAACCATATTCGAGTGACTCAGGCTCGTTATGATTGCTCGTTAGGTGACGAAAGCAGGGGAAAATAGGCAAACGAATAAGAACCTGCTATCCCAGCATATTTAGTATTAGACACATAACTGAGTATTGGAAGGGGAGAAACCAGGAAACAAAAGAACATATTACAAAACAAGCACGTAAAACCCCATTTGAGGAGATACTTTGGCCTCCTACGTGCTATGCCACCTGTGGTTTCACCTGCGAAAATGGTCATACTTCAGTGCGTTTTACAAGCCTTACAAAACTAAATAAAGAGACTGGAAGGATTTTAGAGGTAATAATGTACGTTACTATTTTGCATACTTCTTTGTTTCCCTGTACAGTTCTCCATCCGTACGGGCGCTTTCGGCTCTCTATATGTCGGTGCTAGAGAAATCCACGTTCAACGTACATGCACACTTGCTCAATGTGCATAAATGCATACTCGCTTAGTCCGACCCCACTCGAGTCGGTGACAGCCTAAGTGTGCAGCGGCAAATACACCGCTGTCCAACTCAAAGAGCGTGCGCCAGCCAAATGCACTCATTTCCGTGACATCACGGCGCAGTCAAACATGTTTCAATATTTCGAATTTCAAATTTTGGGGGTTTTACGCACAAAAACCACAATCTAATTATGAAAAGTGACTCTTTTCGGCCCGTCCTCTACGACGCACTGACCCGTTTTCTTCCGCACAAATAGCCTTCCCATTCTCCTTATTAGATCCCCGTTGGACGTTACTGTTTTACAGGGCAAAAAGGCCATGCCGAAGCGCAAAGCTTACGTATCACGTTGGTTTACCAACCGCAGTGATCGCTGTGTTGAGCCAAGCCATCGGCCTTACACAGGAGGCTAACGTAGGGTCAGCATAATGCACATGAAATGCGTGAGAATGATGTGGCTGGCGCAAATATATATAACGCTTAGCGTTTAGATGTTTCGGCGTTGCATTGGTTTGGCCGCACACGAGCACTCTTGCGTTTCAGTTCTCACGTCAAGCGGTCCGATAGTGCGAATATTTTTTTTACAAATCACGCAGACAATCCGCAGACGCCGCAGCTCTTCGCCGAGTAGAAGCGCAATGCAGTCAAAATAGTTCACAACACGTACACACAGCGCGGCTGATGATGCATTTGGTACGTTTGCGCAGCCAGGAGAAATTTCTGCATACTGCAGCTATACTGTAGCACCGAAAGGCTACACAGTGGTTCCCGGACGACCTTGTGTGAACCGACATCGGATTAAAGTATTCGCAAAACGAGCTAAAGCAGTTCCAAATCGTTCCACAGCACGCGAGGGCAACACATTCAAGCAGCACCGCGCCGGCTCGCACAAAGGGGGGAAAAAGCTCGCGGACCTTTCCTCTTCGCCAGATGAAATAGCGCATGAACTGAAAGTGCGCTGAATGTTTTCCCGTAGTTTTATTGGGACGTCGGCCTGTGATTCCATTTTTTTTTCTTAAAATATTGCGACCAAATCGGCCGATTGACCACTTAAGACAAGTCTGATTCACACTACAGAAAGGCAGAGAATTAGACATTGCCGAGGCTCTCTTACGCGAATTGTGCGAAAAAGAGAACGCTTGCTACAAATTTCTTACTTTTACTTTTCCGAGGTACAACCACGGGGGTACTTGTGTCGCACAATTCCGTCGTTTGTAAGTTCGAATATTGACAAAGAAGTGTGGAGGGCCGCTAAAGCTTTAAGTGGCCCCGAAAGCTGCGTTATAGCTGGCCGCGGCACGTGTGGCTGAAAGTGAACACGGCGAACAAGCCAGAGAAGGCGCACGTTCCAACGGTCATCAGATTTCCATTAAGTGGCAGCCTGCATTCTTTTTTTTTTGTCTTTTGCCTATATGCGTAACGTACATGCTAGAGGCCCTGAGTGTATCAAAAGAAAAATTGCTGTGACCGTTCTGACGTATAGGGCCCGAAATGGACGTGTAACAGTGAACTTGATCTCTGCCACTTTTCCCCCCATGTCAATAGCGGGTACTGCAACGTTAATTTACTCTTATTGCTTCGAAGTTACACCTCATGTTAAAACTTCTTTTCGAATTTGATAGCCATAGAGAAAAGGCGGGGGAGAGAATTGGTAGCCGAACAGAGGCATCGTATGACTGAGATAACACATTTGCGGCAGGATTTCTTTAAGTTGCTGGCTCGTTATCAAGATTATCGTGTGATGTATTTATTCATTTCTTTATTTTTTTCGGCATTGTTTCATGTAAAATGGCATTTGTATACGTCGAACTGTATATAACCCGCCGCGGTTGCTCAGTGGCTATGGTGTTAGGTTAGGCTGCTGAGCGCGAGGTCGCGGGATCGAATCCCGGCAACGGCGGCCGCATTTCGATGGGGGCGAAATGCGAAAACACCAGTGTACTTAGATTTAGGTGCACGTTAAAGAACCCCAGGTGGTCGAAATTTCCGGAGCCCTCCACTACGGCGTGCCTCATAATCAGAGAGTGGTTTTGGCACGTAAAACCCCATAATTTTTTTTTTTTACTGTATATAGAAGACCGGGCTTTGTCAAGCCGTTTATAGCTGTTTCTAAGCTGACTCCCCCTTTCTCCCTTGCAGAGGAAATAAAAATTAATTTGAATAGTGACTGTGTTCGATTTCACCTCAAGTGTACCTAAAACTGAATTAGGAAATTTGTCAGTGTCAAGTTAAACGCAAAGAACCGTATTATTGAAATGTTTAGTCAGTATATTCTACGCTGCTCAATGTGTAATTAAAAATTGACCATCGCTTCAAGTGCAACAACCTATCGGTCCGATACCATGTGACGTCAGCATTTCTCTCTTACCACTTTAACTGTTATATTTTCAGCTCTGACGTCCTCTCACTTCCTCTCATGAGAGCCGTGACGTCCTCTCAGATGAGCGATGTTTTTATCTGTTGCCCTATCGGCCACCCGCATGTAGAGAGTAACACCCGTACATTGCGCGATACTTATCGTCGCCTGCAATAGTGCTTACAGCAGGACATCAACGACGTCATTTCTTATAGCTGCGCCAGCGTGTGATTTCGTTGCGAAAGGGGTGTTACCCGTTCTTGCAACTATGTAGTACCACGTAAAGAACACACGTCACGCGTTCTAGAGAAACGTTGCACAAAGCTAGCGCTTCGGCTATGAACAAGCAACGCCAAGCTACGGGAGGAGTGACACGGTGAGGTCATCGTGCAATACTAAAAGCATGTCAGCCAGCACCGAATTCAGACAGCCCGAACGTTTATAAGCAGACGCAGTTTCGTCCGAAAGGCAAAGCATCGATTGCGATAGCAA
Source organism: Dermacentor variabilis (assembly GCF_050947875.1). NCBI lineage: Eukaryota > Metazoa > Arthropoda > Arachnida > Ixodida > Ixodidae > Dermacentor > Dermacentor variabilis. The sequence continues at coordinate 210,690,110 of NC_134568.1, forward strand.
ATTAGCAGACATCCATACGAAGCAAGGATATTACTTTTATTTTATTCGCTTGCTAAATAAATTAATAAGCATGGTATCAGCGGGCACAGCAAACATGAACACGTCACACTCGATGGCTGCGTACACTCGCTGTCAAAACGCTGGCATGAGAAAATTCGGTAGCAGCAGCGAGCGAAGCGACCGTGCTGTCTATCGATTCAACGCAAAGCGAGCACCGAGGATACATAGCACGCACAAAGCTACGAGCTCTGCCCCCAACGCAGATCGTTCTTAAGATACGGCCTTCGAGACTTCGCGCAGCCGCCACATGCGCAGTTTCAGCCGGAGAAAATGCCGCCCCCCTTCCCTCCCCTCCCCTCGGCGCCTCGCAACGTTGGGTGCCTCGCGCGCGAGAGAAGACGGGGCGCTTGCTCGTCGCATTCGTCCCTTTCTCGCAGGCGAGATTGAGCCTCGATCGTCGTCTGCCCTCGCACGCTTTCATTCGAACATACCGCGTAGGGCACGAGGCAATGGTGTTGTCCCCCTTGGACTTTATGCGGAACCTCACGGCGACGCCGACGGTAGATATGCGCTTGAAGTGTCGGTATAATTGCTATTGCAATAAAAAAAAATAACATTGTCGTCCTCCCGAAAATAGCGCCAAGTTGCAAAACCTTATCGATTAGTGATTCACTCTCACCATATTCTAACTTGCTACACTTCCGGGCCCGTATTGACAAAGATTTATTACGCTAGAATTGTTCGTAAGAGCAAATCCCATCCAATCCTGATGCTGGACATAATATTGGTGAAGGCGGCCGGCCAATGGCAAAAAGCACTTACGAACGAAAAGCTTTGTATCCACAAAACTTTTTGTTCATTAGTGATGTTTCCAATCGGCCGGCCGCATTCGATATGTCCAGCATCAGGGTTGGCCGGCATTTGCTCTTACGAACAATTCTAGCGTAATAACTTTTTTGTGAATACGAATTTAGCAAGTTTGCAAGTTTAGCAAGTAATTCTAAACGTCACCAATTGTTTCGTGCAGCATACATTCTCATTGGGTACGGGTTGAACTTTGTGGAGCGGTAGCATTGCTTGGTAGCGTTAGGTCTGCTTGTGCTGAGATTAACTCGTTGACATGTTTATCCCCGAAATTTAGAAGGGGATGCTATGGCGGAGCAATTGGCATCAAACAGGGATACGCGCATTTATTTTATGCCCGTCGTTAATTTTAGTGCGTATGTATTGTGGAAAGTCCCCGAATCCTTTAAAAAAAGAGAGAGAAGGAAAAGAAAAATATTGCCGGCAAGGCGTCTGCAAGGCTAGATCCGCTCGTAGCTAACACTAACCGCCTCTTCCGACTACTTCTGAGAAGGAAACCTAGAGAAGAATAAGAATGGGTTGGAATGCAGACGGCAGGTATTACCAAGTCATGACCGGCAGCTCACCGCCACCCTTGAAAAGAAAAGTGTACAATCACTGCATTCTACTGGTGCCAACACATGGGGCGGAAACTTGGAGGTTAACATAGAAGCTTGAGAAGAAGCAAAGGAACGCACAAATAGCGATGAAACGAAAAAAAAAATATAAGCGTAACGTTACGAGACAGGAAGACAGCGGTGTGGATAAGGGAAGAAACGGGGGTAGCTGATATTCTCTATTTGACATCAAGTGGAATAAATGGGGCTTGGCAGGCCATCTATATATATGCATAGGGCAGATAACCGGTGGCCTATTAGAGTTGCAGAATGGGTGTCAAGGGAAGGGAAGCACAGTTGAGGACGACAGAGAACTAGGTGCGATGAAATTGGGATATTTGCAAGCATAGGATAACGTCACCTCGTGCAAGGCAGATGTAATCGGAGACCGCTGAAAGAGGCTTTCGTCCTGCAGTGGACATAGTTATGATAATGAGTGTATATTCGTAGCTAGCGGAAAATGTTACATTTTTCTCTTTACGCAGAGTTCTTGCAAAGGGAATTCCGAGATGCCAGTATACTGCTCCGAAACAAATGCTGAGGCCAATAACATTATGCCAGTATACTGCTGAGGACAGTATACTGGTCATCGGTGCAAATACGCAAAAATATACTCTTCCTGGCCGTTGTCTCATAATTAAGCGGGCGTTGCCACACAAAGGGACAAATTGCATAAATAAACGCGAAGCTGAAAACGCAGCAGTGTTCGCTTCAGGGCAACAATTGATGCTGACAAATCTGGGAGGCCACGCACTGGAACATAATTGCACTTAATTTTTGCGTTTAACTTCATGTCCACACTGTATGTTACTCTACCACAGCGAGCTTCTGCTCTTTTTTTCCAAAGAAAAAACCCCAATATTGTCCTAACGTTGACTACCATAAATATATACGTCGCTGTAAGATGACTCTACGCTCTAGTTCTAACGACAGGCATCAGTTATGAGCGCAAGGAGATAACTAGTGTTTGCCCACTTTTGGTTACAGTTGCCGCTCGATTTGGAAAGTGGAACTTAGCAATGCACTGCTTTTATGAACCCGGATGCATGTCCAGCTGATGAAAGCGTTTTTTAAAGAGACACTGCTTCTGGGATGTGCTTCAAGGAATATTCATGTTAAGATCATGGCGACGAGACAGGCCTGCGTTATCGACCCCGGTATTACGCAGACAGTCTTTATAATTGCGCTTTCAACAAAATACTGGCACCGATAGGTTGCTGAACAATATTATCAACTGAGTTGCGCCGCTGATAATAATAAATGCGTAGTTAGCAACAATGGCTATAACAACAAACCTTTAATGATACTTTCAGAGAAAATTTGTATATTGATCATAACAATGATCGAATTTAGCCAAAACGCCTCTCAGCAGTCCTAGCGGCCAGCCTTTGAGAAGTAAGGCTCCATTAACGTCTAGCACGTTAATGGCGCTAAAATTAACGTCGAGCGTCATTAACGCCGGTCAAGCCTGTTCAAACAACCAGCCACTTTTTGCAATGTGTCTGTGCTACAGCGACACTGCTTCCATGGGTGCTGCCTCAGCCTCCGCCACAGCCTATACTTAGCCTCGCACACCGATTACTGGTTGCCAGTCGCTCCAAGGTTCCAAGAAGAAGCTATCCTCTTCCGCCCTGTATAGTCAAAGCCTGAGCCTGCACCGGTTGGAAAAAATTTCAAGCACGAATCCTGGCTCCCTGGGAGGAATATAAATAAATGGAGCTCCACCTGGCCGCCACGGTGCGCGCTTAAGGCCACCTAAAGATGATCCCAGAGATAATCCGCCCATTTCCTGGAGAAGTGGCTCGCGTTGATTTCCTTGCGTCACACTTGCCCAGAGCAGTTGAAGTATTTCGCAACAATAGCTGGATGGCTTCCAAGCGTGGCGATTGTTTCCTAACTAAACGTCCACATTAGCGTACGAATGGCGAGTTGCACATACCCGGAACACAATGCAGGGAATTGCCTTCGAAATGCCTCAAGCCCTGGCGACGCGCTCCCGCCCCCCGTGTCACGCACACTCACGCGAGCCCCTCCCTTTCCCCTCCTTCCCGTCATCGTATACGCGCTGCGGCTCACCGCGCGTGAGCGCTTGTCTTCGCTCAAGGTCACTGGACAGACAGAGTTGTTTCTCCACTTTCCGAATGGTGTCGCTTTCTTTTACTTTCTTTTCCACCATGGTTAACTAGACACAGGGAACTACAAGTGTCGCGGCAGAGCTATAGAAAGAAACGCAACGGAGTCGAAAACATCCGAGATGTACATTTTTCTGTCCCCGGCTGGGGTATGATTATCCCGTGACAGACAAACAGGTTGTACGCGCAGTGCGACGACACACGTGAGCCGGGAGAAGTGGAACTGCTGAAGGCAGCAAACATTTCGCAATATAATCGCATTCACGAAACTTTCACTGCGTTCAATGTTCTCCCAACTGGCGGGCCTAGATGTACCACAGTCTCGTGCATCCGGGCCCGGCTAATCATGTCAATACGGACACATCACAAGCACATAAGCAGCCAAATGGTCATTGACTTGTCTGTTTCCTCGTTTCAAGCAACGTTATCAAATGTGTAAAATGGTTTGGTTTCAGTATATCGAACTATATATGAACGCAAAAGCTATGCGTTTGATGGGCATTCTCAATAGCTAGAGGTAATTCGACTGTACAGATCTGAAGAGCGCTGTGATGTATGTCGCAGCAGGGGACGTGAATTCCGTCACAGGCTTTAACAGAAACGTTATATACCTCCCTACCTTTCCATCTTCGTTTTCTCTCTCCTTCTCTTGTAGTGAGAACATGCCGATAGATAAGATAAATGATTTCGCGGAAGGATACGTAAACATAGTGTCAGGCATCATAATAATCGTGACAGTCGTCGTCACACTGATTAGTTGCCAAATAATGTTTTATACCATATTAACTAGCGTGTAAAGGGTGTCTATATTGGGTACAATTACGCGTAGCCCAGGCGAAAGCATTTGACAGCCATTCTTATCCGCCGTGATGGCTTAGTGGTTGTGGCGTTCCGCTGCTAAGCACGAGGTCGCGGGAGCAAATCCCGGCCGCGGCGACGCCATTTCGATGCGAAGAAATGCAAAAGTGCCCGTGCACCGTACATTGGGTGCCCGTTAAAGAACCCTAGATTGTCAAGATTAATCCGGAGTCCAAACACACCCCATTTTGTTTTTCTTGTGCTTTTAAAACGCTTTGCTGCAAGGGTGGTGTGGCGCGATGACGTTTTCCCAAGTCGACGCGCGAAAAACGGACCTGCGTGGTCAAGGGGCGTAATTTCCGCGCCAAGGGGCGCCAGTCGCTGACTCTCTGTTTCTGCGCTCATAAAAACGCCGATATCTGAGAGAGACTCCGGCCTTATGACATTTTTCGAGGCATTGTCGCTAGGCTCCGAAACAATATTACCCCAATCACTAGTGGATAAGAATTAATTCGTTACGCCTTTCGAACGCAATAGCGTGGCGGGCCATTGAACGTTTGCATAACGGACAATAGCGTGCGTCACACTGGTGCAACAGACTAGCAATGCGCTCCTCCGCCGAGCATCAAGTTGCGTTTTTCGCCCGCACATTTTCGACTTAGTGCATCCAATCAGCCTAAATTAATGAAGCTGCAGCACCTATAGTAATATCCCGTTGTCGAAATTCTAAAAGCGTTTAGGTAGTCCATTTACAAGGTAGAATTGAGATAAAATACTTAAATGTGTGTTAAAGGGTGTAAATAAGCGGATTGAGGTGTTTTGATGACTGGTTAGGTTATCGATGCACTGTTGCTATTCTCGTCGCTGTTGTTACAGCGACTAAGGTTAAACTACATACATATCTTGCATATCTCAATTATGAGCATCTCCTGACACCTGAGATAAAACACTCCGTATGGTGGCAGCTAAGACAAAGAAGTCAATAGGCCCGGGATGCATGTAGTAAACAAACAAAACTAAGGACAAATAGTAGCCGAAGGTTCAGAAAATTTTGTTTAACTTAACTGCACGGCGGCAGCTGCGAAGGTAATGGTACGCGGCTTCGTAAAAAGTCTTTAGCAGAGCCGCGTTTCCCCCTTTCTCTCCCTCTTTCTTTCTTAAAATTTATTTTAAGTGAATTGTCTTTTTAATGTTTCAAGTCTGTGTCAGCGATGACATAAGTTCCCTCGTAGAGTATGACACTAAGTAAATGGGAGACGTAGCCACAAAACGCTTCTGCGTAAAAAGACGCAGCTCGATATGTCATAGAATTACCTTCAAGCAGGCAGGGATGCTATTGCGAAAGCCAAGGCAAGGCGCTATACAACGCATGCACATGCACGAGTGACATTTATATCCGTGGAAATATATTACCACAATTCTATGCAGTTATAAAGCATACGCCGCTTACTACTCACTTGTGCACATAAGGGAAAATGAACAGCACCTGAATGCTCTCCTCCCTCGATGGTCCGACTGAGCTGTCTAACGAAAACGTGTCTCGGGAGACATGAGGCTTTTGATTGCCCAACAGAAGGCTGCATGCATTGTGCGTTGTTTCAAGGACTGAGAACAGCCACAAAGTATACGTGCCTGGGCAGACAAATGGGGAGGAGAAGGCGATCTGCGGACAGCCTGGCTTGCGTGTCCCCGCAGCGTCGTTGGTCAGGGGAGAGGAAACGCGATGCCGCGCTGAAGCTAGGGCGCCGCGCTTGGGTCTCGGCAGTGGACCGAGGCGGCAGATGTTTTTCGAGTGCACACGTCGTCACGTGGCCCGCCTGGACGATCGCGATACAAAGCTTTTGTGCCCGAGAGACCCGTCAAATTGACGGCGCGTATAGCGTCAACTTCGCTGCACAACGGGCGTCGAGCCGTGTACCCAGATTCGTCGGTGGGCTTTTGTGCGACACTAGCCGGACAAACTTTAGTTGTTTACCTGCACCTCGAAACAGTTTTGTTTCTAGCTTTGTTCGCATTTTTCTGAGACTATCTCGGTGCATGATCAGCGTATCTGCTTACGATCCACTTTATTCAGATCGGGTGCCGCGTTTTGCCATAGTTACCAAAGAGGCAACAAGAAGGCCCACCTGGCGCGGCATGTTCCCGGAGTGTTCAAGGCAAATACACAATAGGCAGACGACTTGGCGCAGCATAGACAGAATAGGAGTTATAACGCTTGTCCGTGGAAAGGTTTCGTCATAAATTATCGCTGTCGATTATGTGTGCGGAGAAAATAGTTCAAGCATCGAGGCATATTAGTTTAAAACAAGATGTCTCGGCGCGTTCTGGTTTTGCGCGTGCAGGCCAAAAATGGACGCGCGTCGTTAAACAAAGAGGCCCTACACCCCGAGTCGGTTGTGCATGCGCGTCTTGACACCAGTCAAACGCACGCGTGCATTGCTCCATACAGAGTGGTCATAGCGGGTCGCACCGGTTGCGAAATGTGGGCAATCGTTCAAGGGCAGTAGTCAACGGAAATCGCTGCTGAAAGAGAGTGTCACGAAAAAGCTTGCGCTGCTTATATTTTCTTTCTCTTCTTTTATTTCCTTCTTTCACTCTTCGTCCTTCTTTTCTTCTCTCTTGCCTCATTTCTTGGTCGAAATTAGCGAAAGTGCGCGTTGTTTTTCTTCTCCATGCAGAAACCCACAATGAAAAAAATAAAGCTGAGCGCAGAAAGTCACCACGACAGCAGCTTGAATAGCCTTCTGAAAGGAAAGTTCTGAGAAGATAACCCCTCATTGGCGGCGTCGTTCCGAGGAGTACATGGTTAGCTCCGGACAAGTTGAGACGAGAGTTTCACTCGACCATGGGGGAGTCTATCATGCAAATCGTTCGGGAAAATATCGAAATTTGAGCCCAGTTTTTCCGCGTTTTATATACAAAACGCTTGTCGTGGCCTTTCCGGGTATTTCCTGTTGCTTGCTTGCGGGTTTTAGCGGAGAAGCGTTTCCTTCCAACTTCCTATCAAAACCTGTAACAGTAATTATGCCATCAGTGGCACACGCTGAATAAATGAGAAAGATTGTGAGAGAAAGTTGTACCGAAAGCTGGCTTTCCTAACCGAATAACTATTTCTCTATCACTGCCGCAAATGAGCTAAGCAAAATTTTGGAAACACTCGCTCTTTCAATGGCTTTTTTTTTTCTTGTTCTCCTCCTTCAACGTACACGTACCTCACCCGCCCTTTCCTAGTATATCTTCCACTGCTGTGTATTTATGTCCGGTCTGCCCCTGGGCTGTCTCTTTAAACCAGAAGCGCTTTTTGGACGCCTTCTGCCAGACATCTGCCAAACAGCTGTAAGTGTACTTTTGTCACTGCAGCTGCCGACCTTTCAATCATCACGCTGTTTCAGCTTGCGTAATGCGCCCGAATTATTTCAAGGTATGTTCTCAAAGTGCCGAGGCAATATTATCTCAAGATACCAGCGAGGCCACAGGTGTGTTTGTTCCTAACTCAGTGGGCGAAATTCACCCGGCAAATCGGCGTGTCCTGTCTGAAGATGAGTGTACAGAAATGCCGCCGCAGTTGAGTCTGCTTGACATATGTAATCTGCAAAAATACAAAAGCACTCGTGTACCCAGGTGGTCAAAATTCAGCTGGGTCCCTCCACTACGGCTTCTCTCGCAGCCACAGGGTTGCTTTGTGACGCTAAGGCTCACGAATCGATTAATCAAGATTTATGTTTAGTCTTAACCCAATTTTTAACTCTTAGCCTTATACTATATAGGACCTGCGAATAGGCGAAGTTTCGAATACGAATCGATCGAATGGTCTCCAATCCACGCTGTGAAGGTGGTTGGACGGCGAAGCTGTAAACGACAACTATGACGACTGCCCATTGCGACGTAGGTTGAAATTATTCACGTGGAGGCATCCACATGCACTTTACCTAATTATTAGCCTAAGACGTTTCGACGGCCTTGGATTTGGTTTGCGCCGCTACTTCGGGCACCTACAAAGAGTGTACCAGAGAGAAGAAAGATTCATTTCGCCTCGTATGTACGCTGCTCTTCAGGAGTCCTCGCTATACTTGGCCTTCCCATAGCACTGTCACAGCACAAATCAGTTGCTAGGTGGGTTTTTCTTTTACGTACGAAAGTGTAGTTACGTCACTCCGTGCTTCGTATGGTACAGTCAAGCTGCCGTCGCCTCGGCAGCTATATAGCGCAACAGTAATCTTTACCGGGAACGTATGCGGGGAGCGCTACGTGCTTCGCATTGCATGTAGGCGCAGGAGCGCCTTATCAATTATGTGGTTCGGGTGCTTGGTTTGAGCTTGGTCTTTTTATTGAAACATATGCTGTTCTGTATGTTATAGGCGTTATTGAGTAGTTGCGCCAAAGCGCAACTACTCAAGCTAAGGGTTGGCTATGTGAACGTGCGCGAACGTTTACACAGGCAAGGACGTGTGGCCAGTCCATTGTGTACGTCTTGCGGCTGCTGCGAGACACTTCAGCATCTGATATTTGAGTGTCCCGCTTTCAGTGCGCTGCGAATGTCGCCAGTGAGGGACTGTCACCTCCTTGGCCTGCCGTGTGCGACACTCGACGCATGTTTGTAGCCGAGTGGTTGTGCGCCTTGACGGCATCAGGCTTATCGCACTCTCCTTGCTTTTCTAGAATTAACTGACTTAAGTTCACGTTTCTAGATCAGACACTATTTTCTTGTATTCAACGTTCTGTAGTAGCGTGACCTTCAGTGACCGGCCCTATACTGTGTGTTCTACTTTATTCTTTTAGATTTGTCATCTTGCTCTATCTTTCCTCTTTCCTCTCCTCCTTCCCATCTTACATTTCTATGTTTCTGTTTCCCTCTTTGAAGAGTAAGCAGGCGTTGTGCCCTTTCCGGCGGCAATTGCCAGTCTACTCCTCGCTTTCACTTTCCTGTCAAATACATATATGTTTTCAAAACAAGTAATAAATAATCATAATGCACTGTTCGCTTCACTTTGCTGAGTGCTTGTATAACATAACCTCTGCATTACGGGGGTATGAGCCATAGATGATGACAGTTTTCTGTCGACGTTGCGTCACGACGAAATCCCGGGATCCTAGCCATAGACAGCTTCGCTGTAATAGTCCTCCTTATTCAATTCGAAGTCGATTCAAGAATTAACTATATTAGGAGTCGTCCAATACTCGTTTCCTTCGAATATGTAAGTGATAAAAACACTTATTGGAGCCTCGAGGAAGGCAGAATGATGAACGTTAGGATTAACTTCGAATCGCGCAATGTTTCTGCTGCAGGATAGCTCCGGCTGTTGTGCAGGGCAACTAGTTCTTGACCGAATTAACGCACGTGACAGGCAACATCTGCTCAGTAATCTCCAGTCATTAAAATAAGAATGACTCACTGCGGCAGCCTATATATACAAATTTGCTCCGATTTATTATTTGGCCAGTCTCGTGCTATGCTTGTCTCAATTTGACACAATGTCCGGTGCTGCTGTCTTTTGCATCACACTTCTCTCTTGCAGTGAACCCAACAACATACGCGCATCTGAAAACATGCCGCTCCCGTGTTGCAATATCCGCCATTGCCATGGTACCCCAGATAATTGAAAGCAGTTGTTGAAAGCAGTTGTTGAAAGCAGCTGTTTGTGAGTTACAAGCTCCTCAGTTTTCCGGTCGTCTAATTGTGGACGGTGTTACATGCATTTGTCAATGGATATAAGCGTGATTTCTTCTTCTTTCCTTCTCTTTTTTTTTACCCCACACGGGCTCCGCGCAAACATAATACTTCACGTTGCTTTAGAAACGAGAAAAATATACGGCATTTGATTCGATCACGAATGGTCGTTTTTCTCGAATATTCAATTCGATTCGCAATTTTCACTATTCGAACACCGCTACCCTGTACATTTTACCCTATATCGATTCCCGGCAATCGCTCGGCCAATCCTCGCGCGTGTCTGCCGCATGCCATCGGTGACAGCCGAGGCACCGCGCTACTCCGTGCCACGAAACGACAGCGGACGCTGTCAGACGCGGGGCCGGGCAACACGCGTCGGCCACAGTCAGGTGCGCACGGGGCGACGCAACACGCCAACCGAGAGAGCAGCGCGCTGATAAACGTCGCACGCTTCACGCAGACAAGTGGAAAGTTTGTAAACACAGAGAGAATTTTCCCTTCGTAGGGATATGTGAGCTCACTTCCAGCGGGACAAATACGCGGTACGAGAAGCGGCGTCACGTAGCGGATAAGAATTACCATAGCAGGCCCCCGAACAACAGGACGCACCGAGCACCAGGTCCACGACTTGTTTTCCTGGTCTTCTTTCTGTTTAAAGCAGCACTTTCTTGTCTCGTGCTGGTGGGTTGCACTTAAACGCCACACTTTTCGTCGGACTCCTGTGACGTATAAAAGCCTGGGCCCGCATTCACGAAAAGATCTTACGCTAGAATTGCTCGTAAGAGTAAATTTCAGCCACTGCAGATGTCAATGGCTCAATGCACTTACGAATGAAAAGCTTTGTGAATTCGGCCCCTGCATTTTCTTCATTTCTGGTTTTTCTTTCGTTTAATTTTTTTTAACAGGCAATGATCTTAATGGGAGCGTTCCTAAAACACCTCGCCTCCCACGGAAACAACACGGAACGCATTTACGACGTATCTTGGACGTCGTAAGAACGGGCGTGTAAAAAAAAAAAAAGGAAGAAGTTCGCATTTCCGGCAAAGTAATGCAAACAAGCCTCGATGTAAATACCTCCACATCTACGCCTCTACACTAAAATATTGGCGCGTGTTTAAGAATCACGAGTGGCCACGGTTTTATCAAGTTTTTAGCTGGCACGTAAAACCCTACGAGTTATTTATTACATGGTTGGGAAATATACAATCAGCGCGAGAAAAAGGTGGCCAGAGGGGCAGAGAAACAGACAAGATCAAGCGCTGCCGTTTCTCGGCCCCTCTGTCCGCATTTTTTCGCGCTCATTGTATATTTCCCAACCATAAATGCAGACCAACTCGCCCCGCTTTCGGTACTTATTTGTTATATTAAAGTGTAATACCATGTACTATGCAGTCATCTTGGCTTGAATAACTTGAAGCTGAGATGTGGGATCACTCCTTAATTTAAAGCGTTTGTGCCAAGTGCGTCTGGCAGTGCATCGTTTCTGCGCCACAAAATTGCCGTTTAACACGCGCATAGGTAATTCGACATTAACGTGGTGTTCCAAATTCGTTGCACAACGGTCCGCATCTTGCGCGCGAAGCGTTGTCCAACTGCGAAATCCTTGCGTGAGACAATTTAACCTGTTACGATGGAGAGCACTTGAAAAGCAATGTGCTTGGATAATATTACGAATGCACAGTTCGCAAGTGTCTTCAATTATACCATCTGTCCTGACCGTCCGCCATTGCTAAGCAACTCGCTTGTATCGCGGTGTGTAGGCCTTCCGCACGCGTGTGTGCGCGTGTGTGAGATAATTTAATGTTTAAATTGTAACGGGAGCGTGAGGCTGCTGTTCAGTGTTAAACTGGTCATACCTCAACCAAGTGCAACAAAATTAATCGCTCAATCGCTGAGCCATGGGAAAGGTCTAAATTAATTCAATTCTGGGGTTTTACGTGCCAAAACCACGATTTCATCATGAGGCGCACCGTAGTGGGGGACTCCTGATTAATTTGGAACACCAGGGGATCTTTATAACTTTATACCTGCACGAGACAGGGGCGTTTTTTGCATTTCGCCCCCGCGGCCGGGATTCGACCCTGCGACCTCGTGCTTAGCAGCGCAACACCATAGCCGCTAAGCCACTGCGGCGGGTAGTTCTAACAGTTATTTTACGACTCGCATGGAGCATATAACGCAATTCGTCGTGTTCATGTGGATTACATGAAGAGGCGGACTTGTAAAAGGACATTACTTGAAGGCGGACGCTATACTCGGCATTACCTGAAGAGGCGGACATTCCATTGTAAATCACAATGCACAGGTATATAATCAAAACGACAAACTAATTCACTTCATCGCTCTAAGGCGCATGTTGAAACTATGAAATTCAAGCCGAGCAGTAGTGAAGTCATGTCTGCATCGCAGAAATCCTAAGACTAGCACCACTTAGAGATATCCATCCTTAAAATGTGCTACGAAAAACATTGGCGTTCCAATTAGTAGTTAGTAATTAGTAGTTAGCAACTGGGACGTCAATGCAATATTTAGCAGACTTCGGGGAGGAATACCTCAAATGTGGTGCTTGTCTTAGGATTTCTGCTAAATAAACATGACTAAATTTGTTCTCGGCTTCAATTTAGCAATTTCAACATGTGCAATAAAGCAAATAATTAGGAAAGTTATATAGTGAGTATTTTTGTGCAGACTTTATCCACATTTTTATGTAATGCAACTGAACAGACCGATTTGCGCTAGATGCTCTATGCGATTAAAAAAAATCTGTTATTGCTTTGAAAATTGAAAAGTACGCCTATGGGGACGGCTGGACACGTTTGTTGACGACGCTTTGTGCCTTTGCTTTGCTCCGGAGTAGCTACGCTGTAGATAACGTGCCCAGTCTGACGCTAGCGATGGTACTTGTGCCTTTCATCATTATTCAGTTCTTGTCCTCGATTTTGCCATGATTTACGTGCATATTGTTGGTCATGGTAGTTACCGGCGCTCTCTTTAACCATGCTTCATCGTAAGCTGTTCGGAACAAGTGTTTCACACTGGGTTGAAATATGTGTCAGGCTGCGCACGAAAGCAGAATATAAAGTGGGGCGCACGTTTAGGAAATTTCACGAACCTGCAAATATACCTTTTTGCCGGTATTATGTGCATATGAGCAAGAGAAGCAGCTTTCGAATTTCCAAAAATGCGACTTCCTCGTTCACCTCGTTAGTAGTGAAAACATAATCTGATTTTATCTTAACTGAAATGGTTGTCGAATATCCAAAGGAGCCTGCAGAACATTATCTGCTAATTAAGCTAAAAACGAGGCCTGAGTAGGTCAGCGGTAACAGCAAATTTGTGCTTCAGTGCCAGAGACCGAGGTGACAAAGACGCCGCGTTGACGAAGTTGTAAAAGTCTGTTATACGCAAACATGTTAATAGACCCGGCCCTTACATTCTTATTAGTTATTTAATAACTTTTAGGGCAAGTAATCAATTTGTTATCAGGACGCCCACGCCTTAATTATTTAATTTTTGGTGCCGCGAAGTTATCAGTCCGTGGCTTCAAATAGATTCACAGATCAAGCGCTTATACTGTGTGCTTCTCTTTCTTTCTTTCTTTCTTTCTTTCTTTCTTTCTTTCTTTCTTTCTTTCTTTCTTTCTTTCTTTCTTTCTTTCTTTCTTTAAGCTATAGGGACTTTTCAAAGGTCGCTTGCGGCAGATATAGTCACTTAAGCTTCAGAATCAAATGATTCCTGGGGCGCTATAACGTAAAGTTATTTCAAACTTTTCTCTTCCAATTCTGCAATCAGCCCTCCATGATAGGTGAAAAAATTTTCGGGCCACCCCCCTTCACCTGTCTCTCACGCGACATCACAAAAACCTCGAAAACGCCCCATCTAATTGAGCACACTGATTATGCATCATTAGACCGAACGAAAGAAAATATAATTATTTCTCATTCGATGCTTTTCGGCCATGATACTCTGCCATCGATCAAACGTTTTCGGGCTGTGCCCACTGCGCCTGTCTGTCACGCGACATCATAAAACCGCAAAACTCATAGCGTCAAAGTTACGTGTGCGCTTTAAAGACTCATCAATATGCCGAACAAAAGTGATTTTTTTTATCAATAGCCGGAGGCTGCCCCGTTCCGAAAGAAATAGAAAATGGCGCTGCCCACCGATTGCTCTGGCACTACACTCTTAAGCAAATGTACACCCTTTGGGGTGTATATTTGCCACACAACCATAATCGTCATCTGTCTTGCTTGCGTTTCCTTCCTTGAAAACGCTGCGCTCGCTACTTACCTGTCGAGAATGCTCTGTCATGCTGATAACGGGCATGCCGTTCCTGACTTGGAAGTACCGGGCTCAACGTTGTGTGGCAAAAGGGTGTAATTTTGCTTAAAAGTGTACACTCTAAAACAAAATTACAACCTTTTGTTCGTATCTTGCCACAGAACGATAATCGTCATCTGTCTTGTCGGCATTTCCTTTCTTAACGCTGCGAGCCCGGTACTTCCAAGCCACAAACGGCATGCGCGTATCAGCGTGACAGAGCATTTTCGACAGGAAAATAGTGAGCGCAGCGTTTTCAAGAAAGGGAACGCAAGCAAGACAGACGGCGATTACCGTTGTGGGACAAATACACACCCCAAAGGGTGCAACCGTTTTAAGAGTCCACTGGGAGCGGCCGCGGAGCATGGATTTCTGATAAACATTTTTCCGTGGCACTTTCACGTAATCGAGCCCTTTCGGCAGGCACGCGACGTCACTTTCTAGCTATCCTTTGCTGAGGATCGTTCGTGGTGGCGTGCAACGTTCCGCTGCACGTCACCGCGATTTTCGACCATCCACCGCAAAATAAGTAAGGGAAAGCTGACCAATCACAGACGCCGGCACCACGCTCTTCAGCCGGTCATCTACTTTCACTGTTCTGGCTCGGCCCCGTCCAATCCTTCTGCACTTGAACGTGCTTCTCGCCTCTTGTCAGCCAATTCGATAAGGAAATCTGCTCAATGTAGGCAATGCTATTCGCTTTGAAAGCAAAAAAGTGACCTCCTGCAAAGGAGGAGCGCGTTTCATTTTGCTTTTCGAACAACGCCGCGGGTTACCGCCCAATGCTTGCGTCGGTGGTTACATAAATTTGGCGTCAGGAGATAGGAATAAAAACAGATTGGAATAGTTTTACGTTATTGGGCCCTGCACAACAATTCACAATGTAAAATTTATTATCGAAGTTTATCCCGTAACCTTACAAGTTACTGGCACTATAAATAAAGCCAGTCAGTGCTCACAGCATGTACATTTGATAGCAGTCCTGTGTCTATAGCAGTTTCTAGACACTTGCCTACTCCCCATAGTGTGCACTGATTGTGTTGCCATTGTGTACATTATATTCCTCAAAGACGAAGGGCGCATCTACTCAGTTGCCTCACAATTTTCATATCAGCTTCTACAGGGCGATGCCGTGGAGAACATGAGCCTCACAAGCCGTATTTTTTATCATTACTGATCTATACATACATTTTTTTAAGTGCAGTGACATGGCTGCATCTCTCAGGATCGGAACCACGATATGGTTATGAGGCACGCTGTAGTAGGAGATTCCAGATTAATTCTATATAACCGTCTGGCCGAGGCTCCTTAGCGTGCCCCCGATGCATGGTACACAGGCATTTTCGCATTTCGCTCCCACCGGGGCGAAGTTATATGACGTCATTCTCACAATACACTTCATTTGCAAATCTGAACCCTCAGATTATCTGCTGTCATTCACGGGCCACAACGGTGCTAGGATACCCGTGACGTGTGTCATGACAGAGGGAACGCTATGTAATGCTGGAATAATACAGACAACAGGAAAATCTGCACAATGAAATGATCCCACCCATTGTTCTGTTCTACATTAGCATTGGCTTCGCATGTTCTAACGCGGAAAACATCTTCATCCGTTTTTTTTTCCCTTTGCATGACATGCATACTTACTCTGCGCTTATTGGTTGAACGCAAAAAATACGGCCTAATACCTTTGATATATTTAATTAAGCTCAGGTATATTATACCAGGCGCTACTGCGTCGTGATTGGTCACGAGTAGACTGGAAGTTCAAACAAAATGGATATTCTTGCCTTACGTCCTTATTGTGCCTATGTAACATATAAGCACTAACTATCGGTTTAGAAACATTTTACTAGCACTTTTATCGTGCCTATAAAAGCCTATTTCGATTTTAGTGCCTATATGAGATCTTCAAAACCTAAAAATGCCTTTTTTCTTGTTTTGTCCTAGTTTTATTTGGTTTTAACGCTATCACCCGCTGGGGAGCTGTGCTGAAGACAACCGATTATTACCACAAATACTTTGCTGGAGTAAATGCCGTTGTTAACAGTCCACATCAGACGAGAGGATCGCTTTGAGAAGGGATCAAACTGCTCTGTGCGACGATATACTTGAAGCTGATTTAGCGTACTTGAACGCTCACTTCACGTTTTTAAGCCAACATCAGTGAGAAACTTGAATGTTCGGCGCAACTCCGACCCGGAATGTGGGGTTAATTTTGGACTTTCGGAAAACGTTAGCCACCATCCCGAATGGACCTGTTGCTTGTAGAGTTAGTTCGAAACTTCAATCTGTCTCGGACAAAGATCCCGGGTTTTCAGTACTGAAAGAACTCTCAAAATTTCAGACCGGCGAATATTATGGATTTCCAGAGGGCGTTGAATCATGCAGCGTTCCGATGTACAAATATGTGCCTCTAACTTCGGCGAATGTTGAGCGTCCATTTTCTGCATGCAAAGCAATATTCAGCGAAAAAAAGTGCCACATGAAAGCCGAAAATCTCGACATGGTGAGTGTTTGTCACTGATTTCACAACTTTTCTCATTTTGTCAAATGACACTACATTTGAAATAAAGCTTGTAACCTACGGAACTTGGCTCATTCCGTTTTTACTAACTAGGGGTTTAGCGGGCTGTTTTTCATAGAAAGTCATAATTTATTCTCGAACGCCTGTGGCAAATGGCATAGTTCTTCTCATTGAGCTGGATTATTGGAAGAGGTGGACATTACTGGCACGAGAACTCGAAGCACTTGTATAACTAATTAACTAAAATTGACTAATTACTCTAGAATTAATTACGTTACGTCCCATCTTGCAATTTGCGAATGGTAGCGCGTGAGTTTGCAAGGCGTGTTCACTAGAAATAATTTCCCGGAATGAAACCAGTTTCGATACATTAGTGGACTAAAATTGTGCTATCTCCAACAGCGATTTTTAAAATTTCCGGAAAACCGAAAAATAATCACCCCATATAGTGACACATTTATTGCCTGTTATAGGCACCAGAACAGCATCTTTTTGTGCCTTAGCGCCCGATCTCCAGTCATGAGACAGGAAAATATAATTCAGTCAATGTTTGTGCAAAATCTAATTGTAGCTATTTGTCTATTTTCATTGAGCACGCCCTGCGCACCAGGAGCTAAAACCAACTACAAACTAAATTACTATGAAAAAATAGAACGTGATTATTGCAACAATAAATAAAAAAAAACGGTGACATCAGTTGTCTTGACGGCATAAGAATGCCTTTAACGGCAGCTAGATTAAAAACGTTCCGCAGACTCAACTCCAGTTGATATCTATACGTAATGCGAAGCATGCTTGGTTTGGTAGAGAATAGCTGTTATGAATTATATAAGTGTTCAGGAGCGAACAGTTAATCCTTTTGATATGTGTATAACCTATAGGTCTGTCTGTTTATGTATATAAATCGAATGCCTCTAAACCGAAGACCACTACAATGAATTTACCGGTACAACGAAAGAACTGACGAGTGTGCAGATTTACCTTGCGTCGCCCCCGCGTTCCGCCGCGGATCATGCCCTGAACCTCGACACATTAATGTCGGCTGCAGTCGCACATTCTGTCAGAAGTGTGCGCAAGAAATTTGTGAATAATTTCATTAGTCTGTCTAATTCAGCTTAAATAACAATTTCCTCTTGCCTAACGTACTTAGCTTGCTCTATTGTGAGGAGTACGGTGTGTGATCTTTACAACGAAGTGACCTCTATAAGGAAGGATTTTGGAGGTCCCAAGGCTTTCGTTATAAAGGTGTTTGACTGTATACCAGGTAATGCTTTTACGGTGTGTGTATCCTATTGGTCCTCAATGTTCTCAGATTTCGGTTACACGATACTCGAAAACGAGATACGATATCTAGGTTCTGCTCCTCATATAATCTTCACCGACGTAGTTGTTTATGTCAACGTATGATCTGCGTTGGCTTTCCATGTCTGCATTTTGACGTTTTTTTTTAATTGAGCTTTATTTAATGTCGCGAAAAGGGGGAGGGGGGTCAGGAAACTATCCGCTCAAGAAGGGGCATGTCTACTTTTGAAGTCTGGTAAAGGTTAGTGAAGATTGCAGGCTCAAGCTTGAACATAATATCCAGGCTATCTATTATGCTGTTCATCTGCTCGAACACTGTGGACTTATCCGGAAAGCCCATTTTGCTGAAATAATCCCTCATGCAAGCGTTTAGTTTGTGCTGTCTTTGGGACACGTTCCGCTTTAAGGGAATAAACTCAACCTTGATAAGTGAAACTTATTAAGGCTAGATCAGGCTGCTGAGCGCCGTAGTCGGGGCTGTGCCAGGTCGTTCTGACTGAATCATGTTCTTGTGAAGAAAATGAATGGACAATGACAGCTTAAATAACTTCATTAAAAAAATCCCCTCATAAATTTTGCCACTATCTCAAATCTAGGGTTCCGAAGGAAAGCAACTTATTGCCAACAGAAGCCTTAACCAAGGCTACCCAATTTAATCAATTTTTACAATCAGTTTCCACAGTTGACAATAACACTATCCCAGACAAGGTCACACAGACAAGTGACATAGGTGAGGTACCATGTGAGCTAAATATAACGAAAGCGGGAATTCTTTCTTTATTACTTAATCTTGATATAAAAACATCCAGCGGCCCAGATAACATTCCAAATACTTTTCTCAGAAGGTACGCTGAATGGGTTTCCAAATACTTATTGCTAATTTTTACAAAATCGTTGCAAACTTCTGAAGTTCCTCAAGAATGGAAAATTCCTAAAATTATGCCGATACATAAATCAGGTGATGCCACAAATCCTTCAAACTTCCGTCCTACTTTACTCACTTGTACAGCGGGAAAAATTTTTGAGCATTTAATATTAAAACACATCGTAACTTTTGTTGAAAGTCATTCTCTAATTAACCCTAACCAACATGGATTTAGGAGTGGTTTGTCTACAACTCAATTAATAGAGACTATTCATGACCTAGCATTAACAATCGATAAGCGAGGACAGGTAGACATAGTTTTTCTAGACCTATCAAAAGCTTTTGATCGGGTATCGCATCCGAAACTAATCCATAAGCTGCAAGGAACTCTGGGGCGCGGTATTCTTACAAAATGGTTAAAAGCATATTTGTCACGACGTCAACAATTCGTTCATTTCGAAGGGTAATCCTCAGACTACGTTGAAGTTTTATCCGGTGTGCGTCAGGGCACAGTTTTAGCTCCCATTCTCTTCCTTCTTTTTATCAACGACATAGCAAATCGCATTGACGCAACGGTACGCATGTTCTCAGATGACTGCATTATTTATAAAGCAATGCAGACCAAGGATGATCAGGTTGTTTTGAATGACGCACTTAAAAAGATAGCGAAATGATGTCGGGACTGGAAGATGACGCTAAATGCAGAAAAAAACTGTCTGCATGACAGTCACGAGAACGAAAGCACCACTAACCTTTCCCTACCAAATTCAGCAAAGAGAATTACAAGTAGTTGAAGAATACAAGCATTTAGGTATCATTATTTCTTCCGGTCTAAACTGGAACAAACACGTGTCATACGTGGCAACAAAATCACTCTCAGCGCTTTTTTCCCTCAAACGGTCCCTCAGATACGCTTCACCGAACACCAAACTACTCGCGTACACGTCACTCATTCGCTCCGTTATAGAATACGGCGCCATATGCTGGTTTCCATACACTAAATGTGTCATAGAGAAGTTAGAGAACGTACAAAGAAAAGCAGTCAGATTCATTTATAATAAATACCGTCGTCATGATTCCCCAACTGAACTTCTACGCTTAGCCGGACTCCCAACAATTAGAGATCGTGCTAGATATCTCCGACTAAAATTCCTGTTTATTCTCCAGAGCAATGCCCTAAGAATAGACAAAAAGAAGTTTTTAGTACACTCTAACGCTAGAATTTCAAGAACGAAACACAATAAACAATTACCTGAGTATAGGTTTCACAATGACACCTTCAGGTATTCATACTTGCGACAAGCTATCAGAGAATGGAATCTGTTACCACAAGAAGTTGTCGATTGTACAACCCTCGACTCTTTTTTGTCTAAGCTGTCTGACCATATCTTTGCTGCTACGTGATGAAATGTGGTTTTTACATTATGTTCTATTGTGTGTATGAATATAATTGTTGTTGCATGAATAGCTTGTTTTTAAACCAAGGCCTCTTGTAAACGATTATCGTTGAACCCTGCGTGAATGATGTATTTTCCATTTTATGAATGTACCCTTTCCTGTCAAAGCCTTCGTTAAGACTAGCAGTATGTATCAAATAAATAAATAATAAGACTTCGAATCAGAACCTGTACTCTTGCAGTAATCCTTGTAAAGTGTAACTCGCCACATGTGTGGGATGTGTAGCACAAAAGTAGAAATAGCATGAAAACTGACTGACGATTGAATGGGGCGGCGTACGTCCAAAAGTCTAAGCTTGAGCACCGATAGACGCTGTGGTACGCGGCTAGGAATTCATTTGGCCCACCTGGGATTCCTTTACACACATCGAAATGTCGGCAAACGAACAAGTTATTTATTTATTTATTTATTTATTTATTTATTTGATATTGACGCCACTGGGCCCTGCGCTCAACAGCAAAGCTCCATAGACCCTCAGCCACCGCGGCAGATGCCCAGGCAGAAAAAGAAGCTTCGTTCAAGCTGTACGATGGGTCGGAATCACTCTGCAACAGGCTCGGATCGCGCCGGTAGAGGGCGGAGAGCTAGCAATATACCTCGGCGTATACATAAACGAAGGAAAGATTTACTCAAGCACCCCACCATGGTAATCTGAAAATAAAGGGGAAGCGGCATGCAGCAATAATGAAACAGAGCACTTTGGGGCCACAATAAATATGAGGGGGTGCGTGGAATCCGGAAAGGAGTAATGGTGTCAGCGTTAACGTTCGCAAATGCCAGTCTGTGCTTAAATTTGGATATCTTGTCGGGGCTGGAAGTTAACCAAAGATCGGTAGGCCGGTTGGCTTTGGGAGCCCACGGCAAAACCACAAATGAGGGAGTGCAGGGTGACATGGGTTGGACCTCGTTTGAAGTCAGAGAAGCGTAGAGCAAAATAATCTTTGACGAAAAACTCAGGAACATGAATCAAAATAAATGAGCGGCTAAACTGCACAGGTGTCTGTACCTTGAAAGCGTGGCACAGAATGGAGGAAAATGTCAAGAAAGCTGGCAACCAAGCACAGGGTAGTTGAAAGTGCAAATAGAAAACCAGGATTCATAGGAAAGAAAGTGAGAGAAACAAGAACGTGAATTGGATGCAAAGAATGAAAATAAAAAAAGACCATGGGCATTTGCCAGAATATGAAGAAAGGCATTGGAAGGGGAAGTCTGTGTGATAACACGAAGTGCCTTGCTAGTTGAAGCTCGAGCTGGTTGCCTAAGGACAAATACATACCGGAGCAAATATTCGTCACTAGATGAGGTATATGTATGCTGCAGCAAAAATTACGAGACCACTCAGCACATCCTAACAGAATGCGAAGGGATTCACCCAGTTCGACCCGTAGGTAACGTACACCTTCCAGAAGTGCTTGGATTTAAAGCGGACGGAAGCATCAACCTGTCAGCAGTCGAGATAAGTAGAGACCTTTAGAGTATTGGTGGGAAAAAAATCAGGTAAGTGATTGATACGACCGGTACCGTTACAGGCATAGGTAGCGGTACAAGGTAGATAGAGAAGTGATGAGAAGTTTCGAGGAAGAGAAAAAAAACATAAATACTAAAATGAAACGCATGTATAGCTTATACCTGAGTAACTGAAGCAGGTTAGGTGACTATTTGTCACCGCCTCCTTTCAAAGAGGATGCCAACAAATCATCATCATCATCATCATATTAAGCCTCGCTATTCATTCCAAATACTAATGATCTCTCTCTGAGTAATGGTGACATAGAACGCCTAGCAATAGAAACGAATTTTTTCTACAAGCGGTGTTTACTAACCCATTTTAACAACTATTACGCTGTTTTAAGGCCATCAGAAAACCATATTTCACCATGCGTGATGCAAAGTGGGAAGGCAGCTGGGGAGGATCAGGTAACAGCAGATTTGTTGAAGGATGGTGGGCAGATTGTTCTAGAGAAACTGGCCACCCTGTATACGCAATGCCGCATGACCTCGAGTGTACCGGAATCTTGGAAGAACGCTAACATAATCCTAATCCATAATAAAGGGGACGCCAAAAACTTGAAAAATTATAGACCGATCAGCTTACTGTCAGTTGCCTACAAACTATTTACTAAGGTAATCGCAAATAGAATCAGGAACACCTTAGACTTCTGTCAAGCAAAGGACCAGGCAGGATTCCGTAAAGGCTACTCAACAATACACCATATTCACACTATCAATCAGGTGATAGAGAAGTGTGCAGAATATAACCAACCCTTATATATAGCTTTCATTGATTACGAGAAAGCGTTTGATTCTGTCGAAACCTCAGCAGTCATGGAGGCATTCACGGAATCAGGGTGTAGACGAGCCGTATGTAAAAATACTGAAAGATATCTATAGCGGCTCCACAGCCACCGTAGTCCTCCATAAAGAAAGCAACAAAATCCCAATAAAGAAAGGCGTCAGGCAGGGAGATACGATCTCTCCAATGCTATTCACAGCGTGTTTATAGGAGGTATTCAGAGACCTGGATTTGGCAGAATTGGGGATAAAAGTTAATGGAGAATACCTTAGTAACTTGCGATTCGCTGATGATATTGCCTTGCTTAGTAACTCAGGCGACCAATTGCAATGCATGCTCACTGACCTGGAGAGGCAAAGCAGAAGAGTGGGTCTAAAAATTAATCTGCAGAAAACTAAAGTAATGTTTAACAGTCTCGGAAGAGAACAGCGATTTACAATAGGTAGCGAGGCACTGGAAGTGGTAAGGGAATACATCTACTTAGGGCAGGTAGTGACGGCGGAACCGGATCATGAGACGGAAATAATCAGAAGAATAAGAATGGGCTGGGGGCGCGTTTGGCAGGCATTCTCAGATCATGAACAGCAGGTTGCCATTATCCCTCAAGAGAAAAGTGTATAATAGCTGTGTCTTACCAGTACTCACCTACGGGGCAGAAACCTGGAGGCTTACGAAAAGGGTTCTGCTCAAATTGAGGACGACGCAACGAGCTATGGAAAGAAGAATGATAGGTGTAACGTTAAGGGATAAGAAAAGAGCAGATTGGGTGAGTGAACAAACGCGAGTTAATTACATCTTAGTTGAAATCAGGAAAAAGAAATGGGCAGGAGCAGGACATGTAATGAGGAGGGAAGATAACCGATGGTCATTAAGGGTTACGGACTGGATTCCAAGGGAAGGGAAGCGTAGCAGGGGGCGGCAGAAAGTTAGGTGGGCGGATGAGGTTAAGAAGTTTGCAGGGACGACATGGTCACAATTAGTACATGACCTGGGTTGTTGGAGAAGTATGGGCGAGGCCTTTGCCCTGCAGTGGGCGTAACCAGACTGATGATGATGATGTAAGCATTAGTATGCTAGGGGAAGATTTATAAACGCTCGATTTGAACTCTTATTGCATCTTATAGATGCGAAAATGTTATTTTAGGACCTACCCGTGTTACAACAGCTCGACATTAATAGATGTCTGTATAAGACGCCTAAACAGCTGCGACTACGATGCTGAAGTATTGTCCTCTGACCTGAGTGACCACTTGCCCATTTATATCTGGAGATAAAACTTATTTTCTGATAATGACCAGATTTTTTCTGGCTATAGAAGCATAAAAGTATTAATAATCAATCATTGGTTAAGTTTAGAGCTTTAATATTGAACAGTCTGAATGGTAGCGGGTATACATACAACAAAATCCAGATAATGCATGTCAGATTTTTCTAGAGGTCTTTCTTGAATGCTACAACTCTGCATTTCCGATACAAAGGTTCAGGAAGAGAAGTAAGAATAGGAAGCCATGGATAGATAGCGACATTGTGAAAAGAAGTAGGCGAATAAAAAACGCGCTTTTTAAAATTCCTTGCTAGCAGATATATTACAATACTGCGAAAGTTCAAGCAACTTCGTAACGGGTTAGATTGGGATACTAGAAAAGCTAAAGTAGCCTATTCTGAAGTTATGTTTCCGTGAATCAAGTCAGATCCTGTGTAAATATGGAAGCATGGTAATTCTTTAACTGCAAGAAGTTTGCCACCTAATGAACTGAAACAAATAACAGCGAATGTTTATATTTTATGTGGAACTTGCGAATACAGTATATTACTAGCGTTGCACGTAGCTTTACCATATGAAATCGACAGATACGTCAAAGAATCAAGGACGAACGCTGCGAGTACATAAGGTAAAGTAGGCTTCTGCTAAAGCAGCCGCATTTACACTTAGCCATATATACTAGCATTTCTCATCAATATCTCATTCCTGGCTAGAACTTTTCCGACAACTTTTAAAGTGGCAAAAATTACTCCTGTACATAAAGGTAGCAATACTAGTGACCTAACTAAGGATCGACATATATCAGTGCTACCTGTACGTGTTTTCTGAAATATATGAAATATGTATAAATTCGCATCACACAACATATTTAGAGAGACATAATCTATTGCCGTCATACCAGTACGGCTTTCGCAATAATAAATCTACAGAGGAAGTACTAACAGGCGTTAAGGACCGCATAATAGATACTATTGAGAATAGAATGTTCACGTTAAGTATTTTTCTTGACTTGTCTAAAGTATTGATGCTGTTGACCATCATATGTTATTACTAAAAATGAGCTGCTATGGAATCCATGGAGTTGCCTTGGACTTATTTAAAAGCTACTTGTCATCAAGGTATCATGATATTCGTTGGTATAGATAATACAGTGTCCCACTACTAGTGAGACATAATAAAAGAATTTCCACAAGTGTTTTTCCTTTTATTACACACATATTACAAAAGCTCAGCATACACCTGAAATGAAAATTTTCGCTGACGACACAAGTTTGTTTTTAACAGGGTCCACCACACGTCAAGTACAAGCTGCAACAAATCTGTAGCTCTTGAAACTTTCAGGCAGGCTAACTAAAAACAAATTAAAACAGAACACGCAAAAAAGAACATTTCGTTTAGGCCTATTAAGATGCATACCAGTGCATATCAATTTATTATGACGATTAGCATCTCAAACAAGTAAACGCGCAGAAGTTCTTGGGCGTGTGCTTCCATGAACAACTCCTTTGGACACCGGATTCGAATCGCTTCATGACTGATCTAGCTCGTTCTGCAGAAAGCTTGAGTAAGACTGCTTTTTACTTCCTTAATGGTTAACTAAATCAATTATACGGTTTTTTATTCCAAAATGTTATATGGAATGCTGGTATGGGGAAAGAAAACTGAACCCAATTAAGACAGGATATTGATCATCCAAAAGCGCGCGCTTCGTGAAGTATGAGGGTCCTGTCAAGAACCCGGCCACTGAACCACCTTTTATTCAGCATAAATTCTATCTATTAGAAAAATGTGTAATTTTAAACTGATGCAGCATACTCGTAAGCATCGATTATAGAGTACTTCCCTGCACACAATCTCCCCAAAATATGGTTTGATAAGTTCGACTCGGAAAGCCAAAAAAAAAAAAGGAAAACCGTACGAACTATGGCAAGCAAGCTATCGAATATAAAGTTGTGCAATTGTTAAACCTTCATGAATGGAACGTTGACCTTACACTACAAACTAAACAATTTAAACGCCGTTATCAATCGTTCCTTCTTTCAACTAATCTCATAGTAGATCCGTACACGCTTACCATATAATTAACTACAATTTAGTATATTTCAAGTTGTTTTATTGTTGTCCAACAGTTTAACCTTCCCGCGTCAAAACTATTTCTAAACAGATTTGTAGATGATGTAATCAAGAGAATCTTCTGTTGTTCGCAGTTTTAAAACAGATTTGTTAGGGCCTATGCGGGCGTTTTGAACGTGTGTATAACAATACATGTGATAACACGTGAAGATGACGATATATGCCGGATACTTCTATGAAACGTGGATTTTATTTCCTCGCTGTATTGTCCACTGCTGCAAGCTGTATCATTTGTCAAGGTGCTAACACCTGCTCAGGCGTTTCGCCTTTAGCCATTGTCTCCTGCAGGAACATGGATTGTGTTCTTGCAAAAAAACATGTTTGACTTGAACTGCTGCCTTCCCTTGTACTCAACAAGCGGATTGAAGGAGACCGGCCTCCAGCAGCCGCAACCTTGCGCTTCGGGATGCAGCGTGCCCAACATGATTTACGGGTATACTATTTATTTGGTGTCGTTTTCACTGCCTTCGTTTTTTTTATTTCCTTCTTTCTTTTCTTGCATTTTTTTGCTCACGTCTTGGCTCCCGGCTCTCGCAGCACTTGCACCTAATTTCCCTCTAGCAATGTAATTACGAAACTTTATATGCAGCCATTTCTTTCGCGTTCATCACGTCAAAAGCAGCGCATACTAATTATGCGAACAAATTACGACGTTATGTGTTCGTTAAACGAATTATACTGACAATATGTTCTTCGCCTTAGTTTCTGTTTCGGTTTTTGTTTTTGTTTTTTTACTTTCGAAAGCGCGAATAAATAACTTGCCGACAACGTCCTCTGCAGCTGCAGGTTTGACTCCGCGTTGCTTTCTTCGAGCGCAACGTGCAAGTAACGTCATCACCGAATCCTCTTTCGCCGCGGGTCTTTATTTTTGATGTTTCTTTCTTGCGTATGATTTCCGTGAACGCGTACGACCGTCGAACAACACCCCCCCCTCCCCCCGCCCTAAAGATAAAAAAAAATGCATAACGCGTAACAATGGTTCGTGACGCCGAGTGGCTCACACGAAGCGGAGGCCACTGACCGACCGACGCGGTACGGGACGCTCGCGACGAGGTCGATAGCGGGGTCGCCAGCACTTCCCTCGTTCCTATATACGGGGAGCTTCCCCGATGCGACTCAGCACGACATCGTCAGAGAGGCGCCGTTATACTTCTCTCTGGGCGCACTTCTGCGCAGTATGTACAGCGGCCGCCGCTCTCGCGGAAGGACACAAGCGAGCGGAAAATGTACGGCCCTTCCTTGCCTTCGCACGAAAACAGTTACGTGTGAAAAAAGAAAGAAAAAATAGTTGGGATCGATCATAACAACCGCCTATTCCGCGCGACGCTCACGCGAAGAAATTTTTGCACGAGGACTAAATGCAGCTCAAGGACAAACGGCAAAAACACTGCTGCGCTGGGAGCAGTGTACCGCAACACGCAGCTACTTGACTGCGCGTGCCGGCTCGTGTATCAAGAACTCTTGAAGCCACTTGATGAGTTTATGTCAATCTGTATCGTGCTGGCCATCACTGGCCCGAGGTTGTATGGTTTCCTGTTGCGCCCCGTCCGCGTTTCTTCCGCACACCGCGCGAGTGGCGCCTTCGTGGCGCAGAATGCTAGAAGCAGAGTCACGACTCGCGCTCGTCTCGCAGTGACGGACGGCGTGGCCGGCTGAGCGCGCGCTGTGGCGGCTGCAGCCGCCGAGGCGCAGCGCGCGCCGATGTTTGTTTGCACGCGCGGCAGGAAATCCGCCGGCATTACTACGGAAGGGACTGCAAACTGTGCACGTCCGCTCAAAAGAGCCGCCGACTCCACTATCTTCAATACTGCCTCTCGCCTTATCTTTCTCGTGCTACAGCCCCGAATGACGTTCTTCTCGTTTTGGCTCTGTATATTACGTCTCGGCTTACTTTACGGCATTCTCGCTGGGCTCTTATACAGCACGAATGGCTTGTGGCGGCGTGCAGATGCTGGATGCCGTGGAGTTATTACGTGAATGGCCACGCACTGAAGAATCGCGCTAAGCGGGTCTTGAATGTCGTCCGCTTGGCACGGACTTGCAAACTCGTGAGTGCCTTAGCAATGCCACGAGAGACGTATACCTCCTCATGCGCTGTCGGCGCAGCTCTATCGCGATTCCACTTTGAATCTATGGTATTTAATTAAGTATACCGCACACTTAGACGGCTTTTGCTGCACATTTCGAGAACCAGCTGTGCTCTCCCATATACATAGCCGCGGACATGAGTGCGAGCGCATGAAAGAAACACATGCAAAAAGAAAGAGAGAGAAATAAAGTGCACTGCCTATTAATGAAACGTGCTTGACATAACCAAGAGGCGCGGCAAATTTAATGATATGCTGCGAGACCCTGTTGCCCCAACAGGTTTTCGCTGAATATTATTAATTCATATTGAGAAATGAAGTCCTCCATCGTGTGAAGTAACTTTGAAGAATCTTCCAAGTTTCTTTGGTAGTAGGATATAGATTCCACGCAATATCGTCAGGCAATTGGAGAACACTCCCACCTCTCCCTCCCTCTCTCTCTATCTCTCTTATTTTATGACGCGCTCAAACAACAATGTCTTCGTCGGTTGCGGGACGTCCAAGATCAGTTTCCGTTATGTATAAAATATGCCCTAGCTACAGTCCAGTCCACAGTCCAGTCCACGGCACAGTTTCTTAAGGGCAGTACGCGCCCGCCACACGAGTGTGCGCTAGCTTACGCGATACGAGTGCAACCGACCAAGGCTCTACGTCACGGCCAGCTTGCACCGCGGTTGCACACACGACCACTGCAGATAAAACTCGCGAAAACAGCGGCGACTGTGCAGAGTTCGAATACGTGCTCGAGATATCTCAAGCCCGCGTCAGCTTTCCCGTAATCGGGCAAATGTCATGCCGGGACGCTGATAGAATGCCGTTTCTTTTGCTTATGATAAAGAACAGTGTAGTGTATACTATGAGCATTAAAAACCGAAACGGTTCTAATCGCACCGATGCCGTGGTGCATTACTACTATCCAACGTAACTGCACAAACATATACCAAACTAATATTGAGGTTTATTATTTTGGGGGCCATAAGCGTTCTTCTTCCTCGAGTAACCACTCGTCTATTCTTTATTAAAAGGCTGCGACGGGCGGTCGCGACACGTCGCAGCTCCAACGCCCTTATCTGAGCATTGCCAAGCAGATCCTCGGCGCGCTCCATTCGACGCATAATCTGCTCATCCGGCCACGCGTCGGGCCGCGCATAGAAAGCGCCGGCTCGGTCGAAAACCTGTGGATCAGACACCGGCTGGCGTTGCCGCCGTTCGTGGTACTTACGACCGCCGCGTGGCGCTTCCTTTCCACAGCATAAAGAGATTCTAAAGAAGTAGAGTTGAAAATATGGGATTAAGTGCAGTGCAGTAACTGTCTCTCCGCAGAGGACACCTCAACCGCACTGCACAGGGGGAAAAGGGGAATTAAAAGATGAGTGAGAAAGAAATAAAAACGCGGCGGCGACAGCCGCAGCGGTAAGGCCGTGGGTGGGGCATGTTTACAGGCGGCTTTGAAGCGCCGCGTCCTCGGCGAAGGCCAAGAGCGCACGGAAAAGGCGCCTGTGTTGCGAAATGCAGCCCGAGGGATGCAGCAGGTCGTCCAGCGTAGCACACGGTAAGTTCCGCGCACGGTACACTTGTGTAAGCGCCGCGCGCGCCGGCGAGAGAGCAGGGCACTCACAGAGCAGGTGTTGCAACGTTTCCGTCGCGCCGCAGTCCGGGCAAAGGGGAGAGGGCGCGCGCTGCAAGCGATGCCTCCTCTCGGCGGGCCACACGGAACCGGTCCGCAGGGCGAGAAGGAAGGCGCGCTCGCGCCTAGTGAAGCCGGCCTCCGGGAGATGGCGTGGCGGGCGTCCCCGCGCAACTCGGCTGTCAGGATGGCGCAGCGCGAGCTCTCGGCGGAGCCTGAGCGGCGCGGCGTCGAATGAGCTGACCCGCTGCGTGATCGGCGTGTTGTGATCGTGTGCGCGTCGCGCAAGCTTGTCGACGGCCTCGTTCCCGGCGACGCCAACGTGCGAAGGCACCCACTGCAGCCGTAGATCAAGTCCTTGCTGCTGCAAGGCGTGGAGTCTGCACGCAACACGCTGGCCGAGCAGCGGGGCGCGCTCCTCCAAAAGCAGCTGTTGCAGTGCGGGCCTCGAGTCGGTGATAATCGCCTGTCCTTTCCACAGCACTGGCCCATTGTGATTGGTCAGACTGGAGGCGTGTCCCCTTTCGATAGCGGTGTCAACTGCTGTCCCACGTGCACTGGTCGGATCGGCACGAGTCGATGGCCGCGGCTGATGATGCACAGACGAACTGGCCGGAGCTTATTCGCTTTGCGCGACGGGGAGCAAGACCTCGGGCAAGGCTGAAAGCTTCGCGTCGCAGCCGAGGTTCGGGGAGGATCGGCTTTTTCGCCGCCGGAAGGCGTGTTCCGGACGCGGCGCCCTCTCGAGGATAGGACAGAAATCGCAGGCCGCTGGGGTTCCTCTTCGTTTTGCGCTGCTCTTGAGGTCGCCTGTTTTGCTTCAGTAGTCGCGCGTCGACAAAAAAATAATAAACACGTGGATGAATGCTCCGAACGGCGGTATGCGGCGAACGCGCTGAAACGGCCGGGCCGATCGCGTTCATGGCGGCGAAAGTGCGCTCCTCCTTGCGAACGCAGGCGGTCAGCCAACACCACCGACACTACACTCTTATTAATCTGGCTGCCACATCGTTCCGCCTAGTAATACGAAGTCTTCGCACAAAATAAAAAATGAAGGGGGGGATATCTTATGTAAGAGTAACACGCGTTCTATAAAATTATGAAAAATATACCCTCCCCCCCACCCGGTGCAACGATTCAGACTAAATCAGCAATCAAGGCAATATTTAGAGCAAGATTCGATTTCTTCTTTTTTTGTCCGGATTCACGTTTTCGCAATACCTAACATTAATTTTACCCGAATTCGCGTTCCACAGAGCCGTGTTCACAGCATTTCACACGCACATCTACTCACAACAGTTCACGTAACAGCACGCTCTCTGCGAAAGCGTTTTGCGGTGATGAGAGAACAGAAATCGGTGCGAATTCTTAATAAATCTGCAAACATTATCTATAATGCCAGAAAGAAATCAAATAGCAACCAAATCCATGAACAGAAGGAATAGCAAGAATACGGATGTTTGCAGCCTGACATTCTGGCTGACACGTTTAATCGAAAGTAGTTCCAACAAAAATATGAGATTGAATAGTTTATTCCAGAAAGCAGTCAGGAGCATAATAGGCAACACGAGTTTTCATTATATTCCAGACGGGGCAAAGCGGGGGCGGGGGGGGGGGGGGGTTCGACGAGCTTTCCAACCTCCTTCTCTCTCTCGATATATATATATATATATATATATATATATATATATATATATATATATATATATATCACATGCATGTCACATCCATCACTTTCATGTCATCAGTCAAGTAATAAGTAATCCGCAGAGTACAATCAGCCTCTCTATATGGATTTCATAGATTACGTAAAGGCATTTGATTCAGTAGAGATACCAGCAGTCATAGAGGCATTACACAATCAAGGAGTACAGAATGCTTACGTAAATACCTTGCAAAATATCTTCAGAGGTTCTTCAGCTACCTTAATTCTACACAAGGAAAGCAGGAAGATACCTATAAAGAAAGGGCTAAAACAGGGAGACACAATCTCTCCAATGCTATTCACTGCGTGCTTGGAAGAAGTATTCAAGCTATTAAACTGGGAAGGCTTAGAAGTAAAGATCGATGGTGGATATCTCAGCAATTTTCGGTTTGCCGATGACATTGTTCTATTCAGCAACAATGCAGACAAGTTACAACAAATGATTGAGGGCCTTAACAGAGAGAGTGTAAGATTGGGACTGAAGATTAATATGCAGAAGACAAAGATAATGATAAATAACCGGGCAAAGGAACAAGAGTTCAGGATCGCCAGTCGGCCTCTAGAGTCTGTGAAGGAGTACGTTTACCTAGGTCAATTAATCACAAGAAACCCTGATCATGAGAAGGAAATTCACAGAAGAATAAAAATGGGTTGGATGGCACATGACAGGCATTGAAAGCTCCTGACTGGAAGCTTGCCATTAGCATTGAAAAGGAAGGTTTACAATCAGTGCATTTTACCAGTGCTGACATATGGGGAAGAGACTTGGAGAGTGACAAGGAAGCTTGAGAACAAGTTAAGGACCGCGCAAAGAGCGATGGAATGCAGATTTCTAGGCATAACATTAAGAGATAGAAAGAGAGCGGTTTGGATCAGAGAGCAAACGGGTATAGAGGATATTCTGATTGACATCAAGAGAAAAAAAATGGCGCTCGGCAGGTCATGTAATGCGCAGGTTAGATAACCTTTGGACCATTAGGGTTACAGAATGGGTATCAAGAGAAGGGAAACGCAATCGAGGACGACAGAGGACCAGGTGGAGCGATGAAATTAGGAATTCGCGGGCTCTAGTTGGAATCGGTTGGCGCGCAGGACAGGGGTAATAGGAGAGCGCAGGGAGAGGCCTTCGTCCTGCAGTGTACATAAAACAGGCTGAGGGTATATATATATATATATATATATAGGGTGTATGAAAAGTATTTTCGGACGTTTCAGCTGGGGTCGAGCCTGCCTCAGGGAATTTCTGTGATGTCAGACGTGCGCGTCCTCTTCTATGTGTTCATCTATAAGTATTTTTATAGATATGTGTTTTTTTTTATTGTGAACCTTAAATCGACTAACAGAATTCATAAAACAGTAATTCTTGAACTACATAATTGTTTGAAATAGGCTATGGAATGAAGTGCAGGCTGCGGAGCAGATGGCGTTTACAAAACAACTACCTTTTTGCTTGTCACTGCCAGAACTTTCGATAAGTTGTAGCTGTATTAGCAGTTAACACTTTGCTGTACTGTCGAAATGTGCAGTCATGATAAGTGTTAAATAGAAGGCGAAATCAATACACCACATTAGTTCATGGCGTATTTCTCAAAATTGGTTCAAAGCACAAGATCGCTGGGGAAAAGGCATGCTTTGCATGCTAGATGGCTTCAATTTCGCATTACAACATGCCCCCAAAATTGTTGCTTGCTAGCTTAATTAGTGAATTTTAGTTATTTACGCGCTTCATGAGGGGAATTGTTCGCGCACGTTATGTCCAAGTAGCATAAAACATGCAGAACTCGCATAACTCACATATACTTCTGTATGTAAGTGGCGATGTTTTCATCGCTGATAATTGTAAATATTTATTTGTCAGCCGTTAGCGTTGCCTACTCGAAAAAGAAATAATGTTGAGGCCTCACGTACTCGTAACACCTGCGGCAGAAAGGCTATTCCACATCCGCCGCCAAGGTTTGTGAGTGGTGGCGCTGGCCAACACTCCCAGGGCTAGTTTTAGTAGCAAACATAAATACCCAAGAAAGTGGATGGGAAAACGGCGCCGCGGTAGCTCTTTTGGTAGGAGCATCGCACGCCTAATGCGAAGGCGTTCGTTCGTATCCCACCTGCGGCAAGTTGTTTTTCCATCCACTTTAATTTCCAGTAATTTATCATTTCTTTAATTAATTTACTAAGTACAAGTAATTTCCCCTATGTTGTCCATGGTGTCATTGTATGTTGGCTTCTTATGATATGATTTATAACGTTCAGAGCACTTGCATACGTAATTTACTCGAAAGGCCGCGATTGACACTCTGAACTTTGCCTACATATCCCTTCTCTCTAGTTTCACCAAATACAAAACAGGTCCCTCGTTTAGTTCGCCGAGGTCATCAGGTAAACATCACGAGCCTCGAGGAACGCATGAAAATGGGCAAAAAACAATCGAGCATTGAGTAATTGGTTGCAATGACTGTAATTGCACAAGAAACGGCGAACATGTTTTTCTAATATCATGCCTAATATGGGCCTTATTTCCAGTTAAGGTAAACTTGGTGTCATGCGTAGTTATAGTAATACAAAGGGGAACAGGGAATAACGACTTACTCGCTCTTTCAAGCACCTGCTGACGCAATTTTTACAATGACTATAATTGAACAACATGCATTTAACTTCACAAGCTCACTGGCCATAGCGTTTCCCCCACTTTCCCCATATTCGATCTTAATGACAATTACACTTTCTTCATACGGTGGGCTAAATTCTGCGCCATTCGTAAAACACACTTATAGCGTTCCGGGAAGCTCGGATACGTACCTTAATGTAAAGGCTGTAATTAACCCACATACTTTGTACTTAGCCTGCGCGTCACCCATGACATTCCCCTCATTTTCACAAAATATAAACAAGTTATACCTTCACAGAAAGAACAGCGCTTCAAGACGGGACACAAACGAGGAACCACACACACACACTGCGCTGACTGACTAAGTCAGCACAGTGTGTGTGTGTCTACCCATAGAGTTTCCGATGTGTACTGTGTGTTCTACTTTATTCTTTGAGATTTGCCCTGTTGCTCTTCCTTTCCTCTTTCCTCCCCTTCTACCTATCTTCCATTTCTGTGTTGCTGTCACTTCCATTCTGAAGAGTAGGCAGGCGTTGTGCCCCTTCCGGTGGCAGTTGTAAACCTGCTCCTCGCTTTCCCTTTCCTGTTAATTGTTATATGTTTTCAAATAATATTCCTGTAACCATTACTAGAATAAACACTTACGCTGCAATCGATCAGCCACCACGGTAATAGTGGTTAGTACATGGACATGTCTAAACTTCGTGTTTCTGGGTTTCAACGTTCTTTAGTTTTCTTTATTACGCTTTATCTGTCTTGATTGGCCTAAATTTCAAAGCAATCTATACTCTTTCTAAATGCAGCAGGCAATAAGACTGTATGAAAACGCAAAATCGCTACTAATTACAGCGGTTCCGCTTCTGGGGCTAAATCAAAACACTCCCAGCGTTTCATCGCACTGGCTTACCAGAGATAAATTATTACGGGTGTTCATGCCAGTTGTCAACGCATGCATCCGTGGCGTAATTGTTTTGATATCAGCCTTCTGTGCTGGCCTTTGTTTGAATCCTGCTGTCGGACAATTTTATGCCTGTTCATTTAATTATTTCTAATGTGGTTCTTTGTTGAAGATTACCAGTTTGCAAAGTCACGAAGCCATGTAAAGTGACAATTATTAAGTTTAGGCAAATCCATGTACTAACTATCATTCCCGTACCTACCCATTCTGGCTGAACCCCCTTTCTTGGAGTTTTTGTAGACACTAGCACCGGAGCTCCCTTTATTTTAAATGTATGAAACTCTATGGGGCACACCTTTTTTGCGCAGGTAGTACGTTCTTTGATATAGGAGAAGCGTGAAAAAGGGAATAAAAATTCCACCATGACCCAATTATAGGTACAAACAGCGCTTGTGTGGTTGTCTTCGTCAAGTCCCTCTCGTTTTCAATCTGCGCGTTTGTATTCTTTTCATGTAGAAAAAAATGTCCCAGAGCAGCGAAGGGGCCGTTGCAATTAAAGAAGACGAAGGCGTTTGATGCGCGGGCAACGGCCACGAGCGCTGGCACGTTCAGTTGCTGCCATTGACTGCAACGCTCAGACGTCTGGTTCGGGTCTGATCGCCTTAATTTCGCTCGATTCCTGTAGGTACCGAAGCCCTGGACCCTTACGTCCACCGAGCAAGGCACAATGCAGCGTGCAGGCCGATGTTCCAGGGATTTCGTCTTTGACAGCGTCCAACCTGGCACCGCTCGAGCTCCGCGGTGGATGATGTTGATGAACCTGAGGCGACAGCGACGTTCCAAAGAAAGCGCCTGCGATGTGGGACCATGGAGCAGCTGCAAGCACAAGTACGCCGTGTGCTTTGTCGGCAACTGCCCCAGCCAGTGCCTGTCGGTCAACCAATTCTTTTCGAACCTGCGCTACCATTGGATCATCCTGAGCCATCGCCGGGTGAACCACGACATGTCGTGCATGACCAGCACGGCCAACGGCTACTTCCTCCTCGCGGAGCGTCCTATATGGAACGAATTTCCGTCGGTCATCAACTTCGAGCTACGCGAAGTCCGTCCTGGAGAGCTGGCTCTGGTGTGTCTGCGCAGTCGCCTGGTTTCCGACGCGTCCTACATGCAACACCGGTACTCGTTCGGGCTGGTCCACTGGTTGCTCATGAAGCACTACTGCATCAACTTCGTGGAACCGAGCGAGTCGCACGTCACCCACAATCACTTCCTCTTGCTGCACGACTTCTGGCTGAGCTGCAACCTGGCGAACGTCAAGTTGCACCGCGACCGCTCGGATGACTACCTTCCCAAGGACCTCGTCGACGCGCTCCACTCTACGGCGACCACGCTCGACACGCTGGAGATCATGAGCGCGCGCTTCTTCGGCTTGCACATGCTGTGCGAGATGCTCGGCAGGTGCAGAAGCAGCGACCGTCTGCGCGAGTACATGGCGTACCTGGTCGGAAGTTGTCTTACCCTACGCCTGCCGGTCAACCAGCTCTTCTCGAACATGCGCTACCTGCGAAGCATTCTGACCCATCGCCAGGTGAACCACGACAACTGGCGCACAGCCAGCGACGCCAACATCGGCTTCCTTCTCGCGGAGCTCTCCCTGTGGAACGAATTCCTGTTGCTCAACTTTGATCTACGAGCAGTTAGTGCAGGACGACTGTTCTTAACCTGTTCGCACAGACGTGTGGTTCCTGTGTCGTCCAACATACAGCGCAGGTACTCGTTCGTGAGAGTCCAGCGGGTGCCCATGAAGCTGCGCCTCATCAAGTTCTTGGAGCTATGCGAGCCACGCATCTCGCAAAACCATTTTATGATCCGGGACGGTCTCCGGCTGTGGCCCTATACGTCTTACGTCAAGGTGATCCACTACCAGCTGGAATACTATTCGCCCAGGTACCTCACCGAAACGCTCCACTCCCCGTTGACTACGCTCGACACGATGGTGGGCGTGTGTGTTGGCTTCTCGAATTTCGGTGTGCAGCTCCATGCTGTGCGAGCTACTCGGCAATTGTAAAGCTCTTCTCGCGCTCATCTTCCTCGAGAACTGGATCGACGTGGCTGAAGCCGAGAGACTGAGGCGCTCTGATACACCGCACTCCGCGGGCAGCGCCAGATCCACGTTCAGGGGCAGTTCTCGACGGTCGAATCATGCTACGTTCTCGCCAACTTGGTGTTGCACAGCACAGTGATCGAAGAGCTCGTCGTGAGCAACTGGGCACCGGGCGCATAAGTGCGACACCATGATTTCGCGGTGCTGTTCACTGCGTCGCCAACCAAGGCGCGTTGCTCGAGACGATTTGAGATTATAACTTTGAAGGGAACTAAATGGATCTCTTCATGTGCCTTTATATAGTTTTGACGATAGCAAAATTAAAAGTGTGGCATTCAAATACAACATTTTTGACTGGTAATTTGTCTTTTTCGGAGAAATAATTCACCGAGGGAGTTAATGAAGAATAATCTGCCAGTCTGTAATGATATAGCGTGTGCTTTTAGTGTCCTCAGTCAAAATGTGTCACAGCACCCTTGAAGACTAGGTGTACTAATCATGCGACATGGCATGCACCTTGTCCAGCGTGTGTAGTACCTAGACCCTGGACCATGCAGCTTGAGCTTCAGTATAATTGAGGTGTGTGTGGGAGGCATCCCATATCTCTTCAACCTAACTCTGCGGGCAGTTGTTGTCTACAATTCTTCGTATGTGACCATGTGCAGATATCTGGAGAGAAGGTTTCAGGCAGCCTGGACGTTAATTACCGCCTGAGAGCAGCCGTTTCGACTCGAAGCGATCGATGTGTACGATGTGTTTGAGTACGATGAGTACAAACGTTGAAACACATTTATGCTTTCTTTATTCTTTCTTCTGCGTCTTTCACGACTTGGCTAGACCGTTCTACGCGGGAGTATATTCATGACTGTCTTCGTATACAGCCTAAAAACTTCCTTGCGTGAGCTTCTTCGAACGACAGCGCACTCTCTGAAGCGGCAACCATGCGGCCGCACTTGGCTTGCTTTATAACACTTTGTCGCACCTTATTTGGCATTCAATTCATAATTATCGATGATAAAGGTCATCAGCAGACGAAGTCCGGGACAGTTCATCGTGATCGTAATTACTTTTTGCATGCTTGCGCACACTACGAGCCCTATTTTCAATCATTTTACCCTGTATATGTTTTGTCCTTGGCCGGCCGGCTGTCGCTAATATCTGCATTCTTGATTACTCGGCTATGTCCGCAGTGTTGTTGTGTCATGCACTCTACGGGGCGATCATTTTCAAGTTTTATGAAATTTAGATAACACAAGGATTATTCCGAGCGGCGAACTCCACTAGCATGTGAAATCGATACGCATATTCAAAGAATTAACGAAAATTCACTTATGAACATCTTTACTTATTACCTCACGGCACGTATTGCAATTTACGAACTGTAGCCAGCGCGGTTGGAAGGCGTGTGGAAGAGCAATGGATTGCCAAAATGACGCCTGTTTAGAGATCTGTCGTAAAAATTCACTGTTATTCCATTTACTTTTCGAACAAAACGCTCTTTCATGCATTGAAGCACAAAAGTAACTGGAACGCCCACGTATTTCGTCCCACAGTTTGGGAAATGATATCCCGAAAGTGGGTGTCATGCTGGAAATCCATTTCCACTGCATACATCTTGCAAGCTCACCTGTTACAATTCGTAAATTACAATATGTGCCGTAAATTAATGGAGAAGTTAATCAGCGATTTTTGTTAGGTAGTTCTTTGTGTTAATAATGTCCGCCTCTGAGTAATCCGGTTCGACGACCAGAATTATGCTACCTGCCACAGACGATTTCTTAAAAATTCCACAAAAAACTTACAGATGATCAACTCGTATAATCTAAACCTGATTTGGGAGTGAGAAGGCGCGACATTTGTGTCTCCAGACGTTTCCTGTATGATTTCGCGACACCGCTTGGCCGACTGCACTTACCTGAGCGCAGCCATTTGCTATGATGGACCTGCTTTCCTCACGGAACACTCGTTTTGCGATCAACTATTGACGGGCAGAACCAGATCTCATAGCACTCCCAAGCTGTGCCTCGCACATAGTTGCTGCCCTTCTGATGCTCTACTAATCGGTAACCGTAACACTGTAGAGTATGAGTCAGTAGCACCTACGAGTACTTGTATCACCTCCGCTTTTCCCTCTTTTCCCCTCCCCCTTTTTGCTTCTTTATTGGCCACTTCTCATGAGCAGTAGTACTTCCAGACACACACTGGACGAAGGCGTGGCCTGCGCTCGGGTCAGCTTACGTACACGCGTGAAGGGCGCACTCCCTCCGCTTATACTTGTGGCAAGCACATGGACGATGTAGAGGCACGCGGTTGGCTTGGCGAGTGCGGTGTTGATCGTGTTGTGGTCGCTTGATAAATAATGGTGGTCTCTCACCAGTTATTTACGACGTATCTTGTCGGAATGCACGAATTTTACATAGCAGCATTGTAACACGGGAAATAACTCGGCACGAGTGTTGTGTTTCTGATCATCATCCGATACGCCGTAGTCGAATACGTTACCATGCACACGGGTGTCTGCCTCGTTATGCGCTCACTTGACATGCAGAAACAACGTGTCCTCTGTAGGTCTGGTCAAATGCACATTGCAGCATTCAATACACTGAATCAGATGTACTTGAGGAAGTGTTTAAATCACAATCTCCAAAACTACAAAAGCGGAGGGAAGGAAAGGAGGACAATCTGATGATGTATTTAAATAAATAAAATATATGTGTTATCCGTACATTCTAAGACAGATAGCACTATACCATTCTTTTTTTTCCCCTTTTTATCGTGAACAGAACTATTAAGATGCACCAGTGGCATATAGCACAATGCTACTTAAGCTAGGTTTCTCTCTGACGCCGACACTGCTTACAGTGGAAGTCAAAATCGATCTGTCACCAAAAACCAAATTATCGCTAATTAGCTTTTCAGATTTTTTCATTAACGAATTTTAGGCGATGACTTCGACAGTCATATCCACTTGACTTCTGAGCATGACACGAGTTTCGATATACGCGCTCCCAAAGTTTGGGACGGAACGCATTGGGTGTTCCAGTCTCTTTCGAATTTCAATGCATAACAAGGCGTCTTGTTAAAGAGCTAAGTTGAACAACAGTGAAGTTCTACCTCAAGTTTGACTACGCTCATCTCAAAAGTGGTACTAATTTCAAAATTCGTTCTAAGTAGATGCGCTCGTCTTCATTTGTGATATTTTTTAATTATGTATTGATGACAAATTGCCCTTTAGGTTATGGGAAACTGATCGTGTCAAGCAAAAGCAGGTGGTCGAAATTATTACAAAGCCCCCTATATACTGCGACGTCTCTCACGGCAAACCAATCACTCATGTCGCTTGAAGATCGGAGAGAGGTAGCGCTAACTCCACGGCCATCATGACGCTCAGTTATAAACACACGTGACGGTAATTTGGAGACGCGGTACGCTCGATTGCGACTAAACAAGCGCGAAAGAGGCTTACATCAAGTGAGGAACAGGTTACGCTCCCGCCTATGGGATTGCGGTAACGTCAGTGCGAGCTTCCACAGGACACGTGAACCGTGACCGGGCATTGTCTTGGGGCGAGCAATCCGGCCGTCGACTTGAATATGATGCGAGTGACGAGACAGCTGCTTGTGGTTCTCCACTCGAGAACGGCCCGACCCTGTGCCATATTTCACATGCACGCTCTTAACAACAGGTATAGCACCTATTAGCTTCTGCTGACCGTGGATAAAGACTGTTGCGTGGCATATTCTACGACGTCTTAAATTTCCGATTCGTGTGATTATTGTGACCATACATCTCAGTGATAACACAGACAAACACAGACACAGGGGTATGATAAGTAGATGAGGAGGTAACGGGGGAAAGTTAAAAAAATTAAATTTTGTGATTTTAAGCCGTAGCGGCGCAGCGGCGTATCAGGAGTCACGCCGTAGCGGCGTGACTCCTGATAAATTTTGACTGTCGAGGTCGGGGCTGTTTAACGTGCAATTTATTGCACGGTGCAAGGGCATTTTCCATTTCGTCTCTACGGACACAAAGTTAAATGACATCATTCTCACAATACACTTCATTTGCAAGTCTGAACCCTGAAATTATCAGCTGTCGTTCACGGGCCACAAGGTGCTAGGATACCCGTGACGTGTGTGGCGACAAATGCAACGCTAAATAATGCTGGAATAATGAAGTCAACAGCAAGATCTGTACAATGAAATGATTGTTCTGTTCTACATTAGCATTGTCTTCTGATCTTCTAACACAGATAACGTGCTTATGCGTCTTCTCCATAGCACAAAGTGCATACATACTCGGCACTGATTGGTTGAAGGCAAAAAATACGGCCTAATATCTTTGATATATTTAGTTAAGCTTATGAATATTACACCAAAAGCTACTGAGTCGTGATAGGTCATGAGTAGAGACCGGAAGTTTAGGCAAAATGGCCCATTTTGTCCTTACATCCTTATTGTGCCTAGGTAACATATGAGCACGATGTACGGGGTCTAGAAACATTGTAGTGGCATAATTACCGTGCCTATGAACGCTTATTTCGATGTTAGTGCCTATCTTAGATTTTCAGAGCCTAGAAATGACGCTTTCGTGTTTTGCCGTAGTTTTGTTCTCTTTATAATGTTATCACCTGCTGGAAAACTTGGCTGAGGGCACTCGATTGTTACCCCAAGCACTTTGCTAGTTTAAACGATCTTATTGACCACTTTACATGAAACCAGAGGATCGCTTTGAGAAGGGCTCAAAGTGCTCTAATCGACAGTACCCTTGAAGGTGATTTGGCGCGCTTGAACGCTGGCTTCACGTTTTTAGCCAACGTCATTGAGAAACTTGAATGCTCAGGCACAACTCCAACCTGGAATGTGTGGTCCATTTTGGACTTTCAGGAAATGTTCTCCACCATCCCTAATAGACCAGTTGCTGATAGAGTTAGGTCGAAACTTCAGTTTATCTCGGGCAAAAATCCGGGGTTTTCGGTATAGAAAGAACTGTCGAAATTCCAGACCGGCGAATATTGTGGAAACCCATAATCATCGAACCTTCCGAAGCACAGATATGTGCCCCTAACTTCAGTGAATGTCGCGTGTTCATTTTCTGCATACAAACCTATACTGATGAAAAGAAGCGCAACATGATGACCCAAAATTTAGAGATGGCGATCGTTTGTCCCTGTTTCTCAACTTGTGGTGTGAAGTTACACTAAATTACAGAAATATCTTGTAACCTTGGCAGCTTGCCTCATTATGTTATATATAAAAGATAAAGTAAATTTTACAAAACAGTTGTTTATTGGGCTGTATGCTATAATTTGCACTGAGATGCACAGGGGAAGCTCTGACTAATTGAGCCTAAATATGCATAAAGGGCAGTATTTGGCACGTATATATGCCTTAAGTAACACTGTTAGTGCCTGTGATAGGCTCTACACCAGTATTTTTAGTGTCTTAACACCTGGTCTCTAGTCATTGAACAAGCTAGTAAAATATAATTCAATCAATATTTGTACAAAATGTAATTGTAGCTATCCGTCTATTCTCATTGAGCTCGGCCTGAACCTGCAGGAGCTAAAACCAAAGAGAAAACAAATTGCTAAGTACACAACACAGAACGTGATTATAGTCATGACCATAGTGATAGAGGCATTACATAATCAAGGAGTACAGAATGCTTACGCAAATACCTTGGAAAATATCTTCAGAGGTTCTTCAGCTACCTTATTTCTACACAAGGAAAGCAGGAAGATACCTATAAAGAAAGGGCTAAGACAGGGAGACACAATCTCTCCAATGCTATTCACTGCGTGCTTGGAAGAAGTATTCAAGCTATTAAACTGGGAAGGCTTAGAAGTAAAGATCGACGGTGGATATCTCAGCAATTTTCGGTTTGCCGATGACATTGTTCCATTCAGCAACAATGCAGACGAGTTACAACAAATGATTGAGGACTTTAACAGAGAGAGTGTAAGATTGGCACTGAATATTAATATGCAGAAGATAAAGATAATGATCAATAGCCGAG
Source organism: Dermacentor variabilis (assembly GCF_050947875.1). Lineage (NCBI taxonomy): Eukaryota > Metazoa > Arthropoda > Arachnida > Ixodida > Ixodidae > Dermacentor > Dermacentor variabilis. The sequence goes on from NC_134568.1 coordinate 210,733,380, forward strand.
CAAGAGAACAAGAGTTCGGGATCGCCAGTCAGCCTATAGAGTTTTTGAAGGCGTACGTTTACTTTATGCAATGCCCAGCAATCTTATCCCTGTGGTGAAGATAAGCAATGTTGAATGCTGCTGGTTGATTATTGCAACGCTTGTGCCTGTTCGACATACTTTGTAGGGCTGCTTTTGAGTCTGCGAAAATGACCCATGTCTTTGGCGGCTGCTGACGAAGTACATAAACAAGGGCCTCCTTAATGCCATAAAGCTCCGTTGAAGTAGATGATGTCGCTCGCTCAAGACGAAATAAAGTTCCAGTGGATACCTGGCCATGCTGGCATTTCGGGAAATGAAAGAGCGGACGAAGCTGCCAGAAATGGACTCCAGTACCGCAAGTTGAAATGAACATTTTTTACAAAAGCCGACGCTTCAAACATGGCAAAAAAATATGCCAATCAAGAAAAAGACCGCATCTTGAATCTGCCGCTTCACCAAGATAACTTCCTGCGTTACATTGACCCAGAAATGAGACCGAAAATTCCACGACCACTTCCTCGACACTTAGAGACATTGTACCATCGTCTTCGACTGAACATGGCATATACGAACAATTATCTGTACCGCATAGGACTTACCATTAACCCATACTGTGATAACTGTCGTAACTTTGAGACAATTGAGCACATATTACTAGAATTCCCCGCGTACGGCGACGAGAGACAATTTTTTGAGCACCAACTGGACATGATTTGCCACGAACCGTTAACGTTACCGAGTATCTTAGGTCCAATGCCCGGCCCTTCAAAACAGCGACGGGTTTTGGATTTATTGTTCAAATACCTGACAGAAATTTTTCTAATAGGAAAGCTTTAAAGATTGCACACTTCCTATACAAAAGCCTAAATTTACCCGCCATGTCACTTGTAAATATTAGTATCAGGTCCACTCGGACATTTCATATTTATTTTTATCCTCTTTTCCTCCCACTCTCTTCTGGGATCTTTTAATCCCATTCTCCATCCCTATACAGAGTAGCATGCCAGCGGTTATATACGCGCCGGCAAAATTCTCTGTTTTTCTAATAAAGAGCCCTCTCTCTCTCCACGTTTACCTAGGTCAACTACAAACAGGGAACCCTGATCATGAGAACGAAAGTCACAGAATCATACGAACGTGTTGAAGCGCATACAGCAGACATGGCCAGATCCTTACTGGAAGCTTACCGTTATAATTGAAAAGAAAGGTTTACAATCAATGCATTCTACTGGTGCTGATATATGGGGCAAATACTTGAAGACTGACAAAGAAGCTTGAGAACAAGTTAAGGACCGCGCAAAGAGTGATGGAACGAAGAATGCTAGGCATAACGTTAAGAGACAGCAAGATATCGGTGTGGATCAGAGAGCAAACAGGGATAGCCGATATTCTAATTGAAATAAAAAGAAGGAAATGGAGCTGGGCAGGTCATGTAATGCGTAGGTAAGATAACCGGTGGACCATAAGGGTTATGGAAAGGATACCAAGAGAACGAAAGCGCAGTCGAGGACCGCAGAAGACTAGGTGGGGCAACGAAATTAGGAAATTTGCAGTCCCTAGTTGGAATCGGTTGCCGCAGAACAGGGGTAATTGGAGATCGCAGGGAGAGGCCTTCGTACTGCAGCAGACACAAAATAGGCTGATGATGACGCTGCTGCTGCTGATCATCATCATCATCATCATGATCAGCATCTTCTTGTAAAACCCGGTGACATCAGTCGTCATGATGGCATAAGAATGCTTGTAACGGCAGCTAGATTAAGACGTCATGCAGAACTCAACTCCGGTTCATACCGACATAACGCTTGGTTTAGTAAAGAATGGTCGTTATGAATGCTGGCAATATTAAATAAATAAATGAATATATAATGCTTTTGCGATGTATTGACTCTCTTCGCGGCGATCCCGTGGGCGCTGCCAGGTCTAATCTCGTTGTGACGCGTCCAATTGCCTGCCTCAACTGCCTCCGTTGCCTTCGCGTTCACAATGGGTGTGTATGATGCCGGTGCGGCTTAGGAGACCTCTGTTTCCGGCGATATCGTAGACGGTGACTGGGTGGACGACACGAAGCGTCGGCCACACCTTCAAAGAAGATGCAAAAGTATTTTTGAAGGTGATTAGGCTATGCCCAAATGGCGTGAACAGCGTATAATATGCTTGTTCTAAAAGTGAGGCTAAACATGTATTCCAAACTATCCAAACTTTCTGCTCATAAAATGTTTGTTACCGAATGCGTACTGCTGCAAATCGTGACTTTTTTTTTTTTCGCCCAAACTGTGTTGTTCATGCTGTTTTTTTGGTTGCACATCGTGTGCTTGTTTTTCTTAGCTTGTAGTGTATAAGATTTTTCTCGATGTTGCCTCATAAATTCCTTGTTCCAATACCCCGTCCTCTTTTTTTCCTTTTCTCCTCATTCCTACGCTGTCCTGATTGCTTCACTGGAGCGCAGATTGTACCGGGGTCAGGGCCTCAGTCAGGCGCATGCTAGCGCCTTTACTCCTGCCCCTTCTGGATTTCTGTAAGCAAACTGGAAAACTTGTGAATAAAAAAAAATCAGGATTAATGTGTTTTCATATTTGTTCTTTATTTGGCAAATGTTTTGAAGCAGCGGCATGAAACATTTCTGACTCCGTAAATTGCCTTGGTGCGGTCACTATCTGATTATTTCTGCCTAATCGCACGCGGGTGTGCTCAGTTCCTACAGATTTGTTCTTGCTGCACGCAAGGCTTGAAACGTAGCCGTACATTGAAACGTACAATGTAATACATTGTAGCAAAGATGCATTATCGCTACACTTGTATCGTAGTACTTGTATATCGACTTGTATTGCTAGTAGCAGTACCGTGCACTGTCACGAAACATTCAGCTTCGACCATTCGTGCGCCATCGATGTAGTCCGTCATTTGTGCGTATATAGTTTGCAGATATTCAAGTGTGCGCCCACTCACCAATCTGCACGTTGGCGATAGAGTGGGCGTAAGATTCCGTGCAAATTGAGGTGGATGTTTGTAGATACTGTTCGCGAAACATACTGCGACAGGAAGCGGCGCTGCTCCATTTGTCATTGTTTAACGAGCAGTACTTACTCTTGCCGACGTTCGGGGGCTGAAGCACTAGAAGGGTAGCGATACAACGCTGGCGGATGAGCAAGCTTCTATATCCTCGAAGAAAACAGCGCATCTCGAAGTGCCGGTAACATGTACGGACAGTTGCAGTGATAGTCCGCGAACTTGGCTGTACAGATTCACTCCATTTTTTAATATGCCAGTCACTATTGTAGCTGCCAACTACTGCACACGTCTTCAATCCGGCATGATTGCAACACGGTGCGTTAGCGAAAACTCAGTTACGTTTGCGACAGCTGATCACATAGAATCAAGGCGGAAGGGGTAACGGTTTCGTATTCGTGCGCTGTCGCTAAAGTGACGTGCCGCGCGCAGCCGAAAGCGTCATCTCGTTTCTCTAGAACAAACTGCTCCGCGGAAATGGCCAATATATCTGATAGATTTGTCTATATCTGTATTTAAATCGGACGCCTCCACAGCGAACACCTCTACAACAAAATTCTCTATATAACAAAGGATTGATTATGTCCGGGACAAATTTATAACCTTCCCATGCATTGTGAACTTCTCTACAACGAAGACCACTACAACGAATATGCCTGTACAACGAAGGCATTGTGGCTTTCGTAGCTTTACAACAATAGCCACTTACACGTGACGACACTGCCTTCAGCAGACTTGCACTGAGCTGCGTTAGCGCTAACGGAAACGGTAGTCGTGCAGTTGACGAACGTGACAATATTAGCAAGTTTTACAGTCCTGCTGTAATATTCCAGGAATCTTTCAGTGCGTACATGGCTTTTCACACAGCAGCAGGTAGTACGGCTGGCAAATGCGCCCAAGTTCGGGATGACGACATGATGCAATCGCAACTGGCGAACGACGACATCTTCAAAGCCATCTAGGGCAGAAAGGATGCCATTGTCAAAGGAAGCAGCAGTGATTAAGAGCCTGTACCCAAATCTATAATTTTGACGGCAAGGGAGGAGACAGCAGGATTTGGCGATGTGCAAATTTACTTTACGTCGCTCCCGCGTTTCTCCGCGGAGCATGCCCTGAACGTCGGCAAATTAAGGTCCGCTGTAGCCGCACATTCTATCGGAAGGAGTGTGCGCAAGAAACTTGCGAGATATTTCACTAGTCTGTCTGATTCAGCTTAAATAAATATTTCATCTTGCTCAACGTACTTAGCTTGCTTTATGGCGAGCAGTACGGTGGGCGAACGTTACAACGAAGTGACCTTTATAAGGCAGAATTTCGGAGGTCCCAACACTTCGTAATATAGGCATTTCACTGTATACCAGTCACCGCTTTTACGGCGTCGGTATCCTATCGGCCCTACGCACCCGCCGTGGTTGCTTAGTGGCTGTGGTGTTCGGCTGCTAAACACGAGGTGGCGGGATCAAATTCCGGCCACGGCTGCTGCATTTCGATGGAGGCGATATCCCAACTCCCGTGTACTTAGATTTAGGTGCCCGCTAAAGAACTCCAGGAGGCCCATATTATTCCGGATACCCCCACTACGACGTGCCTCATAATCAGATCGTGGTTGTGGCGCGTACAACACCATAATCCTTATTTTTTTATGGGTCCTACCAGTTCTCAGGTCTCGATTACACGATACTGGAAAACTAGATACAATATCTTGGTTCAGCTCAACATATAATTTCCACCGACGTAGCTGTTTGTGTCAACGTGTGATCTGCTGTGGCTCGTTGGCTCTCCTAGTCTTGCTTTTGGTGTGTCATTGTTTAAGTTAGTTTTGATTTATGTCGCGAAAAATGTAGCGAAGGGCGGGACGTAGGTGTGAGGAGACTACTTGCCCAAGGACGTGTGTGTCTACCTTTAAAGTCTGGTAAAGGTTAGTGCAGATTGCAGCCACAAGCTTGAACATGTCGAGGCTATCTATATATATAATGCTGTTCATCTACTCGCACACTGTATGCTTGTCCGGAAAACCCATTTTGCTGAATCAATCCCCCATGCACGCGTTTCGTTTCTGCTGTCTTTGGGACACGTTCCGCTTAAAGAGAGTAAGCTCAACCTTGATAACTGAAAATTATTAAGGCTAGATCAGGCTGCTGAGCGCCGTAGTCGGGGCTGTGCTGAGTCGTTCGGACTGAGCAATGTTCTGGAGAAAATAATAAATGGACAATGATCACTTAAGCTAGCTATAATGACACTTTTCCATTTAGGGTAATTCCTGTAACGTGTATTTCTCAACATGTGTGGGATGTGTCGCAGGAAAGTAGAAATAGCATGAAAGCTGACCGACGAATGAATTGGGACGCTTACGTCCAAAAATCAAAGCTTGGGCTGTGATAGACGCTGTGGTACGTGGCTAGGAATTCAATTGAACCAATTGGAGTTCCTTTACACACATCGAAATTTCGGCAAACACACAAGTTTATTTATTTATTTATTTATTTGAATTACACGCCACTGGGCCCTGTACTCAGCAGCAAAGCTCCATAGACCCTCAGCCACCGCGGCAGGTGTCCACGCAAAGAAAGAAGCATCGCTCAAGCTGCACAATCCCTCGGAATCACTCTGCAGCACGCTCGGTTTGGTTTCGTTTGGTCGCTACGGATATGGCTCAACCCTATACGAGGGATCGGCCATGAATCGGGCGGCAGAAGGTAAGAAGGGAAGAATACTTATATAGAATATATCTTACGCACCGCTGTTCATTCCACTAAAGACAACTATTAAAATAGTTTAGAGTGTATAGGTGTTTTTGAATACCTGTAGTATCATTATTTTCGCGGTAATACACACACACACACACACACACACACACACACACACACACACACACACACACACACACACACATATATATATATATATATATATATATATATATATATAAAGGGGACTTATTGAGGTTCGTAGCGACCGCCGATTCAAGGATGCACCGAGCACCGTGCTCGAGCCTCTTCTGCGCGCTTGATGCTGCAGATGCTGCTGACTCTGCGCTCACGTTCGTTATCTTCCTTACAATATATATATATATATATATATATATATATATATATATATATATATATATAGGTTGGTCACCAGAAGAGAAAATAGAAGGGCAAAATTTCGTTATTTTTCATCTCGCGCCTGAATTCCATGAGGTCGAAACAACATAGTAAGGTCACGCATTTTAAGATATAGCCACTTATTTGAGTTGAGCCCTTTTGGAGACGTGAAAATTCTCCAAACTCGCTAAGTTCTGTTTTTCGCTTATTCGAGAGTGCAGCCCATGTTCCCCAACAAAAACTTAACGAGGCCCAAGAGGACGCTGTGAAAATGCATGACGTCATAGGCCAGTTAGTGAGGGAACTTTAAGGCAGCGTCATTACCTGTGTTTCGTTTTCGCGTCTTTTCTGGCTTTCCAAGCGTCGTCTAGCAGTAAGAGCAACCTTTTTAGCGTCTTAGAAGGGGACTTCATTAAAGCAACTCCAATAGATTTTCTCTTTAGCGTTCCTTTCTGCTCTCAATATAAACTCCATGAATTACTTATTCCTCCCCGTACGCCGCTAATACATGCACTTGACCTTTTCGAGCACTTCCAGTCACGCTAACAGCTTCGCTGTATTAGCTTACAGAGCAAATGTAGAAGCAAAGGGAACAGTTACCAACACATTTACTCGCTATAGGTAGCAGTTGCCCATGCCGTTAGAAATGAAGCTTAATTTCCAATATTTCTCTTTACCGAGCTATTCCTTCCACTATCAGTATTCGCAGAAAATTGAGCGAAGATGTGAATTAATAAAAAACAGAGCACGCCAACACCAGCAATACTGCCACGTTATATTGACGGTGGAACACACAGTAGCAAGAAATGTGAACCACGAAACTCCTTATTGGGCGAACCTGTGCCTTGAAAAAAGGTTTACACTCAAAGCACAACGAAAGCGTGGAGCGCTGTCGGCGATCGTCGAATATCTGATCTGCGGGTCAAACGCGTCGACTTTTACGCACGACTCTTCGAACATATAGACGCAATTGCTGGTGCCCGCATGCCTTCCAGAAAGCCGCAGGGGCGCTTGAATGGGCATATTGGTAATGCTGCAGAATTCTCCAGAAAGTACCACACAGATAGTGTCGCGAATACAATCTGATTCCACAAAGTTAGGCAAGAACATGCACAACAGATAAAACCAGAGATAGCATGCGAATAAGTAACGAATCATGCAGGCGCGTCTCGGGCTGAGCGATGACCTTAAGTTGTTAGCGGGTGAAAGGCAGTCCCCGGAAAAGGGTTAAATAAGTACATGTGTCATTGCCCCTCTCTTAAAAAGCATCGTCCAAATGTTACAAACACGAGAGCAAAAGCTAAACACAAGTAGTAAAAAATTACAAACAAAAAAAGAAACAATTCCCCAGAGTTCGTTATCGCTGGTAGAAAGGCTTAAGGCGCACAACATGGACTACTTCAGGTCACGAGCGGCAGCGCTGTGATTGCGTAAAGCCATCTGGCACGACCTCATAGTCCAGCACGCCAATACGTCGGATGTTCTTGTAGGGTCCGAAATAGCGTTGCAAGAGTTTGTCACGAACTGCCCGTCGGAGAATTGGGGAGGAAACCAAAACACTGTCGCCGGGTTGGTATTACACGCAGCGTCGTCTAAGATTGCAGTGTGGGCTTTCCGGGTTTTTCCGGTTCTTGATGCGTAGGCTGGCGAGTTGTCGTGCTTCTTCGTCGATCTGGAGATAGGCGGCGACGTCGAGGTTTTCTTCGTCGGTGACGTGCGGCAGCATAGGTCAAAGGTCGTCGTCGGATTCCTTCCGTAAACAAGTTTGGACGGCATGACCTGCGTTCTTTCTTGCACTGCTGTGTTGTAAGCGAAGGTTACGTACGAAAGATCGGCATCACACATATTGTGTTCGACGTCGACGTACATCGTTAAAATGTTAGCGACCGTCTTGTTGAGGCGTACCATTAGACCATTTGTCTGCGGGTGGTAGGTGATTGTCCTACGGTGACTAGTCTCGCTATATTGCACCATGACTTGAGTAAGCTCAGCTGAAAAACCTATTCCTTTGTCGGTAATGAGGACTTCTGGCACACCATGTGCAGCAGGATGTTCTCAACGAAGAGTGTCACTACTTCTGTCGCACTACCTTAGGCAGGGCATTCGTTAAAACGTAACGGGTAAGGTAGTCGGCGGCCATGACGATCCACTTGTTTCCGAAGGTTAACTTTGGAAATGGCCCCTACAAGTCCATCCAGATCTGTTGAAACCGTCGGCAAGGAGGCCTGATCGGCTGCAGCAATCCCGCTGGCTTTGTCGGTGGTGTCTTGCGTCGCTGGATGTCTCGGCACGTCTTGACATAATGGGAGACGTCGCCCTTCAAGAATAGCCAGTAGCACTTCTCCTGCATCTTAACGAGCGTACGGGAAAACGCAAGGTGTCCTGACAATAGGTCATCACGAATGGCGTGCAGAACCTCTGGCCGCCGTGCTGAAGGCACAACCAGAAGTTAGTTTGTGCAGACTGGCGAGAAGTTTTTTTTACGAGGATGTCATTTTCCAATAAAAGCAAATACAATCCGTGCCTAAATAATCTTGGGACAAAGTCGATGTTCCCTTCCCAGAACTCTACAACGCTTTTTAGCTCCGGGTCTGCTCGCTACTTTTCGGCGAAGTTGTCGACACTTATTGTTCCTAGGAAAGAGTCGTTGTCCTGGTCGTGTTGCAACAGCGGGTCAATAGGATCCCTGGAGAGCCTGTCGACATCAGAGTGTTTCTATACGGACTTCTACGTCAAAGTTACGTCGAATTCTTGCAGTTGGAAGCTCCAACTGTTAGGCATCCTGAAAGGTCCTTTAACTTCGCCAGCCAACACAGTTCGTGATGGTCACTTACGACATTAAACGACCTGCCATATAGGTAACGGTTAAATTTCGAGGTAGCACAAATTATGGAAAGGCATTCTTTTACCGTCGTTGAATAATTGGCGTCCGCTTATGTCAGCGACCGGCTTGCGTAAGCTATGACCCTTTCAAGTCCATGTTTCCTCCGTACTAGAACAGCGCCGAGCCCTACGCTGCTTGCATCGGTGTGAATTTCGGTATCGGCGTCTTCGTCGAAGTGGGCGAGTACTCGTGGTGACTGCAGGCGTCGATTCAATTCCTCAAATACCTCAACTTGCGGTGTTTCCCATCTAAATTCGACGTCAGAGACGATGCGTCGAATTTCGTGGAGATGCGGGAAAAGTTTTTTTGACAAAGCGCCTATACAGGCACACCGACCAGGAAACCTGCGCACGGCCTTCTTGTCGTCAGGCTGCGGAAAGCTTGCAATGGCAGCTGTTTTCTGCGGATCAGGAACAACTACTGACTTGCTGATCACGTGTTCCAGAAACAGAACTCTTTCTTAAGCGAAGAGGCATTTCTCCGGCTTCAGGATCACCCCAGATTGCTTCTAGCGCTTAACGTGGTCGCCGAAGTTTTAGGCAAAGAAGACGACGTCAGCAAGGTAGAGTAAGCAAGTCTGAAATTTCAAATCAGCCAATACCATGTCCATGCGAGCAAAGACCAGATCGCATGCCCCCTAGCCTCCCCGTAGTCGGCGCTTAATGGTAAGGAGCCCTTGTTTGGGTAAAACGAAGTACATGCAGAGAAACTCTGTATAGCGTTAACACTTTAGGATACAGCACTCAGAATACAGCAAAAGGCCCCTCCATTGACATGTCCCCCAAGATTAAAGTAATGAAATGAAAAGTACCAAAGTTGAAAAATATGGGGACACTTGAGTTGCGGAGCTTCAAGTGGTGGTATTTCACAGTGAAAGTGACGCAGTGTGCAGACGTCAGATGCTTGGTTGCGAAACCACCAGAAATTTCTTCACCAGACGCCAAAAAATTGAGCTACTTGTAGTTCGATGTATAATATTCGTAACGTCTCGTCTATCACTTATGCCTATCCAGAATTCTGTACAAAAATAAAATATTGACAGGCGCGTGTTTTCAAGTATTTCCTTTAACTGCAAATGCTAAAAGGGGCGACGCTGTTGATATAACACGGCAGATTAAAGTTCCAAGACACCACGATGTCAATTTCGTCAATCCCCACGATCACCACGAACATGAATGTGATCGTCTGCCTCGTGTACCTCCAGCCTGGCACGTTCTCGACAGCAATGTCTAAATTTTTGCTTAAAGTTTCTTGTTATTTAGCACATGGAACCGTGTCACCAGTTAAAAAGAGCATTTAGAAAGGAGCTCTGGTATAATCAATATACTGTGCGCCTTATCAAATTGACAGAGGCCCACTTCTTGCAATTTGCTGACGTGGATTGAGACTGAACAAACATGGAAGATTCAGATATAACACTGTTTGAAAAAGAACAACTTATCTGTCCACTCTTTCAGCATATATTTACAAAAAGATAAGAATATGTTCGTGCCTCAATTAGGACATTTCAAGGCCGTCGCCATCTTACCGAGGGCACGAAAAGACATAAATCTATAGTGAAGAATGGGAAGCGCTTTCTTCTCATTTCCTACATGTTTAAGCTGGTAATTAAGCTGAAAAGACACTACTCAGTCTGTATCTTTGGGTCACTGGTTTAAGAGGAAACCTGAACGTCATGGCAATTTTTAGGCGAGGTCGTGGTATCAGTAGTCAGCCAAAGGTAATATTTTAGCTAGGAACAACGCGTTGTTATTTTCAATTAACCTAGCATTTGCATTATCATACAATAGGCACTTAAGCTGTGATGGGACTCTAGCTGGCACGGCTCTGTTTCACAGCTGAAGTCGGGCAAGCGCTGGCTCTGCAGGTAAGAAACTGCGAGGACCGCCACTCCAGAACATTGCTTTAAAAAAAGCTACTTTTATACCCTCGGGAAGGTTTATAGTAACAGGACTGACCAATGTCACGCGTGGCAATAAAATGTCAGTGCCACCATTACAACTCAAGCTAACTTTGGTTACAGTTGCAGTGGGCTACACCATAGAGTTTCCTACAATAATGGCTAAAAGAAACTCTGGCACTGCAATCGTTGTGCTACCATGGGAATGATGGTTAGTACATGGACTTTTCTAAACTCCATGCTTGTGGCTACACACCTTCCTGAGGCTTTGTTTATTACGTCTTATCTGCCTTAATTAACCTAAATGTCAAAGCAGTGTATATCACAAGAAGCCAACAAACACTGACACCAAGGACAACATAGGGGAAATTATTTGTGCTTAATAAATGAAATAAAGAAACGATAAATTAATGGAAATGAAAGTGGATGAAAAACTGACTTGCCGCAGGTGGGGAACGATCCCACAACCTTCGTATTTCACGTGCGATGCTCTACCAATTGAGCTACCGCAGCGCCGTTTCCCCACCCACTTTCTTGCGTATTCAGGTTTCCTCGTAGAACCCTGGGAGTGTTAGCCAGCGCCACCACCCACAGAACTTAACGGAGGATGTAGAACATCCTTTCTGGCGCAGGCGTCACGAGAACGTGATCTTTTTTGGGGGGGAAGCCAACCGGTCAATAAATCCACACATGCTAACTGAAGGCATCAATGTTGCCGGATTCGAGACCACCACCACCACCACCACCACCACCACCACCACCACCACCACCACCACCACCATCATCATCATCATCATCATCATCATCATCATCATCATCATCATCATCCTGGTTTCGCCCACTGCAGGGCAAAGGCCTCTCCCCTATTTCTCCAACTACCCCGGTCATGTGCTAATTGCGGCCATGTTGCCCCTGCAAACTTCTTAATCTCATCCGCCCACCTAACGTTCTGCCGCCTCCTGCTACGCTTCCCTTCCCATGCAATCCAGTCCGTAACCCTTAATGACCATCGGTTACCTTCCCTCCTCATTGCATATCCTGCCCATGCCCATTTCTTTTTCTTGATTTCAACTAAGATGTCATTAACTCGTGTTTGTTCCCTCACCCAATCTGCTCTTTTCTTATCACTTAATGTTACACTCATCATTCTTCTTTCCATAGCTCGTTGCGTCGTCCTCAATTTAAGTAGAACCCTTTTCGTAAGCCTCCAGGTTTCTGCCCCGTAGGTGAGTACTGGTAAGACACAGCTATTATACACTATTCTCTTGAGGGATAATGGCAACCTGCAGTTCATGATCTGAGAATGCCTGCCAAACGTACCCCAGCCCATTTTTATTCTTCAGATTATTTCAGTTTCATGATCCGGATCCGTGGTCACTACTTGCCCTAAGTAGATGTATTCCCTTACCACTTCCAGTTTCTCGCTACCAATCGTAAACTGCTGTTCTCTTCCGAGACTGTGAAACATTAGTTTTCTGCAGATAATTTTTAGACCCACCCTTCTGCTTTGCCTCTCCAGGTCAGTGAGCATGCATTGCAATTGGTCCCCTGTGTTACTAAGCAAGGCAATATCATCAGCGAATCGCAAGTTACTAAGGCATTCTCCATTAACTTTTACCCCCAATTCTTCCCAATCCGGGTCTCTGAACACCTCCTGTAAACACGCTGTGAATAACATTGGAGAGATCGTATCTCCCTACCTGACGCCTTTCTTTATTGGGATTTTGTTGCTTTCTTTATGGAGGACTACAGTGGCTGTGGAGCCGCTATAGATATCTTTCAGTATCTTTACATAGGCTCATCTACACCCTGATTCCGTAATGTCTCCATGACTGCTGAGGTTTCGACTGAATCAAACGCTTTCTCGTACTCAATGAAAACTATATATATAAGGGTTAGATATATTCCGCCCATTTCTCTATCACCTCATTGATAGTGTGAATATGGTTTATTGTTAAGTAGCCTTTAAGAAATCCTGCCTGGTCCTTTGGTTCACAGAAGTTTAAGGTGTTCCTGATTCTATTTGCGATTACCTTAGTAAGCTGAGTACTGAGTACTTACTGATTAGAGTAAGCTGATCCGTCTATAATTTTTAGAGTCTTCGGCGTCCCCTTTCATATTATGGATTAGGATTATGTTGGTATTCTTCCAATATTCCGGTACGCTCGAGGTCATGAGGTATTGCGTACAGCAGGTGGCCAGTTTTTCTAGAACAAACTGCCCAGCAACCTTCAACAAATCTGCTGTTACCTGATCCTCCCCAGCCGCCTTCCCCCCTTGCATAGCTCCCAAGGCTTTCTTTACTTCTTCCGGTGTTACTTGTGGGATTTCAAATTCCTCTAGACTGTATAAATCTCTATAGAACTCCTCAGCCACTTGAACTATCTCATCAATATTAGTAATGATATTGCCGGCTCTGTCTGTTAACGCATACATCTGATTCTTGCGTACTCCTAGTTTCTTCTTCACTGATTTTAGGCTTCCTCCGTTCCTGAGAGCATGTTTATTCCTATCAATATTATACTTCCTTATGCCAGCTGTCTTACGCTTGTTGGTTAACTTCGAAAGTTGTGCAAGTTCTATTCTAGCTGTAGGGTTAGAGGCTTTCATATATTGGCGTTTCTTAATCAGATCTTTCGTCTCCTGCGATAGCTTACTAGTGTCCTGACTAACGAAGTTACCACCGACTTCTATTGCACACTCCTTAATGATGCCCATAAGATTGTAGTTCATTGCTTCAACACTAAGGTCCTCTTCCTGAGTTAAAGCCGAATATCTGTTCTGTAGCTAGTTTCGCCATTCGGGCTCTTCCACGTCCCATTTCGGCTGTCCCGCCTGCGGAAGAAGGTATTCATTATCCGCATATTATTCCGTTCTGCAAACTCTACTAATAACTCTCCCCTGCTATTCCTAGAACCTATGCCATATTCTCCCACGGACTTGTATCCAGCCTGCTTCTTGCCTACCCTGGCATTGAAGTCGTCCACCAGTATAGCGTGTTTTGTTTTGACTTTACCCATCAGCGATTCCACGTCTTCGTAGAAGCTTTCGACTTCCTGGACATCATAACTGGTTTTAGGGGCGTAGGCTTGTACGACCTTAAATTTGTAAATCTTATTAAGTTTCAGAACAAGACCTGCGACCCTCTCGTTAATGCTGCAGAATTCCTGTATGTTACCAGATATATCCTTACGCGGATTTTTTTTCGTTTAATCCGATGGAAAATTGCGCGGCACCGGGATTTGAACCACGGTCCTCTTGCATGCGAGGCGGATGCTCTACCTCTACGCCACCGCTGCACCCTCGTTATGTATTGCGTTATGTAATACGTTATGTAATACTTTATGTAACGTGACCCACGTTATGTAATAAATAGGAAGAAAGAGGGTTAACCGAGGGGCCCAATTTTTATTAGTCATGTCACAAGAAGCCAACAAACACTAACACCAATACTTTGGCGGCGGATGTTCTACATCCGCCGCCAAGTTTGGTAAAGTATATGACTAATAAAAATCGGGCCACTCGGTTAACCCTCTTTCTTCCCATTTAAAGCAGTGTGCACTTTTTCTAAATGCAGAAGGCAATAAGAGTGCGCGAAAACGCACAGCCGATACTAATTGCTGCGGAGCCTGCCAGTCGAGGTGTCCAAATCGAAACACGCAAAACGTTTTATCACGCGGCCTTACCCAAGAGTAATTTTCAAGGGTGTTCATGTCGGTTGTCAACACATCCATTTGTGGCGCAATCGTTTCGATATTGAGCTTCTGTGCTCTCCTGTGTTCGAATCCTGCTATCGGTCAATTTTAATATTGTTCATTTAATTATTTATAACACGGTTCCTTGTTGAAAATGATCAGCTTGCTAGACGACGAAGCCGTATAATCCTAGGACAAAGTTTAGGCATATCCATGTACGAACCATCAATCCCATGCCTACACATTCTGGCTGAACCAACCTGCTTGCTGCTCCTGTAGAAAGCAGCAACATAGTCCCCTCTAGTTTTAGAGCGGGTCTAAACACGTTACTGCGTATAGCGTCCACGTCCATCGGCGTAAGCGCGCCAACACGCTCGTGCCACTGCTCGCGCTTTCGTCGTCTTCTTCCACAGCTCGCTCCGATGCCTGTCATCGTGCCAGCGATACCATAATTCCCCTCCCTCTGCGAAGGCGCTGGTGGCATTGGCACACTGCCAGTCGGTGCGGTGATTGCGATCGCAAATTCTTTGCCGCAATATATCGCGAAACGAACAGACATATCGAGCAGCGCGCAAATTTCGCCATAGGCAGTATCGTAATCGTCGGAATTTTTTTTACGTATGTGAAACTTTATGGTGTACAACGTTTTTCGAACAGGTAGTACGTTTTTTGATATAGGAGAAACGTGAAAAAGTGAATAAAAATTCCAGCGTGATCTGATTATAAGTGCAATCAGTGATTGCGTAGTGGTGTGTGTCAAGTCCCTCTCTTTTTCAATCTACGCGTTTTTAGCGTTTCCACGTAGAAAAAAAAAAAGGTCCCAAAGGGTCGAAGACAAGGTCTCGGAACCGCGTCCGCGGCGGGTGCCCAGACCCACTAAAAAGACGCCGGACTCAAATCTTATTAATTTGAAAATAAACTTTACGCTTCAAAGCGTCGAAGGGACTATTGCAAATAAAGAAGACGAAGACGTTCGATGCACGGGCAACCGCCACGAGCGCTGGTACGTTCAGTTGCTGCCATTGACTGCAACGCTCAGACGTCTGGTTCCGGGTCTGATAGCCGTCGTTTCGCTTGATTCCTGTAGGTACCGAAGCCCTGGACCCTCACGTCCGCCGAGCAAGGCACAATTCAGTGTGCAGGCCGACGTTCCAGGGATTTCGTCTTTCACAGCGTCCAACCTGGCACCGCTCGAGCTCCGCGGTGGATGATGCTGATGAACCTGAGGCGACAGCGATGTTCCAAAGAAAGCATCTGCGATGTCGGACCATGGAACAGCCGCAAGCGCAAGTACGCCGCGTGCTTCGTCGGCAACTGGCCCAGCCAGTGCCTGTCGGCCAACCAGCTCTCTTCGAACCTGCGCTACCACTGGAGCATACTGAGCCATCGCCGGGTGAACCACGACATGTCGTGCATGAGCAGCACGGCCAACGGCTACTTCCTCCTCGCGGAGCGTCCTATATGGAACGAATTTCCGTCGGTCATCAACTTCGAGCTACGCGAAGTCCGTCCTGGAGAGCTGGCCCTGACGTGTCTGCGCAGTCGCCTGGTTTCCGACGCGTCCTACATGCAACACTGGTACTCGTTCGGGCTGGTCCACTGGTTGTTCATGAAGCGCTGCTGCATCAAGTTCCTGGAACTGAGCGAGTCGCACGTCACCCACAATCACTTCCTCTTGCTGCACGACTTCTGGCTGAGCCGCAACCTGGGAAACGTCAAGCTCGGCAGCTACCGCTCGGACGATTGCCTGCCCAGGGACCTCGTCGATGCACTCCGCTCCGCGGTCACCACGCTCCACACGCTGGAGCTGATGAGCATGCGCTTCGTCGGCTTGCAAATGCTGTGCGTGATGCTCGGCAGGTGCAGAAGCAGCGACCTTCTGCGCGAATATGCCGCATACCTGCTCGGCAGATGTCCCATCAAATGCCTGCCGGTCAATCAGCTCTTTTCGAGCCTGCGCTACCTGCGAAGCATCCTGAGCCATCGCCGGGTGAACAACGAAAACTGCCGCGCGGCCAGCGAGTTCAACGTCGGCTTCCTTCTCGTGGAGTTCTCCCTGTGGTACGAATTCCTGAGGGTCAACTTTGAGCTACGCGCAGTTTGTGCAGCATGGCTGGCCTTAACGTGTCCGAACGGACGCGTGGTTTCCACGTCTTCCAACAGGCAGCGCAGGCACTCGTTCGTGGGAGTGCACACGGTGCTCACGGAGCAGTACTCCAATAAGTTCTTGGAGTTATGCAAGCCACGCATCTCGCAAAACCACTTCTGTTCCGGGACGGCCTCCACATAAGCCGCAACATGTGGTACATCAACTCGCCCGGGTACCTCGCCGAAACGCTCCACCAATCGGTGACGACTCATGACAGGGTGGAGGGGATGCACATGGCTTCTCGAATCTCGGCGTGCAGACACAGTACCAGCTATAGCTCTGCATGCGCCCTTCTTCCTGGAGAACTGGATCCACGGGACCAAGACAGTGACACTGTGGGGCGCTGATACACTGCGCTTCGCGGGCAGCGCCAGATCGATGTTCATGACCCGTTCGCTACAGTTGACTTTTGTTACGTTAACGTCTACTTGGAGTTTCGCAGCATACTTTGTGATCGAGGAGTTCGTACTGAGCCACTCGACGCCGGACTCATACAGGCCATCACGGTTTTCCGGCAGCTATGCGCTTCGTTGCCGACCAGTGCGCGCTGCTTAAGCTGTTCGGGATTTACAACTTCGAACTGAACTAAGCGGTTCTATTGCGGTGCCTTCGCTTGGAGGATGACAAAATTGAAATTTCCGCACTTCAAATAAACCTTATTCTTGCTCATAATTCGTGTTTTTCCTAGAAATAATGCACTGCAACAGTAAATAAAGAATAATGTGTCACTTTAGGATAATATACCGCTTGCTTTTGGTGTTCTCTGTCAAAATGGGTCGTAACGGCCTTTAAGACTAGGCATACCGATCATGTGGCGTCGCATTAACCTTATCCGGGCTCTGTAGTTCCCTAGACATTGGACCATGCAGTTTGAGCTCCCCTGTAATATAAGGGCGAGCGGGTTGCATCCCATATCTTTTCAACCTATCTCAGCCGGCGGTCGTTCCCGGCCATTCTCAGCATATGACCGCGTGCCGTTATCTGGAGAGTACGTTTGAGGTAGCCTGGATGTTAGTTAATGTCTGATAACAGCTGTTTCGACTCGAAGCGATCGATCTGTACGTGTGTGCGATGTGTACAAACGTTTGAAAGAAATGTCTGTTTTCTGTCTTCTGGTCGGAGAACGAGGAGTGCAAACTCACTCGCGTCCGATCCGCAATTACTTGTTTCCTGGTGAAATCTCGCTACGGCAGGAAATCAGGTACCAATTGAGGCAGAAAGGGGAGAGGAACCCAGGGATACTATTTTTGGTACCGATATCATCTCACGAAGTCTCACAAGCGGCGCTAAAATTACCAAAGAGCACGATAGCGCTGGCAGCTGCACCGCGCCTGTGAAAAACAAGAGGGCGATGCAGAAGGCGGCGCGAACACCTGCGCTTGATGCGAACAGCGCTAAGCGTGCCCCCAAGAGTTTAAACTCATCGTCAGACCGAATAAAGAAATACCAGTACGATCAGTCATGAGCCCCCTTCTGGGGGAGGCAGTCATCGCCGCTTACCAAGGGAATATTCAGGATGAGCAATTTATGCTCCGCATAACGTCGGGCACGAACATCGTTAACGTGTTGACGCTGGAGCAGGAGGTAGCTAAAGCTATTCGCAAGCTTAGGACGATTACAATCAACGGGCGTCCACGCGCAGTTAATGCGTTTGTCGACACCGGAGACGGAGCGGTGAGTGGAGCGATCCTGAAACCCTGAAAGCAAACAATAATGCGCACACTTAAACGTGGAGGGGATTCAGACGAGAATGCTAGGGGACTCTAAGACCTCCTTCATCTTGTAGAAAGTGTATTATCAGGGATGGGGGGAGGAAAGGGAGGAGGGAGCCAGCTGCCATGTTATTCCTAACTGAATACGGTGAAGGTGGACATAGAACAGACGTCTACCTGCAAGGAGACACAAGAGTCTGCAGAAGTGCGGCATACAAGATCCAGTCGAAAACCGCGAATGCAGCCCGCAATGCGCCATTTGCAGTGAGGTGCATATTACCGGCGATCGCAGCTGCAAGAAATGTCTGAAGCCCATACAAAAACGAGACCACTACGGACAGGGACTGCAACGAGGTAGGAACTCACCGCGCCCTGGTGCCCAAAGCCAACGACAGCACTGGTTCTAGTCGGTGGAGAAGGAGCGGCGGTACAGCGACAGGGAGTACCCGGACCTCCCCGGCATGAGAACGAGGCCGGTAATCAAAACGACACCCAGATGTCTGTCCAGACCCAGATCAAGATCAAGATCGAGATCGAGATCGCGAACAAAGGTCCAGAGCAAGGAAGTTAAGAAATCTTCTGTACGTTTGCCCGAACCCCCTTCCCAGACTCACCAGAAGTCCAGGGCAGACCCGACCCATCAACGAGCAATAGTACAGGCAATCTGGGCACAAGTCGTATCCCCCACTGCCATGGGTGTAACACACCGTCCAGAATATTTAAAGCTCATAGAGGAAAGCAGAAAACTTAGGGACAGTTTGGCTTAAATAAAGCGAGAATTGGCCGCTGTCAAGCGACCCCTACCGGACACGGAAAAACAACCCCACTAGAGGCAATACCAAAAACGCAAGAGAGCGAGGAAATAGATATCGCAACACAGCCGTTTAACATGACACAACAAATGCAAGTAATGTTTTCAGAAATACTTAAACCCTCTCCCCCCGAAAAACAAATAGCAACACCGCAAACATAGCTAAGAAGGCCACGCGGAAACGCACCACTACTACCCCGATGATGATGATGACTCGATGACCGAAAGCTATCGATAATACGGATAACAAAACCACCAACAATGGCTAACAACCAAACAAGCAACAAGAAAAATCACGACGCATGGCAGGGGAACTGCCGGAGGCTACCAAACAAATATTCGTCCTTATTTCATTACATAGAATCGGTGCCAGTCCAGCCGGGTATTTTATGTATGAAAAAATTCGCAATAAGCACAGAGACATAAAAGGGCACGTACTTCACACGCACCTGGTATACACACATTCCCCGTCAACGACGTCCAACACCAAATAATCACGACATGGCCACATAAACGAGGATGATCAGACTTATCACTGCTGACATATACAGCCCACTGGAACAACGGGCCGCGGATTTCACAGAAATCATCGCAAACACTAAGCTGATAGCAGGAATGAGGGATAAAGCATAATTTGGGGGATTTCAATGCCTCTCACGCAGATTTGGGCTATTCCACAGACTCCCCAAGGGACGAAACCTCTTTTGGGTAACGGAGAACCAGAACTTAGAATTAATAAAACGCTTGCACGAGCCAACGTGGCTAGGTAATAGCGTGACCAGAGACACCGCCCCATATCTCACTTTTATAAATGACCCCGAACACCTTACATGGAAAACATTGAAGAAACTCTGGGAAGTGATCACTATACCATAGGCATATCCATTTATTCACCAAAAATCAGAAGAGTAACTGGGACAGCCACATTAACGGTTTGGACGCGTACCTACCTGAACAAAAACGCGTGCACAAAATAAAGGAAGCTGTGGGATAAGAACAAACTTTGTCGCAGATGCATGAAAACCTACACGCACAATAAACACCACAACAAAAAAGCCAGTGGTAGACCCACACCTTTTACACTTACGGGAGGGGAGACGGAGCTTAACTAGGAGGTGGAAGAAACAGAGGCACAACAGTAAACTCAAAATCCGTATAGCACAAACACAGCAGGTAAACGAATATGCACAGACATTAGGCAATAAGAATTGTCTTCAGTTCTGCGATTCGTTACAAGACACCCTCCACACCAAAATAAGAAAGACATGGCTATCTTAAGAAGCACGATGGACTCGACAAACACGAAAACGCTATTGAACACAAGCCTCCAACACATACGTAATAAGTCCAAGCGAAGAGATGCGGAACTCGTATAACATCTCAAGATTTATCTTGGCACAGAACAGACATCACATACGGATACCGCGTCGGTGACATACAGTGCCATCGAAAACAGCAAACTCGACAGCCCAATACGGTGGCAGAGATTTATGCAGCGGCCCAGTCTTGCAATAAGAACATCGCTCCCGGTAGTGATCGAATCACGAACGCAGTGATTCGCAACTTAAATCACGACACATTAGCTCAACTAACGGACTTCTTTAACAACAACGTATGGAACCTTGGCACACATGCCACGTGATTGGAAGGAAACTAATATAATCCCCATGTGAAAACCAGGAAAGCCCCAAAGCATCCCAAACCTACGACCGATATCACTCACGTCATGCATAGGAAAAATTTTCGAGAAGGCAGTTCAAACGCGGCTTAGTTTGGCCATGTCGAAGCTAGGGTACTCTTTCCACATTCCATGTTAGGCTTTCGACCACACATTTCAGCGCAAGAGGTCTTACTACTCTTAAAAGAGAAGGCGCTCAACCCACCTAACGCAGGCGAGGATTGTATAATCCTAGCGCTAGACAACAAAACGTTTTCGATACTATCTCTCATCTCACTATCCTCGAGGAACTTGAGGAACTTGGATGTGGAGAACGCACATACAGTTAGATAAGATCTTTCTTATCGAACAGAACGGCAACAATAGGTTTTTAGGGTCCAACGAGATCCGCACACGTCACACCAACCAGCAAAGGAACCCTACAAGGTGTCATCCCATCCCCACCCTTTTCAGTGAAGGAAAAGTGAAATTGGCACAAGTACTCGGAGAGAATCAAGATCTGGGACTCTCCATATACGCAGACGACATCACGCTATGTGCACACAGAGGCTCAAACGGCGGGAAACAGGAAACGCTGTAGAAGGCTTGTTGGGGCCCACACACATCTGAGCTTATAAATAAATGATAAAAAATCCAGAATAGGGCAGTTAGATTTGCTCTTGGTAACTATTGTCGGCAGCTTAGCATGATAGAAAGAAAACTTAAACTTAAATTGCGAGAGCTGAAGGATCGTAGAAGGCATATCAGATTAAAATTTTTCCACGATATTTGTTGTTCTAGAACAGGTATAAACAGCGAACAATATATCCAGGCACCACACTACATGTCTAAGCTACTTCACCACTGTTTGAAGGTCAGGGAATTGTCTTGTAGGGGTGACGTCTTCCGTTATTCCTTTTTTATTAGAACTGTTCGAGATTGGAACATTTTGTCATCGAGCATTGTATACATCACAGAAAATGATGTGTTTTTCCACGCATTGAAATTATTTGTTCATGTATTTATTCAAGTCTGTAACCTCCCTGCTGTAATGCCCTTCGGGGCGATGAAGGTAAATAAATAAATAAATAAATAAATAAACAAATAAATAAATAAAGGCGATTGAGAAAGCGGAACACTTTTCTCTAGAGGCAGGCTTGTAATGCGCAAGGAAAATATCGAAATACATACGAGTGAAAGCAAAAAAACTCGAGGAGAACTGACCACCCGGAAGTAAGCTTAATCGTGTACGGGCAGCCGATAAGAGAGGTACAGAAACTCAGAATACTGGGAACCTATATAGTAATATTAGGAAGACAACGGCAAAGTACAGCTTTTGATACTCTCCGAAATGTTGTAGCAACACAACTGACCAAAGCCACGAGTGGTAATAAAATGTCAGTACACCAGTAGGCTTCAAGCTCGTTATGGTTGCGGCTGCAGTGGGTTACCCATGGCGTTTTCTGGAATCATTACTAGAGGAAACTATTGTGCTGCAATCGTTCAGCTACCATGCTCATCACGGTTAGCACATGGACTTGCCTAATGTTCACCCTTGTGGGTTCCGACATTCTTGTGCTTTTGTTTATTACGGTTTATCTGCCTTCATTGACCTAAATTTCAAAGCAATCTATACTCTTTCTAAATGCAGCAGCCAATAAGACAGTGCGAAAACGCACAATCGCTACTCATTGCAGCGGTTCCGCCTGTCGAGGTGGACAAACCGAAACGCGCCAAGCGTTTAATCTCACTGGCTTATCCGAGAATACTTAAGGGTGTTCATGCCGCTTGTCAACGCATGCATCCGTGGCGTAATTGTTTTAATATCGGTCTTCCGTGCTATCCTTTGTTCGAATCCTGCTGTCGGAAAATTTCATTCTTGTTTACATTTATTCTTGAAAAGGACGACTTCGAAAATTCACGAAACCGTGTAAAGCCAGAAGGACAAAGTTTACGCAAATCCATGTCCTAACAATAATCCCCATGCCTACCCACCCTGGCTGAACCCCCTTTCTTGCACCTCCTTTGGGCACAAGCATGAGAGCTCCCTCTACTTTTTAATGCATGAAACTCTATGGGGCACACCATTTTCGTTTAGGTTAAGTTTTTTTATCTAGGGGAAACGGGAAAAAGTAAATAACGTTCAACCGCGACCTAATTATAGGTATAATCTGCGCTTGTGTGGTGGTCTTTCTCAAGTCCCTTACACAACCTCCGCATTTGTAGTGTTTCCATGTAGAAAAAACGTCCCAAAGCAGCGAAGGGATTGTTGGAAATAAAGAAGACGAAGGCGTTCGATGCAAGGGACGGGCAGGAGCGCTGGCACGTGCAGTAGCTGCCATTGCTTGCAACGGTCAGCCGTCTAGTTCCAAGTCTGATCACCGTCATTTCGCTCGACTCCAGTAGGTACCGAAACCCTGGACCCTCACGTCAACCGAGCAAGGCGCGATGCAGCGTGCGATCCGACTCCGTTCCAGGGATTTCATCTTTCACAGCGCCCAACCTGGAAGCAGTCGATCTCCGGGGTCGATGATGCTGCGTCTGCGATTTGGGACCATGGAGCAGCCGCAAGCGGAAGTACACCGCGTACTTCGTCGGCACCTGCTCCAGCCAGTGCCTGTCGATCAACCAACTCTTTTCGAACATGCGCTACCATTGGAACATCCTGAGCCATCGCCTGGTGAACCACGACATGTCATGCATGACCATCACGGCCAACGGCTACTTCGTCAGCGCAGAGCTACCTATATGGAACGAGTTCCTTTCTGTCATCAACTTCGAGCTACGCGTAGTCAGTCCAGGAGAGCTGGCCCTGGCGGGCCTGTGCGGTCCCCTGGTTGCCGACGCCTCCAACATCCAACGCAGGTACTCGTTCGGGCAAGACCACTGGTGGCTCATGGAGCACTGCTGCAACACGCTCGTGGAACTGTACCGATCACACATATCCCAAAATCATTACATTTTCCTGGACGTCTTCTTGCTGAGCCGCAACGCGGGGAACGTCAAGCTCGGCAGCTACCGCTCAAACGACTACCTGCCCAGGGACCTTGTCGACGCGCTCCGCTCCGCGGTGACCACGCTCGATACGCTGGAGATCATGAGCGTCCGCTTCCTGAGCGTCGGCTTGCACAGGTTCTGCGAGATGCTTGGTATGTGCTAAGCAGCGACCACCTGCGCGAGTTCGCCGCGTACCTGGTCGGCAGATATCCCATCTTATGCCTGCCGGTCAACAAGCCCTTTTCGAACCATCGTTACCTGCGGAGCATCCTGAGCCACCGCCGAGTGAAGCACGACAACTGGCGCCCATCCAACGAGGCCAGTGGCTGCTTCCTTCTCGTGGAGCTGTCCCTGTGGAACAAATTCCTGTCGGTCAAGTTTGAGCTACACACACTTAGTGGAGGACGGCTGGCCTTAGCGGGTCTGCACGGACACGTGGTCCCAGTGTCTTCCAACATGCAGCGCAGGCACTCCTTCGTGGGAGTGCACCCGGTGCTCATGGAGCTGTCCTCCATCAAGTTCTTGGAGGTATGCGAGCCACGCATATCGCAAAACCACTTTGTGTTCTGTGAAGGCCTCCAGTTGTGCCGCAGAATGTGGTACATGAAGCTGTACCACTACCTGGGGGAGGACTATTCGCCCAGGTACCTCACCGAAACTCTCCACTCTCCGGGGACGACGCTCAACACGCTGGCGGGCGTGAGTATAGCTTCTCGAATTTCGGTGCGCAGCTCCATGCTGTGAGAGCCACTCGGCAACTTCACAGCTCTGCACGCGCCTATGTTCCTCGAGAACTGGATCGACGTGCCCGAGGCCGGAACACGGAGGTGCGCTGAGGTAATGTGATCCGTGTGCAGCGCCAGATCCATGTCCACGAGCTCTTCACTACGGTCGACTCTGCCTACGTTATCGCCAACTTGGTGTCACACAGCATGGTCATCGAAGAGCTCGTCGTGAGCAACTGGGCACCGAGCGCATACGGGCGATACCACGATTTCGCGGCGCTGTTCGACGCGTCGCCGACCAGCGCGCGCTGCTCGAGACAGTTCTAGATCTAGGACTTCGAACTGATTTAAACGGATTTCTTCATGTGCCTTTATATAGCTTCGATGATTGGAAAAATTAAAAGTGCGGCATTCGACACCAACTTTTTCGTTGATGATTCGTGTTTTTCAGAGAAATAATTCACTGAGGGAGTTAATGAAGAGTAGTCTGGCAGTCTCTAATGATATAGCGTGTGCTTTTAGCATGCACGTACCTAGGGGTGGGGGGGGGGGCGGGGGGCCCAGGCTCCCTTGAAATTTAGCGCTATACCCACCTCCCTGCCCACGCCACCACTCCGCACACACATCCCTAAAGCGCCGACAAATCAATCCATTGGGCGGTCAACATTTTGCTAGCTTTTACAGCGAAAGCTATATATGAATAACCTTCCGTAGTCTTTTGGGCGTCCGTCAACAGTAAAAATCATCAAGTGGGCCGACCTTGGTCATAGTGCGGAACGGGTGCAAGATCAATGGCACGTACCCCTGTAGGCTCGGGAACTTGTCACGCGCCCTTCGCATCTTCAGGATGGGCCCACGTATGCCGAGCTCTCAACGCCTGCTTCACCTCCGCCGCGGGGGGGAGGAGGGGGGGACAGGGTATTACACTACCTTCGGGCCGACCTGCCGCAAAGGTTTGCTTGCACTTTGCTTTTCGTTTGAGAGCTTTGACTGTCGTCAGCTCTTGCTGCCATTCCATCTTCACAGAGTGGAATGGCTGTCATTTTTTTCACTCTTTTGGGATGGCGGTAGTTATAGGCATCTCCTGGGGTGTGAAGGCCAGTTTTCTCAACGATTTTTGTGCCCGCGCGATAACTTGAGATGAGTTCAGTTGTCACCGTCACCATACCGCTCTGAACGAGGCTTGGAGCGGTATGGATACGGCGGCGTGAATGACTATTCTGAATAGCTACCCGCAAGCGCTAGTTTTCGGACGTCAAGGGACAAGCAGACGCGACGAGCGGATGATACGCTTCTCGGAGTCTCTCGGTAAGCGCTGAAAACATTTCCCTTTTTTTATTTTTACGCACAAGTGGTAAGTGCTGTTCAACTTCAGCGAAGATATATCGTGTACCTAGGCGCGTTCAAGACCGCGTGCGTGCGTGAGATTCTGGAAACAAGAGGTTTCCCGAATCTCACACTGCTTTATTCGCCCGCAAAGGGCGGACAAATCAGCGGATCTTTAAGGCAAATAGGGCCCTCTGGGCCGTACTTTTCGGCGAGAACGTAGGCTAGCCACCCGCGGGATTATCCTGCTGAGCTATGTGGAATTCTCGGTGGTGGTGGTGATAAACTTTATTGAAAGGGGGAAGGGTAAAGGGGGACGTCGCTGAGGGATCTGGCTCAAGTAAGGCCCTGGGCCTGCTTGGCCTTCTCCGCCCAGTCCACCAGTTCAAGCTGTCGGTCGAACTGAGCCAGGCTGTCCAGTCAGTCTCGCTGCAGACGGGGGAATGAGAAAACGGGAGCTAGGTGCATTCCCACATTATGTGTGTGAGTGTTCCTGTTTCTGAACAGAGCCTACATTGGTCGCTTTCCTTGCCCCCTGCGATTTTGTTAATGTACTTTGGGTGTGGGTATGTGTTTGTCTGAAGTCACTGAAACGCGACCGCTTGCGTTTTATCGAGTTGCTTGCCGGTGGTGGGAGCGCGCGACGCCTCAAGCGATACCTATGGGCTATTTCATGATAAGTCTCGCAGGGTTCCTCGTGTCTCTCCTCCTCATTCACGCCGGTTGCGGTAGTTAGAAGTTCAACCCCCCCCCCCCCGATTTTTTTTATTAATTTGACATTCCGCAGGCTTGGAGTGACGCCTGACACCGGCGAAAGAGGCTCGAGCTATACTAATCCAAGTACAACCAAATTAGGAAGGACCACTAAGCTTGAACAAAGACACTCCCTTGGTGCAGTTTTCGGCCACAACCTCCCTGATGAAATCTACAATTACCCAATGGCCCTCAGTCCCCAGCAGCTGCGGAGCAGCTGACCAATGCGGCGGTCAGGCCTGTAATGCAGCAGAGGGTGCTAAGAATCTCTGGGTTCGGACAGACCGCCAATAAAAACTTACCCTTGCAACGTTTAACACCCGAACCCTCTCGAGTGAGGCTAGTCTAGCAGGACCCTTCGGGGAACCATCAGACATTGTTTGTGATATTATCGACCTTAGTGAGATTAGAGGAACTGGTGAGGCTTACACATTTCTAAATAACGGCCTTGTCTCCTGCTATAGAGATCTCCCTGATAAGAAGCAATACGGGGTAGGATTCCTAATCCATAAGGACATAGTGGGTAACATTGACGAATTCTACAGCATTAACGAGAGGGTAGCAGTAGTCGCAATGAAACTTAATAAGAGGTATAGATTAAACGTAGTACAAGCCTACGCTCCAACATCCAGTCACGACGATGACGAAGTAGATAAGTTTTATGAAGATATTGAATTAGCCATGCGAAAAGTGCAAACTCGGTATACAGTAGTAATGGGTGACTTCAATGCGAAAATAGGGATAAAGCAGGCGGGTGAACAGGCAACTGACAATTACGGCGTCGATTCTAGAAACGCTAGAGGAGAGATGCTGGTAGAATTCGCAAAACGCAATAAGCTGAGAATAATGAACACCTTAGGAAACTTAGCAACAGAAAGTGGACCTGGAAAAGCCCAAATGGGGAATCAAGAAATGAAATTGATTTCATACTTTCTACCAATCCCAGCATAGTGCAGGATGTAGAAGTGATAGGTAGGGTAAAGTGCAGTGATCATAGGTTAGTGAGGGCTAGGATTCACCACAATTTTGTAAATGGGCCCCGGACCCCGTCAAGCTGCTCCAAGGCAGCTTCTTGTCCCCGGCCTTTTTCTCTTGGAGAAATAAATGAATCTTGAATCGTGAATTTGAACAGAGAAAGAGTAAAATTGGTCAATAAAAAAACAGGTCAAGTTAGAGGCAGTAAGGGTAAAGAAGATAAATTTAGGCTGGTACTTGCAAACAAATATGCAGCCTTAGAACAGAGAGATGATGATGATGATATAGAGGTAATGAATGAAACCGGAACGAGGCTGGCTTCAGAGGCAGCAATTGAAGTGGAAGGCAAAGCACTAAGGCAACCTGTAGGCAAGCTCTCCCAAGCAACTAAGGACCTAATAAAGAAACGACAAAGAATAAAAGTGTGCAACTCAAGAGATAAGATACAATTCGCGGAACTGTCAAAACTGATAAACGAAGCAAAATTAGGTGTTATTCGAAGTTATAACGTGACAAATCCTGAAGAAGCCGTAAGTAATGGTCGCAGCCTGAAAACAGTGAGAAGTAAACTTGGCATAGGACAAACCAAGATGTATGCACTGAAATATAAGCAGGGTAATATCATCAGCAATCTCCAAGGTATAATAAAGGCAGCGGAAGAATTCTATACTGACCTGTACTGTACCCAGAGGACTCAGGAGTACTCCATTCGAAATAATAATGAACAGTATACAGAAACTCCTCCTATAACAAGAGATGACGACAGAAAGGCCTTGCAAGGCATGAAACGGGGAAAAGCAGCAGGAGAGGATGGACTAACAGCCAATTTAATCAAACATGGAGGAGACATAATGCTAGGAAAAGTGGCGGCTGTCTATACGAAGTCTCTATCGACCGCAAGGGTCCCAGAAAACTGGAAGATGGCAAACATTATACTAATACACAAAAGGGGAGACGTTAAAGAACTGAACAATTCTAGTTCCCATTAGCTTACTGCCAGTATTATATAAAATATATACCAAAATAATATCCAATAGAATAAGGGCGACACTGCACTTGAGTCAAAAAGGGAACAGGCTGGCTTCAGGAAGGGATACTCTACAATGGATCACATCCTTGTGATTAATCAGGTTATCGAGAAATTCGCAGAGTGCAATAAGCCTCTCTATATGACTTTCATAAATTACAGAACAGCGTTTGATTCACTAGAGATACCAGTAGTCATAGAGACATTGCGTAATCAAGGAGTACAGACCGCTTACGTAAATACCCTGGAAAATATCTACCGGCATTCCACAGCCACCTTCATTCTACAGAAGAAAAGTAGGAAGATACCTGAAAAGAAAGGGGTCAGACAAGGAGATACAATCTCTCCAATGCTCTTCACTGCGTGGTTGGAAGAAGTATTCAAGCTATTAAACTGGGAAGGTTTAGGAGTAAGGATCGACGGCGGATACCTCAGCAACCTTAGGCTTGCCGATGACATTATTCTATTCAGCAACACTGCGGACGAGTTACAACAAATGATTAAAGACCTTAACAGGTAGAGTGTAAGAGTGGGGTTGAAGATTAATATGCAGAAGACAAAGATAATGATAAATAACCGCGCAAGGGAACAAGGGTTCGAGATCGCAAGTCAGCCTCTAGAGTCTGTGAAGGAGAACGTTTACCTAGGTCAACTGATCATAGGGAACCCTGACCATGAGAAGGAAATTAACGGAAGAATAAAAATGGGTTGGATCGCATACGGCAGACATCGTGAGTTCCTGACTGGGAGCTCACCATTATCATTGAAAAGGGAACTCTACAATCAGTGCATTTTAGCGGTGCTGACATATGGGGCAGAGACTTGGAAACTGACAAAGAAGCTTGAGAACAAGTTAAGGACAGCGCAAAGACCGATGGAACGAAGAATGCTATTCATAACTTTAAGAGACAGAAAGAGAGCGGTTTGGATCAGAGAGCAAACGGGTATAGACGATATTCTAATAGACATTAAGAGAAAAAAAATGACGCTGGGCAGGTCACGTAATGCGCAGATCAGATAACCGTTGAACCATTAGGGTGACAGAATGGGTACCAAGAGAAGGGAAGCGCAGTAGATGATGGCAGAAGACTAGGTGGTGCGACGAATTTAGGAAATTTGCTGGGGCTAGTTGGAATTGGTTGGCGCAGGACAGGGGTAATTGGAGATCGCAGGGAGAGGCCTTCGTCCTGCAGTGGACATAAAATATGAAGATGATGATGATGATGATGATGATGATGATGATGATGATGATGATGATGACTCAACGATCACGCGCATCGCTGTTGCTTCGTTGGTTGAATCTTCTTTGTTTAGAGTGATCCAGGGACCAGGAAAGGGGTTCTCTTCGTAGTCGGCTGGTCTGTCTGCTCGTGGAACGAGTTCCGGCCGTAGATAACGCCAGTTGCATTTAACTTTTCATTTTGTTTCATTATTTCCTCGATTGACGGTTCGCCGCGACGCTGGCAGATCCTCGGAACCATATACCCGCGATATGGGTTAGATAAGGTGGAAAATAAAATAATGCGAAACAACGTCCATCATCAGATCCTGCGAAAAACGTTAAACCCATAAGCAATGTGACAGTCACCCGTTACCTCTTCTGCCTTTTACCTAATTGTACAGCACATTTCGCGCAAAATCGGCAACTGCAAACGAGAGTTGCAATGAGTTGAGAAATTAAGCGATCTACTAAGGGAAATAGCCAAGGCAACAGACAAACAGGAAGTAAAAGCAAAAATTAGCAAATTTAACCATTGTTTATGAAAATATTTATTGATCAACATTTTTTTTCATTTAGAAAGGAAGTAGAGAAAACGCCGCTGGAACTGGAGAACAATTCAGTGTGTTTTGAACTCCGTCTGTTTCTGCAGTTTTCAGTCGAGTCGCCTGACATAGCCACTTCTCTGCTGTGTTAATGTGGGTGTTTTCTAACGTTCCGCGGTGGGCGCAGCACGTCTAGAACCGCAGCGTCCTGCAGCCGAGTCTGTTGCACAGTACGAGTCTTTTGGCACTTAAATTGGCAGGTTAGCAAACGAGGGACCGAAAAGAACTGTGATATATATATATACATATATATATATAAAATTGATGACACGAAGGAGCACACTTACGAAAATTGCATTTTTAATGGTTTAACGTTTCGGCTATGGCACGGCCTTCGTTCTGACGAAGGCCGTGCCACGGCTGGAACGTTAAACCATTAAAAATGCAATTTTCGTAAGTGTGCTCCTTCGTTTCTTCACGGCGGTCGTTGTCTACAATTCTTCGTATGTGACCATGTGGGGATATCTGGAGAGTACGTTTCAGGCAGTCTGGACGTTAATTACCGTCTGATAGCAGCCGTTTCTACTCGAAGCGATCGATGTGTACGATGTGTGAGTACGCGCATATCTAAGCGCATATATTCATGGAAAAAAATAAAAGTCATTAAATAACTTCGTAAAAAATTACGTACCTGAGTGGAATGAAAGGCGTACCTAAGTGGAATGAATTTGCAGAACACCACCAGTTGGAGATATGCGCCATCAAGGTCACCATAACAATGTACTGTCCTTCGAATTACTTTTTTTAACGACAATTACTTTCATTCATTGATGCACAAAAGTAATTGGAACGCCCATGGATTTCGTACCCCACTTTGGGAACAGATATCCCGAAAGTCGTATCATCCTGCAAATTAAGTTCAAATGTATACATCTTGCAAGGGGGCTGGGGGGGGGGCGCTATAATTCGTGAATTCCACTATGTGCCGTGAAATAATTCAGAAGTCAATCAGTTATATTTTATTAATTAGTTGAATATGTGTTTCGATTTCTTGTGTTAATAATATCCGCCTTTTTGAATAATCTAGTTCGATGACAAGAATTATGCTATCTGCAACAGGCGATTTAAAAACATTCTAATCTAAAACTGATTTAGGAGCGAGAAGGCGCATTATTTGTGTCTCCAGACGTTTCCTGTATGATTTCGCGACACCGCTTGGCCGACCGCACTTACCTGAGCGCAGCCGTTTCCTATGATGCACCTGCTTTCCCCACGGAGCACTCGTTTTGCGATCAACTATTGACGGGCAGAACCAAATTTCAATGTACTCACAAGCTCTGCCTAGCACATAGCTGCTGCCCTTCTGATGCTCTACTAATCGGTAACCGTAACACTGGGGAGTATGAGCCAGTAGCCCCTACGAGTACTTGTAGCACCTCCGCTTCTCCCTCTTTTCCCCTCTTCCTTTTTGCTTCTTGCTTCCCCACGTCTCAAGAACAGTAGTACTTCCAGATACGCAGTGGACGAAGGCGTGGCTTGCGCTCGGGTGCGCGTACGTACACGCGTGAAGGGTGCACTCCCTCCGCTTAGACTTGTGGCAAGCACATGAACGATGTAGAGGCACGCGGTTGACATGGCGAGTGCGGTGTTCATTATGTCGTGGTCACTTGCTAAATAATGGCGGTATTTCACCAGTTATTTACGACGTAGCTTGTCGGAATGCGCTAATTTTACCGAGCAGCATGTAACACGGGAAATAACTCAGCACGAGTGTTATGTTTCTCATCATCACCCAATACGCAGTGGTCGAAGACGTTACCATGCACACGGGTGTCTGCCTCGTTATGCGCTCACTAGATATACACAAACAATGTGTCCTCTATAGGTCTGGTTAAATGCACATTGCAGCATTCAATACACTGAATCAGATATACTTGAGAAAGTGTTAACCGTACATTCTAACGCAGATAGCACTATACCATTCTTTTATTTTTCCTTTTTATTGTAGCAGTTTCATATAGCGCAATGCTACTTGAGGTGAGTTTCTCTCAGACGCCGACATTGCTCACAGTGAAAGTCAAAATCAATCTGTCACTAAAAAACAAATTATCGCTAATTAACCATTCAGCTTTTTTTCACAACACGTATTCCATTAACGAATTTTAGGCGATTACTTCGGCCGTCATATCCACTGGAATTCTGAGGATGACACGAGTATCGAGATGCGCGCTCCCAAAGCTTGCGACAGAACACATTGGTGTTCCAGTAAGTTCCGAGTTTCACTGCATAAAAATTCGTCTTGTTGAATGCGTAAGTTGAACAACAGTGAAGTTCTACCGAAAGTTTGACTATGCTTATCTCAAAACTGATGCTAGTTTCAAAATTCGTTCCAAGTCGATGAGCTCGTTTTCATTTTTGATATTTTATGTTTCATATATTGATGACAAATTGCCCTTTAGGTTATGAGAAACTGATCTTGTCAAAGAACAGCAAGTGGTCGAAATTGTTACGAAGGCCCCTATATACTACGACGTCTCTCATGGCGCAGATCAGATCTTACGGGCATAAGTAACCAATCACTGATGTCGTTTGAAGCGCGGAGAGAGGTTGCTCTCACCCCCCAGCATCATGGCGCTCAGTTAAACACATACGCGCCGCTAATTTGGTGACGTGGTGCTCTCGATTGCGACTAAAGCGCGAAAGAGGCTGATTGCGAGTGAGGGCCAGGCTACGCTCCCGCAAATGGGAGTGTGGTAACGTCAGTTTGAGCTTACACGGTACACGTGAACCGTGACATGGCGTTATCGTGGGGCGAGCAACCCGGCCGTGACTTGAATATGACGCGGGCGACGAGATAGCTGCTTGTGGTCCTCCACTCGAGAACGGCCCGACCCTGTGCCATATTTCACATGCACGCTCTTAACAGCAGGTATAGCATCTCTTCGTTTCTGCTGACCGTAGATAAATAATGTTACGCGGCATATTCTGCACGTCTTACAGTTCTGATTCGTGTGATTACTGTGCCCATACATCTCAATGGTAACACAGACAAACACAGACACAGGGGTATGAAGCAGATGATGGGGTAACGGGGCAAAGTTAAAAAACTATATTTTGGAATTTTACGTGCCAAAACCATTATATAATTATGAGGTACGCCTTAGCGGTGAGACACCTGATAAATTATGGCTGCCGAGGTCGTGGTTGGTTAACATGCACCCAATGGAAGCAGCACGGGCATTTCTGCATTTCGTTTGTACCTGGGCAAAGTTAAATGACATCATTCTCACAAATACACTTCATTTGCAAGTCTGAGCCTTCAAATTTCAACATGTCATTCACGGGCCACAAGATGCTAGGGTACGCGTGACGTGTGTGACGAAAGAGGCAACGCATTATAATGCTGGGACAATGGAGTCAACAGCAAGATCAGTTCCATGAAATTATCCAACCCATTGTTCTGTTCTACATCCGCATTGTCTTCTGATCTTCTAACCCAGATAACGTGCTTATCCGTCTTCTCCATTGTACGACATCCATGCATACTCGGCACTGATTGGTTGAACGCAAAGAATACGGCCTAATACCTTCGATATATTCAGTTCAACTCCGACCTGGAATGTGGGGTTCATTTTGAACTTTCAGGAAATCTTCGCTACTATCCCCAATAGGACTGTTGCTGATAGAGCTCGAAAGTTCAATCTGTCTCACCCAAAAATTATTGGTCTTCGGTACCGAAAGAACTGTCGAAATTTCAGACCGGCGAACACTGTGGAATTCCGGATGGCGTTGAATCGTCGAACTTTCCGAAGCATAGATATGTGCCCATAACTTCGATGGAAGGACGTAGAAGCGTTAGGTAGGGTAACGGTGCAGTAATCATTGCTTAGTGAGGGCTAGGATTCACCTCAATTTGAAGAGAGAAAGACTAAATTGATCAAGGAGAAACAGGCCACCCTAGACGCAGCAAGGGTAAAAGCAGATCAATTCAGATTGGCACTTGCAAACAAACATGCAGCCTTAGAAAAGAAAGATGAAAATGACGTAGAGGCAATGAATGAAACCATAAATAGGCTGGCTTCAAAAGCAGCAATTGAAGTGGAAGGTAGGGCACCAAGACAACCAGTAGGTGAGCTCTCCCAAGTAACGGAGGATCTAATAAAGAAACATCATAGAATGAGAGTGTCCAACTCAAGAGATCAGATAGAATTCGCGGAACTGTCAAAACTAATCAACAAGGAGAAAATAAAGGATATTCGAAATTATAACGTGAGGAAGACTGAGGAAGCAGCTAAAAATGGACGCAGCCTGAAATCAGTGAGAAGGAAACCTCGCATCGGACAAACCAAGACGTATTCACTGTTAGATTCGGACCCTTTTCCTGGCATCACTCGAGTTCACCAGACCACATCGAATCGCCGTCGCACCCAATTAAGGTGCGCAGAAGCGCATCTAACACGTTCCCGGACCTGTCAGACAAGTTGGCGACCCCCCCCCCCTCATGCGCCGCACGTCGGGCTATTGTCTCCACCCGTGCTTCACTCTTCCCGAAAGTGCAACGGTTAACTGGCACGGTTCCAGGCAATTGATCCTGGTCCCGAGCAAAGCTGCTTTGCTGCTCTGAAAGCTCGTTCGAAAGCAACCCGTCTCCTCTAGCTGGGCGCTTTCAGATGGGGATGCAACACCAAGGCAACGCCGGTGGCAAGTCATCCCTCGGACAGTGGAGCCCTTGGAGCGACCCCCTCAGCCAAATGTGACGGCACGTGCACGGGCGCCTACCACTGGAGGAAAATCACGACACCTGAGCGGGCTCGACGATTGGCCGCAAATGACGTCACCCCGAGACACCGAAGGGGTTAAAAGCCAGACGTTAAGGGACAGGAAGAGATCGGTGTGTAATAGAGAGCAAACAGGGATAGCCGACATTCTAAATGACATTACGCGAAAGAAATGGAGCTGACCAGGTCAATTCATGCCGCCGAAGAAGTAAGCATAGCACTTGCAATTACAATGAGGAAAAGCTCCACAATGAATACTTCTTCCAAACACGCAGTGAATAGCGTTGTAGAGATTGTGTCTTCTTGTCTCACCTCTTTCTTTATAGGTGTCTTCCTGCTTTTCTTATGGAGAATTTACCTTCCATTTGCAGATTACATTGTCCTGTTCACAACACTGGGGACGAATTACAACAAATGATTGAGGTCCTTAAAAGTGAGAGTATAAGGGTCGGGTTCAAGATTCATATGCACAAGACAAAGATTATGATCAATAACCGGGAAAAGGAACAAGAGTTCAGGATCGCCAGTCAGCCTCTAGAGTATGTGAAGGAATATGTGTACCAAAGCCAATTACTCACAGGGACCCTGAACATTAGAAGGATATTTACAGAAGAATAAAAATGGGTTGTAGCGCATTCGGCAGACATTGTCAGATCCTGACTGGAAGCTTACCACTATCATTTAAAAGAAAGGTGTACTCTCAATGCATTCGACTGGTTTTTGTCCGATTTCCGTACAGCTATTAGGAACTACTCAGCTGGCTTCGTCTCAATGGAAGCACACAAGTTAGTTATGCACAGTCTTAATACTCACAATCACGAGCAACTGGGTAGCTCCCTCCTAGTCTGGTTTCCGGCTCATCAGAGCCACTCGGTCAGTCCCAATGACTGCAATCCTAACGAGCAAGCTCACTCTGCCGTGCGAGATCTCACATGCCGCGCATCAGATCAGGAACTGCTTTAGGATGACTGCGGGTCCTACAAAGACCCACTTAGTAATTTTCACAAGATCACCTCACACTATGGGGACGGCAGGAGGTTTCTTCCTCTCCCCCCTCCATCAGAAGCTCAACCGAGTTCAGGCAGTCACATTAGGAATGATTCAAACTATATCTTATCCCACACCTTTTGTGCTTAAGAATATTGACCAGGATTTTCCCGCGGAATGTAAAAGTTGTGGATACACTCGGTGTCTATTTGATAATATATTCTGGCTGTGCCCCAACCAAAGGGTGTCGGATCTCAACAGTGAGGAGGACTGGAGTCGGCGAATATCCAGCGAAGTCCTCCAAGATCAACTCCTGGCCGTCCGCAGAGCTCACGACATCGGGAAAGCCTTTGGCCTACCGGTCCCTACGTGGGCAGAGCCACCGACTTAGTCTGGGGGCTTTTGCCCTCGGGCCCTAGTTTCTCTAGACCAAAATGAAGTTTTTGCCATGCCATGCCATGCCAGATCATGTAATGCGTAGGTTAGATACCCGATGGACCATAAGGGTTACGGAATGGGTGCAAAGGAAAGGGACGCGCAGTCGAGAACAGCAGAACAGTAGGCGGGGTGATGAAATTAAGAAATTCGCAGGCGCTAGCTGGAATCGGTTGGCGCAGGACAAGGGTAATTGGAGATCGCAGGGAGAGGCCTTCGTCCTGCAGTGGACATAAAATAGGCTGATGATGATGAAGATGAACATCGGTGGATGTTGTGCGTTTATTTTCGGCGTACAAACTAATACTCAGTGAAAAAAAGTGCTACATGATAACCAAAAATTTTGAGATGGCGATCGTTTGTCCCTGTTTCTCAGGTTGTGGTGTCAAGTTACAGTAAATACCAGATACATCTAATAACCTAAGCAGGTTGCCTCATTAGATTTTATAGAAAAAATAAAGTGAATTTTACGTAACTGGCTTTTAGTGGGCTGTTTTCCTTCGGAAGCCATAATTTGTTCTCCGATGAACAGCGGAAGCTCTTACTAATTCAGCTTAAACATGCATAAAGGGAAGTATTTGGCACCTATATATGCCTTAAGTAACACTTTTAATGCCTATGATAGGCTCCAGAATAGCATCTTCAGAGCCTTAACACATGGTCTCTAGTCATAAGACAGTCAGCAAAATATAATTCAGTAAATACTTGTACAAATAATTGTGGCTATTCTTCTATATTCACTGAGCACGCCCTGAGCCTGCAAGAGCTAAAACCAAACACAAACTAAATTACGAATAACACAAACTAAAACGTGATTATTCCCATCAATACTCCTTTAAAACCCGGTGACATCAGTTGTGTTCGACGGCAGAGGAATGCTTGCAACGGCAGCTAGATTAAAGACGTCACGCAAAATCAAACTTCTAATTCATACCTACGTAATGTTTGGTTTGGTAAAGAGTGGCTGTTGTGAATGCTGGTAATAAGTAATAAATCACTGAATGAATGAATGAATGAATGAATGAATGAATGAATGAATGAATGAATGAATGAATGAATGAAAGTGTTCTAGACCGAATGGTAAATGCTTTTGCGACGCATATATCCATAGGCATGTATGTATATAAGTCGGACGCCTCTACAGCGAACGCCCCTGCAACAAAATTCTCGGTATAATGAAGGATTGATTATGTCCCGGCCCAATTTATAACTTTCAAGTGGATTCTGAACGCTTCTACAACGAACACCACTCCAACGAATTTGCTTGTACATGGAAGACATTGTGGCTTTTGTTGCGCTAGAACGAAAGCCACGCGCCGGTGACGACACTGCCTTCAGCAGACTGCCACTGAGCTGCGCTAGCGCTAACGGAAACGGCAGCGGTGCACTTGACGAGTGTGACAATGTCAGCGTGTTAAACATTCCTGCTGCAATATTCTAGGAATCTTTAAATTCGTACGTGGCTTGTAACACAGCAGCAGGTGCGACGGCTGACAAATGAGGCGCCACAGTTCATGAATGCGTGATGATGCAATCGCAACTGGCGACCAATGACATCTTCAAAGCCATCTAGGGCAGAAAGGACGCGAATGTCAACGAAAGGAACAGTGATGAAGAGCCTGTGAACGAATTAATAATTTTGACGTCATGGGAGGCGACAGCAGGATTTGGCGATGTGTAGATTTGCCTTGCGTCGCTTCCGCGTTTCTCCGCGAAGCATACCTTGAACCTCGCCTGGTTAAGGTCGGCTGCAGTCGCACATTCTGTCAGAAGGAATGTGAGCAAGAAATCTACGAATTATTTCACTAGTCTACTTAATTCAGGTAAAAACAGATTTCCTCTTGCTCAACATACTTAGCTTGCTTTATTGTGAGCAGTATGGTGGGAGATCTTTATAACGAAGGGACCTATATAACGAAGGACTTCGCAGGTCCCAACCTATCGTTATACAGGCGTTTCACTGTATACCGGTAAATGCTTTTACAATGTGTATATCCTATGGGTCCTATTGTTTCTCAGATTTCGGTTACGATATGCTCGAAATGGGAGGTACGATATTCTGTCTCTGCTCCGCATATAATTTTCACCGACGTAGTTTGCGTGACCGTGTAATGTGCGTTGGCTTTCCAAGTCCTGACTTTGGTGTGTGTTAATTCTTAATTTTAATAAGAAAGATTAGTGGTGGCGGGAGGGGTTTGTCAATAGACTACCCGCTCAAGAAGAGTCATGTCTACAATTAAAGTCTCGTAAAGCATAGTGTAGATTGCAGGCTCAAGCTTGAACATAACACCAAGGCTATTTATTATGGTGTTGATGGGCTCATACATTGTAGACTTGTCCGGAAACCCAGTTTGCTGAATGAATCCTTCATGCAAGCCTTTCGTTTGTGCTGTCTTTTGGACACGTTCCGCTTAGCGGGAATAAACTCAACCTTGATAAGTGAAACTTATTAAGGCTAGATCAGGCTGGTGAGCGCCGTAGTCGGGACTGTGCCAGGTTGTTCTGACTGAAACATGTTCTGGTGAAGAAAATGAATACACAAGGAAGACTTCGAATAAGAACCTGCACTCTTGCAGTAATCTTTGTAACGTGTATCTCGCAAGATGTGTGGGATGCATCGCAGAAAAGTAGAAATAGCGTGAAAGCTTACCGACGATCGAATGGGGACGCTTACGTCCGAAAGTCTAAGCTTGAGCTCTGATAGACGCTGTTGTACGCGGCTAGAAATTCATTTGGGCCACCTTGGATTCCTTTACAGGTATCGAAATGTTGGCAAACTAACAATGTATTTATTTATTTATTTATTTATTTATTTATTTATTTATTTATTTATTTATTTATTTATTTATTCACTTTTTCATTATTTGAATTTCGCACCACTGGGTCCTGTGCTCGGCAGGAAAACACCATAGAGCCTCAGCCACCGCGGCAGGTGTCCACGCAAAGAAAGAAGCTTCGTTCAAGCTGCACCATGGATCGGAATCACTCTGCAACACGCTCGGCTTGGTTTGGTTTGGTGTTTACGGATATGGCTAAAGCCAATACGCTCGGATCGCGCCGGTAGAAGGCGGAGGGCTAGCAATATATCTCACGCACCGCTATTCATTCCACTAAACGGAACACTAAAGAAAACTATTAAATTAGATTGGAGTGGTAAGGTATTCTTCAATACCCATAGTGTCATTCATTGCGCTATATTGCATGCATTGGTTGATTATTAGAGGGAAAAGTAAACGACGATGATTTCGTGCCGTGATCCCGTGAGCTCGATACATCATAGTAACGTCCCGGATTTCAAAATATAGGCACTTATTTGAGCCGTTTCGGTGACGTAAAAATTCTTCAAACCTACTACGTTCTGGTTTTGGCTTAATGAGGCCAGAGTGTAGCCCATGTTCACCAACAAAAACTTAGCTAGGCTGGAGCGGACGCTTTCAAAATCAATGAATGTCGCGGGCCAGTTGGTGCGGGCAAGGCAGCGTCGTCACCTGTGTTTCGTTTTTGTGTCTTTTCTGGCTTGCCAATCATCGTCTCGCAGTAATAGCAACCTTTTTAGCGTCTTAGAAGGGGTCTTTACTAAAGCAACTCGAATAGATTTTCTCTTTGGCGCTTCTTTCTGCTCTCAATACAAACTCCGTGAATGACTTATTCCTCCCCATACGTTGTTACATGTACTTGACCTTTTAGAGCACTTCCAGTCACACTAACAGCTTCGCTGTTAGTGCTTCCATTCCAAATGTAGAAGCAATCTGAAAATTTTGCAACATATTTATTCTCTACAGGCAGAAGCTGTCCGTGCCATTATAAATGAAGATTAATTTCCAAATTTCTCTTTGCCCAGCTTTTCCTTCCCCTATCAGCATTCGCAGAAATTTACCGAAGACTTCAATTAATAAAAAGCGGAGCACGCACTCACAAACAATACTTTAGCAAGATTTTAGTTTATTGGGATATTGAACAAGTGAAACATTAGGGCAACCTAAAAGAAATCCCTCATGTGTAGGCGACAGAACCCTGGCTATGAAAAATTGGAGCATGTGGGTGAGGGAAACTTTATCATCACTGGGAACCGCAGGGGAAGGGGCAGGAGGAAATGGTCCCCGATGCAACCCCTCACCGCTTTCCCCATAGTAGGTGCCCGGGGTTAAGATGTAGATGTACTTGTTTGGGTAATACGACGTACATGCAGAGAAACGCTGTATAGCGTAACCACTTTGGAATACAGCATGAATGTACAAGGCTCAACTACTGATAGGATCAACAAGTAAAAAAATAATGAAATAAAACCACCCGAGTTGACAAAGATAGGCATAGAACAGCTGCGGAGCTTCAAGCGATAGAATTCCACAGTGCAAGTGATGCAGTCTGCATAGGCGAGAGGGGCTTGGTTACGAGACCACCAGAAATTTCTTGAATAAACGCCAGTGAAGCTGAGTGACCTGTAGTTGATTATGCACGGATGATTAGTGCACGGACTCACCTAATCTTCGGGTTTCTGGCTTCCTGCGTTCTTGTGGCTCTGTTTATTAAGCTTAATCTACCTTCGTAGTACTAAATTTCAAAGCAATCTACGCGTACTGTTCTAAATGCAGAAGGCAATATGACTGCGCGAACACGCACAATCGCTACTAATTGCAGCGGCACCATCTGTAGAGGTGGCCAGGTCGAAACGCTCCAAGCGTTTCATCGCGCTAGCATATCCGAGAGAAATAATTTTGGGTGTTCATGCCCCTTTGTCGACGCATGCCTCTGTGGTGTAATGATCTCGAAATCTGGCTTCTGTGGTATCCTGTGTTCGAATCCTGCTGTCGGATAACTTTATTAATATTTATTTCTTTATATTTAAGGTGGTTATTTGTTGACAATGATGATCTTGCAAAATGACCAAGCCGTACAAAGCCCGAAGGAGAAACTTTAGGCAAATCCTTGGACTAAGCTGCATTCCTATGCCTACCAATTCTGGCTGAACCAGCCTGCTTGTAGAAACTAGCGCCAGAGCTCCATCTACTTTTATTTTATTATTCTTTATTTCTTATTTTTATTTAGATATACTGTTATCATGCGTAGCATGATATTGCAGCGCATACATATTTTCAAGCAGTTGAAGTAAACATTTTAGAAGCAACAAAAGAAACAAAAACAACCAACATAGAAAACGCAATATCAGGAAGAAATAGTGATTAATGAGCATAATTAGGCAATCCGTCGGCTGTTTCATGGTTTGATAACTCGCGGAATAACCCCT
Source organism: Dermacentor variabilis (assembly GCF_050947875.1). Taxonomy (NCBI): domain Eukaryota; kingdom Metazoa; phylum Arthropoda; class Arachnida; order Ixodida; family Ixodidae; genus Dermacentor; species Dermacentor variabilis. The sequence continues at coordinate 210,775,316 of NC_134568.1, forward strand.
CAAGGCCATTCCAAGTCGCAATCGCATGCGGAAAAAAGGAAAGGGTAATACAGTCAGTCGATGAATTCAAAGGAACAATGTTAAAACGATCGCTTCTTTTCTTGGTCGAGAAGAAGGGTTAGTGAAAACAATAGCTGATTTGATATAGGTTTTCCCGTGGGCGATTTCATGTAGCACAACAATACGGTCACAAATACGTCTATGGGCCAAATGTTTTAGTAGCAGTGTATTAGTATGTGATGTCGCTGAGAAATGGCAGACATAACGATTATATATAAATGTAATTGCTTTTTCTCTCAGTAGTGTTTATATCTTTGAAATTATGGGGTGACCACACAACCAATGTGTACTCAAGTAGAGGCCTTATTAGGGATCTGTATGCCCCTAATTTACATTCCCAAGTTTCATCTCGTAAGTTTCTTTTAAGGTATAGCCCAATTTTCTCAACGCTTTATTCCTTACGCATTTAATGTGAGCATGCCATGTGATAAATTCTATGGGGTACACCTTTTTCGCTCAGGCAGTACGTTCCTGGATATAAGACAAACGTTATAATAGGAAAATTTATATGTGCAACCTGCGTGTTTGGGGTGTCCTTCGTCAAGTATGTCTGCTTTTCGTTCCTCGCGTTTGTGATAATATCATGTAGAAAAAAATGAGTCCAACGATTACGATACTCCCTAATGCAAAATTTGAGTGCAGATCAACATGTATTTTCATTTCGCGCTATATTCTCGCAAAGAATTCAAGACCGAAATCACCGCCCCGACAGGCAGTGGCCTTGTGCCGTCAGTGCCTTCTCAGAGTGCGGGGCAGTATGGGAACGCCGGCATGATAAGCGGCAACTAAACTAACTGTGTATGAATACGACGACGAACGCGTGAGCAGTGGCACGCAAAACGACTGCAGCTTGGTAGAACTCTTCCTCCCGCGTTGCTCGGTTCTGGCTTCTCCTGCTTAGGGGGCTTAGGTAAAGCATCAGGTTGTATTTTCTTTGTTCCAGCTTGCTATTTTACGTTACTCTTTTTTCTCTCTCTCTCTATCTTATGTGTTTTGTAGTTAGCCTTGCTTGATGTCTGTATCATCACCTGACTACGGGGCTCCCCCGTGGTCAGCCTCGGTAGCTCCTCAGGAGCTGCCGCTTGAGTTTTTTTCTTCGCAGTGGAACCGGCAACGTTCCTGTGGCCGTGGTGCCTACCGACGGCGGTATGATGAATATGAAAAATCCAAATACGATTCAGATGGAATTGCAAAAGAGTTCAGATCACTTACGACAGATCACTGAGGTCCGGCAGTTCGGCAGAGTGGGTATATTATGCTCTCGCCACACCAGACCTGTGCCAAGGAACTGCCAAATTGCTCGACATTCGCTTCGCATCCGGTGAGCTGTTTCGTACCGCCACATCTCGCATGCTCAAGAGGAATTGTACGAGGGTTCGACGTCTGTTTAACCCGTGAAGAGATTATGTAGCGGGAGCTACAGTCGCCGAGATTGAGCAGTTTCGCGTGGCTCCTGGAGAGCCGTGCTGCGCATGCGCGAAGAGCAGTGACGCCAGACAGCGCACAGCTGGCGCGCCGGAGACGCCGCCGCGCGCGCCTCGCCGGTCTGCGAATTCCAGAGGAGTGACGTCATAACCACGTACTGGCGTATATAACCACGGACTGACGTATAACCACGCACTGGCGCCGGCGCGAACCCAGCGGTGGGCTTCCGTTGCGCAGTAGCCAAGTCTGACGCCGCGCCGGAGCCGCTTGATAACGCCTCTCATTTTGTGCGCATGCGCAGACGTATCAGTAGGGGTGTATATATAGCGGGACGTTTGGCAGTGTGGTATAGCCATGGAGAAGGAGAGCGAAATTGCTGCTCATCGGATCCCGAAGTAGTTGCCTGGCAATTGGCGGTTGAACGTAGGAAGAACGAACACAATGAGGCTAGACGGGCTGCGGAGACACGGGAGCAAAGGGAGGAACGTCTAGCAAAGCGACGTCGCCAGGAGGCTGAGCGACGTGCCTCAGCTCACGCTACGTATTTCCTGGCATAGCCGAGCTAAGCCACTGCTTGTTCTTTTTAGACATGTTCTCGGTGGCTGGAGTCATCTCCGTTTGCCGGTGTAGCCATGTCATTGACAATAAGAATATCCCAACAGAGGCAGGCATAATTACATGTGCTGGGACGTTGTGGCTGACAGAAATTAAGGTCTGGCCCCTAATTTACAAGGTAGAAGCTCTCGCTCCATGCATTCTACAATGTAACAAATGTTGTCGATTCGGTGACAGCGTGAAGGGCGGCAGATCTGCACCCCGCCGCCGTGCTTGCGGGGACAGCCACAATTTTAGTGATTGTTCCTCCAATGAAGAGAAATGTTGTCTCTGTAGTGGTGGTCACCCCGCCACCTACTCGAATTGTCCTGCCAGATCACAGGAAATTCAAATTATAGAAGCAATTGAGAGGAGACGTTGCTCACGCCGGGATGCTGTTGCTGAGGTCCAGGGAAGATCTGAGGGATATGCAGGAGTGACAGCCAGTCAGTAAATGGTGGCCGACTCAGCCCTTTCCCATTCTTTTGCGACAGCGGTCGAAAAGGCGTTGTAAAAAGCTTTGGAACGACTGTCAGAGACTCTAGCTCAAGTGTTGACATCAGAAATGATTCAGTTTTTCAGTTTGTTAGCGAGATCTAATGCTAGCTCGCAGATTCTTACTCATACCCTAACATGAAATGCCGAACAGCTAATGGATCCTTTATCAGTTATTGTCGAAAACGCAGAAAATGCAAGGCCATAATCTTCAACTCAGCAGACCGACAAAGGATTCTTCTCTGGATGAGTGTCAGAAAACAACCAGGATGTAAAAATGGATCTCCCGATGCTTAAACGCACAAGATCACCTAATGATAACTCATCGATCTCTGTCCCGCACTCAAAAACCAAAAAGTTTGTGAAAGTCTTTCCAAGTCAGATTCTAATCCTAATTCTTCCAGCTCTGTCCCTCAATCAAAACCCGCAGAGTAAAGAAAGTCTTTCCAAGAAATATTTGTTAAAAGACAGTATATTATAGGAAGCAGTTTCTAAAGTAAGCGTTCGTTAATCACAGGTTATTTAAAGGTATTACAGTGGTATTGCCATTCCATTATTTTTGCACATATATATTTTTGTTCAAAACTTTCTCCCGACATTATTCCTTTGCAGGAGACTTGGCTCTCCAATGGCCAAGATTTTCATATAAGAAATTATCGTTTATTTCGATTGGACCATCCATCGAGAAGCGGAGGAATTGCTTTCTTGATAACAACTAAATATGCCACAAAGTAAAAATATCCTACCAGTATATGTCTACGGAGTGTGAGGTACTAGCAATAGATGTAACTATTCCTGGTTGTTCTCCATTTTCCTTAGTTGATACATATTTTCCCACAGGTGTTCGAGATATTCGTTTCCATGATAGCGTACGTTGTCAAATCTTGTAGGAAAGAAATTGTGATAGCCGGAGACTTTAGTTCGCATTATGCGTCTTGGGGTTTCAAAACGCACTCATGTGGAAAACGATTGTCGGACTGGGCAGTTAATCAAAGTTATTGTTGCTTTCGCTACGCTACGTTTATTCAGTCTTTCTGAATCAGCATTGAATCTAACATTTGGCAGTTCGGGGATTTCCATCACTTCCTGGTCTACTGTCGGCTCAGCCTTAAATAGTGGCCATCTACCTATTAGGTTTGATATTGTATGCACTGTTATTCCCCTAGAGTCTCCGGAGCGGACTTGTGTCAATTACCAGAAATTTCAGAGTGTCTTGAAAACGGTCCTCAACTCCCAGATAACAGTACCCAATGACAGCAAAGCCATGAGACTTTCCTCTGTATTAAAAAGTTCATTTAAAAAGTCTCACCTTAATGTTAACTTAAGAAGAAAGTACTACCACTCCTTGGTGGAATTCAGAGTGCACGCGAGATTATAAACGACGAAAAGCCCCGTGGAAGAAATTACTTTACAATCAGTGTCCGAGTAACTCTATTGATTATAGGTTCAGAGCTGCTGTGTTCAAGAGAACAGTATTCGAATGCCAAATACGAGTATGACGAAGAACATCAAGACTTCCTCTCTAAGCCCAGCAACAAGAAAGCTCTGTTCAGATTCGTTCGATATAGAAAATTCATATCGACACCAGCGAATATAGAGTCGATAATTCTTTCACCCTGCTAGATAACTGATTCTTTAGAATTCATAGGAAAAAGCTTAGCGCAACGCTTAGCATCACGTTTGCCGAATGGGCCATTAAGGCCTCCCATCGCAGATTACTTTCTGGAAGTCACAGTGTCAGAGCTCTCTAATGTCCTCAGATCTCTGCCTGCCTCAGCTCCAGGTCCTGACGGCATTTCCAATGCCATGCTAAAAATGTTGTTTGCAATGTCTTCTGTCTATCTTCGGAACACAGTGAATTATTCTCTAAAGAATGCTTGGATTCCACCAGAATGGAGGACAGCCAAAATTATTCTGCTGCTTAAAAAACCAGGCGCTGGCTACAACCTTGGCAACACTAGACATATATCTCTTAGATCAAATTTGGTAAAATGAATTGAAATAGCTTTATATGAGCGTATGATGGATCATATATCTGAAAAATTCGTTACTGAGCCCAAGTCAAATACGCTTCCGGTCCGGTCTCTCCATGTTGTGTGCGCATGTAGATTTGGAAAGCCGCGTCGCTCTTGCGCAGCATAGAAAAGAAGTTAGTGCTTTAGTGACTCTTGACATAGCGAAAGCTTATAACAGCGTTGAGTACTCTCTACTGCTGGACAGATTACAGTCCTACAATTATCCGAGATATATAAGGGTATGGATTTTTGAATTTCTAAGAAACAGAAAATTTAATTGCTTTCAAAACGACTTTTCAATAAGAAATTTTGATCAGGGGGCTGTTCTGTCTTTTGTACTATTTAAACTATTGATGAGTTCAGTAACACTGCACCAGGATGTGAATCTTCATGTCAGTGCAGACGACATCACATTTTTGGCGACAGCAAGAGACATCAATTCCCTTCGCCTGTCTTTGTACGTACCTCTGAACGTACCTCTGTACTCTAGAGACGTGGCATCACAACTGCATCTGTCACCAAGCGTAAACAAAAGTGCACTGCTTGTTTTTCCGCTTTCCGGGCCAATACACTTATTAGTATATGATCAGAGAACCATTCCACAGGTAGAGTCGCTTAAATACCTGGGTATCAAATATGACGGAAAACTTATCTGCCATTCTCACATAGAAAATATTGCAACGAAGGGGACACGAGTCATAGGTTTACTACGTAGAATCAGTAACCGGCGTTCTGGTATGCGAAGTGACACACTAATTGTGATTTATCGCATGCATGTACGACCGGTTCTAGAATTTGGCTGTGGTTTGTTCTCCGGAAATGGAAAATATAAAATAAGACCACTTGTTCTTTTAGAAAGAGAAGTTCTTCGACTGTGTTTAGGTCTGCCTAAATTCGTTGTTAATAATGTATTATACCAGGAAGCGCGCTTACGTGCTCTTCACACGCAATTCCACGTGCTTACGATGCAAACCTACTTAATAAGAACATATGAATATTCTCTACGACGTAGAGAATATGCATTAATTAGTGAACCAAATTCATTTTTTGAAAACACGTGGTCACGGTTGCATACCCCACAGGTTGTATTTGTGCACGCATAATTCGCACCTTTAAATGTTCGCCTTCGGGAAATCATTCCCCTTGATAGGTCTCCAGGGTCGCTCAAAATTGAATTTCCAAACTTTTTCCAAACAATGCGAAATTTCTGCCCCCAACATATTTCAATGACCATTTACAAGAATATTAGGCCCGTTTGCCAATAAACGTACTAGCGACTGATGCTTCCTCGTGTGAAGAGAAGGGAGGCGTGGGAATGTACTCACCACCCCTCGATTATTCTTTTTCACTTCGCCTACCAGATTACACATCAATTTTTCAGGCCGAACTTTTGGCAATAGTTCTTGACTTGCGGAAATTACCCCTTCATACTACAAAAGTTATTATCGTCAGAGATTCTCCATCTGTATGCAGCACACCTAATGCGTCTACAAAGTCGACAGCATTGAACACGTTTCACACATTAACTCTGCCTCACTTAACTTTAGTTCATTTAGTATGGGTCCCAGGATACCAAAACATTCGTATTAATGAAATAGCCGATTGCTTAGCACACGCTTCGTCGACAGGTCCGGTGATATCTGTGCTGCCGGCAACTGCGCACATCACTGCAGCCAGATATAGGCAGTTTTCGTTGACCGAAGACAAAAAAGCCCTGTGATTAGCAAAATCTACAGATTTTAGTCACCTAAATTATCCTTGGAACCGACAATAGTGACCTAACCGGCAATCCGAAGATTCATTTACAAGGCTGCGTTGCCGTATTCCAACACTTCATTTTTACTTGCACAGATGTGGTCTGGCGGTATCCCCTTTATGCTACCTCTGCAATCCATGAGGCGGAATCCATAGATTATTTTTTATTATCGTGTCGGCGGTTTTCTACTCATCGAAAACGATGTGTAGAAATTCCTCTTCAAAATCTAGGATTGCCTTTAAGCAGCGCTGTTATACTCTCCCTTGGACCAACGGTATTATGATACAGCCACAGGAACGTTTACCAAGCCATTTATAATTTCCTATGTGACACAATAAGACTGCCTTAATAATATTTCGTAGTTTCCACAATTGATTTATTTCTACTTCAATTTAGAAAATTCAAAAAGTAGAAGCACAAATTCATAGTCAGTATCTTATTATTTAATTATTCAAAATTTAACTTCCTCGTGTTTAAGTAGATCCTTTACTTTACGTATTACATTAACTAGTTTTGTTAGTATTCCTATCAAGGCAAGACTGACTATCATATTGATCACTACTTTCTCACATGTATTAACAGTGTATTTATCATCTTCGCTTATTCGTTAATTTTCCTTTTATTGTGTTATTAATTTGTTCACCAATTTATTTTGTTCTTCAATCGTATTACCACACTATTCGTGGCCTATCCCCCATAATGGGTTTGTGCCATTAATTGAGGCTCCACCACCATCATCATCATCATCAACGAGTACGCACGCGCGGTTACGCCATGGGATGCCGACGCTCAAACCAGGAACGGGCGCCTAAGAGTTGCGCTCTGAAAATGGTCTTTCACGTCTTTATATCACTATCATCATCGTCATCATCCAAAGCAGCGAAGAGGCTGTTCGAAATAAAAAAGGCGAAGGCGTTCGATGCACGGGCAACGGCCACGAGCGCTGGAACGTTCAGTTGCTGCCATTGCTTGCAACAGTCAGACGTCTGGTTCCGGGTCTGATCGCTGTCATTTCGCTCGACACCAGTAGGTACCGAAACCCTGGACCCTCACGTCCACTGAGCAAGGCACGATGCAGGGTGCGGCCTGACTTCGTTCCAAGGACTTTCACAGCGTCCAACCTGGAAGCAGTCGACCTCCGGAGTCGATGATGCTGATGGACATGAGGCGACAGCGACGTTCCAAAGAAAGCGTCTGCGATGTGGGACCATGGAGCAGCCGCAAGCGCAAGTGCGCCGCGTGCTTCGTCGGCAACTACACCATCCAGTGCCTGTCGGTCAACGAACTCTTTTCGGACCTGCGCTACCATTGGAGCATTCTGCGCCATCGCCCGGTGAACCACGACATGTCGTGCATAATCAGCACGGCCAACGGCTACTTGCTTAACGCGGAGCTCCCTGTCTGGAACGAGTTTCTGTCGGTCATGAACTTCGAGCTACGCGAAGTCAGTCCAGGAGACCTGGCCCTGGCGGGCCTGTGGGGTTGCCTGGTTTCCAACGCGTCCAACATGCAACGCCGCTACTCATTCGGGCTAGATCATTGGTTCCTCATGAAGCACTGCTGCATCACGTTCGTGAAGCTGTACAAGTTACACATCTCCCAAAATCATTACCTTTTCCTGGACGGCTTCTGGCTGAGCTGCAAGCTGGTAAACGTCAAGCATCGCAGCTACCGCTCGGACGACTACCTGCCCAAGGACTTCGTCGACGCGCTCCGTTCCGCGGTGTGCACACTCGACACGCTGGAGATCATTGGCGTGCGCTTCCTGAGCGTCGGCTTGTACGTGCTTCGCGAGATGCTCGGCAGGTGCAGAAGCAGCGACCGCCTGCGCAAGTTCGCCGCGTACCTGGTCAGCCGATATCCCATCTTATGCCTGCCGGTCAACCAGCTATTTTCGAACCTGCGCTACCTGCGAAGCATCCTGAGCCATCGCCGGGTGAACCACGACGACTGCCGCACGGCCAGCGAGGCCAACGTCTGCTTCCTTCTGGCGCAGCTGTCCCTGTGGAACAAATTCCTGTGGGTCAAGTTTGAGCTACGCCCACGTCGTGCAGGAGCGCCGGTCTTAGCGTGTCTGCACGGCACCGTGGTCCCCAGTGTCTTCCAACATGCAGCGCAGGCACTCGTTCGTGGAAGTGCACCGGGTTCTCATGGAGCTGTGCTCTTTCTAGTTCTATGAGGTATGCGTGCCAGAAATCTCGCAAAACGACTTCCTGTTCCGGGACGGCCTCTAGTTGAGCCGCAAGGTGTGCCACTACCTGGTGGAAGACTACTCATCCAGGTACCTCACCGAAACGCTCCACTCCCCGGTGACGACGCTCGACACGCTGGCGGGCGTGAGCATGGCTTCTCGAATTTCAGTGTGCAGCTCCGTGCTGTGAGAGCTACACGCCAAGTGCAAAGCTGTGCTCGCGCCCATGGTCATCGAGAACTGGATCGACGTGCCCCAGGCCGAGACGCCGTGGTGCGCTGATGTGACGTGTTCCGCGTGCAGCGCCAGATCCACGTCCACGAGCTCTTCGCTACGGTCGACTCCTGCTACGCCCGCGACGATATTGTGTTTCGCAGCAGAGTGATCGAAGAGCTCGAAGTGGGCAACTGGGCACCGGGCGCATAAGGGCGACACCAAGATTTCGCGGCGCTGTTCACTGCATCGCCGACCAAGGCACGTTGCTCGAGACTGTTCGAGATCTAGAACTTCGAATTGAACTAACGGGATCTTTTCTAGTGCATTTATATGGTTTTGGCGATGGGAAAATTAAAAGTGCGCCGTTCCATTCCAACTTTTGTCGCTGATAATTCGTGTTTTCAGAGAAATAATTCACAGAGGGGGTTAATGAAGAGTAATCTGGCAGTCTCTAATAATTTAATAATAATAATAATAATAATAATAATAATAATAATAATAATAATAATAATAATAATAATAATAATAATAATAATAATAAATGTGTCACACCGCCCTTGAAGACTAGGCATCCCGATCATGTGGCATCGCACGCACCTTTTAAGGCGTGTAGTTCCCCATGCAGATTGAGCTGCGCGATAATATAGGTGCGTGTGTGAGGCATCCCATACCTCTTCAACCTAACTTTCCAGGCGGTCGTTGTCTAGAATTCTCGGCATATGACCATGTGCTGATATCTGGAGAGAAGGTTTCAGGTAGCGTGGACGTTAATTACCGTCTGATAGCCGCCGTTTCGACTCGAAGCGATCGATGTGTACGATGCGTGCAAATAGGATGTGTACAAACGTTGAAACACATTTCTGCTTTCCGTATTCTTTCTTCTCCGTCTATCAAGACTAGCTTGTCCGTTCTACGCCGCAGTATTGCCGTTACTGTCTTCGTATACAGCCTTAATACTTGCTTGCGTGAGCTTCTTCGAACAACAGGGCACTCTCTGAAGCGGCTACCATCCGATCGCACTTCGCTTGCTTTATGATACTTTGCCGCACCTTATTTGGCATTCAATGCACAATTATCTATGATAAGGGCATCCGCAGACGAATTTCGGGTAGTGCTTCGTGATCGTAATGGCGATCACGAAGCACTACCCGAAATTCGAATCTGCGAACGAGAAAACTCTTACAAAGGAAAATCAGTGCAAATGCGGCTCGCAATGTGCGCGAATCCTAAAGGTAATGACCTTTAGGATTCGCGCACATTACGAGCCGCATTTGCACTGATTTTCCTTTGTAAGAGTTTTCTCGTTCGCAGATCGGCTTTGGCTAATTTCTGCAGTCTAGAGTACTCGGCTATGTCCGCAGTGTTGTTGTGTCATACACTCTTCGGTTGATCATTTTCAAGTTTTATGGAATTTTCCAAACTCGCCTGTTGCAGATAACATAATTGTAGTCTTGGAGCCGGATTATTCACAGAGGCGGGCATTACTTGTATGAGATATCTAAGCGCATATTCAACGAAACAAAGAAAATTCACTAAACTTTTTAATTAATTACCTTTGGGCACTTATTGCAATTTTCCAATTGACAAGCGTTTGTAACGCACATTTAAGCGGAATGAATTCAGAGAACACCACCAGTTTGGAGGTATGCGCCATCAAGCTCACCGTAAAAATTTACTGTTGTTGCAATTCCTTTTTTAACAAAACGCCCTTTCATGCACTGAAGCACAATAGTAAGTGGAACGCTCATGCATTTCTTTCCACACTTTGGGAAATGATATCCCGAAAGTGGTGTCATCCTGGAAATTAATTGCAATTGTACACGTCTTGCAAGCTCACCCGCTACAATTCATAAATTCCCATATGTGCCGTAAAGCAATTCAGAAGTTAATCAGTTATTTTTTATGAATTAGTTGAATATGTGTTTCGAAGTCTTCTGTTCATCATCTCCGCTTTTATGAATAACCCAATTCGATGACAAGAACTATGCCATCTACCACAGGCGATTTTTAAAAATTCTAATCTGAACCTGATTTGGGAACGAGAAGGCGCCATATTTGTGTCTCCAGACGTTTCCTGTATGATTTCGCGACGCCACTTGCCCGGCCTCTCTTGCCTGAGCGCAGCCATGTGCTATGATGGACCTGCTTTCCTCACGGAACACTCGTTTTGCGATCAACTATTGACGGGCAGAACCAGATTTCATAGCACTCCCAAGCTCTGCCTCGCTCATAGTTGCTGCCCTTATGCTCTACTAATCGGTAACTGTAACACTGCGGAGTATGAGTCAGTAGCACCTACGAGTACTTGTATCACCTCCGCTTTTGCCTCTTTTCCCCCTCTCCCTTTTTCCTTCTTGCTTCCCCACGTCTCATGAACAGTAGCACTTCCAGATACGCAGTGGACTAAGGCGTGGCCTGCGCTCGGGTCAGCGTAATTAAACGCGTGAAGGGCGCACTCCCTCCGCCTAGACTTGTGGCAAGCACATGGACGATTGTGGAGGCACGCGGTTGACTTGGTGAGTGCGGTGTTGATCGTGTTGTTTGTCACTTGCTAAATAATGGTGGTGTCTCAGCAGTTATTTACGACGTATCTTGTCGGAATGCGCTAATTTTACCGAGCAGCATTGTTTCACGGGAAATAAATCAGGACGAGTGTTGTTTTTCTGATCATCACCCAATACGCAGTGGTCGAAGACGTTACCATGCACACGAGTGTCTGCCTCGTTATGCGTTCACTAGACAAGCAGAATCAACGTGTCCTTTATAGGACTGGTGAAATGCGCATTGCAGCATTCAATACACTGAATCAGATGTGCTTGAGAAAGTGTTATCCGTATATTCTAAGACACATAGCACTATACCATTCTTTTATTTTCATTTTCATTGTGAACAGAGTTTTTAAGATATACCAGTGGCATATAGCACAACGCTGCTGAAACTGGATTTCTCTCAGACTCCGACATCGCTTATATGAAAGCTAAATCAATTTGTCAATCAAAAGAATTATCGTTAATTAACTTTTCAACTTTTTTTATTTCACGGCACACATTACATTAACGAATTTTAGGCGATGACTTCTAAAGTCATTACCACTTGAAATGAATTCTGACGATGACATGAGTATCGAGATGCGCGTTCCCAAATTTTGCGACGGAACGCATTGGTGTTCCAGTAACTTTCGAGTTCCCGGCATTAAAATTCGACTTGTTAAATGAGGAAGTTGAACAACAGGGAAGTTCTGCCGAAAGTTTGACTACGCTTCTCTCAAAACTAATACTAGTTTAAAAATTCATTCTAAGTAGATGCGCTCGTTTTCATTTTTGATAGTTTATGTTTTACTTATTGATGACCAGTCGTCCTTTAGGTTATGGGAAACTGATCGTGTCAAAGAACAGAAGGTGGTCGAGATTATTACGAAGCCCCCTATATACTGCGACTTCTCTCATGGCACAGATAAGGTCTTGTGGGCTTAAGTAACCAATCACGCATGTCGTTTGAAAATCGGAGAGAGATAGCGCTAACTCCACAGCGTCATGGCGCTCAGTTATAAACACACGCGACGCTAATTTAGCGACGCGGTACGCTCAATTGCGACTAAACAAGCGCGAAAGAGGCTTACATCAAGTGAGGAACAGGTTACGCTGCCGCCTATGGGAGTGCGGTAACGTCAGTGCGAGCTTACACAGGACACGTGAACCGTGACAGGGTGTTATGTTGGGGCGAGCAATCCGGGCGTGACTTGAGTATGACGCGGGTGACGAGATAGCTGCTTGTGGTTCTCCACTCGAGAACGGCCCGACCCTGTGCCATATTTCACATGCACGCTCTTAACAACAGGTATAGCACCTATTAGCTTCTGCTGACCGTGGATAAAGACTGTTGCGTGGCATATTCTACGACGTCTTACAGTTACGATTCGTATGATTATTGTGCCCATACATCTCAGTGTTAACACAGACAAAGATTATTCTGAGGGGCGGAGGGTATGATAAGTAGATGAGGGGGTAACGGGGGAAAGTTAAAAAAATTAATCTCGCGATTTTACGCGCCAAAACCACGATGTAATTATGAGGCACGCCGCAGCAAGTCGACTCCTGATCAACTGTGACTGCCGAGGTCGGGGCTCTTTAACGAGCAGCCAATGCACGGTGCACGGGCACATTTGCATTTCGTCTCTACAGAGGCGAAGTTAAAGGACATCATTCTCACAATACACTTAATTTGCAAGTCAGAACCCTCAATTTATCTGCTGTCGTTCACGGGCCACCAGGTGCTAGGATACCCGTGACGTGTGTGACAACAGAGGCTACGCTATATTACTCCGGAATAATCAAGTCAATAGCAAGATCTGTACAGTGAAATGATCCCACCCATTGCTCTATTCTACATCAGCATTGTCTTCTGATGTTCTAACACAGACAACGTGTTTATCCGACTTCTCCATTGCACGACATGCATACATACTCTGCACTGATTGGTTGAACGCAAAAAATACCGCCGAATAGCTTTGATATATTTAGTTAAGCTCATGAATATTACACCAGACACTACTGCTTCCTGATGGGTCATAAGCAGTGAACGGAAGTTTAGTCAAAATGCCTCTTTGCACCGTACATCATTATTGTGTCTATGTGACATATAACATATAGCTTGTAACCTAGGCAACTTGCCTCATTATGCTTTATAGAAAAATATAAAGTGAATTTTATATACCACATGTTTAGTGGGGTGTTTTCCTAAGAAAGCCATAATTTGTGTTCGGATGCACAGCGGAAGCTCTTACTAATTAAGGCTAAAGCTGCATAAACGCCAGTATTTGGCACCTATATATTATATGCCTTAAGTAACACCTTTAATGCCTATGATTGACCCTTGAACAGCATTTTTAGTGCCTTAACACCCTGTCGCCAATTATCAGATAACTGGCAAAATATAATTCAATCAACATTTGTACAAAATGTCACTGTAGCTGTTCGTCTATTTTGATCGAGTACACCCTGAGCCTGCAGGAGCTAAAAGCAAGCACAAACTAAACTACGAAGAAAACAAAATAGAACGTGATTATTCCCATCAATGCTTCTTTTGAAACGCGGTGACATCAGTGGTCTTCGATGGCATAAGAATGCTTACAACGGCAGCAAGATTAAACACGCCACGCAGAATGCAACTTCAGTTCATACCTACATAATGCTTGGTTTGGTAATGAATGGTCGTTAGGAATGCTGGCAATAAATAAAAAATAATAAATCAATCAATTAATTAATTAATTAAAGTGTTCTCGACCGAATAATCAAAGCTTTTAGGATGTGTTGACCCTCTTCTCGGCGATACCGTGGGCGCTGCCATGTTTGATCGCGTGGTGACGCGTCCATTGCTTGCCTCAACTGCCTCCGTTGCATCCGCGTTTACATTGGGTTTGCATGACGCCGGTGCGGCTTAGGTAACCTCTGTTTGCAGCGATATCGTAGACGGTGACTGGGTGGACGACACGAATCTTTGGCCACATCTTCAGAGAAGATGCAAAAGCACTTTTCAGGATGATTAGGCTATGCCGAAATGGCGTGAGCAGCGTATAACATGCTTGTTCTAAAAGCGAGGCTAAACATGTATTCCAAACTATCCAAACCTTCCGCTCATGAACTGAATCAGGATTAGTCTGTTTTGCTCTTCGATTTTTATTTGGTAAGTATTTCGAAGCAGCGGCTTGACACAATTCTGACTGAATGAATTTCCTTGATGCGGTCACTATCTGATTATTTCTGCCTAATCGCACGCGGGTATGCTTAGTTCCGATAGATTTGATCTTGCTGCGCGCCAGGCTTGAAAGGTAGCCGTATGATCCGTTGTAATGTATAGCTGAAAAGATGTATTATCGCTACAATTGTATCCTAGTACTTGTACATCCACTTGTATCGCTAGTGACACTCTTGTAGACCGTCACGAAACATTCAGCTTCGATCATTCGTACACTGTCGAGTCCATCATTTACTGTGCATATATTCAAGTGTGCGCCCACTCACCTATTTACACGTTGGCAATAGCGTGGGCGTAGGATTCCGTGCAAATAGGGGTATATGTTTCAAGATACTGTGCACGAAACATACTGCGACAGGAAGCGGCGCTGCTCCCTTTGTCATTGTTTAACGAGCAGTACTCACTCTTGCCGACGTTCGGGGGCTGAAGCACTAGAAGGGTAGCGATACAGCGCTGGCCGATGAGCAAGCTTCTGTATCCTCGAAGAAAGCAGCGCATCTCGAAGTGCCGGTAACATGTACGGACAGTTGCAGTGATGGTCCGCGAACTTGGCTGCACAGATTCACTCCATTTTTTAATGTGCCAGTCACTATTGTAGCTGCCAACTACTGCACACGTCTTCAATCCGGCATGATTGCAGCACGGTGCGTTAGCGAAAACTCAGTTACGTTTGCGACTGCTGATCGCATAGAAGCAAGGTGGAAGGGGTAACGGTTTCGTATTCGGTGCGCTGTCGCTAAAGTGACGTGCCGCGCGCAGCCGAGAGCGCCATCTCGTTTCTCTAGAACAAACTGCTCCGCGGAAATGGCCAATATATCTGATAGATTTGTCTATATCTGTATTTAAATCGGACGCCTCCACAGCGAACACCTCTACAACAAAATTCTCTATATAACAAAGGATTGATTATGTCCGGGACAAATTTATAACCTTCCCATGCATTGTGAACTTCTCTACAACGAAGACCACTACAACGAATATGCCTGTGCAACGAAGGCATTGTGGCTTTCGCAGCTTTACAACAATAGCCACTTACACGTGACGACACTGCCTTCAGCAGACTTGCACTGAGCTGCGTTAGCGCTAACGGAAACGGTAGTAGTGCAGTTGACGAACGTGACAATATTAGCAAGTTTTACAGTCCTGCTGTACTATTCCAGGAATCTTTCAGTGCGTACGTGGCTTTTCACACAGCAGCAGGTAGTACGGCTGACAAATGCGCCCCAGTTGGTGATGACGACATGACGCAATCGCAACTGGCGAACGACGACATCTTCAAAGCCATCTAGGGCAGAAAGGACGCCATTGTCAAAGGAAGCAACAGTGATTAAGAGCCTGTACCCAAATCTATAATTTTGACGGCAAGGGAGGAGACAGCAGGATTTGGCGATGTGCAAATTTACTTTACGTCGCTCCCACGTTTCTCCGCGGAGCATGCCCTGAACCTCGGCAAATTAAGGTCCGCTGTAGCCGCACATTCTATCGGAAGGAGTGTGCGCAAGAAACTTGCGAGATATTTCACTAGCCTGTCTGATTCAGCTTAAATAAATATTTCATCTTGCTCAACGTACTTAGCTTGCTTTATGGCGAGCAGTACGGTGGGCGAACGTTACAACGAAGTGACCTTTATATGGCAGAATTTCGGAGGTCCCAACACTTCGTAATATAGGCATTTCACTGTATACCAGTCACCGCTTTTACGGCGTCGGTATCCTATCGGCCCTACGCACCCGCCGTGGTTGCTTAGTGGCTGTGGTGTTCGGCTGCTAAACACGAGGTGGCGGGATCAAATTCCGCCACGGCTGCTGCATTTCGATGGAGGCGAAATGCCAACTCCCGTGTACTTAGATTTAGGTGCCCGCTAAAGAACTCCAGGAGGCCCATATTATTCCGGATACCCCCACTACGACGTGCCTCATAATCAGATCGTGGTTGTGGCACGTACAACACCATAATCCTTATTTTTTTAAGGGTCCTACCAGTTCTCAGGTCTCGATTACACGATACTGGAAAACTAGATACAATATCTTGGTTCAGCTCAACATATAATTTCCACCGACGTAGCTGTTTGTGTCAACGTGTGATCTGCTGTGGCTCGTTGGCTCTCCTAGTCTTGCTTTTGGTGTGTCATTGTTTAAGTTAGTTTTGATTTATGTCGCGAAAAAGGTAGCGAAGGGTGGGACGTAGGTGTGAGGAGACTACTTGCCCAAGGACGTGTGTGTCTACCTTTAAAGTCTGGTAAAGGTTAGTGAAGATTGCAGCCACAAGCTTGAACATATCGAGGCTATCTATATATATAATGCTGTTCATCTACTCGCACACTGTATGCTTGTCCGGAAAACCCATTTTGCTGAATCAATCCCCCATGCACGCGTTTCGTTTCTGCTGTCTTTGGGACACGTTCCGCTTAAAGAGAGTAAGCTCAACCTTAATAACTGAAAATTATTAAGGCTAGATCAGGCTGCTGAGCGCCGTAGTCGGGGCTGTGCTGAGTCGTTCGGACTGAACCATGTTCTGGAGAAAATAATAAATTGACAATGATCACTTAAGCTAGCTATAATGACACTTTTCCATTTAGGGTAATTCCTGTAACGTGTATTTCTCAACATGTGTGGGATGTGTCGCAGGAAAGTAGAAATAGCATGAAAGCTGACCGACGAATAAATTGGGACGCTTACGTCCAAAAATCTAAGCTTGGGCTGTGATAGACGCTGGGGTACGCGGCTAAGAATTCATTTGGACCAATTGGGGTTCCTTTACACACATGGAAATGTCGGCAAACGAGCAAGTTTATTTATTTATTTATTTATTTATTTATTTATTTATTTATTTATTTATTTATTTATTTGAATTTCACGCCACTGGGCCCTGTACTCAGCAGCAAAGCTCCATAGACCCTCAGCCACCGCGGCAGGTGTCCACGCAAAGAAAGAAGCATCGCTCAAGCTGCACAATCACTCGGAATCACTCTGCAGCACGCTCGGTTTGGTTTCGTTTGGTCGCTACGGATATGGCTCAACCCTATACGAGGGATCGGCCATGAATCGGGCGGCAGAAGGTAAGAAGGGAAGAATACTTATATAGAATATGTCTTACGCACCGCTGTTCATTCCACTAAAGACAAACCCTAAAGACAACTATTAAATTAGTTTAGAGTGTATAGGTGTTCTTGAATACCTGTAGTATCATTATTTTCGCGGTAACACACACACACACACAACACACACACAACACACACACACACACACACACACATATATATATATATATATATATATATATATATATATATATATATATATATATATATATATATATATATATATATATATATATATATATATATACAGGGGATTTATTGAGGTTCGTAGCGACCGCCGGTTCAAGGATGCACCGAGCACCGTGCTCGAGCCTCTTCTGCGCGCTTGATGCTGCAGATGCTGCTGACTCTGCGCTCACGTTCGTTATCTTCCTTAAAATATGTATATATATATATATATATATATATATATATATATATATATATATATATATATATATATATATATATATCGGTTGGTCACCAGAAGAGAAAATAGAAGGGCAAAATTTCGTTATTTTTCATCTCACGCCTGAATCCCATGAGGTCGAAACATCATAGTAAGGTCACGCATTTTAAGATATAGCCACTTATTTGAGTTGAGCCCTTTCGGAGACGTGAAAATTCTCCGAACTCGCTAAGTTCTGTTTTTCGCTTAATCGAGAGTGCAGCCCTTGTTCCCCAACAAAAACTTAACGAGGCCCAAGAGGACGCTGTGAAAATGCATGACGTCATAGGCCAGTTAGTGCGGGAACTTTAAGGCAGCGTCAGTACCTGTGTTTCGTTTTCGCGTCTTTTCTGGCTTTCCAAGCCTCGTCTCGCAGTAAGAGCAACCTTTTTGGCGTCTTAGAAGGGGACTTCATTAAAGCAACTCGAATAGATTTTCTCTTTAGCGTTCCTTTCTGCTCTCAATATAAACTCCATGAATTACTTATTCCTCCCCGTACGCCGCTAATACATGCACTTGACCTTTTCGAGCACTTCCAGTCACGCTAACAGCTTCGCTGTATTAGCTTGCAGAGCAAATGTAGAAGCAAATGGAA
The DNA here is from genome assembly GCF_050947875.1 of Dermacentor variabilis. Taxonomy (NCBI): domain Eukaryota; kingdom Metazoa; phylum Arthropoda; class Arachnida; order Ixodida; family Ixodidae; genus Dermacentor; species Dermacentor variabilis. Next base: position 210,793,944 of record NC_134568.1, read on the forward strand.
CAGTTAGCAACATATTTACTCGCTATAGGTAGCAGTTGCCCATGCCGTTAGAAATGAAGCTTAATTTCCAGTATTTCTCTTTACCGAGCTGTTCCTTCCACTATCAGTATTCGCAGAAAATTGAGCGAAGATGTGAATTAATAAAAAACAGAGCACGCCAACACCAGTAATACTGCCACGTTATATTGACGGTGGAACACACAGTAGCAAGAAATGTGAACCACGAAACTCCTTATTGGGCGAACCTGTGCCTTGAAAAAAGGTTTACACTCAAAGCACAATGAAAGCTTCGAGCGCAGTCGGCGATCGTCGAATATCTGATCTGCGGGTCAAACGCGTCGACTTTTACGCACGACTCTTCGAACATATAGACGCAATTGCTGGTGCCCGCATGCCTTCCAGAAAGTCGCATGGGCGCTTGAATGGGCATATTGGTGATGCTGCAGAATGCTCCAGAAAGTACCACACAGATAGTGTCGCGAATACAATCTGATTCCACAAAGTTAGGCAAGAACATGCACAACAGATATAACCACAGATAGCATGCAAATAAGTAACAAATCATGCAGGCGCGTCTCGGGCTGAGCGATGACCTTAAGTTGTTAGCGGGTGAAAGGCAGTCCCCGGAAAAGGGTTAAATAAGTACATGTGTCATTGCCCCTCTCTTAAAAAGCATCGTCCAAATGTTACAAACACGAGAGCAAAAGCTAAACACAAGTAGTAACAAAATTACAAACAAAAAAGAAACAATTCCCCAGAGTTCGTTATCGCTGGTAGAAAGGCTTAAGGCGCACAACATGGACTACTTCAGGTCACGCACGGCAGCGCTGTGATTGCGTAAAGCCATCTGGCACGACCTCATAGTCCAGCACGCAAATACGTCGGATGTTCTTGTAGGGTCCGAAATAGCGTTGCAAGAGTTTGTCACGAACTGCCCGTCGGAGAATTGGGGAGGAAACCAAAACACTGTCGCCGGGTTGGTATTGCACGCAGCGTCGTCTAAGATTGCAGTGTGGGCTTTCCGCGTTTGTCCTGTTCTTGATGCGTAGGCTGGCGAGTTGTCGTGCTTCTTCGTCGATCTGGAGATAGGCGGCGACGTCGAGGTTTTCTTCGTCGGTGACGTGCGGCAGCACAGGTCAAAGGTCGTCGTCGGATTCCTTCCGTAAACAAGTTTGGACGGCATGACCTGCGTTCTTTCTTGCACTGCTGTGTTGTAAGCGAAGGTTACGTACGAAAGATCGGCATCACACATATTGTGTTCGACGTCGACGTACATCGTTAAAATGTTAGCGACCGTCTTGTTGAGGCGTACAATTAGACCATTTGTCTGCGGGTGGTAGGTGATTGTCCTACGGTGACTAGTCTCGCTATATTGCACCATGACATGAGTAAGCTCAGCTGCAAAACCTATTCCTTTGTCGGTAATGAGGACTTCTGGCACACCATGTGCAGCAGGATGTTCTCAACGAAGAGTGTCACACTTCTGTCGCACTACCTTAGGCAGGGCGTTCGTTAAAGCGTAACGGGTAAGGTAGTCGGCGGCCATGACGATCCACTTGTTTCCGAAGGTTAACTTTGGAAATGGCCCCTACAAGTCCATCTAGATCTGTTGAAACCGTCGGCAAGGAGGCCTGATCGGCTGCAGCAATCTCGCTGGCTTTGTCGGTGGTGTCTTGCGTCGCTGAATGTCTCGGCACGTCTTGACATAATGGGCGACGTCGCCCTTCAAGAATGGCCAGTAGCACTTCTCCTGCATCTTAACGAGCGTACGGGAAAACGCAAGGTGTCCTGACAATAGGTCATCACGAATGGCGTGCAGAACCTCTGGCCGCAGTGCTGAAGGCACAACCAGAAGTTAGATTGTGCAGACTGGCGAGAAGTTTTTTTTACGAGGATGTCATTTTCCAAAAAACGAAATACAATCCGCGCCTAAATAATCTTGGGACAAAGTCGATGTTCCCTTCCCAGAACTCTACAACGCTTTTTAGCTCCGGGTCTGCTCGCTGCTTTTCGGCGAAGTTGTCGACACTTATTGTTCCTAGGAAAGAGCCGTTGTCCTGGTCGTGTTGCAACAGCGGGCCAATAGGATCCCCGGAGAGCCTGTCGACATCAGAGTGTTTTTATACGGACTTCTACGTCAAAGTTACGTCGAATTCTTGCAGTTGGAAGCTCCAACTGTTAGGCATCCTGAAAGGTCCTTTAACTTCGCCAGCCAACGCAGTTCGTGATGGTCGCTTACGACATTAAACGACCTGCCATATAGGTAACGGTTAAATTTCGAGGTAGCACAAATTATGGAAAGGCATTCTTTTACCGTCGTTGAATAATTGGCGTCCGCTTATGTCAGCGACCGGCTTGCGTAAGCTATGACCCTTTCAAGTCCATGTTTCCTCTGTACTAGAACAGCGCCGAGCCCTACGCTGCCTGCATCGGTGTGAATTTCGGTATCGGCGTCTTCGTCGAAGTGGGCGAGTACTCGTGGTCACTGCAGGCGTCGATTCAATTCCTCAAATACCTCAACTTGCGGTGTTTTCCATCTAAATTCGACGTCAGAGACGATGCGTCGAATTTCGTGGAGATGCGGGAGAAGTTTTTTTGACAAAGCGCCTATACAGGCACACCGACCAGGAAACCTGCGCACGGCCTTCTTGTCGTCAGGCTGCGGAAAGCTTGCAATGGCAGCTGTTTTCTGCGGATCAGGAACAACTACTGACTTGCTGATCACGTGTTCCAGAAACAGAAGCCTTTCTTAAGCGAAGTGGCATTTCTCCGGCTTCAGGATCACCCCAGATTGCTTCTAGCACTGTCTCAAGGCGCTTAACGTGGTCGCCGAAGCTTTAGGCAAAGAAGACGACGTCAGCAAGGTAGAGTAAGCAAGTCTGAAATTTCAAATCAGCCAATACCATGTCCATTACACGCTAGAAAGTTTCGGGTGCCGAGCAAAGACCAGATCGCATGCCCCCTAGCCTCCCCGTAGTCGGCGCTTAATGGTAAGGAGCCCTTGTTTGGGTAAAACGAAGTACATGCAGAGAAACTCTGTATAGCGTTAACACTTTAGAATACAGCACCGAGAATACAGCACTTAGAATACAGCAAAAGGCCCCCCATTGACATGTCCCCCAAGATTAAAGTAATGAAATGAAAAGTACCAAAGTTGAAAAATATGGGGACACTTGAGTTGCGGAGCTTCAAGTGGTGGTATTTCACAGTGAAAGTGACGCAGTGTGCAGACGTCAGATGCTTGGTTGCGAGACCACCAGAAATTTCTTCACCAGACGCCAAAAAATTGAGCTACTTGTAGTTCGATGTATAATATTTGTAACGTCTCGTCTATCACTTATGCCTATCCAGAATTCTGTACAAAAATAAAATATTGACAGGCGCGTGTTTTCAAGTATTTCCTTTAACTACAAATGCTAAAAGGGGCGACGCTGTTGATATAACACGGCAGATTAAAGTTCCAAGACACCACGATGTCGATTTTGTCAATCTCCACGATCACCACGAACATGAATGTGATCGTCTTACTCGTGTACCTCCAGCCTGGCACGTTCTCGACAGCAATGTTTAAATTTTTGCTTAAAGTTTCTTGTTATTTAGCACATGTAACCGTGTCACCAGTTAGAAAGAGCATTTAGAAAGGAGCTCTGGTATAATCAATATAATGTGCGCCTTATCAAATTGACAGAGGCCCACTTTTTCCAATTTGCTGACGTGGATTGAGACTGAACAAACATGGAAGATTCAGATATAACACTGTTTGAAAAAGAACAACTTATCTGTCCACTCTTTCAGCATATATTTACAAAAAGATAAGAATATGTTCATGCCTCACTTAGGACATTTCAAGGCCGTCGCCATCTTACCGAGGGCACGAAAAGACATAAATCTATAGTGAAGAATGGGAAGCGCTTTCTTCTCATTTCCTACATGTTTAAGCTGGTAATTAAGCTGAAAAGACACTACTCAGTCTGTATCTTTGGGTCACTGGTATAAGAGGAAACCTGAACGTCATGGCAATTTTTAGGCGAGGTCGTGGTATCAGTAGTCAGCCAAAGGTAATATTTTAGCTAGGAACAACGAGTTGTTATTTTCAGTTAACCTAGCATTTGCATTAGCATACAATAGGCACTTAAGCTGTGATGGGACTCTAGCTGGCACGGCTCTGTTTCACAGCTAAAGTCGGGCAAGCGCTGGCTCTGCAGGTAAGAAACTGCGAGGACCGCCACTCCAGAACATTGCTTTAAAAAAAGCTACTTTTACACCCTCGGGAATGTTTATAGTAACAGGACGGACCACTGTCACGCGTGGCAATAAAATGTCAGTGCCACCATTACAACTCAAGCTAACTTTGGTTACAGTTGCAGTGGGCTACACCATAGAGTTTCCTACAATAATGGCTAAAAGAAACTCTGGCACTGCAATCGTTCTGCTTCCATGGGAATGATGGTTAGTACATGGACTTTTCTAAACTCCATGCTTGTGGCTACACACCTTCGAGGCTTTGTTTATTACGTCTTGTCTGCCTTATTTGACCTAAATGTCAAAGCAGTGTATATCACAAGAAGCCAACAAACACTGACACCAAGGACAACATAGGGGAAATTACTTGTGCTTAATAAATGAAATAAAGAAACGATAAATTAATGGAAATGAAAGTGGATGAAAAGCGACTTGCCGCAGGTGGGGAACGATCCCACAACCTTCGTATTTCGCGTGCGATGCTCTACCAATTGAGCTACCGCAGCGCCGTTTCCCCATCCACTTTCTTGGGTATTCAGGTTTCCTCGTAGAGCCCTGGGAGTGTTAGCCTGCGCCACCACCCACAGACCTTAACGGAGGATGCAGAACATCCTTTCTGGCGCAGGCGTCACGAGAACGCGATCTTTTTTTGGGGAAGCCAACCAGTCAATAAATCCACACATGCTAACTGAAGGCATCAATGTTGCCGGATTCGAGACCACCACCACCACCACCATCATCATCATCATCATCATCATCATCATCATCATCATCATCATCATCCTGGTTACGCCCACTGCAGGGCAAATGCCTCTCCCCTATTTCTCCAACTACCCCGGTCATGTGCTAATTGCGGCCATGTTGCCCCTGCAAACTTCTTAAGCTCATCCGCCCACCTAACGTTCTGCCGCCCCCTGCTACGCTTCCCTTCCCTTGGAATCCAGTCCGTAACCCTTAATGACCATCGGTTACCTTCCCTCCTCATTGCATATCCTGCCCATGCCCATTTCTTTTTCTTGATTTCAACTAAGATGTCATTAACTCGTGTTTGTTCCCTCACCCAATCTGCTCTTTTCTTATCACTTAATGTTACACTCATCATTCTTCTTTCCATAGCTCGTTGCGTCGTCCTCAATTTAAGTAGAACCCTTTTCGTAAGCCTCCAGGTTTCTGCCCCGTAGGTGAGTACTGGTAAGACACAGCTATTATACACTATTCTCTTGAGGGATAATGGCAACCTGCAGTTCATCATCTGAGAATGCCTGCCAAACGTACCCCAGCCCATTTTTATTCTTCTGATTATTTCAGTTTCATGATCCGGATCCGCGGTCACTACTTGCCCTAAGTAGATGTATTCCCTTACCACTTCCAGTTTCTCGCTACCAATCGTAAACTGCTGTTCTCTTCCGAGACTGTGAAACATTAGTTTTCTGCAGATAATTTTTAGACCCACCCTTCTGCTTTGCCTCTCCAGGTCAGTGAGCATGCATTGCAATTGGTCCCCTGTGTTACTAAGCAAGGCAATATCATCAGCCAATCGCAAGTTACTAAGGCATTCTCCATTAACTTTTACCCCCAATTCTTCCCAATCCGGGTCTCTAAACACCTACTGTAAACACGCTGTGAATAACACCGGAGAGATCCTATCTCCCTACCTGATGCCTTTCTTTATTGGGATTTTGTTGCTTTCTTTATGGAGGACTACATTGGCTGTGGAGCCGCTATAGATATCTTTCAGTATCTTTACATACGCTCATCTACACCCTGATTCCGTAATGTCTCCATGACTGCTGAGGTTTCGACTGAATCAAACGCTTTCTCGTACTCAATGAAAGCTATATATATATAAAGGTTAGATATATTCCGCCCATTTCTCTATCACCTCATTGATAGTGTGAATATGGTTTATTGTTAAGTAGCCTTTACGAAATCCTGCCTGGTCCTTTGGTTGACAGAAGTTTAAGGTGTTCCTGATTCTATTTGCGATTACCTTAGTAAGCTGAGTACTGAGTACTTACTGATTAAAGTAAGGTGATCCGTCTATAATTTTTAGAGTCTTCGACGTCCCCTTTCATATTATGGATTAGGATTATGTTGGCGTTTTTCCAATATTCCGGTACGCTCGAGGTCATGAGGTATTGCGTACACAGGGTGCCCAGTTTTTCTAGAACAATCTGCCCAGCAACCTTCAACAAATCTGCTGTTACCTGGTCCTCCCCAGCTGCCTTCCCCCTTTGCATAGCTCCCAAGGCTTTCTTTACTTCTTCCGGTGTTACTTGTGGGATTTCAAATTCCGCTAGACTGTATAAATCTCTATAGAACTCCTCAGCCACTTGAACTATCTCATCCATATTAGTAATGATATTGCCGGCTCTGTCTGTTAACGCATGCATCTGATTCTTGCGTACTCCTAGTTTCTTCTTCACTGATTTTAGGCTTCCTCCGTTCCTGAGAGCATGTTTATTTCTATCAATATTATACTTCCTTATGTCAGCTGTCTTACGCTTGTTGATTAACTTCGAAAGTTGTGCAAGTTCTATTCTAGCTGTAGGGTTAGAGGTTTTCATATATTGGCGTTTCTTAATCAGATCTTTCGTCTCCTGCGATAGCTTACTTGTGTCCTGACTAACGAAGTTACCACAGACTTCTACTGCAAACTCCTTAATGATGCCCATAAGATTGTCGTTCATTGCTTCAACACTAAGGTCCTCTTCCTGAGTTAAAGCCGAATATCTGTTCTGGAGCTAGTTTCGCCATTCGGGCTCATCCACGTCACATTTCGGCTATCCCGCCTGCGGAAGAAGGTATTCATTATCCGCATATTATTGGGTTCTGCAAACTCTGCTAATAACTCTCCCCTGCTATTCCTAGAACCTATGCCATATTCCCCCACGGACTTGTCTCCAGCCTGCTTCTTGCCTACCCTGGCATTGAAGTCGTCCTCCAGTATAGCGTATTTTGTTTTGACTTTACCCATCGCCGATTCCACGTCTTCATAGAAGCTTTCGACTTCCTGGACATCATAACTGGTTTTAGGGGCGTAGGCTTGTACGACCTTAAATTTGTAAATCTTATTAAGTTTCAGAACAAGACCTGCGACCCTCTCGTTAATGCTACAGAATTCCTGTATGTTACCAGATATATCCTTACGCGGATTTTTCTTTTTTCATTTAATCCGCTGGAAAATTGTGCGGCACCGGGATTTGAACAACGGTCCTATTGCATGCGAGGCGGATGCTCTACCTCTACGCCACCGCTGCACCCTCGTTATGTATTGCGTTATGTAATACGTTATGTAATACTTTATGTAACGTGACCCACGTTATGTAATAAATGGGAAGAAAGAGGGTTAACCGAGGGGCCCAATTTTTATTAGTCATGTCACAAGAAGCCAACAAACACTAACACCAATACTTTGGCGGCGGATGTTCTACATCCGCCGCCAAGTTTGGTAAAGCATATGACTAATAAAAATCGGGCCACTCGGTTAACCCTCTTTCTTCCCATTTAAAGCAATGTGCACTTTTTCTAAATGCAGAAGGCAATAAGATCGAGTGCGCGAAAACGCACAACCGATACTAATTGCTGCGGATCCTGCCAGTCGAGGTGTCCAAATCGAAACACGCAAAACGTTTTATCACGCGGCCTTACCCAAGAGTAATTTTCAAGGGTGTTCATGTCTGTTGTCAACACATCCATTTGTGGCGCAATCGTTTCGATATTGAGCTTCTGTGCTCTGCTGTGTTCGAATCCTGCTATCGGTCAATTTTAATATTGTTCATTTAATTATTTATATCGCGGTTCCTTGTTGAAAATGATCAGCTTGCTATACGACGAAGCCGTATAATCCTAGGACAAAGTTTAGGCATATCCATGTACGAACCATCAATCCCATGCCTACACATTCTGGCTGAACCAACCTGCTTGCTGCTCCTGTAGAAAGCAGCAACATAGTCCCCTCTAGTTTTAGAGCGGGTCTAAACACGTTACTGCGTATAGCGTCCACGTCCATCGGCGTAAGCGCGCCAACACGCTCGTGCCACTGCTCGCGCTTTCGTCGTCTTCTTCCACAGCTCGCTCCGATGCCTGTCATCGTGCCAGCGATACCATAATTCCCCTCCCTCTGCGAAGGCTCTGGTGGCATTGGCACACTGCCAGTCGGTGCGGTGATTGCGATCGCAAATTCCTTGCCGCAATATATCGCGAAACGAACAGACATATCGAGCAGCGCGCAAATTTCGCCATAGGCAGTATCGTAATCGTCGGAATTTTTTTTACGTATGTGAAACTTTAGGGGTTCAACGTTTTTAGCACAGGTAGTACGTTTTTTGATATAGGAGAAACGTGAAAAAGTGAATAAAAATTCCACCGTGATCTGATTATAAGTGCAATCAGTGATTGCGTAGTGGTGTGTGTCAAGTCCCTCTCTTTTTCAATCTACGCGTTTTTAGCGTTTCCACGTAGAAAAAAAAAAGGTCCCAAAGGGTCGAAGACAAGGTCTCGGAACCGCGTCCGCGGCGGGTGCCCAGACCCACTAAAAATACGCCGGACTCAAATCTTATAAATTTGAAAATAAACTTTACGCTTCAAAGCGTCGAAGGGACTATTGCAAATAAAGAAGACGAAGACGTTCGATGCACGGGCAACCGCCACGAGCGCTGGTACGTTCAGTTGCTGCCATTGACTGCAACGCTCAGACGTCTGGTTCCGGTTCTGACAGCCGTCATTTTGCTTGATTCCTGTAAGTACCGAAGCCCTGGACCCTCACGTCCGCCGAGCAAGGCACAATTCAGTCTGCAGGCCGACGTTCCAGGGATTTCGTCTTTCACAGCGTCCAACCTGGCACCGCTCGAGCTCCGCGGTGGATGATGCTGATGAACCTGAGGCGACAGCGATGTTCCAAAGAAAGCATCTGCGATGTCGGACCATGGAACAGCCGCAAGCGCAAGTACGCCGCGTGCTTCGTCGGCAACTGGCCCAGCCAGTGCCTGTCGGCCAACCAGCTCTCTTCGAACCTGCGCTACCACTGGAGCATACTGAGCCATCGCCGGGTGAACCACGACATGTCGTGCATGAGCAGCACGGCCAACGGCTACTTCCTCCTCGCGGAGCGTCCTATATGGAACGAATTTCCGTCGGTCATCAACTTCGAGCTACGCGAAGTCCGTCCTGGAGAGCTGGCCCTGACGTGTCTGCGCAGTCGCCTGGTTTCCGACGCGTCCTCCATGCAACACTGGTACTCGTTCGGGCTGGTCCACTGGTTGTTCATGAAGCGCTGCTGCATCAAGTTCGTGGAACTGAGCGAGTCGCACGTCACCCACAATCACTTCCTCTTGCTGCACGACTTCTGGCTGAGCCGCAACCTGGGAAACGTCAAGCTCGGCAGCTACCGCTCGGACGATTACCTGCCCAGGGACCTCGTCGATGCACTCCGCTCCGCGGTCACCACGCTCCACACGCTGGAGCTGATGAGCATGCGCTTCGTCGGCTTGCAAATGCTGTGCGTGATGCTCGGCAGGTGCAGAAGCAGCGACGTTCTGCGCGAGTACGCCGCATACCTGCTCGGCAGATGTCCCATCATATGCCTGCCGGTCAGCCAGCTCTTTTCGAACCTGCCCTACCTGCGAAGCATCCTGAGCCATCGCCGGGTGAACAACGAAAACTGCCGCGCGGCCAGCGAGTTCAACGTCTGCTTCCTTCTCGTGGAGTTCTCCCTGTGGAACGAATTCCTGAGGGTCAACTTTGAGCTACGCGCAGTTTGTGCAGCACGGCTGGCCTTAACGTGTCCGAACGGACGCGTGGTTTCCACGTCTTCCAAAAGGCAGCGCAGGCACTCGTTCGTGGGAGTGCACACGGTGCTCAAGGAGCAGTGCTCCAATAAGTTCTTGGAGTTATGCGAGCCACGCATCTCGCAAAACCATTTCTGTTCCGGGACGGCCTCCACATAAGCCGCAACATGTGGTGCATCAACTCGCCCGGGTACCTCGCCGAAACGCTCCACCAATCGGTGACGACTCTTGACAGGGTGGAGGGGATGCACATGGCTCCTCGAATCTCGGCGTGCAGACACTGTACGAGCCATAGCTCTGCATGCGCCCTTCTTCCTCGAGAACTGGATCCACGGGACCAAGACAGTGACACTGTGGGGCGCTGATACACTGCGCTTCGCGGGCAGCGCCAGATCCATGTTCATGACCCGTTCGCTACAGTTGACTTTTGTTACGTTTACGTCTACTTGGAGTTTCGCAGCATACTTTGTGATCGAGGAGTTCGTACTGAGCCACTCGACGCCGGACTCATACGGGCCGCACCACGGTTTTCCGGCAGCTATGCGCTTCGTTGCCGACCAGTGCGCGCTGCTTAAGCTGTTCGGGATTTACAACTTCGAACTGAACTAAGCGGTTCTATTGCGGTGCCTTCGCTTGGAGGATGACAAAATTGAAATTTCCGCACTTCAAATAAACCTTATTCTTGCTCATAATTCGTTTTTTTTCGAGAAATAATGCACTGCAACAGTAAATAAAGAATAATGTGTCACTTTAGGATAATATACCGCTTGCTTTTGGTGTTCTCTGCCAAAATGGGTCGTAACGGCCTTTAAGACTAGGCATACCGATCATGTTGCGTCGCATTAACCTTATCTGAGCTCTGTAGTTCCCTAGACATTGGACCATGCAGTTTGAGCTCCCCTGTAATATAAGGGCGAGCGGGTTGCATCCCATATCTTTTCAACCTATCTCAGCCGGAGGTCGTTCCCGGCCATTCTCAGCATATGACCGCGTGCCGATATCTGGAGAGTACGTTTGAGGTAGCCTGGATGTTAGTTAATGTCTGATAACAGCTGTTTCGACTCGAAGCGATCGATCTGTACGTGTGTGCGATGTGTACAAACGTTTGAAAGAAATGTCTGTTTTCTGTCTTCTGGACGGAGAACGAGAAGTGCAAACTCACTCGCGTCCGATCCGCAATTACTTGTTTCCTGGTGAAATCTCGCTACGGCAGGAAATCAGGTACCAATTGAGGCAGAAAGGGGAGAGGAACCCAGGGATACTATTTTTGGTACCGATATCATCTCACGAAGTCTCACAAGCGGCGCTAAAATTACCAAAGAGCACGATAGCGCTGGCAGCTGCACCGCGCCTGTGAAAAACAAGAGGGCGATGCAGAAGGCGGCGCGAACACCTGCGCTTGATGCGAACAGCGCTAAGCGTGCCCCCAAGAGTTTAAACTCATCGTCAGACCGAATAACGAAATACCAGTACGATCACTCATGAGCCTCCTTCTGGGGGAGGCAGTCATCGCCGCTTACCAAGGGAATATTCAGGATGAGCAATTTATGCTCCGCATAACGTCGGGCACGAACATCGTTAACGTGTTGACGCTGGAGCAGGAGGTAGCTAAAGCTAGTCGCAAGCTTAGGACGATTACAATCAACGGGCGTCCACACGCAGTTAATGCGTTTGTCGACACCGGAGACGGAGCGGTGAGTGGAGTGATCCTGAAACCCTGAAAGCAAACAATAATGCACACACATAAACGTGGAGGGGATTCAGACGAGAATGATATGGGACTCTAAGACCTTCTACGGATCCTTCATCTTGTAGAAAGTGTATTATCAGGGATGGGGGGAGGAAGGGGAGGAGGGAGCCAGCTGCCATGTTATTCCTAACTGAATACGGTGAAGGTGGAACATAGAACAGACGTCGACCTGCAAGGAGACACAAGAGTCTGCAGAAGTGCGGCATACAAGATCCAGTCGAAAACCGCGAATGCAGCCCGCAATGCGCCATTTGCAGTGAGGTGCATATTACCGGCGATCGCAGCTGCAAGAAATGTCTGAAGCCCATACAAAAACGAGACCACTACGGACAGGGACTGCAACGAGGTAGGAACTCACCACGCCCTGGTGCCCAAAGCCAACGACAGCACTGGTTCTAGTCGGTGGAGAAGGAGCGGCGGTACAGCGACAGGGAGTACCCGGACCTCCCCGGCATGAGAACGAGGCCGGTAATCAAAACGACACCCAGATGTCTGTCCAGACCCAGATCAAGATGAAGATCGAGATCGAGATCGCGAACAAAGGTCCAGAGCAAGGAAGTTAAGAAACCTTCTGTACGTTTGCCCGAACCCCCTTCCCAGACTCACCAGAAGTCCAGGGCAGACCCGACCCATCAACGGGCAATAGTACAGGCAATCTGGGCACAAGTCGTATCCCCGACTGCCATGGGTGTAACACACCGTCCAGAATATTTAAAGCTCATAGAGGAAAGCAGAATACTTAGGGACAGTTTGGCTTAAATAAAGCGAGAATTGGCCGCTGTCAAGCGACCCCTACCGGACACGGAAAAACAACCCCACTAGAGGCAATACCAAAAACGCAAGAGAGCGAGGAAATAGATATCGCAACACAGCCGTTTAACATGACACAACAAATGCAAGTAATGTTTGCAGAAATACTTAAACCCCCCTCCCCCCGAAAAACAAATAGCAACACCGCAAACATAGCTAAGAAGGCCACGCGGAAACGCACCACTATACTACCCCGATGATGATGATGACTCGATGACCGAAAGCTATCGATAATACGGATAACAAAACCACCAACAATGGCTAACAACCAAACAAGCAACAAGAAAAATCACGACGCATGGCAGTGGAACTGCCGGAGGCTACCAAACAAATATTCGTCCTTATTTCAATACATAGAATCGGTGCCAGTCCAGCCGGATATTTTATGTATGAAAAAATTCGCAATAAGCACAGAGACATAAAAGGGCACGTACTTCACACGCACCTGGTATACACACATTCCCCGTCAACGACGTCCAACACCAAATAATCACGACATGGCCACATAAACGAGGAAGATCAGACTTATCACTGCTGACATATACAGCCCACTGGAACAACGGGTCGCGGATTTCGCAGAAATCATCGCAAACACTAAGTTGATAGCAGGAATGAGGGATAAAGCATAATTTGGGGGATTTCAATGCCTCTCACGCAGATTTGGGCTATTCCACAGACTCCCCAAGGGACGAAACCTCTTTTGGGTAACGGAGCACCAGAACTTAGAATTAATAAAACACTTGCACGAGCCAACGTGGCTAGGTAATAGCGTCACCAGAGACACCGCCCCATATCTCACTTTTATAAATGACCCCGAACACCTTACATGGAAAACATTGAAGAAATTCTGGGAAGTGATCACTATACCATAGGCATATCCATTTATTCACCAAAAATCAGAAGAGTAACTGGGACAGCCACATTAACGGTTTGGACAGCGTACCTACCTGAACAAAAACGCGTGCACAAAATAAAGGAAGCTGTGGGATAAGAACAAACTTTGTCGCAGATGCATGAAAACCTACACGCACAATAAACACCACAACAAAAAAGCCAGTGGTAGACCCACACCTTTTACACTTACGGGAGGGGAGACGTAGCTTAACGAGGAGGTGGAAGAAACAGAGGCACAACAGTAAACTCAAAATCCGTATAGCACAAACACAGCAGGTAAACGAATATGCACAGACATTAGGCAATAACAATTGTCTTCAGTTCTGCGATTCGTTACAAGACACCCTGCACACCAAAATAAGAAAGACATGGCTATCTTAAGAAGCACGATGGACTCGACAAACACGAAAACGCTATTGAACACAAGCCTCCAACAAATACGTAAGAAGTCCAAGGGAACAGATGCGGAACTCGTATAACATCTCAAGACTTATCTTGGCACAGAACAGACATCACATACGGATACCGCGTCGGTGACATACAGTGCCATCGAAAACAACAAACTCGGCAGCCCAATACGGTGGCAGAGATTTATGCAGCGGCCCAGTCTTTCAATAAGAACACCGCTCCCGGTAGTGATCGAATCACGAACGCAGTGATTCGCAACTTAAATCACGACACATTAGCTCAACTAACGGACTTCTTTAACAACAACGTATGGAACCTTGGCACACTGCCACGTGATTGGAAGGAAACTAATATAATCCCCATGTGAAAACCAGGAAAGCCCCAAAGCACCCCAAACCTACGACCGATATCACTCACGTCATGCATAGGAAAAATTTTCGAGAAGGCAGTTCAAACGCGGCTTAGTTTGGCTATGTCGAAGCTAGGGTACTCTTTCCAAATTCCATGTTAGGCTTTCGACCACACATTTCAGCGCAAGAGGTCTTACTACTCTTAAAAGAGAAGGCGCTCAACCCACCTAACGGAGGCGAGGATTGTATAATCCTAGCGCTAGACAACAAAACGTTTTCGATACAATCTCTCATCTCACTATCCTCGAGAAACTTGAGAAACTTGGATGTGGAGAACGCACATACAGTTAGATAAGATCTTTCTTATCGAACAGAACGGCAACAATAGGTTTTTAGGGTCCAACGAGATCCGCACACGTCACACCAACCAGCAAAGGAACCCTACAAGGTGTCATCCCATCCCCACCCTTTTCAGCGAAGGAAAAGTGAAATTGGCACAAGTACTCGGAGAGAATCAAGATCTGGGACTCTCCATATACGCAGACGACATCACGCTATGTGCACACAGAGGCTCAAACGGCGGGAAACAGGAAACGCTGTAGAAGGCTTGTTGGGACCCACACACATCTGAGCTTATAAATAAATGATAAAAAATCCAGAATAGGGCAGTTAGATTTGTTCTTGGTAACTATTGTCGGCAGCTTAGCATGACAGAAAGCAAACTTAAACTTAAATTGCAAGAGCTGAAGGATCGTAGAAGGCATATCAGATTAAAATTTTTCCACGATATTTGTTATTCTAGAACAGGTATAAACAGCGAACAATATATCCAGGCACCACACTACATGTCTAAGCTACTTCACCACTGTTTGAAGGTCAGGGAATTGTCATGTAGGGGTGACGTCTTCCGTTATTCCTTTTTTATTAGAACTGTTCGAGATTGGAATATTTTGTCATCGAGTATTGTATACATCAGAGAAAATGATGTGTTTTTCCACGCATTGAAATTATTTGTTCATGTATTTATTCAAGTCTGTAACCTCCCTGCTGTAATGCCCTTCGGGGCGATGAAGGTAAATAAATAAATAAATAAATAAATAAATAAGTAAATAAAGGCGATTGAGAAAGCGGAACACTTTTCTCTAGAGGCAGGCTTGGAATGCGCAAGGAAAATATCGAAATACATACGAGTGAAAGCAAAAAAACTCGAGGAGAACTGACCACCCGGAAGTAAGCTTAATCTTGTACGGGCAGCCGATAAGAGAGGTACAGAAACTCAGAATACTAGGATCCTATATAGTAATATTAGGAAGACAACGGCAAAGTACAGCTTTTGATACTCTCCGAAATGTTGTAGCAACACAACTGGCCAAAGCCACGAGTGGTAATAAAATGTCAGTACACCAGTAGGCTTCAAGCTCGTTCTGGTTGCGGCTGCAGTGGGTTACCCATGGCGTTTTCTGGAATCATTACTAGAGGAAACTATTGTGGTGCAATCGTTCAGCTACCATGCTCATCACGGTTAGCACATGGACTTGCCTAATGTTCATGCTTGTGGGTTCCGACATTCTTGTGCTTTTGTTTATTACGGTTTATCTGCCTTCATTGACCTAAATTTCAAAGCAATCTATACTCTTCCTAAATGCAGCAGCCAATAAGACAGTGCGAAAACGCACAATCGCTACTCATTGCAGCGGTTCCGCCTGTCGAGGTGGACAAACCGAAACGCGCCAAGCGTTTAATCTCACTGGCTTATCCGAGAATACTTAAGGGTGTTCATGCCGCTTGTCAACGCATGCATCCGTGGCGTAATTGTTTTAATATCGGTCTTCCGTGCTATCCTTTGTTCGAATCCTGCTGTCGGAAAATTTCATTCTTGTTTACGTTTATTCCTGAAAAGGACGACTTCGAAAATTCACGAAACCGTGTAAAGCCAGAAGGACAAAGTTTACGCAAATCCATGTCCTAACAATAATCCCCATGCCTACCCACCCTGGCTTTCTTGCAGCTCCTTTGGGCACAAGCATGAGAGCTCCCTCTACTCTTTAATGCATGAAACTCTATGGGGTACACCATTTTCGTTTAGGTTAAGTTTTTTTTTATGTAGGGGAAACGGAAAAAAGTAAATAACGTTCAAGCGCGACCTAATTATAGGTATAATCTGCGCTTGTGTGGTGGTCTTTCTCAAGTCCCTTACTCAACCTCCGCATTTGTAGTGTTTCCATGTAGAAAAAACGTCCCAAAGCAGCGAAGGGATTGTTCGAAATAAAGAAGACGAAGGCGTTCGATGCAACGGACGGGCAGGAGCGCTGGCACGTGCAGTAGCTGCCATTGCTTCCAACGTTCAGACGTCTGGTTCAAAGTCTCATCGCCGTCATTTCGCTCGACTACAGTAGGTACCGAAACCCTGGACCCTCACGTCAACCGAGCAAGGCGCAATGCAGCGTGCGATCCGACTCCGTTCCAGGGATTTCATCTTTCACAGCGTCCAACCTGGAAGCAGTCGATATCCGTGGTCGATGATGCTGCGTCTGCGATTCGGGACCATGGAGCAGCCGCAAACGGAAGTACACCGCGTACTTCGTCGGCACCTGCTCCAGCCAGTGCCTGTCGATCAACCAACTCTTTTCGAACATGCGCTACCATTGGAACATCCTGAGCCATCGCCGGGTGAACCACGACATGTCATGCATGACAAGCACGGCCAACGGCTAGTTCGTCCGCGCAGAGCTACCTATATGGAACGAGTTTCTTTCTGTCATCAACTTCGAGCTACGCGTAGTCAGTCCAGGAGAGCTGGCCCTGGCGGGCCTGTGCGGTCCCCTGGTTGCCGACGCTTCCAACATCCAACGCAGGTACTCGTTCGGGCTAGACCACTGGTGGCTCATGGAGCACTGCTGCAACTCGCTCGTGGAACTGTACCAATCACACATATCCCAAAATCATTACATTTTCCTGGACGTCTTCTTGCTGAGCCGCAACCCCGGAAACGTCAAGCTCGGCAGCTACCGCTCAAACGACTACCTGCCCAGGGACCTTGTCGACGCGCTCCGCTCCACGGTGACCACGCTCGATACGCTGGAGATCATGAGCGTGCACTTCCTGAGCGTCGGCTTGTACGTGCTTTGCGAGATGCTTGGTATGTGCTAAACAGCGACCACCTGCGCGAGTACACCGCGTACCTGTTCGGCGGATATCCCATCTTATGCCTGCCGGTCAACCAGCCCTTTTCGAACCATCGTTACCTGCGGAGCATCCTGAGCCACCGCCGAGTGAAGTACGACAACTGGCGCCCATCCAACGAGGCCAGTGGCTGCTTCCTTCTCGTGGAGCTGTCCCTGTGGAACCAATTCCTGTGGGTCATGTTTGAGCTACGCACACTTAGTGGAGGACGGCAGGCCTTAGCGGGTCTGCACGGACACGTGGCCCCAGTGTCTTCCAACATGCAGCGCAGGCACTCCTTCGTGGGAGTGCACCCGGTGCTCATGGAGCTGTCCTCCATCAAGTTCTTGGAGGTATGCGAGCCACGCATATCGCAAAACCACTTCGTGTTCTGTGAAGGCCTCCAGTTGAGCCGCAGAATGTGGTACGTGAAGGTGTACCACTACCTGGGGGAGGACTACTCGCCCAGGTACCTCACCGAAACTCTCCACTCTCCGGTGACGACGCTCGACACGCTGGCGGGCGTGAGTATAACTTCTCGAATTTCGGTGCGCAGCTCCATGCTGTGAGAGCCACTCGGCAACTTCAAAGCTCTGCTCGCGCCTGTGTTCCTCGAGAACTGGATCGACGTGCCCGAGGCCGGAACACGGAGGTGCGCTGAGGTAATGTGCTCCGTGTGCAGCGCCAGATCCACGTCCACGAGCTCTTCACTACGGTCGACTCTGCCTACGTTATCGCCAACTTGGTGTCACACAGCATGGTCATCGAAGAGCTCGTCGTGAGCAACTGAGCACCGAGCGCATACGGGCGATACCACGATTTCGCGGCGCTGTTCGACGCGTCGCCGACGAGCGCGCGCTGCTCGAGACAGTTCTAGATCTAGGGCTTCGAACTGATTTAAACGGATTTCTTCATGTGCCTTTATATACCTTCGATGATTGGAAAAATTAAAAGTGTGGCATTCGACACCAACTTTTTCGTTGATGATTCGTGTTTTTCAGAGAAATAATTCACTGACGGAGTTATTGAAGAGTAGTCTGGCATACTCTAATGATATAGCGTGTGCTTTTAGGACGCACGTACCCAAAGGTGGGGGGGCGGGGGGCCCGGGCCCCCTTGAAGTTTAGCGCCATACCCACCTCCCTGCCCACACCACCACTCCTCACACACATCCCTAAAGCGCCGACAAATCAATCCATTCGGCGGTCAACACTTTGCTAGCTTTTACAGCGAAAGCTATATATGAATAACCTTCCGTAGTCTTTTGGGCGTCCGTCAACAGTAAAAATTATCAAGTGGGCCGATCTTGGTGATAGAGCGGAACGGGTGCAAGATCAATGGCACGTACCCCTGTGGGCTCGGGAACTTCTAACGCGCCCTTCGAATCATATGCCGAGCTCTCAACGCCTGCTTCACCTCCGCCGCGGTGAGGGGTATTGCACTACCTTCGGGCCGACCTGCCGCAAAGGTTTGCTTGCACTTTGCTTTTCGTTTGAGAGCTTTGACGGTCGTCAGCTCTTGCTGCCATTCCATCTTCACAGAGTGGAATGGCTTTTTTTTTTCACTCTTTTTGGATGGCGGTAGTTATAGGCATCTTCTGGGGTGTGGAAGGCCAGTTTTCTCATCGATTTTTGTGCC
The DNA here is from genome assembly GCF_050947875.1 of Dermacentor variabilis. Taxonomy (NCBI): domain Eukaryota; kingdom Metazoa; phylum Arthropoda; class Arachnida; order Ixodida; family Ixodidae; genus Dermacentor; species Dermacentor variabilis. Next base: position 210,812,987 of record NC_134568.1, read on the forward strand.
CGCGGGATAACTTGAGATGAGTTCAGTTGTCACCATCACCATACCGCTCTGAACGAGGCTTAGAGCGGTATGGATACGGCGGCGTGAATGACTATTCTGAATAGCTACCCGGAAGCGTTAGTTTTCGGTCGGCAAGGGACAAGCAGACACGACGAGCGGATGATACGCGTCTCGGGGTCTCTCGGTAAGCGCTGAAAACACTTCGCTTTTTTTATTTTTACGCACAAGTGGCAAGTGCTGTTCAACTTCAGCGAAGATATATCGTGTACCTAGGCGCGTTCAAGACCGCGTTCGTGCGTGAGATTCTGGAAACAAGAGGTTTCCCGAATCTCACAGTGCTTTATTCGCCCGCAAAGGGCGGACAAATCAGCGGATCTTTAAGGCAAGTAGGGCCCTCTGTGCCGTACTTTTCGGCGAGAACGTAGCCTAGCCACCTGCGGGATTATCCTGCTGAGCTATGTGGAATTCTCGGTTGCGGTGGTGGTGGTGATAAACTTTATTGAAAGGGGGAAGGGTAAAGGGGTACGTGGCTGAGGGATCTGGCTCAAGTAAGGCCCTGGGCCTGCTTGGCCTTCTCCGCCCAGTCCACCAGTTCAAGCTGTCGGTCGAACTGAGCCTGAGACTGTCCAGTCAGTCTCGCTGCTGACGGGGAGATGAGAAAATGGGAGCGAGGTGCATTCCCACATTATGTGTGTGAGTGTTCCTGTTTCTGAACAGAGCCTACATTGGTCGCTTTCCTTGCCCCCTGTGATTTTGTTAATGTACTTTGGGTGTGGGTATGTGTTTGTCTGTAGTCACTGAAACGCGACCGCTTGCGTTTTATCGAGTTGCTTGCCGGTGGTGGGAGCGCGCGACGCCTCAAGCGATACCTATGGGCTATTTCATGATAAGTCTCGCAGGGTTCCTCGTGTCTCTCCTCCTCATTCACGCCGGTTGCGGTAGTTAGAAGTTCAATCCCCCCCCCCCGATTTTTTTTATTAATTTGACATTCCGCAGGCTTGGAGTGACGCCTGACACCGGCGAAAGAGGCTCGAGCTATACTAATCCAAGTACAACCAAATTAGGAAGGACCACTAAGCTTGAACAAAGACACTCCCTCACCAGAACAGGAATTGGCCTCCTTGGTGCAGTATTCGGCCACAACGTCCCTGATGAAATCTACAATTACACAATGGCCCTCAGTCCCCAGCAGCTGCGGAGCAGCTGACCAAGGCGGCGGTCAGACCTGTAACGCAGCAGAGGCTGCTAAGAATCTCTGGGTCCGGACAGACCGCCAATAAAAACTTACCCTTGCAACGTTTAACACCCGAACCCTCTCGAGTGAGGCTAGCCTAGCAGGACCCTTCGGGGAACCATCAGACATTGTTTGTGATATTATCGGCCTTAGTGAGATTAGAGGAACTGTTGAGGCTTACACATTTCTAAATAACGGCCTTGTCTCCTGCTATAGAGATCTCCCTGATAAGAAGCAATACGGGGTAGGATTCCTAATCCATAAGGACATAGCGGGTAACATTGACGAATTCTACAGCATTAACGAGAGGGTAGCAGTTGTCGTAATGAAACTTAATAAGAGGTATAGATTAAATGTAGTACAAGCCTACGCTCCAACATCCAGTCATGACGATGACGAAGTAGATAAGCTTTATGAAGATATTGAATTAGCGATGCGAAAAGTGCAAACTCGGTATACAGTAGTAATGGGTGACTTCAATGCGAAAATAGGGATAAAGCAGGCGGGTGAACAGGCAACTGGCAATTAAGGCGTCGATTCTAGAAACGCTAGAGGAGAGATGCTGGTAGAATTCGCAGAACGCAATAAGCTGAGAATAATGAACACCTTAGGAAACTTAGCAACAGAAAGTGGACCTGGAAAAGCCCTAATGGGGAATCAAGAAATGAAATTGATTTCATACTTTCTACCAATCCCAGCATAGTGCAGGATGTAGAAGTGATAGGTGGGGTAAAGTGCAGTGATCATAGGTTAGTGACGGCTAGGATTCACCCCAATTTTGTAAATGGGCCCCGGACCCCGTCAAGCTGCTCCAAGGCAGCTCCTTGTCCCCTGGCCTTTTTCTCTTGGAGAAATAAATGAATCTTGAATCTTGAATTTGCACAGAGAAAGAGTAAAATTGGTCAAGAAAAAAACCGGTCAAGTTAGAGGCAGTAAGGGTAAAGAAGATAAATTTAGGCTGGTACTTGCAAACAAATATGCAGCCTTAGAACAGAGAGATGATGATGATGATGATGATGATGATGATGATGATGATGAAGAAGAAGAAGAAGAAGAAGAAGAAGAAGAAGAAGATGATGATGATGATGATGATGATGATGATGATGATGATGATGATGATGATGATGATGATGATGATGATGTAATGAATGAAACCGGAACGAGGCTGGCTTCAGAGGCAGCAATTGAAGTGGAAGGCAAAGCACCAAGGCAACCTGTAGGCAAGCTCTCCCAAGCAACTAAGGACCTAATAAAGAAACGACAAAGAATGAAAGTGTGCAACTCAAGAGATAAGATACAATTCGCGGAACTGTCAAAACTGATAAACGAAGCAAAATTAGGTGTTATTCGAAATTATAACGTGACAACTCCTGAAGAAGCCGTAAAAAATCGTCGCAGCCTGAAAACAGTGAGAAGTAAACTTGGCATAGGACAAACCAAGATGTATGCACTGAAATATAAGCAGGGTAATATCATCAGCAATCTCCAAGGTATAATAAAAGCAGCGGAAGAATTCTATACTGACCTCTACAGTACCCAGAGGACTCAGGAGTACTCTATTCGAAAAAATAATGAACAGTATACAGAAACTCCTCCTATAACAAGAGATGACGACAGAAAGGCCTTGCAAGGCGTGAAACGGGGAAAAGCAGCAGGAGAGGATGGACTAACAGTCAATTTAATCAAACATGGAGGAGACATAATGCTAGGAAAACTGGCGGCTGTCTATACGAAGTGTCTATCGACCGCAAGTGTCCCAGAAAACTGGAAGAATGCAAACATTATACTAATACACAAACGGGGAGACGCTAAAGAACTGAACAATTATAGGCCCATTAGCTTACTGCCAGTATTATATAAAATACGTACCAAAATAATATCCAATAAAATAAGGGCAACACTGCACTTGAGTCAAAAAGGGAACAGGCTGGCTTCAGGAAGGGATACTCTACAATGGATCACATCTATGTAATTAATCAGGTTATCGAGAAATTCGCAGAACGCAATAAGCCTCTCTATATGACTTTCACAAATTACAAAACAGCATTTGATTCACCAGAGATACCAGTAGTCATAGAGACAACGCGCAATCAAGGAGTACCCACCGCTTACGTAAATTCCCTGGAAAATATCTACAGAGATTCCACAGCCACCTTCATTCTACAGAAGAAAAGTAGGAAGATACCTGTAAAGGGTTCAGACAAGGAGACACAATCTCTCCAATGCTCTTCACTGCGTACTTGGAAGAAGTGTTCAAGCTATTAAACTGGGAAGGTTTAGGAGTAAGGATCGACAGCGAATACCTCAGCAAACTTAGGTTTGCCGATGACATTATTCTATTCAGCAACACTGCGGACGAGTTACTACAAATGATTGAGGACCTTAACAGGGAGAGTGTAAGAGTGGGGTTGAAGATTAATATGGAGAAGACAAAGATAATGATAAATAACCGGGCAAGGGAACAAGGGTTCGAGATCGCAAGTCAGCCTCTAGAGTCTGTGAAGGAGAACGTTTGCCTAGGTCGACTGATCACAGGGAACCCTGACCATGAGAAGGAAATTAACGGAAGAATAAAAATGGGCTGGATCGCATACGGCAGACATCGTGAGTTTCTGACTGGGAGCTCACCATTATCATTGAAAAGGAAACTCTACAATCAGTGCATTTTAGCGGTGCTGACATATGGGGCAGAGACTTGGAAACTGACAAAGAAGCTTGAGAACAAGTTAAGGACAGCGCAAAGACCGGTGGAACGAAGAATGCTATTCATAACTTTAAGAGACAGAAAGAGAGCGGTTTGGATCAGAGAGCAAACGGATATAGACGATATTCTAATAGACATTAAGAGAAAAAAAATGACGCTGGGCAGGTCACGTAATGCGCAGATCAGATAACCGTTGAACCATTAGGGTGACAGAATGAGTACCAAGAGAAGGGAAGCGCAGTAGATGATGGCAGAAGACGAGGTGGTGCCACGAAATTACGAAATTTGCTGGTGCTAGTTGGAATTGGTTGGCGCAGGACAGGGGTAATTGGAGATCGCAGGGAGAGGCCTTCGTCCTGCAGTGGACAAAATAGGATGATGATGAGGATGATGATGATGATGATGATTCAACGATCACGCGCATCGCTGTTGCTTCGTTGGTTGAATCTTCTTTGTTTAGAGTGATCCAGGGACCAGGAAAGGGATTCCTTCGTAGTCGGCTGGTCTGTGTGCTCGTGGAACGAGTTCCGGCAGTAGATAACGCCAGTTGCATTTAACTTTTCATTTTGTTTCAGTATTTTCTCGAGTGACGGCTCGCCGTGACGCTGGCAGATCCTCGGAACCATATACCCGTGATATGGGTTAGATAAGATGGAAAATAAAATAATGCGAAACAACGTCCATCATCAGATCCTGCGATAAACATTATACAGATAAGCAATATGACAGTCACCCGTTACCTCTTCTGCCTTTTACCTAATTGTACAGCACATTTCGTGCAAAATTGGCAACTGCAAATGAGAGTCGCAAGGAGTTGAGAAATTAAGCGAACTACTAAGGGAAAGAGCCAAGGCAACAGACAAACAGGAAGTAAAAGCAAAAATTAGCAAATTTAACCATTGTTTATGAAAATATTTATTGATCAACATTTTTTTCATTTAGAAAGGAAGTAAAGAAAACGCCGCTGGAACTGGAGAACAATTCAGTGTGTTATGAATTCCGTGTGTTTCTGCAGTTCTCAGTCGAGCCACCTGACATAGCCACTTCTCTGCTGTGTTAATGTGGGTGTTTTCTAACGTTCCGCGGTGGGCGCAGCACGTCTAGAACCGCAGCGTCCTGCGGCCGAGTCTGTTGCACAGTACGAGTCTTTTAGCACTTAAATTGGCAGGGTAGTAAACGAGGGACCGAAAAGAACTGTGATTGCTCCGCAAACATATATATATATATATATATATATATATATATATATATATATATATATATATATATATATATATATATATATATATATATATATATATATATATAATTGATGACACGAAGGAGCACACTTACGAAAATTGCATTTTTAATGGTTTTACGTTTCGGCAATGGCACGGCCTTCGTTCTGACGTATGGGCCGTGCCACAGCTGCAACGTTAAACCATTAAAAATGCAATTTTCGTAAGTGTGCTCCTTCGTTTCTTCAAGGCGGTCGTTGTCTACAATTCTTCGTATGTGACCATGCGCGGATATCTGGAGAGTACGTTTCAGGCAGGCTGGACGTTAATTATCGTCTGATAGCAGCCGTTTCGACTCGAAGCGATCGATATGTACGATGTGTGTGAGTACGATGTGTACAAACGTTGAAATACATTTCTGCTGTCTGTCTTCTTTCTTCTGCGTCTATGAACAGCTGGCTTGTAACTTCTAAGCGGGAGCATTGTCGTTACTGTCTCCGTATACAGCATTAATACTTCCTTGCGTGAGCTTCTTCGAACAACAGCGCACTCTCTAAAGCGGCAGTCATCTGGCCGCACTTCGCTTGCTTTATGAGAGTTTGCTACATCTTGTTTGGTATTCAGTGCACAATTATCAATGGCAAAGATCATCCGCAGACGAATTTCGGGCAATGCTTCGTGATTGTAATGACCTCCTGGATTCGCGTCCATTGCGAGCCGCACTTTCATTGATATTCCGTTGTAAGAGTTTTGTCGTTGACCGGCCGCCTTTCGCGAATATCTGCATTCTAGATTACTCGGCTATGTCCGCAGTGTTGTTGTGTCATGCACTCTACGGGGTGATCATTTTCAAGTTTTATGGAATTTTCGAAACTAGCCTGTTGCAGATGACATAATTGTAGTCTTGGAGCCGGATTATTCAAAGAGGTGGACATTACATGCACGAGAAATCAAAGCGCATATATTCAAGGAAAAAAAGAAAAGTAATTAAATAACTTCGTAAAAAATTACCCGTCGGCATATATTGCAAATTGAGGATTGCCAGTGCATTTGTCAGGCGTACCGAAGTGGAATGAATTTGCAGAACACCACCAGTTGGAGATATGCGCCATCAAGGTCACCATAACAATGTACTGTCCTTCGAATTACTTTTTTTAACGACAATTACTTTCATTCAATGATGCACAAAAGTAATTGGAACGCCCATGGATTTCGTACCCCACTTTGGGAACAGATATCCCGAAAGTGGTATCATCCTGTAAATTAAGTTCAAGTGTACACATCTTGGAAGGAGGCTGGGGGGGGGGGGGCGCTATAATTCGTGAATTCCACTATGTGCCGTGAAATAATTCAGAAGTCAATCAGTTATTTTTTATTAATTAGTTGAATATGTGTTTCGATTTCTTGTGTTAATAATATCCGCCTTTTTGAATAATCCAGTTCGATGACAAGAATTATGCTATCTGCATCAGGCGATTTAAAAACATTCTAATCTAAAACTGATTTAGGAGCGAGAAGGCGCGATATTTGTGTCTCCAGACGTTTCCTGTATGATTTCGCGACACCGCTTGGCCGACCGAACTTACCTGAGCGCAGCCGTTTCCTATGATGCACCTGCTTTCCCCACGGAGCACTCGTTTTGCGATCAACTATTGACGGGCAGAACCAGATTTCATTGTACTCGCAAGCTGTGCCTCGCACATAGTTGCTGCCCTTCTGATGCTCTACTAATCGGTAACTGTAACACTGTGGAGTATGAGCCATTAGCCCCTACCAGTACTTGTAGCACCTCCGCTTCTCCCTCTTTTCCCCTCTCCCTTTTTGCTTCTTGCTTCCCCACGTCTCACGAACAGTAGTACTTCCAAACACGCAGTGGACGAAGGCGTGGCCTGCGCTCGGGTGCGCGTACGTACACGCGTGATGGGCAGAGTCCCTCCGCTTAGACTTGTGGCAAGCACATGAACGATGTAGAGGCACGCGGTTGACATGGCGAGTGCGGTGTTCATTATGTCGTGGTCACTTGCTAAATAATAGCGGTATTTCACCAGTTATTTACGACGTATCTTGTCGGAATACGCGAATTTCACCGAGCAGCATTGTAACACGGGAAATAACTCAGCACGAGTGTTGTGTTTCTGATCATCACCCAATACGCAGTGGTCGGAGACGTTACCATGCACACGGATGTCTGCCTCGTTATGCGCTCACTAGACATACACAAACAATGTGTCCTCTATAGGTGTGGTTAAATGCACATTGCAGCATTCAATACACTGAATCAGATGTACTTGAGAAAGTGTTAACCGTACATTCTAACGCAGATAGCACTATACCATTCTTTTATTTTTCCTTTTTATTGTAGCAGTTTCATATAGCGCAATGCTACTTGAGGTGAATTTCTCTCAGACGCCGACATTGCTCACAGTGAAAGTCAAAATCAATCTGTCACTAAAAAACAAATTATCGCTAATTAGCTATTCAGCTTTTTTTCACAACACGTATTCCATTAACGAATTTTAGGCGATTACTTCGGCCGTGATATCCACTTCAATTCTGAGGATGACACGAGTATCGAGATGCGCGCTCCTAAAGTTTGCGACAGAACGCATCGGTGTTCCGGTAACTTCCGAGTTTCACTGCATAAAAATTCGTCTTGTTAAATACGTAAGTTGAACAAATGTGAAGTTCTACCGAAAGTTTGACTATGCTTATCTCAAAACTGATGCTAGTTTCAAAATTCGTTCCAAGTAGATGAGCTCGTTTTCATTTTTGATATTTTATGTTTCATATATTGATGACAAATTGCCCTTTAGGTTATGAGAAACTGATCTTGTCAAAGAACAGCAAGTGGTCGAAATTGTTACGAAGGCCCCTATATACTACGACGTCTCTCATGGCGCAGATCAGATCTTACGGGCATAAGTAACCAATCACTGATGTCGTTTGAAGCGCGGAGAGAGGTTTCTCTCACTCCCCAGCATCATGGCGCTCAGTTAAACACATACGCGCCGCTAATTTGGTGACGTGGCGCTCTCGATTGCGACTAAAGCGCGAAAGAGACTGATTGCAAGTGAGGGCCAGGCTACGCTCCCGCAAATGGGAGTGTGGTAACGTCAGTTTGAGCTTACACGGTACACGTGAACCGTGACATGGCGTTATCGTGGGGCGAGCAACCCGGCCGTGACTTGAATATGACGCGGGCGACGAGATAGCTGCTTGTGGTTCTCCACTCGAGAACGGCCCGACCCTGTGCCATATTTCACATGCACGCTCTTAACAGCAGGTATAGCATCTCTTCGTTTCTGCTGACCGTAGATAAATAATGTTACGCGGCATATTCTGCACGTCTTACAGTTCTGATTCGTGTGATTATTGTGCCCATACATCTCAATGGTAACACAGACAAACACAGACACAGGGGTATGAAGCAGATGATGGGGTAACGGGGCAAAGTTAAAAAACTATATTTTGGAATTTTACGTGCCAAAACCATTATATAATTATGAGGTACGCCTTAGCGGTGAGACACCTGATAAATTATGGCTGCCGAGGTCGTGGTTGGTTAACATGCACCCAATGGAAGCAGCACGGGCATTTCTGCATATCGTTTGTACCTGGGCAAAGTTAAGTGACATCATTCTCACAAATACACTTCATTTGCAAGTCTGAGCCTTCAAATTTCAACATGTCATTCACGGGCCACAAGATGCTAGGGTACGCGTGACGTGTGTGACGAAAGAGGCAACGCATTATAATGCTGGGACAATGGAGTCAACAGCAAGATCAGTTCCATGAAATTATCCAACCCATTGTTCTGTTCTACATCCGCATTGTCTTCTGATCTTCTAACCCAGATAACGTGCTTATCCGTTTTCTACATTGTACGACGTCCATACATACTCGGCACTGATTGGTTGGAGGCAAAAAATACGGCCTAATACCTTTGATATATTTATTTAAATTCAGGAATATTACACCAGACGCTACAGCGTCGTGATGGGTCATAAGTTGAGACCGGAAGTTTAGGCAATATGCCTACTTTGTCCTTACATTCTTATTGTGCCTGTGTAACATATAAGCACGAATTACGGGGTCCAGAAATATTTTAATGATTACATTTATCGGGTGTATAAATTACTATTCCGGTGTTAGTGCCTATATTAGATTTTCAGAGCCTAAAAACTACTTTTTTCGTGTTTGGTCACAGTTTTATTTATTTGATTTATTCAACCCCCCCCCCGGCCGGTGAAATTGGCTGAAGGCACCCAATTATGGGCCCAAAAACTTTGGTGGTATAAATGATCTTACTAACAGCTTCACATGAAACGAGAGGATCTCAGTAAAGGTGGCTCAAAGTGCTCTAAGCGACAATGCACTTGAATATGAGTTCGCCTGCGTCAACGTCATAGAGAAGCTTGAATGCCTGGGCGCAACTCCGACCTGGAATGTGGGGTTCATTTTGAACTTTCAGGAAATCTTCGCTACTATCCCCAATAGGACTGTTGCTGATAGAGCTCGAAAGTTCAATCTGTCTCACCCAAAAATTATTGGTCTTCGGTACCGAAAGAACTGTCGAAATTTCAGACCGGCGAACACTGTGGAATTCCGGATGGCGTTGAATCGTCGAACTTTCCGAAGCATAGATATGTGCCCATAACTTCGATGGAAGGACGTAGAAGCGTTAGGTAGGGTAACGGTGCAGTAATCATAGCTTAGTGAGGGCTAGGATTCACCTCAATTTGAAGAGAGAAAGACTAAATTGGTCAAGGAGAAACAGGCCACCCTAGACGCAGCAAGGGTAAAAGCAGATCAATTCAGATTGGCACTTGCAAACAAACATGCAGCCTTAGAAAAGAAAGATGAAAATGACGTAGAGGCAATGAATAAAACCATAAATAGACTGGCTTCAAAAGCAGCAACTGAAGTGGAAGGTAGGGCACCAAGACAACCAGTAGGTGAGCTCTCCCAAGTAACGGAGGATCTAATAAAGAAACATCATAGAATGAGAGTGTCCAACTCAAGAGATCAGATAGAATTCGCGGAACTGTCAAAACTAATCCACAAGGAGAAAATAAAGGATATTCGAAATTATAACGTGAGGAAGACTGAGGAAGCAGCTAAAAATGGACGCAGCCTGAAATCAGTGAGAAGGAAACCTCGCATCGGACAAACCAAGATGTATTCACTGTTAGATTCGGACCCTTTTCCTGGCATCACTCGACTTCACCAGACCACATCGAATCGCCGTCGGACCCAATTAAGGTGCGCAGAAGCGCATCTAACACGTTCCCGGACCTGTCAGACAAGTTGGCGACCCCCCCCCCTCATGCGCCGCACGTCGGGCTATTGTCTCCACCCGTGCTTCACTCTTCCCGAAAGTGCAACGGTTAACTGGCACGGTTCCAGGCAATTGATCCTGGTCCCGAGCAAAGCTGCTTTGCTGCTCCGAAAGCTCGTTCGAAAGCAACCCGTCTCCTCTAGCTGAGCGCTTTCAGATGGGGATGCAACACCAAGGCAACGCCGGTGGCAAGTCATCCCTCGGACAGAAGAGCCCTTGGAGCGACCCCCTCAGCCAAACGTGACGGCACGCGCACGGGCGCCTACCACTCGAGGAAAATCACGACACCTGAGCGGGCTCGACGATTGGCCGCAAATGACGTCCGCCCGAGACACCGAAGGGGTTAAAAGCCAGACGTTAAGAGACAGGAAGAGATCGGTGTGTAATAGTGAGCAAACAGGGATAGCCGACATTCTAAATGACATTACGCGAAAGAAATGGAGCTGACCAGGTCAATTCATGCCGCCGAAGAAGTAAGCATAGCACTTGCAATTACAATGAGGAAAAGCTCCACAATGAATACTTCTTCCAAACACGCAGTGAATAGCGTTGTAGAGATTGAGTCTTCTTGTCTGACCTCTTTCTTTATAGGTGTCTTCCTGCTTTTCTTATGGAGAATTGACCTTCCATTTGCAGACTACATTGTCCTGTTCAGAACACTGGGGACGAATTACAACAAATGATTGAGGTCCTTTAAAGTGAGAGTATAAGGGTCGGGTTCAAGATTCATATGCACAAGACAAAGATTATGATCAATAACCGGGAAAAGGAACAAGAGTTCAGGATCGCCAGTCAGCCTCTAGAGTATGTGAAGGAATATGTGTACCAAGGTCAATTACTCACAGGGACCCTGAACATTAGAAGGATATTTACAGAAGAATAAAAATGGGTTGGATCGCGTTCGGCAGACATTGTCAGATCCTGACTGGAAGCTTACCACTATCATTTAAAAGAAAGGTGTACTCTCAGTGCATTCGACTGGTTTTTGTCCGATTTCCGTACAGCTATTAGGAACTACTCAGCTGGCTTCGTCTCAATGGAAGCACACAAGTTAGTTATGCACAGTCTTAATACTCACAATCACGAGCAACTGGGTAGCTCCCTCCTAGTCTGGTTTCCGGCTCATCAGAGCCACTCGGTCTGTCCCAATGACTGCAATCCTAACGAGCAAGCTCACTCTGCCGTGCGAGATCTCACATGCCGCGCATCAGATCAGGAACTGCTTTAGGATGACTGCGGGTCCTACAAAGACCCACTTAGTACTTTTCACAAGATCACCTCACACTATGGGGACGGCAGGAGGTTTCTTCCTCTCCCCCCTCCATCAGAAGCTCAACCGAGTTCAGGCAGTCACATTAAGAATGATTCAAACTATATCTTATCCCACACCTTTTGTGCTTAAGAATATTGACCAGGATTTTCCCGCGGAATGTAAAAGTTGTGGATACACTCGGTGTCTATTTGATAATATGTTCTGGCTGTGCCCCAACCAAAGGGTGTCGGATCTCAACAGTGAGGAGGACTGGAGTCGGCGAATATCCAGCGAAGTCCTGCAAGATCAACTCCTGGCCGTCCGCAGAGCTCACGACATCGGGAAAGCCTTGGCCTACCGGTCCCTACGTGGGCAGAGCCACCGACTTAGTCTGGGGGCTTTTGCCCTCGGGCCCTAGTTTCTCTAGAGCAAAATGAAGTTCTTGCCATGCCATGCCATGCCAGATCATGTAATGCGTAGGTTAGATACCCGGTGGACAATAAGGGTTACGGAATGGGTGCAAAGGAAAGGGACGCGCAGTCGAGAACAGCAGAAGAGTAGGCGGGGTGATGAAATTAAGAAATTCGCAGGCGCTAGCTGGAATCGGTTGGCGCAGGACAAGGGTAATTGGAGATCGCAAGGAGAGGCCTTCGTCCTGCAGTGGACATAAAATAGGCTGATGATGATGAAGATGAACATCGGTGGATGTTGTGCGTTTATTTTCGGCGTACAAACTAATACTCAGTGAAAAAAAGTGCTACATGATAACCAAAAATTTTGAGATGGCGATCGTTTGTCCCTGTTTCTCAGGTTGTGGTGTCAAGTTACAGTAAATATCAGATACATCTAATAACCTAAGCAGGTTGCCTCATTAGATTTTATAGAAAAAATAAAGTGAATTTTGCGTAACTGGCTTTTAGTGGGCTGTTTTCCTTCGGAAGCCATAATTTGTTCTCCGATGAACAGCGGAAGCTCTTACTAATTCAGCTTAAACATGCATAAAGGGAAGTATTTGGCACCTATATATGCCTTAAGTAACACTTTTAATGCCTATGATAGGCTCCAGAATAGCATCTTCAGAGCCTTAACACATGGTCTCTAGTCATAAGACAGTCAGCAAAATATAATTCAGTAAATACTTGTACAAATAATTGTGGCTATTCTTCTATATTCACTGAGCACGCCCTGAGCCTGCAAGAGCTAAAACCAAGCACAAACTAAATTACGAATAACACAAACTAAAACGTGATTATTCCCATCAATACTCCTTTAAAACCCGGTCACATCAGTTCTGTTCGACGGCAGAGGAATGCTTGCAACGGCAGCTAGATTAAAGACGTCACGCAAAATCCAACTTCTATTTCATACCTACGTAATGTTTGGTTTGGTAAAGAGTGGCTGTTGTGAATGCTGGTAATAAGTAATAAATCACTGAATGAATGAATGAATGAATGAAAGTGTTCTAGACCGAATGGTAAATGCTTTTGCGACGCATATATCCATAGGCATGTATGTATATAAGTCGGACGCCTCTACAGCGAACGCCCCTGCAACAAAATTCTCGGTATAATGAAGGATTGATTATGTCCCGGCCCAATTTATAACTTTCAAGTGGATTCTGAACGCTTCTACAACGAACACCACTCCAACGAATTTGCTTGTACATGGAAGACATTGTGGCTTTTGTTGCGCTAGAACGAAAGCCACGCGCCGGTGACGACACTGCCTTCAGCAGACTGCCACTGAGCTGCGCTAGCGCTAACGGAAACGGCAGCGGTGCACTTGACGAGTGTGACAATGTCAGCGTGTTAAACATTCCTGCTGCAATATTCTAGGAATCTTTAAATTCGTACGTGGCTTGGAACACAGCAGCAGGTGCGACGGCTGACAAATGAGGCGCCACAGTTCATGAATGCGTGATGATGCAATCGCAACTGGCGACCAATGACATCTTCAAAGCCATCTAGGGCAGAAAGGACGCGAATGTCAACGAAAGGAACAGTGATGAAGAGCCTGTGAACGAATTAATAATTTTGACGTCATGGGAGGCGACAGCAGGATTTGGCGATGTGTAGATTTGCCTTGCGTCGCTTCCGCGTTTCTCCGCGAAGCATACCGTGAACCTCGCCTCGTTAAGGTCGGCTGCAGTCGCACATTCTGTCAGAAGGAATGTGAGCAAGAAATCTACGAATTATTTCACTAGTCTACTTAATTCAGGTAAAAACAGATTTCCTCTTGCTCAACATACTTAGCTTGCTTTATTGTGAGCAGTATGGTGGGAGATCTTTATAAAGAAGGGACCTATATAACGAAGGACTTTGCAGGTCCCAACCTATCGTTATACAGGCGTTTCACTGTATACCGGTAAATGCTTTTACAATGTGTATATCCTATGGGTCCTATTGCTTCTCAGATTTCGGTTACGATATGCTCGAAATGGGAGGTACGATATTCTGTCTCTGCTCCGCATATAATTTTCACCGACGTAGTTGTTTGCGTGACCGTGTAATGTGCGTTGGCTTTCCAAGTCCTGACTTTGCTGTGTGTTAGTTCTTAATTTTAATAAGAAAGATTAGTGGTGGCGGGAGGGGTTTGTCAATAGACTACCCGCTCAAGAAGAGTCATGTCTACAATTAAAGTCTCGTAAAGCATAGTGTAGATTGCAGGCTCAAGCTTGAACATAACACCAAGGCTATTTATTATGGTGTTGATGTGCTCATACATTGTAGACTTGTCCGGAAACCCAGTTTGCTGAATGAATCCTTCATGCAAGCCTTTCATTTGTGCTGTCTTTGGGACACGTTCCGCTTAGCGGGAATAAACTCAACCTTGATAAGTGAAACTTATTAAGGCTAGATCAGGCTGGTGAGCGCCGTAGTCGGGAGTGTGCCAGGTTGTTCTGACTGAAACATGTTCTGGTGAAGAAAATGAATACACAAGGAAGACTTCGAATAAGAACCTGCACTCTTGCAGTAATCTTTGTAACGTGTATCTCGCAAGATATGTGGGATGCATCGCAGAAAAGTAGAAATAGCGTGAAAGCTTACCGACGATCGAATGGGGACGCTTACGTCCGAAAGTCTAAGCTTGAGCTCTGATAGACGCTGTTGTACGCGGCTAGAAATTCATTTGGGCCACCTTGGATTCCTTTACAGGTATCGAAATGTCGGCAAACTAACAATTTATTTATTTATTTATTTATTTATTTATTTATTTATTTATTTATTTATTTATTTATTTATTTATTTATTTGCAGTACGCTCCACTGGGCCCTCTGCTCATTAGCAAAGCTCCATAGACCCTCGGCCACCGCGGCAGGTGTCCACGCAAAGAAAGAAGCTTCGTTCAAGCTGCACCATGGATCGGAATCACTCTGCAACACGCTCGGCTTGGTTTCGTTTAGTGCTTACGGATATGGCTAAAGCCAATACGCTCGGATCGCGCCGGTAGAAGGCGGAGGGCTAGCAATATATCTCACGCACCGCTATTCATTCCACTAAACGGAACACTAAAGAAAACTATTAAATTAGATTGGAGTGTTAAGGTATTCTTCAATACCCATAGTGTCATTCATTGCGCTATATTGCATGCATTGGTTGATTATTAGAGGGAAAAGTAAACGACGAAGATTTCGTGCCGTGATCCCGTGAGCTCGATACATCATAGTAACGTCCCGGATTTTAAAATATAGGCACTTATTTGAGCCGTTTCGGTGACGTAAAAATTCTTCAAACCTACTACGTTCTGGTTTTGGCCTAATGAGGCCAGAGTGTAGCCCATGTTCACCAACAAAAACTTAGCTAGGCTGGAGCGGACGCTTTCAAAATCAATGAATGTCGCGGGCCAGTTGGTGCGGGCAAGGCAGCGTCGTCACCTGTGTTTCGTTTTTGTGTCTTTTCTGGCTTGCCAATCATCGTCTCGCAGTAAGAGCAACCTTTTTAGCGTCTTAGAAGGGGTCTTTACTAAAGCAACTCGAAAAGATTTTCTCTTTGGCGCTTCTTTCGGCTCTCAATACAAACTCCGTGAATGACTTATTCCTCCCCATACGTTGATACATGTACTTGACCTCTTAGAGCACTTCCAGTCACACTAACAGCTTCGCTGTATTAGCTTCCATTCCAAATGTAGAAGCAATCTGAAAATTTTGCAACATATTTATTCTCTACAGGCACAAGCTGTCCGTGCCATTATAAATGAAGATTAATTTCCAAATTTCTCTTTGCCCAGCTTTTCCTTCCACTATCAGCATTCGCAGAAATTTACCGAAGACTTCAATTAATAAAAAGCGGAGCACGCACTCACAAACAATACTTTAACAAGATTTTAGTTTATTGGAATATTTAACAAGTGAAACATTAGGGCAACTTAAAAGAAATCCCTCATGTGTAGGCGACAGAACCCTGGCAATGAAAAATTGGAGCATGTGGGTGAGGGGAACTTTATCATCACTGGGAACCGAAGGGGAAGGGGCAGGAGGAAAGGGTCCCCGATACAACCCCCCACCGCTTTCCCCATAGTAGGTGCCCGGGGTTAAGATGTAGATGTACTTGTTTGGGTAATACGACGTACATGCAGAGAAACGCTGTATAGCGTAACCACTTTGGAATACAGCATGAATGTACAAGGCTCAACTATTGATAGGATCAACAAGTAAAAAAATAATGAAATAAAACCACCCGAGTTGACAAAGATAGGCATAGATCAGCTGCGGAGCTTCAAGCGATAGAATTCCACAGTGCAAGTGATGCAGTCTGCATTGGCGAGAGGGGCTTGGTTACGAGACCACCAGAAATTTCTTGAATAAACGCCAGTGAAGCTGAGTGACCTGTAGTTGATTATGCACGGATGATTAGTGCACGGACTCATCTAATCTTCGGGTTTCTGGCTTCCTACTTTCTTGTGGCTCTGTTTATTAAGCTTAATCTACCTTCGTAGTACTAAATTTCAAAGCAATCTACGTGTACTGTTCTAAATGCAGAAGGCAATATGACTGCGCGAACACGCACAATCGATACTAATTGCAGCGGCACCATCTGTAGAGGTGGCCAGGTCGAAACGCTCCAAGCGTTTCATCGCGCTAGCATATCCGAGAGAAATAATTTTGGGTGTTCATGCCCCTTTGTCGACGCATGCCTCAGTGGTGTAATGATCTCGAAATCTGGCTTCTGTGGTATCCTGCGTTCGAATCCTGCTGTCGGATAACTTTATTAATATTTATTTCGTTATATATAAGGTGGTTATTTGTTGACAATCATGATCTTGCAAAATCACCAAGCCGTACAAAGCCCGAAGGACCAACTTTAGGCAAATCCTTGGACTAACCTGCATTCCTATGCCTACCAATTCTGCCTGAACCAGCCTGCTTGTAGAAACTAGCGCCAGAGCTCCATCTACTTTTATTTTATTATTCTTTATTTCTTATTTTTATTTAGATATACTGTTATCATGCGTAGCATGATATTGCAGCGCATACATATTTTCAAGCAGTTGAAGTAAACATTTTAGAAGCAACAAAAGAAACAAAAACAACCAACATAGAAAACGCAATATCAGGAAGAAATAGTGATTAATGAGCATAATTAGGCAATCCGTCGGCTGGTTCATGGTTTGATAACTCGCGGAATAACCCCTCAAGGCCATTCCAAGTCGCAATCGCATGCGGAAAAAAGGAAAGGGTAATACAGTCAGTCGATGAATTCAAAGGAACAATGTTAAAACGATCACTTCTTTTCTTGGTCGAGAAGAAGGGTTAGTGAAAACAATAGCTGATTTGATATAGGTTTTCCCGTGGGCGATTTCATGTAGCACAACAATACGGTCACAAATACGTCTATGGGCCAAATGTTTTAGTAGCAGTGTATTAGTATGTGATGTCGCTGAGAAATGGCAGACATAACGATTATATATAAATGTAATTGCTTTTTCTCTCAGTAGTGTTTATATCTTTGAAATTATGGGGTGACCACACAACCAATGTGTACTCAAGTAGAGGCCTTATTAGGGATCTGTATGCCCCTAATTTACATTCCCAAGTTTCATCTCGTAAGTTTCTTTTAAGGTATAGCCCAATTTTCTCAACGCTTTATTCCTTACGCATTTAATGTGAGCATGCCATGTGATAAATTCTATGGGGTACACCTTTTTCGCTCAGGCAGTACGTTCCTGGATATAAGACAAACGTTATAATAGGAAAATTTATATGTGCAACCTGCGTGTTTGGGGTGTCCTTCGTCAAGTATGTCTGCTTTTCGTTCCTCGCGTTTGTGATAATATCATGTAGAAAAAAATGAGTCCAACGATTACGATACTCCCTAATGCAAAATTTGAGTGCAGATCAACATGTATTTTCATTTCGCGCTATATTCTCGCAAAGAATTCAAGACCGAAATCACCGCCCCGACAGGCAGTGGCCTTGTGCCGTCAGTGCCTTCTCAGAGTGCGGGGCAGTATGGGAACGCCGGCATGATAAGCGGCAACTAAACTAACTGTGTATGAATACGACGACGAACGCGTGAGCAGTGGCACGCAAAACGACTGCAGCTTGGTAGAACTCTTCCTCCCGCGTTGCTCGGTTCTGGCTTCTCCTGCTTAGGGGGCTTAGGTAAAGCATCAGGTTGTATTTTCTTTGTTCCAGCTTGCTATTTTACGTTACTCTTTTTTCTCTCTCTCTCTATCTTATGTGTTTTGTAGTTAGCCTTGCTTGATGTCTGTATCATCACCTGACTACGGGGCTCCCCCGTGGTCAGCCTCGGTAGCTCCTCAGGAGCTGCCGCTTGAGTTTTTTTCTTCGCAGTGGAACCGGCAACGTTCCTGTGGCCGTGGTGCCTACCGACGGCGGTATGATGAATATGAAAAATCCAAATACGATTCAGATGGAATTGCAAAAGAGTTCAGATCACTTACGACAGATCACTGAGGTCCGGCAGTTCGGCAGAGTGGGTATATTATGCTCTCGCCACACCAGACCTGTGCCAAGGAACTGCCAAATTGCTCGACATTCGCTTCGCATCCGGTGAGCTGTTTCGTACCGCCACATCTCGCATGCTCAAGAGGAATTGTACGAGGGTTCGACGTCTGTTTAACCCGTGAAGAGATTATGTAGCGGGAGCTACAGTCGCCGAGATTGAGCAGTTTCGCGTGGCTCCTGGAGAGCCGTGCTGCGCATGCGCGAAGAGCAGTGACGCCAGACAGCGCACAGCTGGCGCGCCGGAGACGCCGCCGCGCGCGCCTCGCCGGTCTGCGAATTCCAGAGGAGTGACGTCATAACCACGTACTGGCGTATATAACCACGGACTGACGTATAACCACGCACTGGCGCCGGCGCGAACCCAGCGGTGGGCTTCCGTTGCGCAGTAGCCAAGTCTGACGCCGCGCCGGAGCCGCTTGATAACGCCTCTCATTTTGTGCGCATGCGCAGACGTATCAGTAGGGGTGTATATATAGCGGGACGTTTGGCAGTGTGGTATAGCCATGGAGAAGGAGAGCGAAATTGCTGCTCATCGGATCCCGAAGTAGTTGCCTGGCAATTGGCGGTTGAACGTAGGAAGAACGAACACAATGAGGCTAGACGGGCTGCGGAGACACGGGAGCAAAGGGAGGAACGTCTAGCAAAGCGACGTCGCCAGGAGGCTGAGCGACGTGCCTCAGCTCACGCTACGTATTTCCTGGCATAGCCGAGCTAAGCCACTGCTTGTTCTTTTTAGACATGTTCTCGGTGGCTGGAGTCATCTCCGTTTGCCGGTGTAGCCATGTCATTGACAATAAGAATATCCCAACAGAGGCAGGCATAATTACATGTGCTGGGACGTTGTGGCTGACAGAAATTAAGGTCTGGCCCCTAATTTACAAGGTAGAAGCTCTCGCTCCATGCATTCTACAATGTAACAAATGTTGTCGATTCGGTGACAGCGTGAAGGGCGGCAGATCTGCACCCCGCCGCCGTGCTTGCGGGGACAGCCACAATTTTAGTGATTGTTCCTCCAATGAAGAGAAATGTTGTCTCTGTAGTGGTGGTCACCCCGCCACCTACTCGAATTGTCCTGCCAGATCACAGGAAATTCAAATTATAGAAGCAATTGAGAGGAGACGTTGCTCACGCCGGGATGCTGTTGCTGAGGTCCAGGGAAGATCTGAGGGATATGCAGGAGTGACAGCCAGTCAGTAAATGGTGGCCGACTCAGCCCTTTCCCATTCTTTTGCGACAGCGGTCGAAAAGGCGTTGTAAAAAGCTTTGGAACGACTGTCAGAGACTCTAGCTCAAGTGTTGACATCAGAAATGATTCAGTTTTTCAGTTTGTTAGCGAGATCTAATGCTAGCTCGCAGATTCTTACTCATACCCTAACATGAAATGCCGAACAGCTAATGGATCCTTTATCAGTTATTGTCGAAAACGCAGAAAATGCAAGGCCATAATCTTCAACTCAGCAGACCGACAAAGGATTCTTCTCTGGATGAGTGTCAGAAAACAACCAGGATGTAAAAATGGATCTCCCGATGCTTAAACGCACAAGATCACCTAATGATAACTCATCGATCTCTGTCCCGCACTCAAAAACCAAAAAGTTTGTGAAAGTCTTTCCAAGTCAGATTCTAATCCTAATTCTTCCAGCTCTGTCCCTCAATCAAAACCCGCAGAGTAAAGAAAGTCTTTCCAAGAAATATTTGTTAAAAGACAGTATATTATAGGAAGCAGTTTCTAAAGTAAGCGTTCGTTAATCACAGGTTATTTAAAGGTATTACAGTGGTATTGCCATTCCATTATTTTTGCACATATATATTTTTGTTCAAAACTTTCTCCCGACATTATTCCTTTGCAGGAGACTTGGCTCTCCAATGGCCAAGATTTTCATATAAGAAATTATCGTTTATTTCGATTGGACCATCCATCGAGAAGCGGAGGAATTGCTTTCTTGATAACAACTAAATATGCCACAAAGTAAAAATATCCTACCAGTATATGTCTACGGAGTGTGAGGTACTAGCAATAGATGTAACTATTCCTGGTTGTTCTCCATTTTCCTTAGTTGATACATATTTTCCCACAGGTGTTCGAGATATTCGTTTCCATGATAGCGTACGTTGTCAAATCTTGTAGGAAAGAAATTGTGATAGCCGGAGACTTTAGTTCGCATTATGCGTCTTGGGGTTTCAAAACGCACTCATGTGGAAAACGATTGTCGGACTGGGCAGTTAATCAAAGTTATTGTTGCTTTCGCTACGCTACGTTTATTCAGTCTTTCTGAATCAGCATTGAATCTAACATTTGGCAGTTCGGGGATTTCCATCACTTCCTGGTCTACTGTCGGCTCAGCCTTAAATAGTGGCCATCTACCTATTAGGTTTGATATTGTATGCACTGTTATTCCCCTAGAGTCTCCGGCGCGGACTTGTGTCAATTACCAGAAATTTCAGAGTGTCTTGAAAACGGTCCTCAACTCCCAGATAACAGTACCCAATGACAGCAAAGCCATGAGACTTTCCTCTGTATTAAAAAGTTCATTTAAAAAGTCTCACCTTAATGTTAACTTAAGAAGAAAGTACTACCACTCCTTGGTGGAATTCAGAGTGCACGCGAGATTATAAACGACGAAAAGCCCCGTGGAAGAAATTACTTTACAATCAGTGTCCGAGTAACTCTATTGATTATAGGTTCAGAGCTGCTGTGTTCAAGAGAACAGTATTCGAATGCCAAATACGAGTATGACGAAGAACATCAAGACTTCCTCTCTAAGCCCAGCAACAAAAAAGCTCTGTTCAGATTCGTTCGATATAGAAAATTCATATCGACACCAGCGAATATAGAGTCGATAATTCTTTCACCCTGCTAGATAACTGATTCTTTAGAATTCATAGGAAAGAGCTTAGCGCAACGCTTAGCATCACGTTTGCCGAATGGGCCATTAAGGCCTCCCATCGCAGATTACTTTCTGGAAGTCACAGTGTCAGAGCTCTCTAATGTCCTCAGATCTCTGCCTGCCTCAGCTCCAGGTCCTGACGGCATTTCCAATGCCATGCTAAAAATGTTGTTTGCAATGTCTTCTGTCTATCTTCGGAACACAGTGAATTATTCTCTAAAGAATGCTTGGATTCCACCAGAATGGAGGACAGCCAAAATTATTCTGCTGCTTAAAAAACCAGGCGCTGGCTACAACCTTGGCAACACTAGACATATATCTCTTAGATCAAATTTGGTAAAATGAATTGAAATAGCTTTATATGAGCGTATGATGGATCATATATCTGAAAAATTCGTTACTGAGCCCAAGTCAAATACGCTTCCGGTCCGGTCTCTCCATGTTGTGTGCGCATGTAGATTTGGAAAGCCGCGTCGCTCTTGCGCAGCATAGAAAAGAAGTTAGTGCTTTAGTGACTCTTGACATAGCGAAAGCTTATAACAGCGTTGAGTACTCTCTACTGCTGGACAGATTACAGTCCTACAATTATCCGAGATATATAAGGGTATGGATTTTTGAATTTCTAAGAAACAGAAAATTTAATTGCTTTCAAAACGACTTTTCAATAAGAAATTTTGATCAGGGGGCTGTTCTGTCTTTTGTACTATTTAAACTATTGATGAGTTCAGTAACACTGCACCAGGATGTGAATCTTCATGTCAGTGCAGACGACATCACATTTTTGGCGACAGCAAGAGACATCAATTCCCTTCGCCTGTCTTTGTACGTACCTCTGAACGTACCTCTGTACTCTAGAGACGTGGCATCACAACTGCATCTGTCACCAAGCGTAAACAAAAGTGCACTGCTTGTTTTTCCGCTTTCCGGGCCAATACACTTATTAGTATATGATCAGAGAACCATTCCACAGGTAGAGTCGCTTAAATACCTGGGTATCAAATATGACGGAAAACTTATCTGCCATTCTCACATAGAAAATATTGCAACGAAGGGGACACGAGTCATAGGTTTACTACGTAGAATCAGTAACCGGCGTTCTGGTATGCGAAGTGACACACTAATTGTGATTTATCGCATGCATGTACGACCGGTTCTAGAATTTGGCTGTGGTTTGTTCTCCGGAAATGGAAAATATAAAATAAGACCACTTGTTCTTTTAGAAAGAGAAGTTCTTCGACTGTGTTTAGGTCTGCCTAAATTCGTTGTTAATAATGTATTATACCAGGAAGCGCGCTTACGTGCTCTTCACACGCAATTCCACGTGCTTACGATGCAAACCTACTTAATAAGAACTTATGAATATTCTCTACGACGTAGAGAATATGCATTAATTAGTGAACCAAATTCATTTTTTGAAAACACGTGGTCACGGTTGCATACCCCACAGGTTGTATTTGTGCACGCATAATTCGCACCTTTAAATGTTCGCCTTCGGGAAATCATTCCCCTTGATAGGTCTCCAGGGTCGCTCAAAATTGAATTTCCAAACTTTTTCCAAACAATGCGAAATTTCTGCCCCCAACATATTTCAATGACCATTTACAAGAATATTAGGCCCGTTTGCCAATAAACGTACTAGCGACTGATGCTTCCTCGTGTGAAGAGAAGGCAGGCGTGGGAATGTACTCACCATCCCTCGATTATTCTTTTTCACTTCGCCTACCAGATTACACATCAATTTTTCAGGCCGAACTTTTGGCAATAGTTCTTGACTTGCGGAAATTACCCCTTCATACTACAAAAGTTATTATCGTCAGAGATTCTCCATCTGTATGCAGCACACCTAATGCGTCTACAAAGTCGACAGCATTGAACACGTTTCACACATTAACTCTGCCTCACTTAACTTTAGTTCATTTAGTATGGGTCCCAGGATACCAAAACATTCGTATTAATGAAATAGCCGATTGCTTAGCACACGCTTCGTCGACAGGTCCGGTGATATCTGTGCTGCCGGCAACTGCGCACATCACTGCAGCCAGATATAGGCAGTTTTCGTTGACCGAAGACAAAAAAGCCCTGTGATTAGCAAAATCTACAGATTTTAGTCACCTAAATTATCCTTGGAACCGACAATAGTGACCTAACCGGCAATCCGAAGATTCATTTACAAGGCTGCGTTGCCGTATTCCAACACTTCATTTTTACTTGCACAGATGTGGTCTGGCGGTATCCCCTTTATGCTACCTCTGCAATCCATGAGGCGGAATCCATAGATTATTTTTTATTATCGTGTCGGCGGTTTTCTACTCATCGAAAACGATGTGTAGAAATTCCTCTTCAAAATCTAGGATTGCCTTTAAGCAGCGCTGTTATACTCTCCCTTGGACCAACGGTATTATGATACAGCCACAGGAACGTTTACCAAGCCATTTATAATTTCCTATGTGACACAATAAGACTGCCTTAATAATATTTCGTAGTTTCCACAATTGATTTATTTCTACTTCAATTTAGAAAATTCAAAAAGTAGAAGCACAAATTCATAGTCAGTATCTTATTATTTAATTATTCAAAATTTAACTTCCTCGTGTTTAAGTAGATCCTTTACTTTACGTATTACATTAACTAGTTTTGTTAGTATTCCTATCAAGGCAAGACTGACTATCATATTGATCACTACTTTCTCACATGTATTAACAGTGTATTTATCATCTTCGCTTATTCGTTAATTTTCCTTTTATTGTGTTATTAATTTGTTCACCAATTTATTTTGTTCTTCAATCGTATTACCACACTATTCGTGGCCTATCCCCCATAATGGGTTTGTGCCATTAATTGAGGCTCCACCACCATCATCATCATCATCAACGAGTACGCACGCGCGGTTACGCCATGGGATGCCGACGCTCAAACCAGGAACGGGCGCCTAAGAGTTGCGCTCTGAAAATGGTCTTTCACGTCTTTATATCACTATCATCATCGTCATCATCCAAAGCAGCGAAGAGGCTGTTCGAAATAAAAAAGGCGAAGGCGTTCGATGCACGGGCAACGGCCACGAGCGCTGGAACGTTCAGTTGCTGCCATTGCTTGCAACAGTCAGACGTCTGGTTCCGGGCCTTATCGCCGTCATTTCGCTCGACACCAGTAGGTACCGAAACCCTGGACCCTCACGTCCACTGAGCAAGGCACGATGCAGGGTGCGGCCTGACTTCGTTCCAAGGACTTTCACAGCGTCCAACCTGGAAGCAGTCGACCTCCGGAGTCGATGATGCTGATGGACATGAGGCGACAGCGACGTTCCAAAGAAAGCGTCTGCGATGTGGGACCATGGAGCAGCCGCAAGCGCAAGTGCGCCGCGTGCTTCGTCGGCAACTACACCATCCAGTGCCTGTCGGTCAACGAACTCTTTTCGGACCTGCGCTACCATTGGAGCATTCTGCGCCATCGCCCGGTGAACCACGACATGTCGTGCATAATCAGCACGGCCAACGGCTACTTGCTTAACGCGGAGCTCCCTGTCTGGAACGAGTTTCTGTCGGTCATGAACTTCGAGCTACGCGAAGTCAGTCCAGGAGACCTGGCCCTGGCGGGCCTGTGGGGTTGCCTGGTTTCCAACGCGTCCAACATGCAACGCCGCTACTCATTCGGGCTAGATCATTGGTTCCTCATGAAGCACTGCTGCATCACGTTCGTGAAGCTGTACAAGTTACACATCTCCCAAAATCATTACCTTTTCCTGGACGGCTTCTGGCTGAGCTGCAAGCTGGTAAACGTCAAGCATCGCAGCTACCGCTCGGACGACTACCTGCCCAAGGACTTCGTCGACGCGCTCCGTTCCGCGGTGTGCACACTCGACACGCTGGAGATCATTGGCGTGCGCTTCCTGAGCGTCGGCTTGTACGTGCTTCGCGAGATGCTCGGTAGGTGCAGAAGAAGCGACCGCCTGCGCAAGTTCGCCGCGTACCTGGTCAGCCGATATCCCATCTTATGCCTGCCGGTCAACCAGCTATTTTCGAACCTGCGCTACCTGCGAAGCATCCTGAGCCATCGCCGGGTGAACCACGACGACTGCCGCACGGCCAGCGAGGCCAACGTCTGCTTCCTTCTGGCGCAGCTGTCCCTGTGGAACAAATTCCTGTGTGTCAAGTTTGAGCTACGCCCACGTCGTGCAGGAGCGCCGGTCTTAGCGTGTCTGCACGGCACCGTGGTCCCCAGTGTCTTCCAACATGCAGCGCAGGCACTCGTTCGTGGAAGTGCACCGGGTTCTCATGGAGCTGTGCTCTTTCTAGTTCTATGAGGTATGCGTGCCAGAAATCTCGCAAAACGACTTCCTGTTCCGGGACGGCCTCTAGTTGAGCCGCAAGGTGTGCCACTACCTGGTGGAAGACTACTCATCCAGGTACCTCACCGAAACGCTCCACTCCCCGGTGACGACGCTCGACACGCTGGCGGGCGTGAGCATGGCTTCTCGAATTTCAGTGTGCAGCTCCGTGCTGTGAGAGCTACACGCCAAGTGCAAAGCTGTGCTCGCGCCCATGGTCATCGAGAACTGGATCGACGTGCCCCAGGCCGAGACACCGTGGTGCGCTGATGTGACGTGTTCCGCGTGCAGCGCCAGATCCACGTCCACGAGCTCTTCGCTACGGTCGACTCCTGCTACGCCCGCGACGATATTGTGTTTCGCAGCAGAGTGATCGAAGAGCTCGAAGTGGGCAACTGGGCACCGGGCGCATAAGGGCGACACCAAGATTTCGCGGCGCTGTTCACTGCATCGCCGACCAAGGCACGTTGCTCGAGACTGTTCGAGATCTAGAACTTCGAATTGAACTAACGGGATCTTTTCTAGTGCATTTATATGGTTTTGGCGATGGGAAAATTAAAAGTGCGCCGTTCCATTCCAACTTTTGTCGCTGATAATTCGTGTTTTCAGAGAAATAATTCACAGAGGGGGTTAATGAAGAGTAATCTGGCAGTCTCTAATAATTTAATAATAATAATAATAATAATAATAATAATAATAATAATAATAATAATAATAATAATAATAATAATAATAATAATAATAATAATAATAATAATAATAATAATAATAATAATAAATGTGTCACACCGCCCTTGAAGACTAGGCATCCCGATCATGTGGCATCGCACGCACCTTTTAAGGCGTGTAGTTCCCCATGCAGATTGAGCTGCGCGATAATATAGGTGCGTGTGTGAGGCATCCCATACCTCTTCAACCTAACTTTCCAGGCGGTCGTTGTCTAGAATTCTCGGCATATGACCATGTGCTGATATCTGGAGAGAAGGTTTCAGGTAGCGTGGACGTTAATTACCGTCTGATAGCCGCCGTTTCGACTCGAAGCGATCGATGTGTACGATGCGTGCAAATAGGATGTGTACAAACGTTGAAACACATTTCTGCTTTCCGTATTCTTTCTTCTCCGTCTATCAAGACTAGCTTGTCCGTTCTACGCCGCAGTATTGCCGTTACTGTCTTCGTATACAGCCTTAATACTTGCTTGCGTGAGCTTCTTCGAACAACAGGGCACTCTCTGAAGCGGCTACCATCCGATCGCACTTCGCTTGCTTTATGATACTTTGCCGCACCTTATTTGGCATTCAATGCACAATTATCTATGATAAGGGCATCCGCAGACGAATTTCGGGTAGTGCTTCGTGATCGTAATGGCGATCACGAAGCACTACCCGAAATTCGAATCTGCGAACGAGAAAACTCTTACAAAGGAAAATCAGTGCAAATGCGGCTCGCAATGTGCGCGAATCCTAAAGGTAATGACCTTTAGGATTCGCGCACATTACGAGCCGCATTTGCACTGATTTTCCTTTGTAAGAGTTTTCTCGTTCGCAGATCGGCTTTGGCTAATTTCTGCAGTCTAGAGTACTCGGCTATGTCCGCAGTGTTGTTGTGTCATACACTCTTCGGTTGATCATTTTCAAGTTTTATGGAATTTTCCAAACTCGCCTGTTGCAGATAACATAATTGTAGTCTTGGAGCCGGATTATTCACAGAGGCGGGCATTACTTGTATGAGATATCTAAGCGCATATTCAACGAAATAAAGAAAATTCACTAAACTTTTTAATTAATTACCTTTGGGCACTTATTGCAATTTTCCAATTGACAAGCGTTTGTAACGCACATTTAAGCGGAATGAATTCAGAGAACACCACCAGTTTGGAGGTATGCGCCATCAAGATCACCGTAAAAATTTACTGTTGTTGCAATTCCTTTTTTAACAAAACGCCCTTTCATGCACTGAAGCACAAAAGTAAGTGGAACGCTCATGCATTTCTTTCCACACTTTGGGAAATGATATCCCGAAAGTGGTGTCATCCTGGAAATTAATTGCAATTGTACACGTCTTGCAAGCTCACATGCTACAATTCATAAATTCCCATATGTGCCGTAAAGCAATTCAGAAGTTAATCAGTTATTTTTTATGAATTAGTTGAATATGTGTTTCGAAGTCTTCTGTTCATCATCTCCGCTTTTATGAATAACCCAATTCGATGACAAGAACTATGCCATCTACCACAGGCGATTTTTAAAAATTCTAATCTGAACCTGATTTGGGAACGAGAAGGCGCCATATTTGTGTCTCCAGACGTTTCCTGTATGATTTCGCGACGCCACTTGCCCGGCCTCTCTTGCCTGAGCGCAGCCATGTGCTATGATGGACCTGCTTTCCTCACGGAACACTCGTTTTGCGATCAACTATTGACGGGCAGAACCAGATTTCATAACACTCCCAAGCTCTGCCTCGCTCATAGTTGCTGCCCTTCTTATGCTCTACTAATCGGTAACTGTAACACTGTGGAGTATGAGTCAGTAGCACCTACGAGTACTTGTATCTCCTCCGCTTTTGCCTCTTTGCCCCCTCTCCCTTTTTCCTTCTTGCTTCCCCACGTCTCGTGAACAGTAGCACTTCCAGATACGCAGTGGACTAAGGCGTGGCCTGCGCTCGGGTGAGCGTAATTAAACGCGTGAAGGGCGCACTCCCTCCGCCTAGACTTGTGGCAAGCACATGGACGATTGTGGAGGCACGCGGTTGACTTGGTGAGTGCGGTGTTGATCGTGTTGTTTGTCACTTGCTAAATAATGGTGTTGTCTCAGCAGTTATTTACGACGTATCTTGTCAGAATGCGCTAATTTTACCGAGCAGCATTGTTTCACGGGAAATAAATCAGGACGAGTGTTGTTTTTCTGATCATCACCCAATACGCAGTGGTCGAAGACGTTACCATGCACACGGGTGTCTGCCTCGTTATGCGTTCACTAGACAAGCAGAATCAACGTGTCCTTTATAGGACTGGTGAAATGCGCATTGCAGCATTCAATACACTGACTCAGATGTGCTTGAGAAAGTGTTATCCGTATATTCTAAGACAGATAGCACTATACCATTCTTTTATTTTCATTTTTATTGTGAACAGAGTTTTTAAGATATACCCGAGGCATATAGCACAACGCTACTAAACCTGGATTTCTCTCAGACTCCGACATTGCTTATGTGAAAGCTAAATCAATTTGTCAATCAAAAGAATTATCGCTAATTAACTTTTCAACTTTTTTTATTTCACGGCACACATTACATTAACGAATTTTAGGCGATGACTTCGAAAGTCATATCCACTTGAAATGAATTCTGACGATGACATGAGTATCGAGATGCGCGTTCCCAAATTTTGCGACGGAACGCATTGGTGTTCCAGTAACTTTCGAGTTCCCTGCATTAAAATTCGACTTGTTAAATGAGGAAGTTGAACAACAGGAAAGTTCTGCCGAAAGTTTGACTACGCTTCTCTCAAAAATAATACTAGTTTAAAAATTCGTTCTAAGTAGATGCGCTCGTTTTCATTTTTGATAGTTTATGTTTTACTTATTGATGACCAGTCGTCCTTTAGGTTATGGGAAACTGATCGTGTCAAAGAACAGAAGGTGGTCGAGATTATTACGAAGCCCCCTATATACTGCGACTTCTCTCATGGCACAGATAAGATCTTGTGGGCTTAAGTAACCAATCACGCATGTCGTTTGAAAATCGGAGAGAGATAGCGCTAACTCCACAGCGTCATGGCGCTCAGTTATAAACACACGCGACGCTAATTTAGCGACGCGGTACGCTCAATTGCGACTAAACAAGCGCGAAAGAGGCTTACATCAAGTGAGGAACAGGTTACGCTGCCGCCTATGGGAGTGCGGTAACGTCAGTGCGAGCTTACACAGGACACGTGAACCGTGACAGGGTGTTATGTTGGGGCGAGCAATCCGGCCGTGACTTGAGTATGACGCGGGTGACGAGATAGCTGCTTGTGGTTCTCCACTCGAGAACGGCCCGACCCTGTGCCATATTTCACATGCACGCTCTTAACAACAGGTATAGCACCTATTAGCTTCTGCTGACCGTGGATAAAGACTGTTGCGTGGCATATTCTACGACGTCTTACAGTTACGATTCGTATGATTATTGTGCCCATACATCTCAGTGTTAACACAGACAAAGATTATTCTGAGGGGCGGAGGGTATGATAAGTAGATGAGGGGGTAACGGGGGAAAGTTAAAAAAATTAATCTCGCGATTTTACGCGCCAAAACCACGATGTAATTATGAGGCACGCCGCAGCAGGTCGACTCCTGATCAACTGTGACTGCCGAGGTCGGGGCTCTTTAACGAGCAGCCAATGCACGGTGCACGGGCACATTTGCATTTCGTCTCTACAGAGGCGAAGTTAAAGGACATCATTCTCACAATACACTTAATTTGCAAGTCAGAACCCTCAATTTATCTGCTGTCGTTCACGGGCCACCAGGTGCTAGGATACCCGTGACGTGTGTGACAACAGAGGCTACGCTATATTACTCCGGAATAATCAAGTCAATAGCAAGATCTGTACAGTGAAATGATCCCACCCATTGCTCTATTCTACATCAGCATTGTCTTCTGATGTTCTAACACAGACAACGTGTTTATCCGACTTCTCCATTGCACGACATGCATACATACTCTGCACTGATTGGTTGAACGCAAAAAATACCGCCGAATAGCTTTGATATATTTAGTTAAGCTCATGAATATTACACCAGACACTACTGCTTCCTGATGGGTCATAAGCAGTGAACGGAAGTTTAGTCAAAATGCCTCTTTGCACCGTACATCATTATTGTGTCTATGTGACATATAACATATAGCTTGTAACCTAGGCAACTTGCCTCATTATGCTTTATAGAAAAATATAAAGTGAATTTTATATACCACATGTTTAGTGGGGTGTTTTCCTAAGAAAGCCATAATTTGTGTTCGGATGCACAGCGGAAGCTCTTACTAATTAAGGCTAAAGCTGCATAAACGCCAGTATTTGGCACCTATATATTATATGCCTTAAGTAACACCTTTAATGCCTATGATTGACCCTTGAACAGCATTTTTAGTGCCTTAACACCCTGTCGCCAATTATCAGATAACTGGCAAAATATAATTCAATCAACATTTGTACAAAATGTCACTGTAGCTGTTCGTCTATTTTGATCGAGTACACCCTGAGCCTGCAGGAGCTAAAAGCAAGCACAAACTAAACTACGAAGAAAACAAAATAGAACGTGATTATTCCCATCAATGCTTCTTTTGAAACGCGGTGACATCAGTGGTCTTCGATGGCATAAGAATGCTTACAACGGCAGCAAGATTAAACACGCCACGCAGAATGCAACTTCAGTTCATACCTACATAATGCTTGGTTTGGTAATGAATGGTCGTTAGGAATGCTGGCAATAAATAAAAAATAATAAATCAATCAATTAATTAATTAATTAAAGTGTTCTCGACCGAATAATCAAAGCTTTTAGGATGTGTTGACCCTCTTCTCGGCGATACCGTGGGCGCTGCCATGTTTGATCGCGTGGTGACGCGTCCATTGCTTGCCTCAACTGCCTCCGTTGCATCCGCGTTTACATTGGGTTTGCATGACGCCGGTGCGGCTTAGGTAACCTCTGTTTGCAGCGATATCGTAGACGGTGACTGGGTGGACGACACGAAT
This sequence comes from Dermacentor variabilis, assembly GCF_050947875.1. Taxonomy (NCBI): domain Eukaryota; kingdom Metazoa; phylum Arthropoda; class Arachnida; order Ixodida; family Ixodidae; genus Dermacentor; species Dermacentor variabilis. Next base: position 210,844,648 of record NC_134568.1, read on the forward strand.
CTTTGGCCACATCTTCAGAGAAGATGCAAAAGCACTTTTCAGGATGATTAGGCTATGCCGAAATGGCGTGAGCAGCGTATAACATGCTTGTTCTAAAAGCGAGGCTAAACATGTATTCCAAACTATCCAAACCTTCCGCTCATGAACTGAATCAGGATTAGTCTGTTTTGCTCTTCGATTTTTATTTGGTAAGTATTTCGAAGCAGCGGCTTGACACAATTCTGACTGAATGAATTTCCTTGATGCGGTCACTATCTGATTATTTCTGCCTAATCGCACGCGGGTATGCTTAGTTCCGATAGATTTGATCTTGCTGCGCGCCAGGCTTGAAAGGTAGCCGTATGATCCGTTGTAATGTATAGCTGAAAAGATGTATTATCGCTACAATTGTATCCTAGTACTTGTACATCCACTTGTATCGCTAGTGACACTCTTGTAGACCGTCACGAAACATTCAGCTTCGATCATTCGTACACTGTCGAGTCCATCATTTACTGTGCATATATTCAAGTGTGCGCCCACTCACCTATTTACACGTTGGCAATAGCGTGGGCGTAGGATTCCGTGCAAATAGGGGTATATGTTTCAAGATACTGTGCACGAAACATACTGCGACAGGAAGCGGCGCTGCTCCCTTTGTCATTGTTTAACGAGCAGTACTCACTCTTGCCGACGTTCGGGGGCTGAAGCACTAGAAGGGTAGCGATACAGCGCTGGCCGATGAGCAAGCTTCTGTATCCTCGAAGAAAGCAGCGCATCTCGAAGTGCCGGTAACATGTACGGACAGTTGCAGTGATGGTCCGCGAACTTGGCTGCACAGATTCACTCCATTTTTTAATGTGCCAGTCACTATTGTAGCTGCCAACTACTGCACACGTCTTCAATCCGGCATGATTGCAGCACGGTGCGTTAGCGAAAACTCAGTTACGTTTGCGACTGCTGATCGCATAGAAGCAAGGTGGAAGGGGTAACGGTTTCGTATTCGGTGCGCTGTCGCTAAAGTGACGTGCCGCGCGCAGCCGAGAGCGCCATCTCGTTTCTCTAGAACAAACTGCTCCGCGGAAATGGCCAATATATCTGATAGATTTGTCTATATCTGTATTTAAATCGGACGCCTCCACAGCGAACACCTCTACAACAAAATTCTCTATATAACAAAGGATTGATTATGTCCGGGACAAATTTATAACCTTCCCATGCATTGTGAACTTCTCTACAACGAAGACCACTACAACGAATATGCCTGTGCAACGAAGGCATTGTGGCTTTCGCAGCTTTGCAACAATAGCCACTTACACGTGACGACACTGCCTTCAGCAGACTTGCACTGAGCTGCGTTAGCGCTAACGGAAACGGTAGTAGTGCAGTTGACGAACGTGACAATATTAGCAAGTTTTACAGTCCTGCTGTACTATTCCAGGAATCTTTCAGTGCGTACGTGGCTTTTCACACAGCAGCAGGTAGTACGGCTGACAAATGCGCCCCAGTTGGTGATGACGACATGACGCAATCGCAACTGGCGAACGACGACATCTTCAAAGCCATCTAGGGCAGAAAGGACGCCATTGTCAAAGGAAGCAACAGTGATTAAGAGCCTGTACCCAAATCTATAATTTTGACGGCAAGGGAGGAGACAGCAGGATTTGGCGATGTGCAAATTTACTTTACGTCGCTCCCACGTTTCTCCGCGGAGCATGCCCTGAACCTCGGCAAATTAAGGTCCGCTGTAGCCGCACATTCTATCGGAAGGAGTGTGCGCAAGAAACTTGCGAGATATTTCACTAGCCTGTCTGATTCAGCTTAAATAAATATTTCATCTTGCTCAACGTACTTAGCTTGCTTTATGGCGAGCAGTACGGTGGGCGAACGTTACAACGAAGTGACCTTTATATGGCAGAATTTCGGAGGTCCCAACACTTCGTAATATAGGCATTTCACTGTATACCAGTCACCGCTTTTACGGCGTCGGTATCCTATCGGCCCTACGCACCCGCCGTGGTTGCTTAGTGGCTGTGGTGTTCGGCTGCTAAACACGAGGTGGCGGGATCAAATTCCGCCACGGCTGCTGCATTTCGATGGAGGCGAAATGCCAACTCCCGTGTACTTAGATTTAGGTGCCCGCTAAAGAACTCCAGGAGGCCCATATTATTCCGGATACCCCCACTACGACGTGCCTCATAATCAGATCGTGGTTGTGGCACGTACAACACCATAATCCTTATTTTTTTAAGGGTCCTACCAGTTCTCAGGTCTCGATTACACGATACTGGAAAACTAGATACAATATCTTGGTTCAGCTCAACATATAATTTCCACCGACGTAGCTGTTTGTGTCAACGTGTGATCTGCTGTGGCTCGTTGGCTCTCCTAGTCTTGCTTTTGGTGTGTCATTGTTTAAGTTAGTTTTGATTTATGTCGCGAAAAAGGTAGCGAAGGGTGGGACGTAGGTGTGAGGAGACTACTTGCCCAAGGACGTGTGTGTCTACCTTTAAAGTCTGGTAAAGGTTAGTGAAGATTGCAGCCACAAGCTTGAACATATCGAGGCTATCTATATATATAATGCTGTTCATCTACTCGCACACTGTATGCTTGTCCGGAAAACCCATTTTGCTGAATCAATCCCCCATGCACGCGTTTCGTTTCTGCTGTCTTTGGGACACGTTCCGCTTAAAGAGAGTAAGCTCAACCTTAATAACTGAAAATTATTAAGGCTAGATCAGGCTGCTGAGCGCCGTAGTCGGGGCTGTGCTGAGTCGTTCGGACTGAACCATGTTCTGGAGAAAATAATAAATTGACAATGATCACTTAAGCTAGCTATAATGACACTTTTCCATTTAGGGTAATTCCTGTAACGTGTATTTCTCAACATGTGTGGGATGTGTCGCAGGAAAGTAGAAATAGCATGAAAGCTGACCGACGAATAAATTGGGACGCTTACGTCCAAAAATCTAAGCTTGGGCTGTGATAGACGCTGGGGTACGCGGCTAAGAATTCATTTGGACCAATTGGGGTTCCTTTACACACATGGAAATGTCGGCAAACGAGCAAGTTTATTTATTTATTTATTTATTTATTTATTTATTTATTTATTTATTTATTTGAATTTCACGCCACTGGGCCCTGTACTCAGCAGCAAAGCTCCATAGACCCTCAGCCACCGCGGCAGGTGTCCACGCAAAGAAAGAAGCATCGCTCAAGCTGCACAATCACTCGGAATCACTCTGCAGCACGCTCGGTTTGGTTTCGTTTGGTCGCTACGGATATGGCTCAACCCTATACGAGGGATCGGCCATGAATCGGGCGGCAGAAGGTAAGAAGGGAAGAATACTTATATAGAATATGTCTTACGCACCGCTGTTCATTCCACTAAAGACAAACCCTAAAGACAACTATTAAATTAGTTTAGAGTGTATAGGTGTTCTTGAATACCTGTAGTATCATTATTTTCGCGGTAACACACACACACACACAACACACACACAACACACACACACACACACACACACATATATATATATATATATATATATATATATATATATATATACAGGGGATTTATTGAGGTTCGTAGCGACCGCCGGTTCAAGGATGCACCGAGCACCGTGCTCGAGCCTCTTCTGCGCGCTTGATGCTGCAGATGCTGCTGACTCTGCGCTCACGTTCGTTATCTTCCTTAAAATATGTATATATATATATATATATATATATATATATATATATATATATATATATATATATATATATATATATATCGGTTGGTCACCAGAAGAGAAAATAGAAGGGCAAAATTTCGTTATTTTTCATCTCACGCCTGAATCCCATGAGGTCGAAACATCATAGTAAGGTCACGCATTTTAAGATATAGCCACTTATTTGAGTTGAGCCCTTTCGGAGACGTGAAAATTCTCCGAACTCGCTAAGTTCTGTTTTTCGCTTAATCGAGAGTGCAGCCCTTGTTCCCCAACAAAAACTTAACGAGGCCCAAGAGGACGCTGTGAAAATGCATGACGTCATAGGCCAGTTAGTGCGGGAACTTTAAGGCAGCGTCAGTACCTGTGTTTCGTTTTCGCGTCTTTTCTGGCTTTCCAAGCCTCGTCTCGCAGTAAGAGCAACCTTTTTGGCGTCTTAGAAGGGGACTTCATTAAAGCAACTCGAATAGATTTTCTCTTTAGCGTTCCTTTCTGCTCTCAATATAAACTCCATGAATTACTTATTCCTCCCCGTACGCCGCTAATACATGCACTTGACCTTTTCGAGCACTTCCAGTCACGCTAACAGCTTCGCTGTATTAGCTTGCAGAGCAAATGTAGAAGCAAATGGAACAGTTAGCAACATATTTACTCGCTATAGGTAGCAGTTGCCCATGCCGTTAGAAATGAAGCTTAATTTCCAGTATTTCTCTTTACCGAGCTGTTCCTTCCACTATCAGTATTCGCAGAAAATTGAGCGAAGATGTGAATTAATAAAAAACAGAGCACGCCAACACCAGTAATACTGCCACGTTATATTGACGGTGGAACACACAGTAGCAAGAAATGTGAACCACGAAACTCCTTATTGGGCGAACCTGTGCCTTGAAAAAAGGTTTACACTCAAAGCACAATGAAAGCTTCGAGCGCAGTCGGCGATCGTCGAATATCTGATCTGCGGGTCAAACGCGTCGACTTTTACGCACGACTCTTCGAACATATAGACGCAATTGCTGGTGCCCGCATGCCTTCCAGAAAGTCGCATGGGCGCTTGAATGGGCATATTGGTGATGCTGCAGAATGCTCCAGAAAGTACCACACAGATAGTGTCGCGAATACAATCTGATTCCACAAAGTTAGGCAAGAACATGCACAACAGATATAACCACAGATAGCATGCAAATAAGTAACAAATCATGCAGGCGCGTCTCGGGCTGAGCGATGACCTTAAGTTGTTAGCGGGTGAAAGGCAGTCCCCGGAAAAGGGTTAAATAAGTACATGTGTCATTGCCCCTCTCTTAAAAAGCATCGTCCAAATGTTACAAACACGAGAGCAAAAGCTAAACACAAGTAGTAACAAAATTACAAACAAAAAAGAAACAATTCCCCAGAGTTCGTTATCGCTGGTAGAAAGGCTTAAGGCGCACAACATGGACTACTTCAGGTCACGCACGGCAGCGCTGTGATTGCGTAAAGCCATCTGGCACGACCTCATAGTCCAGCACGCAAATACGTCGGATGTTCTTGTAGGGTCCGAAATAGCGTTGCAAGAGTTTGTCACGAACTGCCCGTCGGAGAATTGGGGAGGAAACCAAAACACTGTCGCCGGGTTGGTATTGCACGCAGCGTCGTCTAAGATTGCAGTGTGGGCTTTCCGCGTTTGTCCTGTTCTTGATGCGTAGGCTGGCGAGTTGTCGTGCTTCTTCGTCGATCTGGAGATAGGCGGCGACGTCGAGGTTTTCTTCGTCGGTGACGTGCGGCAGCACAGGTCAAAGGTCGTCGTCGGATTCCTTCCGTAAACAAGTTTGGACGGCATGACCTGCGTTCTTTCTTGCACTGCTGTGTTGTAAGCGAAGGTTACGTACGAAAGATCGGCATCACACATATTGTGTTCGACGTCGACGTACATCGTTAAAATGTTAGCGACCGTCTTGTTGAGGCGTACAATTAGACCATTTGTCTGCGGGTGGTAGGTGATTGTCCTACGGTGACTAGTCTCGCTATATTGCACCATGACATGAGTAAGCTCAGCTGCAAAACCTATTCCTTTGTCGGTAATGAGGACTTCTGGCACACCATGTGCAGCAGGATGTTCTCAACGAAGAGTGTCACACTTCTGTCGCACTACCTTAGGCAGGGCGTTCGTTAAAGCGTAACGGGTAAGGTAGTCGGCGGCCATGACGATCCACTTGTTTCCGAAGGTTAACTTTGGAAATGGCCCCTACAAGTCCATCTAGATCTGTTGAAACCGTCGGCAAGGAGGCCTGATCGGCTGCAGCAATCTCGCTGGCTTTGTCGGTGGTGTCTTGCGTCGCTGAATGTCTCGGCACGTCTTGACATAATGGGCGACGTCGCCCTTCAAGAATGGCCAGTAGCACTTCTCCTGCATCTTAACGAGCGTACGGGAAAACGCAAGGTGTCCTGACAATAGGTCATCACGAATGGCGTGCAGAACCTCTGGCCGCAGTGCTGAAGGCACAACCAGAAGTTAGATTGTGCAGACTGGCGAGAAGTTTTTTTTACGAGGATGTCATTTTCCAAAAAACGAAATACAATCCGCGCCTAAATAATCTTGGGACAAAGTCGATGTTCCCTTCCCAGAACTCTACAACGCTTTTTAGCTCCGGGTCTGCTCGCTGCTTTTCGGCGAAGTTGTCGACACTTATTGTTCCTAGGAAAGAGCCGTTGTCCTGGTCGTGTTGCAACAGCGGGCCAATAGGATCCCCGGAGAGCCTGTCGACATCAGAGTGTTTTTATACGGACTTCTACGTCAAAGTTACGTCGAATTCTTGCAGTTGGAAGCTCCAACTGTTAGGCATCCTGAAAGGTCCTTTAACTTCGCCAGCCAACGCAGTTCGTGATGGTCGCTTACGACATTAAACGACCTGCCATATAGGTAACGGTTAAATTTCGAGGTAGCACAAATTATGGAAAGGCATTCTTTTACCGTCGTTGAATAATTGGCGTCCGCTTATGTCAGCGACCGGCTTGCGTAAGCTATGACCCTTTCAAGTCCATGTTTCCTCTGTACTAGAACAGCGCCGAGCCCTACGCTGCCTGCATCGGTGTGAATTTCGGTATCGGCGTCTTCGTCGAAGTGGGCGAGTACTCGTGGTCACTGCAGGCGTCGATTCAATTCCTCAAATACCTCAACTTGCGGTGTTTTCCATCTAAATTCGACGTCAGAGACGATGCGTCGAATTTCGTGGAGATGCGGGAGAAGTTTTTTTGACAAAGCGCCTATACAGGCACACCGACCAGGAAACCTGCGCACGGCCTTCTTGTCGTCAGGCTGCGGAAAGCTTGCAATGGCAGCTGTTTTCTGCGGATCAGGAACAACTACTGACTTGCTGATCACGTGTTCCAGAAACAGAAGCCTTTCTTAAGCGAAGTGGCATTTCTCCGGCTTCAGGATCACCCCAGATTGCTTCTAGCACTGTCTCAAGGCGCTTAACGTGGTCGCCGAAGCTTTAGGCAAAGAAGACGACGTCAGCAAGGTAGAGTAAGCAAGTCTGAAATTTCAAATCAGCCAATACCATGTCCATTACACGCTAGAAAGTTTCGGGTGCCGAGCAAAGACCAGATCGCATGCCCCCTAGCCTCCCCGTAGTCGGCGCTTAATGGTAAGGAGCCCTTGTTTGGGTAAAACGAAGTACATGCAGAGAAACTCTGTATAGCGTTAACACTTTAGAATACAGCACCGAGAATACAGCACTTAGAATACAGCAAAAGGCCCCCCATTGACATGTCCCCCAAGATTAAAGTAATGAAATGAAAAGTACCAAAGTTGAAAAATATGGGGACACTTGAGTTGCGGAGCTTCAAGTGGTGGTATTTCACAGTGAAAGTGACGCAGTGTGCAGACGTCAGATGCTTGGTTGCGAGACCACCAGAAATTTCTTCACCAGACGCCAAAAAATTGAGCTACTTGTAGTTCGATGTATAATATTTGTAACGTCTCGTCTATCACTTATGCCTATCCAGAATTCTGTACAAAAATAAAATATTGACAGGCGCGTGTTTTCAAGTATTTCCTTTAACTACAAATGCTAAAAGGGGCGACGCTGTTGATATAACACGGCAGATTAAAGTTCCAAGACACCACGATGTCGATTTTGTCAATCTCCACGATCACCACGAACATGAATGTGATCGTCTTACTCGTGTACCTCCAGCCTGGCACGTTCTCGACAGCAATGTTTAAATTTTTGCTTAAAGTTTCTTGTTATTTAGCACATGTAACCGTGTCACCAGTTAGAAAGAGCATTTAGAAAGGAGCTCTGGTATAATCAATATAATGTGCGCCTTATCAAATTGACAGAGGCCCACTTTTTCCAATTTGCTGACGTGGATTGAGACTGAACAAACATGGAAGATTCAGATATAACACTGTTTGAAAAAGAACAACTTATCTGTCCACTCTTTCAGCATATATTTACAAAAAGATAAGAATATGTTCATGCCTCACTTAGGACATTTCAAGGCCGTCGCCATCTTACCGAGGGCACGAAAAGACATAAATCTATAGTGAAGAATGGGAAGCGCTTTCTTCTCATTTCCTACATGTTTAAGCTGGTAATTAAGCTGAAAAGACACTACTCAGTCTGTATCTTTGGGTCACTGGTATAAGAGGAAACCTGAACGTCATGGCAATTTTTAGGCGAGGTCGTGGTATCAGTAGTCAGCCAAAGGTAATATTTTAGCTAGGAACAACGAGTTGTTATTTTCAGTTAACCTAGCATTTGCATTAGCATACAATAGGCACTTAAGCTGTGATGGGACTCTAGCTGGCACGGCTCTGTTTCACAGCTAAAGTCGGGCAAGCGCTGGCTCTGCAGGTAAGAAACTGCGAGGACCGCCACTCCAGAACATTGCTTTAAAAAAAGCTACTTTTACACCCTCGGGAATGTTTATAGTAACAGGACGGACCACTGTCACGCGTGGCAATAAAATGTCAGTGCCACCATTACAACTCAAGCTAACTTTGGTTACAGTTGCAGTGGGCTACACCATAGAGTTTCCTACAATAATGGCTAAAAGAAACTCTGGCACTGCAATCGTTCTGCTTCCATGGGAATGATGGTTAGTACATGGACTTTTCTAAACTCCATGCTTGTGGCTACACACCTTCGAGGCTTTGTTTATTACGTCTTGTCTGCCTTATTTGACCTAAATGTCAAAGCAGTGTATATCACAAGAAGCCAACAAACACTGACACCAAGGACAACATAGGGGAAATTACTTGTGCTTAATAAATGAAATAAAGAAACGATAAATTAATGGAAATGAAAGTGGATGAAAAGCGACTTGCCGCAGGTGGGGAACGATCCCACAACCTTCGTATTTCGCGTGCGATGCTCTACCAATTGAGCTACCGCAGCGCCGTTTCCCCATCCACTTTCTTGGGTATTCAGGTTTCCTCGTAGAGCCCTGGGAGTGTTAGCCTGCGCCACCACCCACAGACCTTAACGGAGGATGCAGAACATCCTTTCTGGCGCAGGCGTCACGAGAACGCGATCTTTTTTTGGGGAAGCCAACCAGTCAATAAATCCACACATGCTAACTGAAGGCATCAATGTTGCCGGATTCGAGACCACCACCACCACCACCATCATCATCATCATCATCATCATCATCATCATCATCATCATCATCCTGGTTACGCCCACTGCAGGGCAAATGCCTCTCCCCTATTTCTCCAACTACCCCGGTCATGTGCTAATTGCGGCCATGTTGCCCCTGCAAACTTCTTAAGCTCATCCGCCCACCTAACGTTCTGCCGCCCCCTGCTACGCTTCCCTTCCCTTGGAATCCAGTCCGTAACCCTTAATGACCATCGGTTACCTTCCCTCCTCATTGCATATCCTGCCCATGCCCATTTCTTTTTCTTGATTTCAACTAAGATGTCATTAACTCGTGTTTGTTCCCTCACCCAATCTGCTCTTTTCTTATCACTTAATGTTACACTCATCATTCTTCTTTCCATAGCTCGTTGCGTCGTCCTCAATTTAAGTAGAACCCTTTTCGTAAGCCTCCAGGTTTCTGCCCCGTAGGTGAGTACTGGTAAGACACAGCTATTATACACTATTCTCTTGAGGGATAATGGCAACCTGCAGTTCATCATCTGAGAATGCCTGCCAAACGTACCCCAGCCCATTTTTATTCTTCTGATTATTTCAGTTTCATGATCCGGATCCGCGGTCACTACTTGCCCTAAGTAGATGTATTCCCTTACCACTTCCAGTTTCTCGCTACCAATCGTAAACTGCTGTTCTCTTCCGAGACTGTGAAACATTAGTTTTCTGCAGATAATTTTTAGACCCACCCTTCTGCTTTGCCTCTCCAGGTCAGTGAGCATGCATTGCAATTGGTCCCCTGTGTTACTAAGCAAGGCAATATCATCAGCCAATCGCAAGTTACTAAGGCATTCTCCATTAACTTTTACCCCCAATTCTTCCCAATCCGGGTCTCTAAACACCTACTGTAAACACGCTGTGAATAACACCGGAGAGATCCTATCTCCCTACCTGATGCCTTTCTTTATTGGGATTTTGTTGCTTTCTTTATGGAGGACTACATTGGCTGTGGAGCCGCTATAGATATCTTTCAGTATCTTTACATACGCTCATCTACACCCTGATTCCGTAATGTCTCCATGACTGCTGAGGTTTCGACTGAATCAAACGCTTTCTCGTACTCAATGAAAGCTATATATATATAAAGGTTAGATATATTCCGCCCATTTCTCTATCACCTCATTGATAGTGTGAATATGGTTTATTGTTAAGTAGCCTTTACGAAATCCTGCCTGGTCCTTTGGTTGACAGAAGTTTAAGGTGTTCCTGATTCTATTTGCGATTACCTTAGTAAGCTGAGTACTGAGTACTTACTGATTAAAGTAAGGTGATCCGTCTATAATTTTTAGAGTCTTCGACGTCCCCTTTCATATTATGGATTAGGATTATGTTGGCGTTTTTCCAATATTCCGGTACGCTCGAGGTCATGAGGTATTGCGTACACAGGGTGCCCAGTTTTTCTAGAACAATCTGCCCAGCAACCTTCAACAAATCTGCTGTTACCTGGTCCTCCCCAGCTGCCTTCCCCCTTTGCATAGCTCCCAAGGCTTTCTTTACTTCTTCCGGTGTTACTTGTGGGATTTCAAATTCCGCTAGACTGTATAAATCTCTATAGAACTCCTCAGCCACTTGAACTATCTCATCCATATTAGTAATGATATTGCCGGCTCTGTCTGTTAACGCATGCATCTGATTCTTGCGTACTCCTAGTTTCTTCTTCACTGATTTTAGGCTTCCTCCGTTCCTGAGAGCATGTTTATTTCTATCAATATTATACTTCCTTATGTCAGCTGTCTTACGCTTGTTGATTAACTTCGAAAGTTGTGCAAGTTCTATTCTAGCTGTAGGGTTAGAGGTTTTCATATATTGGCGTTTCTTAATCAGATTTTTCGTCTCCTGCGATAGCTTACTTGTGTCCTGACTAACGAAGTTACCACAGACTTCTACTGCAAACTCCTTAATGATGCCCATAAGATTGTCGTTCATTGCTTCAACACTAAGGTCCTCTTCCTGAGTTAAAGCCGAATATCTGTTCTGGAGCTAGTTTCGCCATTCGGGCTCATCCACGTCACATTTCGGCTATCCCGCCTGCGGAAGAAGGTATTCATTATCCGCATATTATTGGGTTCTGCAAACTCTGCTAATAACTCTCCCCTGCTATTCCTAGAACCTATGCCATATTCCCCCACGGACTTGTCTCCAGCCTGCTTCTTGCCTACCCTGGCATTGAAGTCGTCCTCCAGTATAGCGTATTTTGTTTTGACTTTACCCATCGCCGATTCCACGTCTTCATAGAAGCTTTCGACTTCCTGGACATCATAACTGGTTTTAGGGGCGTAGGCTTGTACGACCTTAAATTTGTAAATCTTATTAAGTTTCAGAACAAGACCTGCGACCCTCTCGTTAATGCTACAGAATTCCTGTATGTTACCAGATATATCCTTACGCGGATTTTTCTTTTTTCATTTAATCCGCTGGAAAATTGTGCGGCACCGGGATTTGAACAACGGTCCTATTGCATGCGAGGCGGATGCTCTACCTCTACGCCACCGCTGCACCCTCGTTATGTATTGCGTTATGTAATACGTTATGTAATACTTTATGTAACGTGACCCACGTTATGTAATAAATGGGAAGAAAGAGGGTTAACCGAGGGGCCCAATTTTTATTAGTCATGTCACAAGAAGCCAACAAACACTAACACCAATACTTTGGCGGCGGATGTTCTACATCCGCCGCCAAGTTTGGTAAAGCATATGACTAATAAAAATCGGGCCACTCGGTTAACCCTCTTTCTTCCCATTTAAAGCAATGTGCACTTTTTCTAAATGCAGAAGGCAATAAGATCGAGTGCGCGAAAACGCACAACCGATACTAATTGCTGCGGATCCTGCCAGTCGAGGTGTCCAAATCGAAACACGCAAAACGTTTTATCACGCGGCCTTACCCAAGAGTAATTTTCAAGGGTGTTCATGTCTGTTGTCAACACATCCATTTGTGGCGCAATCGTTTCGATATTGAGCTTCTGTGCTCTGCTGTGTTCGAATCCTGCTATCGGTCAATTTTAATATTGTTCATTTAATTATTTATATCGCGGTTCCTTGTTGAAAATGATCAGCTTGCTATACGACGAAGCCGTATAATCCTAGGACAAAGTTTAGGCATATCCATGTACGAACCATCAATCCCATGCCTACACATTCTGGCTGAACCAACCTGCTTGCTGCTCCTGTAGAAAGCAGCAACATAGTCCCCTCTAGTTTTAGAGCGGGTCTAAACACGTTACTGCGTATAGCGTCCACGTCCATCGGCGTAAGCGCGCCAACACGCTCGTGCCACTGCTCGCGCTTTCGTCGTCTTCTTCCACAGCTCGCTCCGATGCCTGTCATCGTGCCAGCGATACCATAATTCCCCTCCCTCTGCGAAGGCTCTGGTGGCATTGGCACACTGCCAGTCGGTGCGGTGATTGCGATCGCAAATTCCTTGCCGCAATATATCGCGAAACGAACAGACATATCGAGCAGCGCGCAAATTTCGCCATAGGCAGTATCGTAATCGTCGGAATTTTTTTTATGTATGTGAAACTTTATGGGGTACAACGTTTTTCGCACAGGTAGTACGTTTTTTGATATAGGAGAAACGTGAAAAAGTGAATAAAAATTCCACCGTGATCTGATTATAAGTGCAATCAGTGATTGCGTAGTGGTGTGTGTCAAGTCCCTCTCTTTTTCAATCTACGCGTTTTTAGCGTTTCCACGTAGAAAAAAAAAAAGGTCCCAAAGGGTGGAAGACAAGGTCTCGGAACCGCGTCCGCGGCGGGTGCCCAGACCCACTAAAAATACGCCGGACTCAAATCTTATTAATTTGAAAATAAACTTTACGCTTCAAAGCGTCGAAGGGACTATTGCAAATAAAGAAGACGAAGACGTTCGATGCACGGGCAACCGCCACGAGCGCTGGTACGTTCAGTTGCTGCCATTGACTGCAACGCTCAGACGTCTGGTTCCGGGTCTGATAGCCGTCGTTTCGCTTGATTCCTGTAGGTACCGAAGCCCTGGACCCTCACGTCCGCCGAGCAAGGCACAATTCAGTGTGCAGGCCGACGTTCCAGGGATTTCGTCTTTCACAGCGTCCAACCTGGCACCGCTCGAGCTCCGCGGTGGATGATGCTGATGAACCTGAGGCGACAGCGATGTTCCAAAGAAAGCATCTGCGATGTCGGACCATGGAACAGCCGCAAGCGCAAGTACGCCGCGTGCTTCGTCGGCAACTGGCCCAGCCAGTGCCTGTCGGCCAACCAGCTCTCTTCGAACCTGCGCTACCACTGGAGCATACTGAGCCATCGCCGGGTGAACCACGACATGTCGTGCATGAGCAGCACGGCCAACGGCTACTTCCTCCTCGCGGAGCGTCCTATATGGAACGAATTTCCGTCGGTCATCAACTTCGAGCTACGCGAAGTCCGTCCTGGAGAGCTGGCCCTGACGTGTCTGCGCAGTCGCCTGGTTTCCGACGCGTCCTACATGCAACACTGGTACTCGTTCGGGCTGGTCCACTGGTTGTTCATGAAGCGCTGCTCCATCAAGTTCCTGGAACTGAGCGAGTCGCACGTCACCCACAATCACTTCCTCTTGCTGCACGACTTCTGGCTGAGCCGCAACCTGGGAAACGTCAAGCTCGGCAGCTACCGCTCGGACGATTGCCTGCCCAGGGACCTCGTCGATGCACTCCGCTCCGCGGTCACCACGCTCCACACGCTGGAGCTGATGAGCATGCGCTTCGTCGGCTTGCAAATGCTGTGCGTGATGCTCGGCAGGTGCAGAAGCAGCGACCTTCTGCGCGAATACGCCGCATACCTGCTCGGCAGATGTCCCATCATATGCCTGCCGGTCAACCAGCTCTTTTCGAGCCTGCGCTACCTGCGAAGCATCCTGAGCCATCGCCGGGTGAACAACGAAAACTGCCGCGCGGCCAGCGAGTTCAACGTCTGCTTCCTTCTCGTGGAGTTCTCCCTGTGGAACGAATTCCTGAGGGTCAACTTTGAGCTACGCGCAGTTTGTGCAGCATGGCTGGCCTTAACGTGTCCGAACGGACGCGTGGTTTCCACGTCTTCCAACAGGCAGCGCAGGCACTCGATCGTGGGAGTGCACACGGTGCTCACGGAGCAGTACTCCAATAAGTTCTTGGAGTTATGCAAGCCACGCATCTCGCAAAACCACTTCTGTTCCGGGACGGCCTCCACATAAGCCGCAACATGTGGTACATCAACACGCCCGGGTACCTCGCCGAAACGCTCCACCAATCGGTGACGACTCATGACAGGGTGGAGGGGATGCACATGGCTTCTCGAATCTCGGCGTGCAGACACTGTACGAGCTATAGCTCTGCATGCGCCCTTCTTCCTGGAGAACTTGATCCACGGGACCAAGACAGTGACACTGTGGGGCGCTGATACACTGCGCTTCGCGGGCAGCGCCAGATCGATGTTCATGACCCGTTCGCTACAGTTGACTTTTGTTACGTTAACGTCTACTTGGAGTTTCGCAGCATACTTTGTGATCGAGGAGTTCGTACTGAGCCACTCGACGCCGGACTCATACAGGCCGCACCACGGTTTTCCGGCAGCTATGCGCTTCGTTGCCGACCAGTGCGCGCTACTTAAGCTGTTCGGGATTTACAACTTCGAACTGAACTAAGCGGTTCTATTGCGGTGCCTTCGCTTGGAGGATGACAAAATTGAAATTTCCGCACTTCAAATAAACCTTATTCTTGCTCATAATTCGTGTTTTTCCGAGAAATAATGCACTGCAACAGTAAATAAAGAATAATGTGTCACTTTAGGATAATATACCGCTTGCTTTTGGTGTTCTCTGTCAAAATGGGTCGTAACGGCCTTTAAGACTAGGCATACCGATCATGTGGCGTCGCATTAACCTTATCCGGGCTCTGTAGTTCCCTAGACATTGGACCATGCAGTTTGAGCTCCCCTGTAATATAAGGGCGAGCGGGTTGCATCCCATATCTTTTCAACCTATCTCAGCCGGAGGTCGTTCCCGGCCATTCTCAGCATATGACCGCGTGCCGATATCTGGAGAGTACGTTTGAGGTAGCCTGGATGTTAGTTAATGTCTGATAACAGCTGTTTCGACTCGAAGCGATCGATCTGTACGTGTGTGCGGTGTGTACAAACGTTTGAAAGAAATGTCTGTTTTCTGTCTTCTGGACGGAGAACGAGAAGTGCAAACTCACTCGCGTCCGATCCGCAATCACATGTTTCCTGGTGAAATCTCGCTACGGCAGGAAATCAGGTACCAATTGAGGCAGAAAGGGGAGAGGAACCCAGGGATACTATTTTTGGTACCGATATCATCTCACGAAGTCTCACAAGCGGCGGTAAAATTACCAAAGAGCACGATAGTGCTGGCAGCTGCACCGCGCCTGTGAAAAACAAGAGGGCGATGCAGAAGGCGGCGCGAACACCTGCGCTTGATGCGAACAGCGCTAAGCGTGCCCCCAAGAGTTTGAACTCATCGTCAGACCGAATAACGAAATACCAGTACGATCACTCATGAGCCCCCTTCTGGGGGAGGCAGTCATCGCCGCTTACCAAGGGAATATTCAGGATGAGCAATTTATGCTCCGCATAACGTCGGGCACGAACATCGTTAACGTGTTGACGCTGGAGCAGGAGGTAGCTAAAGCTATTCGCAAGCTTAGGACGATTACAATCAACGGGCGTCCACGCGCAGTTAATGCGTTTGTCGACACCGGAGACGGAGCGGTGAGTGGAGTGATCCTGAAACCCTGAAAGCAAACAATAATGCGCACACATAAACGTGGAGGGGATTCAGACGAGAATGCTAGGGGACTCTAAGACCTCCTTCATCTTGTAGAAAGTGTATTATCAGGGATGGGGGGAGGAAGGGGAGGAGGGAGCCAGCTGCCATGTTATTCCTAACAGAATACGGTGAAGGTGGAACATAGAACAGACGTCTACCTGCAAGGAGACACAAGAGTCTGCAGAAGTGCGGCATACAAGATCCAGTCGAAAACCGCGAATGCAGCCCGCAATGCGCCATTTGCAGTGAGGTGCATATTACCGGCGATCGCAGCTGCAAGAAATGTCTGAAGCCCATACAAAAACGAGACCACTACGGACAGGGACTGCAACGAGGTAGGAACTCACCGCGCCCTGGTGCCCAAAGCCAACGACAGCACTGGTTCTAGTCGGTGGAGAAGGAGCGGCGGTACAGCGACAGGGAGTACCCGGACCTCCCCGGCATGAGAACGAGGCCGGTAATCAAAACGACACCTAGATGTCTGTCCAGACCCAGATCAAGATCAAGATCAAGATCGAGATCGCGAACAAAGGTCCAGAGCAAGGAAGTTAAGAAACCTTCTGTACGTTTGCCCGAACCCCCTTCCCAGACTCACCAGAAGTCCAGGGCAGACCCGACCCATCAACGAGCAATAGTACAGGCAATCTGGGCACAAGTCGTATCCCCGACTGCCATGGGTGTAACACACCGTCCAGAATATTTAAAGCTCATAGAGGAAAGCAGAAAACTTAGGGACAGTTTGGCTTAAATAAAGCGAGAATTGGCCACTGTCAAGCGACCCCCACCGGACACGGAAAAACAACCCCACTAAAGGCAATACCAAAAACGCAAGAGAGCGAGGAAATAGATATCGCAACACAGCCGTTTAACATGACACAACAAATGCAAGTAATGTTTGCAGAAATACTTAAACCCCCTCCCCCCGAAAAACAAATAGCAACACCGCAAACATAGCTAAGAAGGCCACGCGGAAACGCACCACTACTACCCCGATGATGATGATGACTCGATGACCGAAAGCTATCGATAATACGGATAACAAAACCACCAACAATGGCTAACAACCAAACAAGCAACAAGAAAAATCACGACGCATGGCAGGGGAACTGCCGGAGGCTACCAAACAAATATTCGTCCTTATTTCATTACATAGAATCGGTGCCAGTCCAGCCGGATATTTTATGTATGAAAAAATTCGCAATAAGCACAGAGACATAAAAGGGCACGTACTTCACACGCACCTGGTATACACACATTCCCCGTCAACGACGTCCAACACCAAATAATCACGACATGGCCACATACACGAGGAAGATCAGACTTATCACTGCTGACATATACAGCCCACTGGAACAACGGGCCGCGGATTTCACAGAAATCATCGCAAACACTAAGCTGATAGCAGGTATGAGGGATAAAGCATAATTTGGGGGATTTCAATGCCTCTCACGCAGATTTGGGCTATTCAACAGACTCCCCAAGGGACGAAACCTCTTTTGGGTAACGGAGAACCAGAACTTAGAATTAATAAAACACTTGCACGAGCCAACGTGGCTAGGTAATAGCGTGACCAGAGACACCGCCCCATATCTCACTTTTATAAATGACCCCGAACACCTTACATGGAAAACATTGAAGAAACTCTGGGAAGTGATCACTATACCATAGGCATATCCATTTATTCACCAAAAATCAGAAGAGTGACTGGGACAGCCACATTAACAGTTTGGACGCGTACCTACCTGAACAAAAACGCGTGCACAAAATAAAGGAAGCTGTGGGATAAGAACAAACTTTGTCGCAGATGCATGAAAACCTACACGCACAATAAACACCACAACAAAAAAGCCAGTGGTAGACCCACACCTTTTACACTTACGGGAGGGGAGACGTAGCTTAACTAGGAGGTGGAAGAAACAGAGGCACAACAGTAAACTCAAAATCCGTATAGCACAAACACAGCAGGTAAACGAATATGCACAGACATTAGGCAATAAGAATTGTCTTCAGTTCTGCGATTCGTTACAAGACACCCTCCACACCAAAATAAGAAAGACATGGCTATCTTAAGAAGCACGATGGACTCGACAAACACGAAAACGCTATTGAACACAAGCCTCCAACACATACGTAATAAGTCCAAGCGAACAGATGCGGAACTCGTATAAGATCTCAAGACTTATCTTGGCACAGAACAGACATCACATACGGATACCGCGTCGGTGACATACAGTGCCATCGAAAACAGCAAACTCGACAGCCCAATACGGTGGCAGAGATTTATGCAGCGGCCCAGTCTTTCAATAAGAACACCGCTCCCGGTAGTGATCGAATCACGAACGCAGTGATTCGCAACTTAAATCACGACACATTAGCTCAACTAACGGACTTCTTTAACAACAACGTATGGAACCTTGGCACACATGCCACGTGATTGGAAGGAAACTAATATAATCCCCATGTGAAAACCAGGAAAGCCCCAAAGCACCCCAAACCTACGACCGATATCAATCACGTCATGCATAGGAAAAATTTTCGAGAAGGCAGTTCAAACGCGGCTTAGTTTGGCCATGTCGAAGCTAGGGTACTCTTTCCACATTCCATGTTAGGCTTTCGACCACACATTTCAGCGCAAGAGGTCTTACTACTCTTAAAAGAGAAGGCGCTCAACCCACCTAACGGAGGCGAGGATTGTATAATCCTAGCGCTAGACAACAAAACGTTTTCGATACTATCTCTCATCTCACTATCCTCGAGGAACTTGAGGAACTTGGATGTGGAGAACGCACATACCGTTAGATAAGATCTTTCTTATCGAACAGAACGGCAACAATAGGTTTTTAGGGTCCAACGAGATCCGCACACGTCACACCAACCAGCAAAGGAACCCTACAAGGTGTCATCCCATCCCCACCCTTTTCAGTGAAGGAAAAGTGAAATTGGCACAAGTACTCGGAGAGAATCAAGATCTGGGACTCTCCATATACGCAGACGACATCACGCTATGTGCACACAGAGGCTCAAACGGCGGGAAACAGGAAACGCTGTAGAAGGCTTGTTGGGGCCCACACACATCTGAGCTTATTTAATAAATGATAAAAAATCCAGAATAGGGCAGTTAGATTTGCTCTTGGTAACTATTGTCGGCAGCTTAGCATGACAGAAAGAAAACTTAAACTTAAATTGCGAGAGCTGAAGGATCGTAGAAGGCATATCAGATTAAAATTTTTCCACGATATTTGTTGTTCTAGAACAGGTATAAACAGCGAACAATATATCCAAGCACCACACTACATGTCTAAGCTACTTCACCACTGTTTGAAGGTCAGGGCATTGTCTTGTAGGGGTGACGTCTTCCGTTATTCCTTTTTTATTAGAACTGTTCGAGATTGGAACATTTTGTCATCGAGCATTGTATACATCACAGAAAATGATGTGTTTTTCCACGCATTGAAATTATTTGTTCATGTATTTATTCAAGTCTGTAACCTCCCTGCTGTAATGCCCTTCGGGGCGATGAAGGTAAATAAATAAATAAATAAATAAATAAATAAATAAATAAATAAATAAAGGCGATTGAGAAAGCGGAACACTTTTCTCTAGAGGCAGGCTTGGAATGCGCAAGGAAAATATCGAAATACATACGAGTGAAAGCAAAAAAACTCGAGGAGAACTGACCACCCGGAAGTAAGCTTAATCTTGTACGGGCAGCCGATAAGAGAGGTACAGAAACTCAGAATACTGGGAACCTATATAGTAATATTAGGAAGACAACGGCAAAGTACAGCTTTTGATACTCTCCGAAATGTTGTAGCAACACAACTGACCAAAGCCACGAGTGGTAATAAAATGTCAGTACACCAGTAGGCTTCAAGCTCGTTATGGTTGCGGCTGCAGTGGGTTACCCATGGCGTTTTTTGGAATCATTACTAGAGGAAACTATTGTGCTGCAATCGTTCAGCTACCATGCTCATCACGGTTAGCACATGGACTTGCCTAATGTTCACCCTTGTGGGTTCCGACATTCTTGTGCTTTTGTTTATTACGGTTTATCTGCCTTCATTGACCTAAATTTCAAAGCAATCTATACTCTTTCTAAATGCAGCAGCCAATAAGACAGTGCGAAAACGCACAATCGCTACTCATTGCAGCGGTTCCGCCTGTCGAGGTGGACAAACCGAAACGCGCCAAGCGTTTAATCTCACTGGCTTATCCGAGAATACTTAAGGGTGTTCATGCCGCTTGTCAACGCATGCATCCGTGGCGTAATTGTTTTAAATATCGGTCTTCCGTGCTATCCTTTGTTCGAATCCTGCTGTCGGAAAATTTCATTCTTGTTTACATTTATTCTTGAAAAGGACGACTTCGAAAATTCACGAAACCGTGTAAAGCCAGAAGGACAAAGTTTACGCAAATCCATGTCCTAACAATAATCCCCATGCCTACCCACCCTGGCTGAACCCCCTTTCTTGCAGCTCCTTTGGGCACAAGCATGAGAGCTCCCTCTACTTTTTAATGCATGAAACTCTATGGGGTACACCATTTTCGTTTAGGTTAAGTTTTTTTATGTAGGGGAAACGGGAAAAAGTAAATAACGTTCAAGCGCGACCTAATTATAGGTATAATCTGCGCTTGTCTGGTGGTCTTTCTCAAGTCCCTTACTCAACCTCCGCATTTGTAGTGTTTCCGTGTAGAAAAAACGTCCCAAAGCAGCGAAGGGATTGTTCGAAATAAAGAAGACGAAGGCGTTCGATGCAAGGGACGGGCACGAGCGCTGGCACGTGCAGTAGCTGCCATTGCTTGCAACGGTCAGCCGTCTAGTTCCAAGTCTGATCACCGTCATTTCGCTCGACTACAGAAGGTACCGAAACCCTGGACCCTCACGTCAACCGAGCAAGGCGCGATGCAGCGTGCGATCCGACTCCGTTCCAGGGATTTCATCTTTCACAGCGCCCAACCTGGAAGCAGTCGATCTCCGGGGTCGATGATGCTGCGTCTGCGATTTGGGACCATGGAGCAGCCGCAAGCGGAAGTACACCGCGCACTTCGTCGGCACCTGCTCCAGCCAGTGCCTGTCGATCAACCAACTCTTTTCGAACATGCGCTACCATTGGAACATCCTGAGCCATCGCCGGGTGAACCACGACATGTCATGCATGACCATCACGGCCAACGGCTACTTCGTCCGCGCAGAGCTACCTATATGGAACGAGTTTCTTTCTGTCATCAACTTCGAGCTACGCGTAGTCAGTCCAGGAGAGCTGGCCCTGGCGGGCCTGTGCGGTCCCCTGGTTGCCGACGCGTCCAACATCCAACGCAGGTACTCGTTCGGGCAAGACCACTGGTGGCTCATGGAGCACTGCTGCAACACGCTCGTGGAACTGTACCGATCACACATATCCCAAAATCATTACATTTTCCTGGACGTCTTCTTGCTGAGCCGCAACCCGGGGAACGTCAAGCTCGGCAGCTACCGCTCAAACGACTACCTGCCCAGGGACCTTGTCGACGCGCTCCGCTCCGCGGTGACCACGCTCGATACGCTGGAGATCATGAGCGTCCGCTTCCTGAGCGTCGGCTTGCACAGGTTCTGCGAGATGCTTGGTATGTGCTAAGCAGCGACCACCTGCGCGAGTTCGCCGCGTACCTGGTCGGCAGATATCCCATCTTATGCCTGCCGGTCAACCAGCCCTTTTCGAACCATCGTTACCTGCGGAGCATCCTGAGCCACCGCCGAGTGAAGCACGACAACTGGCGCCCATCCAACGAGGCCAGTGGCTGCTTCCTTCTCGTGGAGCTGTCCCTGTGGAACAAATTCCTGTCGGTCAAGTTTGAGCTACACACACTTAGTGGAGGACGGCTGGCCTTAGCGGGTCTGCACGGACACGTGGCCCCAGTGTCTTCCAACATGCAGCGCAGGCACTCCTTCGTGGGAGTGCACCCGGTGCTCATGGAGCTGTCCTCCATCAAGTTCTTGGAGGTATGCGAGCCACGCATATCGCAAAACCACTTTGTGTTCTGTGAAGGCCTCCAGTTGTGCCGCAGAATGTGGTACATGAAGCTGTACCACTACCTGGGGGAGGACTATTCGCCCAGGTACCTCACCGAAACTCTCCACTCTCCGGGGACGACGCTCAACACGCTGGCGGGCGTGAGTATAGCTTCTCGAATTTCGGTGCGCAGCTCCATGCTGTGAGAGCCACTCGGCAACTTCACAGCTCTGCTCGCGCCTATGTTCCTCGAGAACTGGATCGACGTGCCCGAGGCCGGAACACGGAGGTGCGCTGAGGTAATGTGATCCGTGTGCAGCGCCAGATCCACGTCCACGAGCTCTTCACTACGGTCGACTCTGCCTACGTTATCGCCAACTTGGTGTCACACAGCATGGTCATCGAAGAGCTCGTCGTGAGCAACTGGGCACCGAGCGCATACGGGCGATACCACGATTACGCGGCGCTGTTCGACGCGTCGCCGACCAGCGCGCGCTGCTCGAGACAGTTCTAGATCTAGGACTTCGAACTGATTTAAACGGATTTCTTCATGTGCCTTTATATAGCTTCGATGATTGGAAAAATTAAAAGTGCGGCATTCGACACCAACTTTTTCGTTGATGATTCGTGTTTTTCAGAGAAATAATTCACTGAGGGTGTTAATGAAGAGTAGTCTGGCAGTCTCTAATGATATAGCATGTGCTTTTAGCATGCACGTACCTAGGGGTGGGGGGGGGGGGGCGGGGGGCCCAGGCTCCCTTGAAATTTAGCGCCATACCCACCTCCCTGCCCACGCCACCACTCCGCACACACATCCCTAAAGCGCCGACAAATCAATCCATTCGGCGGTCAACATTTTGCTAGCTTTTACAGCGAAAGCTATATATGAATAACCTTCCGTAGTCTTTTGGGCGTCCGTCAACAGTAAAAATCATCAAGTGGGCCGACCTTGGTCATAGTGCGGAACGGGTGCAAGATCAATGGCACGTACCCCTGTAGGCTCGGGAACTTGTCACGCGCCCTTCGCATCTTCAGGATGGGCCCACGTATGCCGAGCTCTCAACGCCTGCTTCACCTCCGCCGCGGGGGGGAGGAGGGGGGGAGGGGGTATTGCACTACCTTCGGGCCGACCTGCCGCAAAGGTTTGCTTGCACTTTGCTTTTCGTTTGAGAGCTTTGACTGTCGTCAGCTCTTGCTGCCATTCCATCTTCACAGAGTGGAATGGCTGTCATTTTTTTCACTCTTTTTGGATGGCGGTAGTTATAGGCATCTCCTGGGGTGTGAAGGCCAGTTTTCTCATCGATTTTTGTGCCCGCGCGATAACTTGAGATGAGTTCAGTTGTCACCATCACCATACCGCTCTGAACGAGGCTTGGAGCGGTATGGATACGGCGGCGTGAATAACTATTCTGAATAGCTACCCGCAAGCGCTAGTTTTCGGACGTCAAGGGACAAGCAGACGCGACGAGCGGATGATACGCTTCTCGGGGTCTCTCGGTAAGCGCTGAAAACGTTTCCCTTTTTTTATTTTTACGCACAAGTGGTAAGTGCTGTTCAACTTCAGCGAAGATATATCGTGTACCTAGGCGCGTTCAAGACCGCGTGCGTGCGTGAGATTCTGGAAACAAGAGGTTTCCCGAATCTCACACTGCTTTATTCGCCCGCAAAGGGCGGACAAATCAGCGGATCTTTAAGGCAAATAGGGCCCTCTGGGCCGTACTTTTCGGCGAGAACGTAGCCTAGCCACCCGCGGGATTATCCTGCTGAGCTATGTAGAATTCTCGGTTGCGGTGGTGGTGGTGATAAACTTTATTGAAAGGGGGAAGGGTAAAGGGGGACGTGGCTGAGGGATCGGGCTCAAGTAAGGCCCTGAGCCTGCTTGGCCTTCTCCGCCCAGTCCACCAGTTCAAGCTGTCGGTCGACGTCCCCGGAACTGAGCTAGGCTGTCCAGTCAGTCTCGCTGCTGACGGGGGAATGAGAAAACGGGAGCGAGGTGCTGAACAGAGCCTACATTGGTCGCTTTCCTTGCCCCCTGCGATTTTGTTAATGTACTTTGGGTGTGGGTATGTGTTTGTCTGAAGTCACTGAAACGCGACCGCTTGCGTTTTATCGAGTTGCTTGCCGGTGGTGGGAGCGCGCGACGCCTCAAGCGATACCTATGGGCTATTTCATGATAAGTCTCGCAGGGTTCCTCGTGTCTCTCCTCCTCATTCACGCTGGTTGCGGTAGTTAGAAGTTCAATCCCCACCTCCCCGATTTTTTTTTATTAATTTGACATTCCGCACGCTTGGAGTGACGCCTGACACCGGCGAAAGAGGCTCGAGCTATACTAATCCAAGTACAACCAAATTAGGAAGGACCACTAAGCTTGAACAAAGACACTCCCTCACCAGAACAGGAATTGGCCTCCTTGGTGCAGTATTCGGCCACAACCTCCCTGATGAAATCTACAATTACCCAATGGCCCTCAGTCCCCTGCAGCTGCGGAGCAGCTGATCAATGCGGTGGTCAGGCCTGTAATGCAGCAGAGGGTGCTAAGAATCTCTGGGTTCGGACAGACCGCCAATAAAAACTTACCCTTGCAACGTTTAACACCCGAACCCTCTCGAGTGAGGCTAGTCTAGCAGGACCCTTCGGGGAACCATCAGACATTGTTTGTGATATTATCGACCTTAGTGAGATTAGAGGAACTGGTGAGGCTTACACATTTCTAAATAACGGCCTTGTCTCCTGCTATAGAGATCTCCCTGATAAGAAGCAATACGGGGTAGGATCCCTAATCCATAAGGACATAGCGGGTAACATTGACGAATTCTACAGCATTAACGAGAGGGTAGCAGTAGTCGCAATGAAACTTAATAAGAGGTATAGATTAAACGTAGTACAAGCCTACGCTCCAACATCCAGTCACGACGATGACGAAGTAGATAAGTTTTATGAAGATATTGAATTAGCCATGCGAAAAGTGCAAACTCGGTATACAGTAGTAATGGGTGACTTCAATGCGAAAATAGGGATAAAGCAGGCGGGTGAACAGGCAACTGACAATTACGGCGTCGATTCTAGAAACGCTAGAGGAGAGATGCTGGTAGAATTCGCAAAACGCAATAAGCTGAGAATAATGAACACCTTAGGAAACTTAGCAACAGAAAGTGGACCTGGAAAAGCCCAAATGGGGAATCAAGAAATGAAATTGATTTCATACTTTCTACCAATCCCAGCATAGTGCAGGATGTAGAAGTGATAGGTAGGGTAAAGTGCAGTGATCATAGGTTAGTGAGGGCTAGGATTCACCACAATTTTGTAAATGGGCCCCGGACCCCGTCAAGCTGCTCCAAGGCAGCTTCTTGTCCCCGGCCTTTTTCTCTTGGAGAAATAAATGAATCTTGAATCGTGAATTTGAACAGAGAAAGAGTAAAATTGGTCAATAAAAAAACAGGTCAAGTTAGAGGCAGTAAGGGTAAAGAAGATAAATTTAGGCTGGTACTTGCAATCAAATATGCAGCCTTAGAACAGAGAGATGATGATGATGATGATATAGAGGTAATGAATGAAACCGGAACGAGGCTGGCTTCAGAGGCAGCAATTGAAGTGGAAGGCAAAGCACTAAGGCAACCTGTAGGCAAGCTCTCCCAAGCAACTAAGGACCTAATAAAGAAACGACAAAGAATGAAAGTGTGCAACTCAAGAGATAAGATACAATTCGCGGAACTGTCAAAACTGATAAACGAAGCAAAATTAGGTGTTATTCGAAGTTATAACGTGACAAATCCTGAAGAAGCCGTAAGTAATGGTCGCAGCCTGAAAACAGTGAGAAGTAAACTTGGCATAGGACAAACCAAGATGTATGCACTGAAATATAAGCAGGGTAATATCATCAGCAATCTCCAAGGTATAATAAAAGCAGCGGAAGAATTCTATACTGACCTGTACTGTACCCAGAGGACTCAGGAGTACTCCATTCGAAATAATAATGAACAGTATACAGAAACTCCTCCTATAACAAGAGATGACGACAGAAAGGCCTTGCAAGGCATGAAACGGGGAAAAGCAGCAGGAGAGGATGGACTAACAGTCAATTTAATCAAACATGGAGGAGACATAATGCTAGGAAAAGTGGCGGCTGTCTATACGAAGTCTCTATCGACCGCAAGGGTCCCAGAAAACTGGAAGATTGCAAACATTATACTAATACACAAAAGGGGAGACGTTAAAGAACTGAACAATTCTAGTTCCCATTAGCTTACTGCCAGTATTATATAAAATATATACCAAAATAATATCCAATAGAATAAGGGCGACACTGCACTTGAGTCAAAAAGGGAACAGGCTGGCTTCAGGAAGGGATACTCTACAATGGATCACATCCTTGTGATTAATCAGGTTATCGAGAAATTCGCAGAGTGCAATAAGCCTCTCTATATGACTTTCATAAATTACAGAACAGCGTTTGATTCACTAGAAATACCAGTAGTCATAGAGACATTGCGTAATCAAGGAGTACAGACCGCTTACGTAAATACCCTGGAAAATATCTACCGGGATTCCACAGCCACCTTCATTCTACAGAAGAAAAGTAGGAAGATACCTGTAAAGAAAGGGGTCAGACAAGGAGATACAATCTCTCCAATGCTCTTCACTGCGTGCTTGGAAGAAGTATTCAAGCTATTAAACTGGGCAGGTTTAGGAGTAAGGATCGACGGCGGATACCTCAGCAACCTTAGGCTTGCCGATGACATTATTCTATTCAGCAACACTGCGGACGAGTTACAACAAATGATTAAAGACCTTAACAGGTAGAGTGTAAGAGTGGGGTTGAAGATTAATATGCAGAAGACAAAGATAATGATAAATTACCGCGCAAGGGAACAAGGGTTCGAGATCGCAAGTCAGCCTCTAGAGTCTGTGAAGGAGAACGTTTACCTAGGTCAACTGATCATAGGGAACCCTGACCATGAGAAGGAAATTAACGGAAGAATAAAAATGGGTTGGATCGCATACGGCAGACATCGTGAGTTCCTGACTGGGAGCTCACCATTATCATTGAAAAGGGAACTCTACAATCAGTGCATTTTAGCGGTGCTGACATATGGGGCAGAGACTTGGAAAGTGACAAAGAAGCTTGAGAACAAGTTAAGGACAGCGCAAAGACCGATGGAACGAAGAATGCTATTCATAACTTTAAGAGACAGAAAGAGAGCGGTTTGGATCAGAGAGCAAACGGGTATAGACGATATTCTAATAGACATTAAGAGAAAAAAAATGACGCTGGGCAGGTCACGTAATGCGCAGATTAGATAACCGTTGAACCATTAGGGTGACAGAATGGGTACCAAGAGAAGGGAAGCGCAGTAGATGATGGCAGAAGACTAGGTGGTGCCACGAATTTAGGAAATTTGCTGGGGCTAGTTGGAATTGGTTGGCGCAGGACAGGGGTAATTGGAGATCGCAGGGAGAGGCCTTCGTCCTGCAGTGGACATAAAATATGAAGATGATGATGATGATGATGATGATGATGATTCAACGATCACGCGCATCGCTGTTGCTTCGTTGGTTGAATCTTCTTTGTTTAGAGTGATCCAGGGACCAGGAAAGGGGTTCTCTTCGTAGTCGGCTGGTCTGTCTGCTCGTGGAACGAGTTCCGGCCGTAGATAACGCCAGTTGCATTTAACTTTTCATTTTGTTTCATTATTTCCTCGATTGACGGTTCGCCGCGACGCTGGCAGATCCTCGGAACCATATACCCGCGATATGGGTTAGATAAGGTGGAAAATAAAATAATGCGAAACAACGTCCATGATCAGATCCTGCGAAAAACGTTAAACCCATAAGCAATGTGACAGTCACCCGTTACCTCTTCTGCCTTTTACCTAATTGTACAGCACATTTCGCGCAAAATCGGCGACTGCAAACGAGAGTTGCAAGGAGTTGAGAAATTAAGCGATCTACTAAGGGAAAGAGCCAAGGCAACAGACAAACAGGAAGTAAAAGCAAAAATTAGCAAATTTAACCATTGTTTATGAAAATATTTATTGATCAACATTTTTTTTTTCATTTAGAAAGGAAGTAGAGAAAACGCCGCTGGAACTGGAGAACAATTCAGTGTGTTTTGAACTCCGTCTGTTTCTGCAGTTCTTAGTCGAGTCGCCTGACATAGCCACTTCTCTGCTGTGTTAATGTGGGTGTTTTCTAACGTTCCGCGGTGGGCGCAGCACGTCTAGAACCGCAGCGTCCTGCGGCCGAGTCTGTTGCAGAGTACGAGTCTTTTGGCACTTAAAGTGGCAGGTTAGCAAACGAGGGACCGAAAAGAACTGTGATTGCTCCGTAAACATATATATATATAAATATATATATATATATATATATTTATATATATATATATATATATATATATATATATATATATATATATATATATATATATATATATATATATATATAAAATTGATGACACGAAGGAGCACACTTACGAAAATTGCATTTTTAATGGGTTAACGTTTCGGCTATGGCACGGCCTTCGTTCTGACGAAGGCCGTGCCACGGCTGGAACGTTAAACCATTAAAAATGCAATTTTCGTAAGTGTGCTCCTTCGTTTCTTTACGGCGGTCGTTGTCTACAATTCTTCGTATGTGACCATGTGGGGATATCTGGAGAGTACGTTTCAGGCAGTCTGGACGTTAATTACCGTCTGATAGCAGCCGTTTCGACTCGAAGCGATCGATGTGTACGATGTGTGAGTACGATGTGTACAAACGTTGAAATACATTTCTGCTGTCTGTCTTCTTTCTTCTGCGTCTATGAACAGCTGGCTTGTAACATCTAAGCGGGAGTATTGTCGTTACTGTCTCCGTATACAGCATTAACACTTCCTTGCGTGAGCTTCTTCGAACAACAGCGCACTCTTTAAAGCGGCAGTCATCTGGCCGCACTTCGCTTGCTTTATGAGAGTTTGCTACATGTTGTTTGGTATTCAGTGCACAATTATCAATGGCAAGGATCATCCGCAGACGAATTTCGGGCAATGCTTCGTGATTGTAATGACCTCTTGGATTCGCGCCCATTGCGAGCCGCACTTTCATTGATATTCCGTTGTAAGAGTTTTGTCGTTGACCGGCCGCCTTTCGCGAATATCTGCATTCTAGATTACTCGGCTATGTCCGCAGTGTTGTTGTGTCATGCACTCTACGGGGTGATCATTTTCAAGTTTTATGGAATTTTCGAAACTCGCCTGTTGCAGATGACATAATTGTAGTCTTGGAGCCGGATTATACAAAGAGGTGGACATTACATGCACGAGAAATCTAAGCGCATATATTCAAGGAAAAAAAGAAAAGTCAATTAATAACTTCGTAAAAAATTACCTGTCGGCATATATTGCAAATTGAGGATTGCCAGTGCATTTGTCAGGCGCACCTAAGTGGAATGAATTTGCAGAACACCACCAGTTGGAGATATGCGCCATCAAGGTCACCATAACAATGTACTGTCCTTCGAATTACTTTTTTAACGACAATTACTTTCATTCATTGATGCACAAAAGTAATTGGAACGCCCATGGATTTCGTACCCCACTTTGGGAACAGATATCCCGAAAGTGGTATCATCCTGCAAATTAAGTTCAAGTGTATACATCTTGCAAGGGGGCTGGGGGAGGGGGCGCTATAATTCGTGAATTCCACTATGTGCCGTGAAATAATTCAGAAGTCAATCAGTTATATTTTATTAATTAGTTGAATATGTGTTTCGATTTCTTGTGTTAATAATATCCGCCTTTTTGAATAATCTAGTTCGATGACAAGAATTATGCTATCTGCAACAGGCGATTTAAAAACATTCTAATCTAAAACTGATTTAGGAGCGAGAAGGCGCATTATTTGTGTCTCCAGACGTTTCCTGTATGATTTCGCGACACCGCTTGGCCGACCGCACTTACCTGAGCGCAGCCATTTCCGATGATGGACCTGCTTTCCCCACGGAGCACTCGTTTTGCGATCAACTATTGACGGGCAGAACCAAATTTCAATGTACTCGCAAGCTCTGCCTAGCACATAGCTGCTGCCCTTCTGATGCTCTACTAATCGGTAACCGTAACACTGTGGAGTATGAGCCAGTAGCCCCTACGAGTACTTGTAGCACCTCCGCTTCTCCCTCTTTTCCCCTCCTCCTTTTTGCTTCTTGCTTCCCCACGTCTCACGAACAGTAGTGCTTCCAGATACGCAGTGGACGAAGGCGTGGCTTGCGCTCGGGTGCGCGTACGTACACGCGTGAAGGGCGCACTCCCTCCGCTTAGACTTGTGGCAAGCACATGAACGATGTAGAGGCACGCGGTTGACATGGCGAGTGCGGTGTTCATTATGTCGTGGTCACTTGCTAAATAATGGCGGTATTTCACCAGTTATTTACGACGTAGCTTGTCGGAATGCGCTAATTTTACCGAGCAGCATGTAACACGGGAAATAACTCAGCACGAGTGTTATGTTTCTCATCATCACCCAATACGCAGTGGTCGAAGACGTTACCATGCACACGGGTGTCTGCCTCGTTATGCGCTCACTAGACATGCACAAACAATGTGTCCTCTATAGGTCTGGTTAAATGCACATTGCAGCATTCAATACACTGAATCAGATATACTTGAGAAAGTGTTAACCGTACATTCTAACGCAGATAGCACTATACCATTCTTTTATTTTTCCTTTTTATTGTAGCAGTTTCATATAGCGCAATGCTACTTGAGGTGAATTTCTCTCAGACGCCGACATTGCTCACAGTGAAAGTCAAAATCAATCTGTCACTAAAAAACAAATTATCGCTAATTAGCTATTCAGCTTTTTTTCACAACACGTATTCCATTAACGAATTTTAGGCGATTACTTCGGCCGTCATATCCACTTCAATTCTGAGGATGACACGAGTATCGAGATGCGCGCTCCTAAAGTTTGCGACAGAACGCATCGGTGTTCCAGTAACTTCCGAGTTTCACTGCATAAAAAATTCGTCTTGTTAAATACGTAAGTTGAACAACAGCGAAGTTCTACCGAAAGTTTGACTATGCTTATCTCAAAACTGATGCTAGTTTCAAAATTCGTTCCAAGTAGATGAGCTCGTTTTCATTTTTGATATTTTATGTTTTATATATTGATGACAAATTGCCCTTTAGGTTATGAGAAACTGATCTTGTCAAAGAACAGCAAGTGGTCGAAATTGTTACGAAGGCCCCTATATACTACGACGTCTCTCATGGCGCAGATCCGATCTTACGGGCATAAGTAAGCAATCACTGAAGTCGTTTGAAGCGCGGAGAGAGGTTGCTCTCACTCCCCAGCATCATGGCGCTCAGTTAAACACATATGCGCCGCTAATTTGGTGACGTGGTGCTCTCGATTGCGACTAAAGCGCGAAAGAGGCTGATTGCGAGTGAGGGCCAGGCTACGCTCCCGCAAATGGGAGTGTGGTAACGTCAGTGCGAGCTTACACGGTACACGTGAACCGTGACATGGCGTTATCGTGGGGCGAGCAACCCGGCCGTGACTTGAATATGACGCGGGTGACGAGACAGCTGCTTGTGGTTCTCCACTCGAGAACGGCCCGACCCTGTGCCATATTTCACATGCACGCTCTTAACAGCAGGTATAGCATCTCTTCGTTTCTGCTGACCGTAGATAAATAATGTTACGCGGCATATTCTGCACGTCTTACAGTTGTGATTCGTGTGATTATTGTGCCAATACATCTCAATGGTAACACAGACAAACACAGACACAGGGGTATGAAGCAGATGATGGGGTAACGGGGCAAAGTTAAAAAACTATATTTTGGAATTTTACGTGCCAAAACCATTATATAATTATGAGGTACGCCTTAGCGGTGAGAAACCTGATAAATTATGGCTGCCGAGGTCGTGGTTGGTTAACATGCACCCAATGGAAGCAGCACGGGCATTTCTGCATTTCGTTTGTACCTGGGCAAAGTTAAATGACATCATTCTCACAAATACACTTCATTTGCAAGTCTGAGCCTTCAAATTTCAACATGTCATTCACGGGCCACAAGATGCTAGGATACGCGTGACGTGTGTGACGAAAGAGGCAACGCATTATAATGCTGGGACAATGGAGTCAACAGCAAGATCAGTTCAATGAAATTATCCAACCCATTGTTCTGTTCTACATCCGCATTGTCTTCTGATCTTCTAACCCAGATAACGTGCTTATCCGTCTTCTCCATTGTACGACATCCATGCATACTCGGCACTGATTGGTTGAACGCAAAGAATACGGCCTAATACCTTTGATATATTCAGTTAAATTCAGGAATATTGCACCAGACGCTACAGCGTCGTGATGGGTCATAAGTTGAGACCGGAAGTTTAGGCAATATGCCTACTTTGTCCTTACATTCTTATTGTGCCTGTGTAATGAAGCACGAATTACGGGGTCCTGAAATATTTTAATGATTACATTTATCGGGTGTATAAATTACTATTCCGATGTTAGTGCCTATATTAGATTTTCAGAGCCTAAAAACTACTTTTTTCGTGTTTGGTCACAGTTTTATTTATTTGATTTATTCCATCCCCCCCCCGGCCGGTGAAATTGGCTGAAGGCACCCAATTATGGGCCCAAAAACTTTGGTGGTATAAATGATCTTACTAACAGCTTCACATGAAACGAGAGGATCTCAGTAAAGGCGGCTCAAACTGCTCTAAGCGACAATGCACTTGAATATGAGTTCGCCTACGTCAACGTCATAGAGAAACTTGAATGCCTGGGCGCAACTCCGACCTGGAATGTGGGGTTCATTTTGAACTTTCAGGAAATCTTCGCTACTATCCCCAATAGGACTGTTGCTGATAGAGCTCGAAAGTTCAATCTGTCTCACCCAAAAATTATTGGTCTTCGGTACCGAAAGAACTGTCGAAATTTCAGACCGGCGAACACTGTGGAATTCCGGATGGCGTTGAATCGTCGAACTTTCCGAAGCATAGATATGTGCCCATAACTTCGATGGAAGGACGTAGAAGCGTTAGGTAGGGTAACGGTGCAGTAATCATTGCTTAGTGAGGGCTAGGATTCACCTCAATTTGAAGAGAGAAAGACTAAATTGGTCAAGGAGAAACAGGCCACCCTAGACGCAGCAAGGGTAAAAGCAGATCAATTCAGATTGGCACTTGCAAACAAACATGCAGCCTTAGAAAAGAAAGATGAAAATGACGTAGAGGCAATGAATGAAACCATAAATAGGCTGGCTTCAAAAGCAGCAATTGAAGTGGAAGGTAGGGCACCAAGACAACCAGTAGGTGAGCTCTCCCAAGTAACGGAGGATCTAATAAAGAAACATCATAGAATGAGAGTGTCCAACTCAAGAGATCAGATAGAATTCGCGGAACTGTCAAAACTAATCAACAAGGAGAAAATAAAGGATATTCGAAATTATAACGTGAGGAAGACTGAGGAAGCAGCTAAAAATGGACGCAGCCTGAAATCAGTGAGAAGGAAACCTCGCATCGGACAAACCAAGATGTATTCACTGTTAGATTCGGACCCTTTTCCTGGCATCACTCGAGTTCACCAGACAACATCGAATCGCCGTCGCACCCAATTAAGGTGCGCAGAAGCGCATCTAACACGTTCCCGGACCTGTCAGACAAGTTGGCGACCCCCCCCCTCATGCGCCGCACCCGTGCTTCACTCTTCCCGAAAGTGCAACGGTTAACTGGCACGGTTCCAGGCAATTGATCCTGGTCCCGAGCAAAGCTGCTTTGCTGCTCTGAAAGCTCGTTCGAAAGCAACCCGTCTCCTCTAGCTGGGCGATTTCAGATGGGGATGCAACACCAAGGCAACGCCGGTGGCAAGTCATCCCTCGGACAGTGGAGCCCTTGGAGTCACCCCCTCAGCCAAATGTGACGGCACGTGCACGGGCGCCTACCACTGGAGGAAAATCACGACACCTGAGCGGGCTCGACGATTGGCCGCAAATGACGTCACCCCGAGACACCGAAGGGGTTAAAAGCCAGACGTTAAGAGACAGGCAGAGATCGGTGTGTAATAGAGAGCAAACAGGGATAGCCGACATTCTAAATGACATTACGCGAAAGAAATGTAGCTGACCAGGTCAATTCATGCCGCCGAAGAAGTAAGCTTAGCACTTGCAATTACAATGAGGAAAAGCTCCACAATGAATACTTCTTCCAAACACGCAGTGAATAGCGTTGTAGAGATTGTGTCTTCTTGTCTGACCTCTTTCTTTATAGGTGTCTTCCTGCTTTTCTTATGGAGAATTTACCTTCCATTTGCAGATTACATTGTCCTGTTCAGAACACTGGGGACGAACTACAACAAATGATTGAGGTCCTTAAAAGTGAGAGTATAAGGGTCGGGTTCAAGACTCATATGCACAAGACAAAGATTATGATCAATAACCGGGAAAAGGAACAAGAGTTCAGGATCGCCAGTCAGCCTCTAGAGTATGTGAAGGAATATGTGTACCAAAGTCAATTACTCACAGGGACCCTGAACATTAGAAGGATATTTACAGAAGAATAAAAATGGGTTGTATCGCATTCGGCAGACATTGTCAGATCCTGACTGGAAGCTTACCACTATCATTTAAAAGAAAGTGTACTCTCAATGCATTCGACTGGTTTTTGTCCGATTTCTGTACAGCTATTAAGAACTACTCAGCTGGCTTCGTCTAAATGGAAGCACACAAGTTAGTTATGCACAGTCTTAATACTCACAATCACGAGCAACTGGGTAGCTCCCTCCTAGTCTGGTTTCCGGCTCATCAGAGCCACTCGGTCAGTCCCAATGACTGCAATCCTAACGAGCAAGCTCACTCTGCCGTGCGAGATCTCACATGCCGCGCATCAGATCAGGAACTGCTTTAGGATGACTGCGGGTCCTACAAAGACCCACTTAGTACTTTTCACAAGATCACCTCACACTATGGGGACGGCAGGAGGTTTCTTCCTCTCCCCCCTCCATCAGAAGCTCAACCGAGTTCAGGCAGTCACATTAAGAATGATTCAAACTATATCTTATCCCACACCTTTTGTGCTTAAGAATATTGACCAGGATTTTTTTGCGGAATGTAAAAGTTGTGGATACACTCGGTGTCTATTTGATAATATGTTCTGGCTGTGCCCCAACCAAAGGGTGTCGGATCTCAACAGTGAGGAGGACTGGAGTCGGCGAATATCCAGCGAAGTCCTCCAAGATCAACTCCTGGCCGTCCGCAGAGCTCACGACATCGGGAAAGCCTTTGGCCTACCGGTCCCTACGTGGGCAGAGCCACCGACATAGCCTGGGGGCTTTTGCCCTCGGGCCCTAGTTTCTCTAGACCAAAATGAAGTTTTTGCCATGCCATGCCATGCCAGATCATGTAATGCGTAGGTTAGATACCCGATGGACCATAAGGGTTACGGAATGGGTGCAAAGGAAAGGGACGCGCAGTCGAGAACAGCAGAAGAGTAGGCGGGGTGATGAAATTAAGAAATTCGCAGGCGCTAGCTGGAATCGGTTGGCGCAGGACAAGGGTAATTGGAGATCGCAGGGAGAGGCCTTCGTCCTGCAGTGGACATAAAATAGGCTGATGATGATGAAGATGAACATCGGTGGATGTTGTGCGTTTATTTTCGGCGTACAAACTAATACTCAGTGAAAAAAAGTGCTACATGATAACCAAAAATTTTGAGATGGCGATCGTTTGTCCCTGTTTCTCAGGTTGTGGTGTCAAGTTACAGTAAATACCAGATACATCTAATAACCTAAGCAGGTTGCCTCATTAGATTTTATAGAAAAAATAAAGTGAATTTTACGTAACTGGCTTTTAGTGGGCTGTTTTCCTTCGGAAGCCATAATTTGTTCTCCGATGAACAGCGGAAGCTCTTACTAATTCAGCTTAAACATGCATAAAGGGAAGTATTTGGCACCTATATATGCCTTAAGTAACACTTTTAATGCCTATGATAGGCTCCAGAATAGCATCTTCAGAGCCTTAACACATGGTCTCTAGTCATAAGACAGTCAGCAAAATATAATTCAGTAAATACTTCTACAAATAATTGTGGCTATTCTTCTATATTCACTGAGCACGCCCTGAGCCTGCAAGAGATAAAACCAAGCACAAACTAAATTACGAAGAACACAAACTAAAACGTGATTATTCCCATCAATACTCCTTTAAAACCCGGTGACATCAGTTGTGTTCGACGGCAGAGGAATGCTTGCAACGGCAGCTAGATTAAAGACGTCACGAAAAATCAAACTTCTATTTCATACCTACGTAATGTTTGGTTTGGTAAAGAGTGGCTGTTGTGAATGCTGGTAATAAGTAATAAATCACTGAATGAATGAATGAATGAATGAAAGTGTTCTAGACCGAATGGTAAATGCTTTTGCGACGCATATATCCATAGCCATGTATGTATATAAGTCGGACGCCTCTACAGCGAACGCCCCTGCAACAAAATTCTCGGTATAATGAAGGATTGATTATGTCCCGGCCCAATTTATAACTTTCAAGTGGATTCTGAACGCTTCTACAACGAACACCACTCCAACGAATTTGCTTGTACATGGAAGACATTGTGGCTTTTGTTGCGCTAGAACGAAAGCCACGCGCCGGTGACGACACTGCCTTCAGCAGACTGCCACTGAGCTGCGCTAGCGCTAACGGAAACGGCAGCGGTGCACTTGACGAGTGTGACAATGTCAGCGTGTTAAACATTCCTGCTGCAATATTCTAGGAATCTTTAAATTCGTACGTGGCTTGTAACACAGCAGCAGGTGCGACGGCTGACAAATGAGGCGCCACAGTTCATGAATGCGTGATGATGCAATCGCAACTGGCGACCAATGACATCTTCAAAGCCATCTAGGGCAGAAAGGACGCGAATGTCAACGAAAGGAACAGTGATGAAGAGCCTGTGAACGAATTAATAATTTTGACGTCATGGGAGGCGACAGCAGGATTTGGCGATGTGTAGATTTGCCTTGCGTCGCTTCCGCGTTTCTCCGCGAAGCATACCGTGAACCTCGCCTCGTTAAGGTCGGCTGCAGTCGCACATTCTGTCAGAAGGAATGTGAGCAAGAAATCTACGAATTATTTCACTAGTCTACTTAATTCAGGTAAAAACAGATTTCCTCTTGCTCAACATCCTTAGCTTGCTTTATTGTGAGCACTATGGTGGGAGATCTTTATAACGAAGGGACCTATATAACGAAGGACTTTGCAGGTCCCAACCTATCGTTATACAGGCGTTTCACTGTATACCGGTAAATGCTTTTACAATGTGTATATCCTATGGGTCCTATTGCTTCTCAGATTTCGGTTACGATATGCTCGAAATGGGAGGTACGATATTTTGTCTCTGCTCCGCATATAATTTTCACCGACGTAGTTGTTTGCGTGACCGTGTAATGTGCGTTGGCTTTCCAAGTCCTGACTTTGCTGTGTGTTAGTTCTTAATTTTAATAAGAAAGATTAGTGGTGGCGGGAGGGGTTTGTCAATAGACTACCCGCTCAAGAAGAGTCATGTCTACAATTAAAGTCTCGTAAAGCATAGTGTAGATTGCAGGCTCAAGCTTGAACATAACACCAAGGCTATTTATTATGGTGTTGATGTGCTCATACATTGTAGACTTGTCCGGAAACCCAGTTTGCTGAATGAATCCTTCATGCAAGCCTTTCATTTGTGCTGTCTTTGGGACACGTTCCGCTTAGCGGGAATAAACTCAACCTTGATAAGTGAAACTTATTAAGGCTAGATCAGGCTGGTGAGCGCCGTAGTCGGGACTGTGCCAGGTTGTTCTGACTGAAACATGTTCTGGTGAAGAAAATGAATACACAAGGAAGACTTCGAATAAGAACCTGCACTCTTGCAGTAATCTTTGTAACGTGTATCTCGCAAGATGTGTGGGATGCATCGCAGAAAAGTAGAAATAGCGTGAAAGCTTACCGACGATCGAATGGGGACGCTTACGTCCGAAAGTCTAAGCTTGAGCTCTGATAGACGCTGTTGTACGCGGCTAGAAATTCATTTGGGCCACCTTGGATTCCTTTACATGTATCGAAATGTTGGCAAACTAACTATGTATTTATTTATTTCTTTATTTATTCACTTTTTCATTATTTGAATTTCGCACCACTGGGTCCTGTGCTCGGCAGGAAAACACCATAGAGCCTCAGCCACCGCGGCAGGTGTCCACGCAAAGAAAGAAGCTTCGTTCAAGCTGCACCATGGATCGGAATCACTCTGCAACACGCTCGGCTTGGTTTGGTTTGGTGTTTACGGATATGGCTAAAGCCAATACGCTCGGATCGCGCCGGTAGAAGGCGGAGGGCTAGCAATATATCTCACGCACCGCTATTCATTCCACTGAACGGAACACTAAAGAAAACTATTAAATTAGATTGGAGTGTTAAGGTATTCTTCAATACCCATAGTGTCATTCATTGCGCTATATTGCATGCATTGGTTGATTATTAGAGGGAAAAGTAAACGACGATGATTTCGTGCCGTGATCCCGTGAGCTCGATACATCATAGTAACGTCCCGGATTTCAAAATATAGGCACTTATTTGAGCCGTTTCGGTGACGTAAAAATTCTTCAAACCTACTACGTTCTGGTTTTGGCTTAATGAGGCCAGAGTGTAGCCCATGTTCACCAACAGAAACTTAGCTAGGCTGGAGCGGACGCTTTCAAAATCAATGAATGTCGCGGGCCAGTTGGTGCGGGCAAGGCAGCGTCGTCACCTGTGTTTCGTTTTTGTGTCTTTTCTGGCTTGCCAATCATCGTCTCGCAGTAAGAGCAACCTTTTTAGCGTCTTAGAAGGCGTCTTTACTAAACCAACTCGAATAGATTTTCTCTTTGGCGCTTCTTTCTGCTCTCAATACAAACTCCGTGAATGACTTATTCCTCCCCATACGTTGTTACATGTACTTGACCTTTTAGAGCACTTCCAGTCACACTAACAGCTTCGCTGTTAGTGCTTCCATTCCAAATGTAGAAGCAATCTGAAAATTTTGCAACATATTTATTCTCTACAGGCAGAAGCTGTCCGTGCCATTATAAATGAAGATTAATTTCCAAATTTCTCTTTGCCCAGCTTTTCCTTCCACTATGAGCATTCGCAGAAATTTACCGAAGACTTCAATTAATAAAAAGCGGAGCACGCACTCACAAACAATACTTTAACAAGATTTTAGTTTATTGGGATATTGAACAAGTGAAACATTAGGGCAACTTAAAAGAAATCCCTCATGTGTAGGCGACAGAACCCTGGCAATGAAAAATTGGAGCATGTGGGTGAGGGAAACTTTATCATCACTGGGAACCGCAGGGGAAGGGGCAGGAGGAAATAGTCCCCGATGCAACCCCTCACCGCTTTCCCCATAGTAGGTGCCCGGGGTTAAGATGTAGATGTACTTGTTTGGGTAATACGACGTACATGCAGAGAAACGCTGTATAGCGTAACCACTTTGGAATACAGCATGAATGTACAAGGCTCAACTACTGATAGGATCAACAAGTAAAAAAATAATGAAATAAAACCACCCGAGTTGACAAAGATAGGCATAGATCAGCTGCGGAGCTTCAAGCGATAGAATTCCACAGTGCAAGTGATGCAGTCTGCATAGGCGAGAGGGGCTTGGTTACGAAATTTCCAGAATAAACCATTTTTTGGTTTATTCTTTTTGGTTTATTTTTTGGCTTGGTTAGAAATTACCAGAAATTTCTTGAATAAACGCCAGTGAAGCTGAGTGACCTGTAGTTGATTATGCACGGATGATTAGTGCACGGACTCATCTAATATTAGGGTTTCTGGCTTCCTACTTTCTTGTGGCTCTGTTTATTAAGCTTAATCTACCTTCGTAGTACTAAATTTCAAAGCAATCTACGTGTACTGTTCTAAATGCAGAAGGCAATATGACTGCGCGAACACGCACAATCGCTACTAATTGCAGCGGCACCATCTGAAGAGGTGGCCAGGTCGAAACGCTCCAAGCGTTTTATCGCGCTAGCATATCCGAGAGAAATAATTTTGGTTGTTCATGCACCTTTGTCGACGCATGCCTCAGTGGTGTAATGATCTCGAAATCTGGCTTCTGTGGTATCCTGCGTTCGAATCCTGCTGTCGGATAACATTACTAATATTTATTTCGTTATATATAAGGTGGTTATTTGTTGACAATCATGATCTTACAAAATCACCAAGCCGTACAAAGCCCGAAGGACAAACTTTAGGCACATCCTTGGACTAACCCGCATTCCTATGCCTACCAATTCTGGCTGAACCAGCCTGCTTGTAGAAACTAGCGCCAGAGCTCCATCTACTTTTATTTTATTATTCTTTATTTCTTATTTTTATTTAGATATACTGTTATCATGCGTAGCATGATATTGCAACGCATACATATTTTCAAGCAGTTGAAGTAAACATTTTAGAAGCAACAAAAGAAACAAAAACAACCAACATAGAAAACGCAATATCAGGAAGAAATAGTGATTAATGAGCATAATTAGGCAATCCGTCGGCTAGTTCATGGTTTGATAACTCGCGGAATAACCCCTCAAGGCCATTCCAAGTCGCAATCGCATGCGGAAAAAAGGAAAGGGTAATACAGTCAGTCGATGAATTCAAAGGAACAATGTTAAAACGATCACTTCTTTTCTTGGTCGAGAAGAAGGGTTAGTGAAAACAATAGCTGATTTGATATAGGTTTTCCCGTGGGCGATTTCATGTAGCACAACAATACGGTCACAAATACGTCTATGGGCCAAATGTTTTAGTAGCAGTGTGTTAGTATGTGATGTCGCTGAGAAATGGCAGACATAACGATTATATATAAATATAATTGCTTTTTCCCTCAGTAGTGTTTATATCTTTGAAATTATGCGGTGACCACACAACCAATGTGTACTCAAGTAGAGGCCTTATTAGGGATCTGTATGCCCCTAATTTACATTCCCAAGTTTCATCTCGTAAGTTTCTTTTAAGGTATAGCCCAATTTTCTCAACGCTTTATTCCTTACGCATTTAATGTGAGCATGCCATGTGATAAATTCTATGGGGTACACCTTTTTCGCTCAGGCAGTACGTTCCTGGATATAAGATAAACGTTATAATAGGAAATTTTATATGTGCAACCTGCGTGTTTGGGGTGTCCTTCGTCAAGTATGTCTGCTTTTCGTTCCTCGCGTTTGTGATAATATCATGTAGAAGAAAAAGAGTCCAACGATTACGATACTCCCTAATGCAAAATTTGAGTGCAGATCAACATGTATTTTCATTTCGCGCTATATTCTCGCAAAGAATTCAAGACCGAAATCACCGCCCCGACAGGCAGTGGCCTTGTGCCGTCAGTGCCTTCTCAGAGTGCGGGGCAGTATGGGAACGCCGGCATGATAAGCGGCAACTAAACTAACTGTGTATGAATACGACGACGAACGCGTGAGCAGTGGCACGCAAAACGACTGCAGCTTGGTAGAACTCTTCCTCCCGCGTTGCTCGGTTCTGGCTTCTACTGCTTAGGGGGCTTAGGTAAAGCATCAGGTTGTATTTTCTTTGTTCCAGCTTGCTATTTTACGTTACTCTTTTTTCTCTCTCTCTCTCTATCTTATGTGTTTTGTAGTTAGCCTTGCTTGATGTCTGTATCATCACCTGACAAAGGGGCTTCCCCGTGGTCAGCCTCGGTAGCTCCTCAGGAGCTGCCGCTTGAGTTTTTTTCTTCGCAGTGGAACCGGCAACGTTCCTGTGGCCTTGGTGCCTACCGACGGCGGTATGATGAATATGAAAAATCCAAATACGATTCAGATGGAATTGCAAAAGAGTTCAGATCACTTACGACAGATCACTGAGGTCCGGCAGTTCGGCAGAGTGGGTATATTATGCTCTCGCCACACCAGACCTGTGCCAAGGAACTGCCAAATTGCTCGACATTCGCTTCGCATCCGGTGAGCTCTTTCGTACCGCCACATCTCGCATGCTCAAGAGGAATTGTACGAGGGTTCGACGTCTGTTTAACCCGTGAAGAGATTATGTAGCGGGAGCTACAGTCGCCGAGATTGAGCAGTTTCGCGTGGCTCCTGGAGAGCCGTGCTGCGCATGCGCGAAGAGCAGTGACGCCAGACAGCGCACAGCTGGCGCGCCGGAGACGCCGCCGCGCGCGCCTCGCCGGTCTGCGAATTCCAGAGGAGTGACGTCATAACCACGTACTGGCGTATATAACCACGGACTGACGTATAACCACGCACTGGCGCCGGCGCGAACCCAGCGGTGGGCTTCCGTTGCGCAGTAGCCAAGTCTGACGCCGCGCCGGAGCCGCTTGATAACGCCTCTCATTTTGTGCGCATGCGCAGACGTATCAGTAGGGGTGTATATATAGCGGGACGTTTGGCAGTGTGGTATAGCCATGGAGAAGGAGAGCGAAATTGCTGCTCATCGGATCCCGAAGTAGTTGCCTGGCAATTGGCGGTTGAACGTAGGAAGAACGAACACAATGAGGCTAGACGGGCTGCGGAGACACGGGAGCAAAGGGAGGAACGTCTAGCAAAGCGACGTCGCCAGGAGGCTGAGCGACGTGCCTCAGCTCACGCTACGTATTTCCTGGCATAGCCGAGCTAAGCCACTGCTTGTTCTTTTTAGACATGTTCTCGGTGGCTGGAGTCATCTCCGTTTGCCGGTGTAGCCATGTCATTGACAATAAGAATATCCCAACAGAGGCAGGCATAATTACATGTGCTGGGACGTTGTGGCTGACAGAAATTAAGGTCTGGCCCCTAATTTACAAGGTAGAAGCTCTGGCTCCATGCATTCTACAATGTAACAAATGTTGTCGATTCGGTGACAGCCTGAAGGGCGGCAGATCTGCACCCCGCCGCCGTGCTTGCGGGGACAGCCACAATTTTAGTGATTGTTCCTCCAATGAAGAGAAATGTTGTCTCTGCAGTGGTGGTCACCCCGCCACCTACTCGAGTTGTCCTGCCAGATCACAGGAAATTCAAATTATAGAAGCAATTGAGAGGAGACGTTGCTCACGCCGGGATGCTGTTGCTGAGGTCCAGGGAAGATCTGAGGGATATGCTATTGCTAATATATTGTTCATTTAATTATTTATAACGCGGTTCCTTGTTGAAAACGATCAGCTTGCTAGACGACGAAGCCGTATAATCCTAGGACAAAGTTTAGGCATATCCATGTACGAACCATCAATCCCATGCCTACACATTCTGGCTGAACCAACCTGCTTGCTGCTCCTGTAGAAAGCAGCAACATAGTCCCCTCTAGTTTTGGAGCGGGTCTAAACACGTTACTGCGTATAGCGTCCACGTCCATCGGCGTAAGCGCGCCAACACGCTCGTGCCACTGCTCGCGCTTTCGTCGTCTTCTTCCACAGCTCGCTCCGATGCCTGTCATCGTGCCAGCGATACCATAATTCCCCTCCATCTGCGAAGGCGCTGGTGGCATTGGCACACTGCCAGTCGGTGCGGTGATTGCGATCGCAAATTCTTTGCCGCAATATATCGCGAAACGCAAAGACATATCGAACAGCGCGCAAATTTCGCCATAGGCAGTATCGTAATCGTCGGAATTTTTTTTACGTATGTGAAACTTTAGGGGTTCAACGTTTTTCGCACAGGTAGTACGTTTTTTGATATAGGAGAAACGTGAAAAAGTGAATAAAAATTCCACCGTGATCTGATTATAAGTGCAATCAGTGATTGCGTAGTGGTGTGTGTCAAGTCCCTCTCTTTTTCAATCTACGCGTTTTTAGCGTTTCCACGTAGAAAAAAAAATATCCCAAAGGGTGGAAGACAAGGTCTCGGAACCGCGTCCGCGGCGGGTGCCCAGACCCACTAAAAATACGCCGGACTCAAATCTTATTAATTTGAAAATAAACTTTACGCTTCAAAGCGTCGAAGGGACTATTGAAAATAAAGAAGACGAAGACGTTCGATGCACGGGCAACCGCCACGAGCGCTGGTACGTTCAGTTGCTGCCATTGACTGCAACGCTCAGACGTCTGGTTCCGGGTCTGATAGCCGTCATTTTGCTTGATTCCTGTAGGTACCGAAGCCCTGGACCCTCACGTCCGCCGAGCAAGGCACAATTCAGACTGCAGGCCGACGTTCCAGGGATTTCGTCTTTCACAGCGTCCAACCTGGCACCGCTCGAGCTCCGCGGTGGATGATGCTGATGAACCTGAGGCGACAGCGATGTTCCAAAGAAAGCATCTGCGATGTCGGACCATGGAACAGCCGCAAGCGCAAGTACG
The DNA here is from genome assembly GCF_050947875.1 of Dermacentor variabilis. NCBI lineage: Eukaryota > Metazoa > Arthropoda > Arachnida > Ixodida > Ixodidae > Dermacentor > Dermacentor variabilis. Next base: position 210,889,025 of record NC_134568.1, read on the forward strand.
CCGCGTGCTTCGTCGGCAACTGGCCCAGCCAGTGCCTGTCGGCCAACCAGCTCTCTTCGAACCTGCGCTACCACTGGAGCATACTGAGCCATCGCCGGGTGAACCACGACATGTCGTGCATGAGCAGCACGGCCAACGGCGACTTCCTCCTCGCGGAGCGTCCTATATGGAACGAATTTCCGTCGGTCATCAACTTCGAGCTACGCGAAGTCCGTCCTGGAGAGCTGGCCCTGACGTGTCTGCGCAGTCGCCTGGTTTCCGACGCGTCCTACATGCAACACTGGTACTCGTTCGGGCTGGTCCACTGGTTGTTCGTGAAGCGCTGCTGCATCAAGTTCGTGGAACTGAGCGAGTCGCACGTCACCCACAATCACTTCCTCTTGCTGCACGACTTCTGGCTGAGCCGCAACCTGGGAAACGTCAAGCTCGGCAGCTACCGCTCGGACGATTACCTGCCCAGGGACCTCGTCGATGCACTCCGCTCCGTGGTCACCACGCTCCACACGCTGGAGCTGATGAGCATGCGCTTCGTCGGCTTGCAAATGCTGTGCGTGATGCTCGGCAGGTGCAGAAGCAGAGACCTTCTGCGCGAGTACGCCGCATACCTGCTGGGCAGATGTCCCATCATATGCCTGCCGGTCAACCAGCTCTTTTCAAGCCTGCGCTACCTGCGAAGCATCCTGAGCCATCGCCGGGTGAACAACGAAAACTGCCGCGCGGCCAGCGAGTTCAACGTCTGCTTCCTTCTCGTGGAGTTCTCCCTGTGGAACGAATTCCTGAGGGTCAACTTTGAGCTACGCGCAGTTTGTGCAGCACGGCTGGCCTTAACGTGTCCGAACGGACGCGTGGTTTCCACGTCTTCCAAAAGGCAGCGAAGGCACTCGTTCGTGGGAGTGCACACGGTGCTCAAGGAGCAGTGCTCCAATACGTTCTTGGAGTTATGCGAGCCACGCATCTCGCAAAACCACTTCTGTTCCGGGACGGCCTCCACATAAGCCGCAACATGTGGTACATCAACTCGCCCGGGTACCTCGCCGAAACGCTCCACCAATCGGTGACGACTCTTGACAGGGTGGAGGGAATGCACATGGCTCCTCGAATCTCGGCGTGCAGACACTGTACGAGCCATAGCTCTGCATGCGCCCTTCTTCCTCGAGAACTGGATCCACGGGACCAAGACAGTGACACTGTGGGGCGCTGATACACTGCGCTTCGCGGGCAGCGCCAGATCCATGTTCATGACCCGTTCGCTACAGTTGACTTTTGTTACGCTTACGTCTACTTGGAGTTTCGCAGCATACTTTGTGATCGAGGAGTTCCTACTGAGCCACTCGACGCCGGACTCATACGGGCGCACCACGGTTTTCCGGCAGCTATGCGCTTCGTTGCCGACCAGTGCGCGCTGCTTAAGCTGTTCGGGATTTACAACTTCGAACTGAACCAAGCGGTTCTATTGCGGTGCCTTCGCTTGGAGGATGACAAAATTGAAATTTCCGCACTTCAAATAAACCTTATTCTTGCTCATAATTCGTGTTTTTCCGAGAAATAATGCACTGCAACAGTAAATAAAGAATAACGTGTCACTTTAGGATAATATACCGCTTGCTTTTGGTGTTCTCTGTCAAAATGGGTCGTAACGGCCTTTAAGACTAGGCATACCGATCATGTGGCATCGCATTAACCTTATCCGGGCTCTGTAGTTCCCTAGACATTGGACCATGCAGTTCGAGCTCCCCTGTAATATAAGGGCGAGCGGGTTGCATCCCATATCTTTTCAACCTATCTCAGCCGGAGGTCGTTTCCGGCCATTCTCAGCATATGACCGCGTGCCGATATCTAGAGAGTACGTTTGAGGTAGCCTGGATGTTAGTTAATGTCTGATAACAGCTGTTTCGACTCGAAGCGATCGATCTGTACGTGTGTGCGGTGTGTACAAACGTTTGAAAGAAATGTCTGTTTTCTGTCTTCTGGACGGAGAACGAGAAGTGCAAACTCACTCGCGTCCGATCCGCAATTGCTTGTTTCCTGGTGAAATCTCGCTACGGCAGGAAATCAGGTACCGATTGAGGCAGAAAGGGGAGAGGAACCCAGGGATACTATTTTTGGTACCGATATCATCTCACGAAGTCTCACAAGCGGCGCTAAAATTACCAAAGAGCACGATAGCGCTGGCAGCTGCACCGCGCCTGTGAAAAACAAGAGGGCGATGCAGAAGGCGGCGCGAACACCTGCGCTTGATGCGAACAGCGCTAAGCGTGCCCCCAAGAGTTTAAACTCATCGTCAGACCGAATAAAGAAATACCAGTACGATCACTCATGAGCCCCCTTCTGGGGGAGGCAGTCATCGCCGCTTACCAAGGGAATATTCAGGATGAGCAATTTATGCTCCGCATAACGTCGGGCACGAACATCGTTAACGTGTTGACGCTGGAGCAGGAGGTAGCTAAAGCTAGTCGCAAGCTTAGGACGATTACAATCAACGGGCGTCCACACGCAGTTAATGCGTTTGTCGACACCGGAGACGGAGCGGTGAGTGGAGTGATCCTGAAACCCTGAAAGCAAACAATAATGCACACACATAAACGTGGAGGGGATTCAGACGAGAATGATATGGGACTCTAAGACCTTCTACGGATCCTTCATCTTGTAGAAAGTGTATTATCAGAGATGCGGGGGGGGGGGGAGCCAGCTGCCATGTTATTCCTAACTGAATATGGTGAAGGTGGAACATAGAACAGACGTCTACCTGCAAGGAGACACAAGAGTCTGCAGAAGTGCGGAATACAAGATCCTGTCGAAAACCGCGAATGCAGCCCGCAATGCGCCATTTGCAGTGAGGTGCATATTACCGGCGGTCGCAGCTGCAAGAAATGTCTGAAGCCCATACAAAAACGAGCCCACTACGGACAGGGACTGCAACGAGGTAGGAACTCACCGCGCCCTGGTGCCCAAAGCCAACGACAGCACTGGTTCTAGTCGGTGGAGAAGGAGCGGCGGTACAGCGACAGGGAGTACCCGGACCTCCCCGGCATGAGAACGAGGCCGGTAATCAAAACGACACCCAGATGTCTGTCCAGACCCAGATCAAGATCAAGATCGAGATCGAGATCGCGAACATAGGTCCAGAGCAAGGAAGTTAAGAAACCTTCTGTACGTTTGCCCGAACCCCCTTCCCAGACTCACCAGAAGTCCAGGGCAGACCAGACCCATCAACGGGCAATAGTACAGGCAATCTGGGCACAAGTCGTATCCCCGACTGCCATGGGTGTAACACACCGTCCAGAATATTTAAAGCTCATAAAGGAAAGCAGAATACTTAGGGACAGTTTGGCTTAAATAAAGCGAGAATTGGCCGCTGTCAAGCGACCCCTACCGGACACGGAAAAATAACCCCACTAGAGGCAATACCAAAAACGCAAGAGAGCGAGGAAATAGATATCGCAACACAGCCGTTTAACATGACACAACAAATGCAAGTAATGTTTGCAGAAATACTTAAACCCCCCTCCCCCCGAAAAACAAATAGCAACACCGCAAACATAGCTAAGAAGGCCACGCGGAAACGCACCACTACTACCCCGATGATGATGATGACTCGATGACCGAAAGCTATCGATAATACGGATAACAAAACCACCAACAATGGCTAACAACCAAACAAGCAACAAGAAAAATCACGACGCATGGCAGTGGAACTGCCGGAGGCTACCAAACAAATATTCGTCCTTATTTCAATACATAGAACCGGTGCCAGTCCAGCCGGATATTTTATGTATGAAAAAATTCGCAATAAGCACAGAGACATAAAAGGGCACGTACTTCACACGCACCTGGTATACACACATTCCCCGTCAACCACGTCCAACACCAAATAATCACGACATGGCCACATAAACGAGGAAGATCAGACTTATCACTGCTGACATATACAGCCCACTGGAACAACGGGCCGCGGATTTCACAGAAATCATCGCAAACACTAAGTTGATAGCAGGAATGAGGGATAAAGCATAATTTGGGGGATTTCAATGCCTCTCACGCAGATTTGGGCTATTCCACAGACTCCCCAAGGGACGAAACCTCTTTTGGGTAACGGAGCACCAGAACTTAGAATTAATAAAACACTTGCACGAGCCAACGTGGCTAGGTAATAGCGTCACCAGAGACACCGCCCCATATCTCACTTTTATAAATGACCCCGAACACCTTACATGGAAAACATTGAAGAAATTCTGGGAAGTGATCACTATACCATAGGCATATCCATTTATTCACCAAAAATCAGAAGAGTAACTGGGACAGCCAGATTAACGGTTTGGACAGCGTACCTACCTGAACAAAAACGCGTGCACAAAATAAAGGAAGCTGTGGGATAAGAACAAACTTTGTCGCAGATGCATGAAAACCTACACGCACAATAAACACCACAACAAAAAAGCCAGTGGTAGACCCACACCTTTTACACTTACGGGAGGGGAGACGTAGCTTAACTAGGAGGTGGAAGAAACAGGGGCACAACAGTAAACTCAAAATCCGTATAGCACAAACACAGCAGGTAAACGAATATGCACAGACATTAGGCAATAAGCATTGTCTTCAGTTCTGCGATTCGTTACAAGAGACCCTCCACATCAAAATAAGAAAGACATGGCTATCTTAAGAAGCACGATGCACTCGACAAACACGAAAACGCTATTGAACACAAGCCTCCAACACATACGTAAGAAGTCCAAGGGAACATATGCGGAACTCGTATAACATCTCAAGACTTATCTTGACACAGAACAGACATCACATACGGATACCGCGTCGGTGACATACAGTGCCATCGAAAACAACAAACTCGACAGCCCAATACGGTGGCAGAGATTTCTGCAGCGGCCCAGTCTTTCAATAAGAACGCCGCTCCCGGTAGTGATCGAATCACGAACGCAGTGATTCGCAACTTAAATCACGACACATTAGCTCAACTAACGGACTTCTTTAACAACAACGTATGGAACCTTGGCACACTGCCACGTGATTGGAAGGAAACTAATATAATCCCCATGTGAAAACCAGGAAAGCCCCAAAGCACCCCAAACCTACGACCGATATCACTCACGTCATGCATAGGAAAAATTTTCGAGAAGGCAGTTCAAACGCGGCTTAGTTTGGCTATGTCGAAGCTAGGGTACTCTTTCCAAATTCCATGTTAGGCTTTCGACCACACATTTCAGCGCAAGAGGTCTTACTACTCTTAAAAGAGAAGGCGCTCAACCCACCTAACGGAGGCGAGGATTGTATAATCCTAGCGCTAGACAACAAAACGTTTTCGATTCTATCTCTCATCTCACTATCCTCGAGAAACTTGAGAAACTTGGATGTGGAGAACGCACATACAATTAGATAAGATCTTTCTTATCGAACAGAACGGCAACAATAGGTTTTTAGGGTCCAACGAGATCCGCACACGTCACACCAACCAGCAAAGGAACCCTACAAGGTGTCATCCCATCCCCACCCTTTTCAGCGAAGGAAAAGTGAAATTGGCACAAGTACTCGGAGAGAATCAAGATCTGGGACTCTCCATATACGCAGACGACATCACGCTATGTGCACACAGAGGCTCAAACGGCGGGAAACAGGAAACGCTGTAGAAGGCTTGTTGGGGCCCACACACATCTGAGCTTATAAATAAATGATAAAAAATCCAGAATAGGGCAGTTAGATTTGTTCTTGGTAACTATTGTCGGCAGCTTAGCATGACAGAAAGCAAACTTAAACTTAAATTGCAAGAGCTGAAGGATCGTAGAAGGCATATCAGATTAAAATTTTTCCACGATATTTGTTGTTCTAGAACAGGTATAAACAGCGAACAATATATCCAGGCACCACACTACATGTCTAAGCTACTTCACCACTGTTTGAAGGTCAGGGCATTGTCTTGTAGGGGTGACGTCTTCCGTTATTCCTTTTTTATTAGAACTGTTCGAGATTGGAACATTTTGTCATCGAGCATTGTATACATCACAGAAAATGATGTGTTTTTCCACGCATTGAAATTATTTGTTCATGTATTTATTCAAGTCTGTAACCTCCCTGCTGTAATGCCCTTCGGGGCGATGAAGGTAAATAAATAAATAAATAAATAAATAAATAAATAAAGGCGATTGAGAAAGCGGAACACTTTTCTCTAGAGGCAGGCTTGGAATGCGCAAGGAAAATATCGAAATACATACGAGTGAAAGCAAAAAAACTCGAGGAGAACTGACCACCCGGAAGTAAGCTTAATCTTGTACGGGCAGCCGATAAGAGAGGTACAGAAACTCAGAATACTGGGAACCTATATAGTAATATTAGGAAGACAACGGCAAAGTACAGCTTTTGATACTCTCCGAAATGTTGTAGCAACACAACTGACCAAAGCCACGAGTGGTAATAAAATGTCAGTACACCAGTAGGCTTCATGCTCGTTATGGTTGCGGCTGCAGTGGGTTACCCATGGCGTTTTCTGGAATCATTACTAGAGGAAACTATTGTGCTGCAATCGTTCAGCTACCATGCTCATCACGGTTAGCACATGGACTTGCCTAATGTTCACCCTTGTGGGTTCCGACATTCTTGTGCTTTTGTTTATTACGGTTTATCTGCCTTCATTGACCTAAATTTCAAAGCAATCTATACTCTTTCTAAATGCAGCAGCCAATAAGACAGTGCGAAAACGCACAATCGCTACTCATTGCAGCGGTTCCGCCTGTCGAGGTGGACAAACCGTAACGCGCCAAGCGTTTAATCTCACTGGCTTATCCGAGAATACTTAAGGGTGTTCATGCCGCTTGTCAACGCATGCATCCGTGGCGTAATTGTTTTAATATCGGTCTTCCGTGCTATCCTTTGTTCGAATCCTGCTGTCGGAAAATTTCATTCTTGTTTACATTTATTCCTGAAAAGGACGACTTCGAAAATTCACGAAACCGTGTAAAACCAGAAGGACAAAGTTTACGCAAATCCATGTCCTAACAATAATCCCCATGCCTACCCACCCTGGCTGAACCCCCTTTCTTGCAGCTCCTTTGGGCACAAGCATGAGAGCTCCCTCTACTTTTTAATGCATGAAACTCTATGGGGTACACCATTTTCGTTTAGGTTAAGTTTTTTTATGTAGGGGAAACGGGAAAAAGTAAATAACGTTCAAGCGCGACCTAATTATAGGTATAATCTGCGCTTGTCTGGTGGTCTTTCTCAAGTCCCTTACTCAACCTCCGCATTTGTAGTGTTTCCGTGTAGAAAAAACGTCCCAAAGCAGCGAAGGGATTGTTGGAAATAAAGAAGACGAAGGCGTTCGATGCAAGGGACGGGCACGAGCGCTGGCACGTGCAGTAGCTGCCATTGCTTGCAACGGTCAGCCGTCTAGTTCCAAGTCTGATCACCGTCATTTCGCTCGACTCCAGTAGGTACCGAAACCCTGGACCCTCACGTCAACCGAGCAAGGCGCGATGCAGCGTGCGACCCGACTCCGTTCCAGGGATTTCATCTTTCAGAGCGCCCAACCTGGAAGCAGTCGATCTCCGGGGTCGATGATTCTACGTCTGCGATTTGGGACCATGGAGCAGCCGCAAGCGGAAGTACACCGCGCACTTCGTCGGCACCTGCTCCAGCCAGTGCCTGTCGATCAACCAACTCTTTTCGAACATGCGCTACCATTGGAACATCCTGAGCCATCGCCGGGTGAACCACGACATGTCATGCATGACCATCACGGCCAACGGCTACTTCGTCCGCGCAGAGCTACCTATATGGAACGAGTTTCTTTCTGTCATCAACTTCGAGCTACGCGTAGTCAGTCCAGGAGAGCTGGCCCTGGCGGGCCTGTGCGGTCCCCTGGTTGCCGACGCGTCCAACATCCAACGCAGGTACTCGTTCGGGCAAGACCACTGGTGGCTCATGGAGCACTGCTGCAACACGCTCGTGGAACTGTACCGATCACACATATCCCAAAATCATTACATTTTCCTGGACGTCTTCTTGCTGAGCCGCAACGCGGGGAACGTCAAGCTCGGCAGCTACCGCTCAAACGACTACCTGCCCAGGGACCTTGTCGACGCGCTCCGCTCCGCGGTGACCACGCTCGATACGCTGGAGTTCATGAGCGTGCGCTTCCTGAGCGTCGGCTTGCACAGGTTCTGCGAGATGCTTGGTATATACTAAGCAGCGACCACCTGCGCGAGTTCGCCGCGTACCTGGTCGGCAGATATCCCATCTTATGCCTGCCGGTCAACCAGCCCTTTTCGAACCATCGTTACCTGCGGAGCATCCTGAGCCACCGCCGAGTGAAGCACGACAACTGGCACCCATCCAACGAGGCCAGTGGCTGCTTCCTTCTCGTGGAGCTGTCCCTGTGGAACAAATTCCTGTCGGTCAAGTTTGAGCTACACACACTTAGTGGAGGACGGCTGGCCTTAGCGGGTCTGCACGGACACGTGGCCCCAGTGTCTTCCAACATGCAGCGCAGGCACTCCTTCGTGGGAGTGCACCCGGTGCTCATGGAGCTGTCCTCCAAGTTCTTGGAGGTATGCGAGCCACGCATATCGCAAAACCACTTTGTGTTCTGTGAAGGCCTCCAGTTGTGCCGTAGAATGTGGTACATGAAGCTGTACCACTACCTGGGGGACGACTATTCGCCCAGGTACCTCACCGAAACTCTCCACTCTCCGGGGACGACGCTCGACACGCTGGCGGGCGTGAGTATAGCTTCTCGAATTTCGGTGCGCAGCTCCATGCTGTGAGAGCCACTCGGCAACTTCACAGCTCTGCTCGCGCCTATGTTCCTCGAGAACTGGATCGACGTGCCCGAGGCCGGAACACGGAGGTGCGCTGAGGTAATGTGATCCGTGTGCAGCGCCAGATCCACGTCCACGAGCTCTTCACTACGGTCGACTCTGCCTACGTTATCGCCAACTTGGTGTCACACAGCATGGTCATCGAAGAGCTCGTCGTGAGCAACTGGGCACCGAGCGCATACGGGCGATACCACGATTTCGCGGCGCTGTTCGACGCGTCGCCGACCAGCGCGCGCTGCTCGAGACAGTTCTAGATCTAGGACTTCGAACTGATTTAAACGGATTTCTTCATGTGCCTTTATATAGCTTCGATGATTGGAAAAATTAAAAGTGCGGCATTCGACACCAACTTTTTCGTTGATGATTCGTGTTTTTCAGAGAAATAATTCACTGAGGGTGTTAATGAAGAGTAGTCTGGCAGTCTCTAATGATATAGCGTGTGCTTTTAGCATGCACGTACCTAGGGGTGGGGGGGGGGGGGGCCCAGGCTCCCTTGAAATTTAGCGCCATACCCACCTCCCTGCCCACGCCACCACTCCGCACACACATCCCTAAAGCGCCGACAAATCAATCCATTCGGCGGTCAACATTTTGCTAGCTTTTACAGCGAAAGCTATATATGAATAACCTTCCGTAGTCTTTTGGGCGTCCGTCAACAGTAAAAATCATCAAGTGGGCCGACCTTGGTCATAGTGCGGAACGGGTGCAAGATCAATGGCACGTACCCCTGTAGGCTCGGGAACTTGTCACGCGCCCTTCGCATCTTCAGGATGGGTCCACGTATGCCGAGCTCTCAACGCCTGCTTCACCTCCGCCGCGGGGGGGAGGAGGGGGGGAGGGGGTATTGCACTACCTTCGGGCCGACCTGCCGCAAAGGTTTGCTTGCACTTTGCTTTTCGTTTGAGAGCTTTGACTGTCGTCAGCTCTTGCTGCCATTCCATCTTCACAGAGTGGAATGGCTGTCATTTTTTTCACTCTTTTTGGATGGCGGTAGTTATAGGCATCTCCTGGGGTGTGGAAGGCCAGTTTTCGCATCGATTTTTGTGCCCGCGCGATAACTTGAGATGAGTTCAGTTGTCACCATCACCATACCGCTCTGAACGAGGCTTGGAGCGGTATGGATACGGCGGCGTGAATAACTATTCTGAATAGCTACCCGCAAGCGCTAGTTTTCGGACGTCAAGGGACAAGCAGACGCGACGAGCGGATGATACGCTTCTCGGGGTCTCTCGGTAAGCGCTGAAAACATTTCCCTTTTTTTATTTTTACGCACAAGTGGTAAGTGCTGTTCAACTTCAGCGAAGATATATCGTGTACCTAGGCGCGTTCAAGACCGCGTGCGTGCGTGAGATTCTGGAAACAAGAGGTTTCCCGAATCTCACACTGCTTTATTCGCCCGCAAAGGGCGGACAAATCAGCGGATCTTTAAGGCAAATAGGGCCCTCTGGGCCGTACTTTTCGGCGAGAACGTAGCCTAGCCACCCGCGGGATTATCCTGCTGAGCTATGTAGAATTCTCGGTTGCGGTGGTGGTGGTGATAAACTTTATTGAAAGGGGGAAGGGTAAAGGGGGACGTGGCTGAGGGATCGGGCTCAAGTAAGGCCCTGAGCCTGCTTGGCCTTCTCCGCCCAGTCCACCAGTTCAAGCTGTCGGTCGACGTCCCCGGAACTGAGCTAGGCTGTCCAGTCAGTCTCGCTGCTGACGGGGGAATGAGAAAACGGGAGCGAGGTGCTGAACAGAGCCTACATTGGTCGCTTTCCTTGCCCCCTGCGATTTTGTTAATGTACTTTGGGTGTGGGTATGTGTTTGTCTGAAGTCACTGAAACGCGACCGCTTGCGTTTTATCGAGTTGCTTGCCGGTGGTGGGAGCGCGCGACGCCTCAAGCGATACCTATGGGCTATTTCATGATAAGTCTCGCAGGGTTCCTCGTGTCTCTCCTCCTCATTCACGCCGGTTGCGGTAGTTAGAAGTTCAATCCCCACCTCCCCGATTTTTTTTTATTAATTTGACATTCCGCACGCTTGGAGTGACGCCTGACACCGGCGAAAGAGGCTCGAGCTATACTAATCCAAGTACAACCAAATTAGGAAGGACCACTAAGCTTGAACAAAGACACTCCCTCACCAGAACAGGAATTGGCCTCCTTGGTGCAGTATTCGGCCACAACCTCCCTGATGAAATCTACAATTACCCAATGGCCCTCAGTCCCCTGCAGCTGCGGAGCAGCTGATCAATGCGGTGGTCAGGCCTGTAATGCAGCAGAGGGTGCTAAGAATCTCTGGGTTCGGACAGACCGCCAATAAAAACTTACCCTTGCAACGTTTAACACCCGAACCCTCTCGAGTGAGGCTAGTCTAGCAGGACCCTTCGGGGAACCATCAGACATTGTTTGTGATATTATCGACCTTAGTGAGATTAGAGGAACTGGTGAGGCTTACACATTTCTAAATAACGGCCTTGTCTCCTGCTATAGAGATCTCCCTGATAAGAAGCAATACGGGGTAGGATTCCTAATCCATAAGGACATAGCGGGTAACATTGACGAATTCTACAGCATTAACGAGAGGGTAGCAGTAGTCGCAATGAAACTTAATAAGAGGTATAGATTAAACGTAGTACAAGCCTACGCTCCAACATCCAGTCACGACGATGACGAAGTAGATAAGTTTTATGAAGATATTGAATTAGCCATGCGAAAAGTGCAAACTCGGTATACAGTAGTAATGGGTGACTTCAATGCGAAAATAGGGATAAAGCAGGCGGGTGAACAGGCAACTGACAATTACGGCGTCGATTCTAGAAACGCTAGAGGAGAGATGCTGGTAGAATTCGCAGAACGCAATAAGCTGAGAATAATGAACACCTTAGGAAACTTAGCAACAGAAAGTGGACCTGGAAAAGCCCTAATGGGGAATCAAGAAATGAAATTGATTTCATACTTTCTACCAATCCCAGCATAGTGCAGGATGTAGAAGTGATAGGTAGGGTAAAGATCAGTGATCATAGGTTAGTGAGGGCTAGGATTCACCACAATCTTGTAAATGGGCCCCGGACCCCGTCAAGCTGCTCCAAGGCAGCTTCTTGTCCCCGGCCTTTTTCTCTTGGAGAAATAAATGAATCTTGAATCGTGAATTTGAACAGAGAAAGAGTAAAATTGGTCAATAAAAAAACAGGTCAAGTTAGAGGCAGTAAGGGTAAAGAAGATAAATTTAGGCTGGTACTTGCAAACAAATATGCAGCCTTAGAACAGAGAGATGATGATGATGATATAGAGGAAATGAATGAAACCGGAACGAGGCTGGCTTCAGAGGCAGCAATTGAAGTGGAAGGCAAAGCACCAAGGCAACCTGTAGGCAAGCTCTCCCAAGCAACTAAGGACCTAATAAAGAAACGACAAAGAATGAAAGTGTGCAACTCAAGAGATAAGATACAATTCGCGGAACTGTCAAAACTGATAAACGAAGCAAAATTAGGTGTTATTCGAAGTTATAACGTGACAAATCCTGAAGAAGCCGTAAGTAATGGTCGCAGCCTGAAAACAGTGAGAAGTAAACTTGGCATAGGACAAACCAAGATGTATGCACTTAAATATAAGCAGGGTAATATCATCAGCAATCTCCAAAGTATAATAAAAGCAGCGGAAGAATTCTATACTGACCTGTACTGTACCCAGAGGACTCAGGAGTACTCTATTGGAAATAATAATGAACAGTATACAGAAACTCCTCCTATAACAAGAGATGATGACAGAAGGCCTTGCAAGGCATGAAACGGGGAAAAGCAGCAGGAGAGGATGGACAGTCAATTTAATCTAACATGGAGGATACATAATGCTAGGAAAACTGGCGGCTGTCTATACGAAGTCTCTATCGACCGCAAGGGTCCCAGAAAACTGGAAGATTGCAAACATTATACTAATACACAAAAGGGGAGACGTTAAAGAACTGAACAATTCTAGTTCCCATTAGCTTACTGCCAGCATTATATAAAATATGTACCAAAATAATATCCAATAGAATAAGGGCGACACTGCACTTGAGTCAAAAAGGGAACAGGCTGGCTTCAGGAAGGGATACTCTACAATGGATCACATCCATGTGATTAATCAGGTTATCGAGAAATTCGCAGAGTGCAATAAGCCTCTCTATATGACTTTCATAAATTACAGAACAGCGTTTGATTCACTAGAGATACCAGTAGTCATAGAGACATTGCGTAATCAAGGAGTACAGACCGCTTACGTAAATACCCTGGAAAATATCTACAGGGATTCCACAGCCACCTTCATTCTACAGAAGAAAAGTAGGAAGATACCTGTCAAGAAAGGGGTCAGAAGAGGAGATACAATCTCTCCAATGCTCTTCACTGCGTGCTTGGAAGAAGTATTCAAGCTATTAAACTGGGAAGGTTTAGGAGTAAGGATCGACGGCGGATGCCTCAGCAACCGTAGGCTTGCCGATGACATTATTCTATTCAGCAACACTGCGGACGAGTTACAACAAATGATTAAGGACCTTAACAGGTAGAGTGTAAGAGTGGGGTTGAAGATTAATATGCAGAAGACAAAGATAATGATAAATAACCGGGCAAGGGAACAAGGGTTCGAGATCGCAAGTCAGCCTCTAGAGTCTGTGAAGGAGAACGTTTACCTAGGTCAACTGATCACAGGGAACCCTGACCATGAGAAGGAAATTAACGGAAGAATAAAAATGGGTTGTATCGCATACGGCAGACATCGTGAGTTCCTGACTGGGAGCTCACCATTATCATTGAAAAGGGAACTCTACAATCAGTGCATTTTACCGGTGCTGACATATGCGGCAGAGACTTGGAAACTGACAAAGAAGCTTGAGAACAAGTTAAGGACAGCGCAAAGACCGATGGAACGAAGAATGCTATTCATAACTTTAAGAGACAGAAAGAGAGCGGTTTGGATCAGAGAGCAAACGGGTATAGACGATATTCTAATAGACATTAAGAGAAAAAAAATGACGCTGGGCAGGTCATGTAATGCGCAGATTAGATAACCGTTGAACCATTAGGGTGACAGAATGGGTACCAAGAGAAGGGAAGCGCAGTAGATGATGGCAGAAGACTAGGTGGGGCCACGAAATTAGGAAATTTGCTGGGGCTAGTTGGAATTGGTTGGCGCAGGACAGGGGTAATTGGAGATCGCACGGAGAGGCCTTCGTCCTGCAGTGGACATAAAATATGAAGATGATGATGATGATGGTGATTCAACGATCACGCGCATCGCTGTTGCTTCCTTGGCTGAATCTTCTTTGTTTAGAGTGATCCAGGGACCAGGAAAGGGGTTCTCTTCGTAGTCGGCTGGTCTGTCTGCTCGTGGAACGAGTTCCGGCCGTAGATAACGCCAGTTGCATTTAACTTTTCATTTTGTTTCATTATTTCCTCGATTGACGGCTCGCCGCGACGCTGGCAGATCCTCGGAACCATATACCCGCGATATGGGTTAGGTAAGGTGGAAAATAAAATAATGCGAAACAACGTCCATCATCAGATCCTGCGAAAAACGTTAAACCCATAAGCAATGTGACAGTCACCCGTTACCTCTTCTGCCTTTTACCTAATTGTACAGCACATTTCGCGCAAAATCGGCAACTGCAAACGAGAGTCGCAAGGAGTTGAGAAATTAAGCGATCTACTAAGGGAAAGAGCCAAGGCAACAGACAAACAGGAAGTAAAAGCAAAAATTACCAAATTTAACCATTGTTTATGAAAATATTTATTGATCAACATTTTTTTTCATTTACAAAGGAAGTAGAGAAAACGCCGCTGGAACTGGAGAACAATTCAGTGTGTTTTGAACTCCGTCTGTTTCTGCAGTTCTCAGTCGAGTCGCCTGACATAGCCACTTCTCTGCTGTGTTAATGTGGGTGTTTTCTAACGTTCCGCGGTGGGCGCAGCACGTCTAGAACCGCAGCGTCCTGCGGCCGAGTCTGTTGCACAGTACGAGTCTTTTGGCACTTAAAGTGGCAGGGTAGCAAACGAGGGACCGAAAAGAACTGATATATATATATATATATATATATATATATATATATATATATATATATATATATATATAATTGATGATACGAAGGAGCACACTTACGAAAATTGCATTTTTAATGGTTTAACGTTTCGGCTATGGCACGGCTGGAACGTTAAACCATTAAAAATGCAATTTTCGTAAGTAAGCTCCTTCGTTTCTTCACGGCGGTCGTTGTCTACAATTCTTCGTATGTGACCATGTGCGGATATCTGGAGAGTACGTTTCAGGTAGCCTGGACGTTAATTACCGTCTGATAGCAGCCGTTTCGACTCGGAGCGATCGATGTGTACGATGTGTGTGAGTACGATGTGTCATCATCATCATCATCATCAGCCTGGTTACGCCCACTGCAGGGCAAAGGCCTCTCCCATATTTCTCCAACAGCCCCGGTCATGTACTAATTGTGGCCATGCCGTCCCTGCAAACTTCTTAATCTCATCCGCCCACCTAACTTTCTGCCGCCCCCTGCTACGCTTCCCTTCCCTTGGAATCCAGTCCGTAACCCTTAATGACCATCGGTTATCTTCCCTCCTCATTACATGTCCTGCCCATGCCCATTTCTTTTTCTTGATTTCAACTAAGATGTCATTAACTCGCGTTTGTTCCCTCACCCAATCTGCTCTTTTCTTATCCCTTAACGTTACACCTATCATTCTTCTTTCCATAGCTCGTTGCGTCGTCCTCAATTTGAGTAGAACCCTTTTCGTAAGCCTCCATGTTTCTGCCCCGTAGGCGAGTACTGGTAAGACACAGCTATTATACACTTTTCTCTTGAGGGATAATGGCAACCTGCTGTTCATGATCTGAGAATGCCTGCCAAACGCAGCCCAGCCCATTCTTATTCTTCTGATTATTTCCGTCTCATGATCCGGATCCGCAGTCACTACCTGCCCTAAGTAGATGCATTCCCTTACGACTTCCAGTGCCTCGCTGCCTATTGTAAATTGCTGTTCTCTTCCGAGACTGTTAAACATTACTTTAGTTTTCTGCAGATTAATTTTTAGACCCACTCTTCTGCTTTGCCTCTCCAGGTCTGTGAGCATGCATTGCAGTTGGTCCCCTGAGTTACTAAGTAAGGCAATATCATCAGCGAATCGCAAGTTACTAAGGTATTCTCCATTAACTTTTATCCCCATTTCTTCCCAATCCATGTCTCTGAATACCTCCTGTAAACATGCTGTGAATAGCATTGGAGAGATCGTATCTCCCTGCCTGACGCCTTTCTTTACTGGGATTTTGTTGCTTTCTTTATGGAGGACTATGGTGGCTGTGGAGCCGCTATAGATATCTTTCAGTATTTTTACATACGGCTCGTCTACACCCTGATTCCGTAATGCCTCCATGACTGCTGAAGTTTCGACAGAATCAAATGCTTTCTCGTAATCAATGAAAGCTATACATGTGTACAAACGTCGAAATACATTTCTGCTGTCTGTCTTCTTTCTTCTGCGTCTATGAACAGCTGGCTTGTAACATCTAAGCGGGAGTATTGTCGTTACTGTCTCCGTATACAGCATTAACACTTCCTTGCGTGAGCTTCTTCGAACAACAGCGCACTCTCTAAAGCGGCAGTCATCTGGCCGCACTTCGCTTGCTTTATGAGAGTTTGCTACATGTTGTTTGGTATTCAGTGCACAATTATCAATGGCAAGGATCATCCGCAGACGAATTTCGGGCAATGCTTCGTGATTGTAATGACCTCTTGGATTCGCGCCCATTGCGAGCCGCACTTTCATTGATATTCCGTTGTAAGAGTTTTGTCGTTGACCGGCCGCCTTTCGCGAATATCTGCATTCTAGATTACTCGGCTATGTCCGCAGTGTTGTTGTGTCATGCACTCTACGGGGTGATCATTTTCAAGTTTTATGGAATTTTCGAAACTCGCCTGTTGCAGATGACATAATTGTAGTCTTGGAGCCGGATTATACAAAGAGGTGGACATTACATGCACGAGAAATCTAAGCGCATATATTCAAGGAAAAAAAGAAAAGTCAATTAATAACTTCGTAAAAAATTACCTGTCGGCATATATTGCAAATTGAGGATTGCCAGTGCATTTGTCAGGCGTACCTAAGTGGAATGAATTTGCAGAACACCACCAGTTGGAGATATGCGCCATCAAGGTCACCATAACAATGTACTGTCCTTCGAATTACTTTTTTAACGACAATTACTTTCATTCATTGATGCACAAAAGTAATTGGAACGCCCATGAATTTCGTACCCCACTTTGGGAACAGATATCCCGAAAGTGGTATCATCCTGCAAATTAAGTTCAAGTGTATACATCTTGCAAGGGGGCTGGGGGGTGGGGGGCGCTATAATTCGTGAATTCCACTATGTGCCGTGATATAATTCAGAAGTCAATCAGTTATTTTTTATTAATTAGTTGAATATGTGTTTCGATTTCTTGTGTTAATAATATCCGCCTTTTTGAATAATCCAGTTCGATGACAAGAATTATGCTATCTGCAACAGGCGATTTAAAAACATTCTTATCTAAAACTGATTTAGGAGCGAGAAGGCGCGATATCTGTGTCTCCAGACGTTTCCTGTATGATTTCGCGACACCGCTTGGCCAACCGCACTTACCTGAGCGCAGCCATTTCCTATGATGCACCTGCTTTCCCCATGGAGCACTCGTTTTGCGATCAACTATTGACGGGCAGAACCAAATGTCATTTTACTCGCAAGCTGTGCCTCGCATATAATTGTTGCTGCCCTTCTGATGCTCTACTAATCGGTGACCGTAACACTGTGGAGTATGAGCCAGTAGCCCCTACGAGTACTTGTAGCACCTCCGCTTCTCCCTCTTTTCCCCTCTCCCTTTTTGCTTCTTGATTCCCCACGTCTCACGAACAGTAGTACATCCAGACACGCAGTGGACGAAGGCGTGGCCTGCGCTCGGGTGCGCGTACGTACACGCGTGATGGGCAGAGTCCCTCCGCTTAGACTTGTGGCAAGCACATGAACGATGTAGAGTGTTACGTTTCGCCTACGGCGCGCGGTTTAGCCGGCGCGACTGCAACAAAGCGGCAGACATTTTGGCCCGTTCGGCGTCACCGCTACGCTCCCCGCCAAGCGCGTCCAGGCATGTTCCGATGCCACGTGTCTTCATGTGCGTGTGTGAGTGTATGTGCCATTGTGCCCGACCGGAGGCGCTACGAGAGTAGAAGTCACCTTCTCCTCCCAGCCATTGTGCCCGACCGAAGGCGCTACGAGAGTAGAAGTCTCCTTCTCCCAGCCATTGTGCCCGACCGAAGGCGCTACGAGAGTAGAAGTCTCCTTCTCCTCCCAGCCATTGTGCCCGACCGAAGGCGCTACGAGAGTAGAAGTCTCCTTCTCCTCCCAGTCTTTGTGCCCGACCGGCGGCGCTACGACAGTATGCGTCACCTTATCTCATTGTACAATCACGTGCTCGTCTATTGAGGGGTTCCTTCTTGCCCTCAACTGCGAGAGTATAAAAGCAGCTGCCCCCGGACGCCAAAGGAGGGCTCCGATTTCTTCTGTTGAGTAAAGTGCACTCCCGTCTCTCTACTTCGGTCAACCTGACCGCCAACTCTTTGCGATGTTAAAATAAACAAGTTGTTTTGTTGTTACCAGTCGACTCATGCTTTGCCGGGACCTTCGGATGCTTCCAGTTGTACCCCAGGCCGCCAGGCCAACGCTACCCTTGGGGCTTGCGACCCAGGTGCAACAACGGGCGTCAGCGCCGAGTTCCCAACAGGTCGTACCATCGGTGCGACCACAACAACCGTTGCCATCGGTGGGATCCAAATAAGAGGCACGCGGTTGACATGGCGAGTGCGGTTTTCATTATGTCATGGTCACTTGCTAAATAATGGCGGTATTTCACCAGTTATTTACGACGTATCTTGTCGGAATGCGCAAATTTCACCGAGCAGCATTGTAACACGGGAAATAACTCAGCACGAGTGTTGTGTTTGTCATCATCACCCAATACGCAGTGGTCGAAGACGTTACCATGCACACGGGTGTCTGCCTCGTTATGCGCTCACTAGACATGCACAAACAATGTGTCCTCTATAGGTCTGGTTAAATGCACATTGCAGCATTCAATACACTGAATCAGATATACTTGAGAAAGTGTTAACCGTACATCCTAACGCAGATAGCACTATACCATTATTTTATTTTTCCTTTTTATTGTAGCAGTTTCATATAGCGCAATGCTACTTGAGGTGAATTTCTCTCAGACGCCGACATTGCTCACAGTGAAAGTCAAAATCAATCTCTCACTAAAAAACAAATTATCGCTAATTAGCCATTCAGCTTTTTTTCACAACACGTATTCCATTAACGAATTTTAGGCGATTACTTCGGCCGTCATATCCACTTGAATTCTGAGGATGACACGAGTATCGATATGCGCGCTCCCAAAGTTTGCGACAGAACGCATCGGTGTTCCAGTAACTTCCGAGTTTCACTGCATAAAAATTCGTCTTGTTAAATACGTAAGTTGAACAACAGTGAAGTTCTACCGAAAGTTTGACTATGCTTACCTCAAAACTGATGCTAGTTTCAAAATTCGTTCCAAGTAGATGAGCTCGTTTTCATTTTTGATATTTTATGTTTTATATATTGATGACAAATTGCCCTTTAGGTTATGAGAAACTGATCTTGTCAAAGAACAGCAAGTGGTCTAAATTGTTACGAAGGCCCCTATATACTACGACGTCTCTCATGGCGCAGATGAGATCTTACGGGCATAAGTAACCAATCACTGATGTCGCTTGAAGCGCGGAGACAGGTTGCTCTCCCTCCCCAGCATCATGGCGCTCAGTTAAACACATACGCGCCGCTAATTTGGTGACGTGGTGCTCTCGATTGCGACTAAAGCGCGAAAGAGGCTTACATCAAGTGAGTACCAGGCTACGCTCCCGCAAATGGGAGTGTGGTAACGTCAGTGCGAGCTTACACGGTACACGTGAACCGTGACAGGGCGTTATCGTGGAGCGAGCAACCCGGCCGTGACTTGAATATGACGCGGGCGACGAGATAGCTGCTTGTGGTTCTCCACTCGAGAACGGCCCCACCTTGTGCCATATTTCACATGCACGCTCTTAACAGCAGGTATAGCACCTCTTACCTTCTGCTGACCGTGGATAAAGACTGTTGCGTGGCATATTCTACGACGTCTTAAATTTCCGATTCGTGTGATTATTGTGACCATACATCTCATTGATAACACAGACAAACACAGACACATGGGTATGAAGGAGATGAGGGGGCAACGGGGCAAAGTTAAAAAAAAACTATATTTTGGAATTTTACGTGCCAAAACCATGATATAATTATGAGGTATGCCTTAGCGGTGAGACACCTGATAAATTATGGCTGCCGAGGTCGGGGTTGGTTAAAATGCACCCAATGGAAGCAGCACGGGCATTTCTGCATTTCGTTTATACATGGGCGAAGTTAAATGACATTATTCTCACAAATACACTTCATTTGCCAGTCTGAGCCTTCAAATTTCAACATGTCATTCACGGGCCACAAGATGCTAGGATACGCGTGACGTGTGTGACGAAAGAGGCAACGCATTATAATGCTGGGATAATGAAGTCAACAGCAAGATCAGTTCAATGAAATTATCCAACCCATTGTTCTGTTCTACATCCGCATTGTCTTCTGATCTTCTAACCCAGATAACGTGCTTATCCGTTTTCTACATTGTACGACGTCCATACATACTCGGCACTGATTGGTTGAAGGCAAAAAAATACGGCCTAATACCTTTGATATATTTAGTTAAATTCAGGAATATTACACCAGACGCTACAGTGTCGTGATGGGTCATAAGTTGAGACCGGAAGTTTAGGCAATATGCCTACTTTGTCCTTACATTCTTATTGTGCCTGTGTAATATATAAGCACGAACTACGGGGTCTAGAAATATTTTAGTGATTACATTTATCGGGTGTATAAATTACTATACCGATGTTAGTGCCTATATTAGATTTTCAGAGCCTAAAAATTACTTTTTTCGTGTTTGGTCACAGTTTTATTTGTTTGATTTAATCACCCCCCAACCCCCGGGGAACTTGGCTGAAGGCAGCCAATTATTTGCCCAAAAACTTTGCTGGTATATATGATCTTACTAACAGCTTTACATGAAACGAGAGGATCGCAGTGAAGGCGGCTCAAACTGCTCTAAGCTACAATGCACTTCAATATAACTTCGCCTACGTCAACGTCATAGAGAAACTTGAATGCCTGGGCGCAACTCCGACCTGGAATGTGGGGTTCATTTTGAACTTTCAGGAAATCTTCGCTACTATCCCCAATAGGACTGTTGCTGATAGAGCTCGAAAGTTCAATCTGTCTCACCCAAAAATTATTGGTCTTCGGTACCGAAAGAACTGTCGAAATTTCAGACCGGCGAACACTGCGGAATTCGGGATGGCGTTGAATCGTCGAACTTTCCGAAGCATAGATATGGGCCCGTAACTTCGATGGAAGGACGTAGAAGCGTTAGGTAGGGTAACGGTGCAGTAATCATAGCTTAGTGTGGGCTAGGATTCACCTCAATTTGAAGAAAGAAAGACTAAATTGGTCAAGAATAAACAGGCCAACCTAGTCGCAGCAAGGGTAAAAGCAGATCAATTCAGATTGGCACTTGCAAACAAACATGCAGCCTTAGAAAAGAAAGATGAAAATGACGTAGATGCAATGAATGAAACCGTAAATAGGCTGGCTTCAAAAGCAGCAACTGAAGTGGAAGGTAGGGCACCAACACAACCAGTAGGTGAGCTCTCCCAAGTAACGAAGGACCTAATAAAGAAACAACAAAGAATGAAAATTTCCAACTCAAGAGATCAGATAGAATTCGCGGAACTGTCAAAACTAATCAGCAAGGAGAAAATAAAGGATATTCGAAATTATAACGTGGGGAAGACTGAGGAAGCAGCTAAATATGGACGCAGCCTGAAATCAGTGAGAAGGAAACTTCGCATCGGACAAACCAAGATGTATTCACTGTTAGAGTCGGACCCTTTTCAGGGATGAAAGCCAGGGATGAACCTTCGTCCAAGGAAGTCCTAAGGAACCTGGAATAGCGAAGAAGAAAGAGCCTTCGACCCAGAGAGTCCTGAGGAACCCGGAACAGCGATAAGGATTAACCTTCGTCCAAAGAAGTCTTAAGGAATTCCGTAAGTGAGCGCGTGGTTTTTTTCCTTTTGATTCGCCACACTTAAACAGTTGCGTGCTTATTTTGATAGTTCTAGGAAGTGGGAATTTGTTGTATATTGTGTGTTTGCACAAATTATTTAAGGAAAACAGTTCTAACCACCAGTCGGGGCAGCTGCCATGCATCTTAGAAGGTTGACGAAGTCAGACTTGTCGTTGTGCGACGAGTTGGGAGTTGAGGTGGTCGAAAAGGTGAAAAAGCCAGCTGTCATAATGACAATTCAAGATAGTGGCAATGATGATGAAGTCATTAATATTGCTTGGAATGTGATACAAGAAAGCGTGAGCTTCAAGAACGTGAGCGTGAGCAAAAGCACGAGAAAGAGATGACAGTATTGGAAAAACGGATACAAGATTTGCGACAGTTGAACGCACAAAAACAACGGCTGCCTGAAAATTCTGTAGGTACTACGGAGCAAAAGAATGAGGAAGTAACTAGCGGATTTTCACCAAAGCCGACGAAAGAAGTATTGCCTGTGAGATTAGCGGCACATTCATAGGCGAAAGGAAAGTGCTAGCGGCTAACGATGCCTTAGTGGCAACGGAGGCCGTTAAAGGCCGTAGTGAGAGTGACGAGGTGCTGTGCCAACAGACCACTGTAGAGACAGCTAGGCCAGCTGTGAATGAATTGGTACAGTCACCACGCGTGTGTGTCGCTTGCAATATTAACGAGGTTGTTAACGAAGTACAGAGTACTGCTGACCCGACAGACGCGAGCACCCATGTCGAGTCAAATCTGCGTGCCGAAGTTAAGTGCCAGCTGGACGATGCAGTTGAGGGCAGGTCGCAGGATTGCGAGCTGCGTAGCTCAAGGGAAAACAACTGCACTGTTCAGGGATCGGTGCAACTGTCCGCCAGTCTAGGTAGCCAAGAGAGGGATGAGTTAGTTAGGAATCATCCGGACTGTGCGCGTGAGACAGCGGTTGATACCGACAAGTTGTGTGCCGATGCACAGCGTGAGCTGGGCAATGCAGTAGAGGGCAGTTCGCAAGAGTGCGAGTTGCATAGCTAGAGTAAAGACTGCTGCATTGTTCCAGAGTCGGTTGAGCTGTCCGCCTGTCAAGAAAGAAAAATCAAGAAATTAAAGAAAAATCACTCAGACTGTGCGGGTAGAAGAGCGATCCAGGCCGACGATATGTGTACCGGCCAGCTTGAGGCGCGAGAAGGCGGCATGAAAGGGAGCTCGAGGAAAAAGCGCCGTAGAAAGAAGAGCCGTAAAGATCGAAATGCGGTGAATAATGTAGCGCAGCCAAAGACGGCTACAGACGCAAAAAGGCAGGGTGCGAAGAAATGAAATGTGCGGTCGTCGTTGACGACATGTGCGCGTCAAGCACGTTCGAGCCACCGGTCAAAAAGAGACCGAGAAACATGTTCTGCGCGGACGCGGACAAATGGCACGGGGCAGTTATGTTCCTCGTCGTTCCGTCGTTCTTTTCGGAGTGCAGCATGTAGTGCTACGAAGCGCAAGGTGGCAAGACGAGACGAGGTGATAGGGAG
The DNA here is from genome assembly GCF_050947875.1 of Dermacentor variabilis. Lineage (NCBI taxonomy): Eukaryota > Metazoa > Arthropoda > Arachnida > Ixodida > Ixodidae > Dermacentor > Dermacentor variabilis. Next base: position 210,912,609 of record NC_134568.1, read on the forward strand.
TCGCGACGCGGTCAGTCGAGTTCCGAAGGAAAGCCTGGTGCCAGGACGCAAACTGGCAAGACACTGCAATGTCTTGAAGGAGCTGAAAGGGTATCGGTCCTTTTGTTGTTCCTGGGTAGCCAGAATAGCTTTCGAACCGCGACCACCTCGAGTACTGCTCAAAAGTATGAGTCAGTCGTAAACGTGTGGAACGGGAGACGAAAACAACTCCCGTAGAAGTGAAACCTTTCTTTTGTTTTATTTTTGAGGGTGAAAATTTTCGCTATTTAAAACTAGTTTCTTTTAATATGTAATGTATGAGCTTTGTTTATGTTTTCGTTTGAGAAGATCGGAGACTTGAAAGAGTCGTTTTATGTAAACCTTTAATTTCGTGAGAAGTTAATAAATGTGTAGATTGGCTTTGTTTTTTTTTTGGTAAAATGCAGCGCCAAGGTTATCGGTGAGAGGCCTATGGTAACGCGCGTGTGTATTAGTTAACGTTCTTTCTTTATAAGTGTTTTTGAAGTTTCTAAGGTTACGCGCGGAAATTTTCAGTTAGGGCATAATTTGCACTGAGAAGCGGTCTTTGTTCCAATTGCGCGTGTCCTGTACGGACGGAAGGAAGCAGAATGTTTATGACTGGGTCGCTCGTGTATGTTGATAACGGCCGCTTTCTGCCTTCTCTAGTAAGCGTGCGTGGAACTAGTTTTTAGAAGAAGCATTATTTTCACAAGTTTCACAAATTACACAAGTTGAGTTGTTGTTTAAGTTACGTCTCCTGTATCGACTAGAGGAAGAAACGTCAGGAGGCATTATGAAACCTTTGCTTACGACGCAAATAAGCGTTCTGAATAGGGACCACAACGCTCGCGTGATTGTGATCACATACCTGTGGAGTGGACCAGACTGTTCAGTAGCACCAGTACGTGCGATAAGTACGCCACTGCAATAGGGTAGGAACAGGCTGTTCGTGAAGTTAGGCCGCTTAAGTTATGCTCGGTTGTTTTCCTTAATTGTTTAACTTTCTCTCGTTTCGTTTGCAACGACAATATCACTCTGGCCTTGTCGGCATTCGAGGACATATGGAAAACTGTTTAGAAAGGTGGTTCGAACTGCTTTATCAAAATTGGGGAAAGAAAAGATCAAGGTTCGTATTGACCTAGTAAAAGCCTAGCGAGTCAGGGGTGAAGAGCCTTCGCGTGCACGTAGCGCTGCGCTATGTTGTTTCGTTTGCTTTACGTACGTTCTCCAGGGCCCGGGATACCGAAGTTCGTCAAACGAGGCTCGTCACCAGTACCTTCCATGTTCCTTCAGCGTTCCTCATGGCCAGCGAATTGATTTCATCGGCCATTCCGAACTTCAGGGGCGAGGAGGAGCTGTTAGATACGGACCTTTTTCCTGGCATCACTCGAGTTCACCAGACCACATCGAATCGCCGTCGCACCCAATTAAGGTGCGCAGAAGGGCGCCTAACACGTTCCCAGACCAGCCAGACAAGTTGGCGACCCCCACCCGAGGCTCCACCCCTGCTTGTCTCCACCCCTGCTTCACTCTTCCCGAAAGTGCAACGGGTAACTGGCATGGTTACATGTACTTGATCCTGGTCCCGAGCAAAGCTGCTTTGCTGCTCTGAAAGCTCGTTCGAAAGCAACCCGTCTCCGCTAGCTGGGCGCTTTCAGATGGGGATGCAACACCAAGGCAACGCCGGTGGCAAGTCATCCCTCGGACAGTGGAGCCCTTGGAGTGACCCCCTCAGCCAAATGTGACGGCACGTGCACGGGCGCCTACCACTGGAGGAAAATCACGACACCTGAGCGGGCTCGACGATTGGCCGCAAATGACGTCACCCCGAGACACCGAAAAGCCAGACACAGGGAGCAGAGAGAAGCATTTAAACATTTATTCATCTCTTTCGGGCTTCTTGCCACGGGCCGCAGCGTCCTATTTGCTGCCGGCCATCACTGACTTTATGACTGTTAATCACTTCATGTTTTTACTGCATATAATGTAAATAAACCTCCAGTTTGCATCTCAAAATCCTCCTCAACGTCGACCAACTCCCACACTCAACGGCAAGATCCAATAGCACTTAAATATAAGAAGGGTAATATAATCGGCAATCTCGAAGATATAGTAAAAGCAGCAGAAGAATTCTACACTGACCTGTACAATACCCGAAACAGCCGCACCTCCATTCGAAGTAGTAATGAACAGGTTGCAGACAGCCTTGCAAGATATGGAACGGGGAAAAGCGGCAAGAGAATATGGACTACCAGTCGATTTAAACAACAATGGAGGAGACATAATGCTTGAAAAACTAGTGACCCTCTATACGAACTGTCTATCGACTTCAAGGGTCCCAAAGAAGCAGAAGAATGCCAACATCATACTAATCCACAAAAAGAGAGGCGTTAAAGAATTGAAAAACTATAGGTCCATTAGCTCACTTCCCAGCACGTATTATAAAAAATATTCTGAAAGATATTCTTCAGTATAATAAGGTCAACACTGAACTTTAGTCAACCAAGGAAACAGGCAGGTTTCACAAAGGGATGCTCTGCAATGGATTACGTCCATGTCATCAATCAGGTAATCGAGAAATCCGCAGAGTACAATTAGCCTCTCTATGTGGCTTTTTTTCCTTTTTTCTTTTTTTCTTCTTCTTTCTCTTTTTATTCCATTTACCCCTTTCCCCAGCAGAGGGTAGCCAGCCGGTACTTTCAATGGCTAACCAACGTTTTTGACTGTCCTCCCCTTTTGTCTCCCTCTTTCTATACGGCTTTCATGAACTACGAAAAGACAATTGATTCAGTAGAAATGCCAGCAGTCATAGAGGCATTACGTAATCAAGGAGTACAGGACGCTTATGTAAATATCTTGGAAAGTATCTAGAGATTCCACAGCTACTTTAATTCTCCACAAGAAAAGTAGGAAGATACCTATAAAGAAAGGGGTAAGACAAGAAGACACAATCTCTACAATGCTATTCACTGCGTGTTTGGAAGAAGTATTCATTGTGGAGCTTCTCCTCATTGTAATTGCAAGTGCTATGCTTACTTCTTCGGCGGCATGAATTCACCTGGCCAGCTGCATTTCTTTCTCGTAATGTCAGTTAGAATGTCGGCTATCCCTGTTTGCTCTCTGCTACACACCGATCTCTTGCTGTCTCTTAACGTTACACCTAACATTCCTCGTCCCGTCGTTATTTGCGCGGTCCTTAACTTGTTTTCGAGCTTCTTTGTCATTCTACAAGTTTTCTGCCCCATGTGTCAGCACCAGTCGAATGCATTGAGAGTGCACCTTTCTTTTTAATGATATTGGTAAGCTTCCAGTCAGGATCTGACAATGTCTGCGGAATGCGCTCCAACCCATTTTTATTCTTCTGTAGATTTCCTTCTCATGTTAGGGGTCCCTTGGGAGTAATTGACCTTGGTAAACATATTCCTTCACAGACTCTAGAGGCTGAGCGGCGATCCTGAACTCTTGTTCCTTTGCCCAGCTATTGATCATTATCTTTGTCTTCTGCATACGAATCTTCAACACGACCCTTATACTCTGTCTGTTAAGGACCTCAATCATTTGTTGTAACTCGTCCGCAGTGTTGCTGGATAGAACAAGCTCATTGGCAAACTGAAGGTTGCTGAGATATTCATCATTGATCCTTACTCGTAAACCTACCGCGCTAATAGCGACGGAACGAGGAATGTTAGGTGTAACGTTAAGAGACAGGAAGAGATCGGTGTGTAATAGAGAGCAAACAGGGATAGCCGACATTCTAAATGACATTACGCGAAAGAAATGGAGCTGGCCAGGTCAATTCATGCCGCCGAAGAAGTAAGCATAGCACTTGCAATTACAATGAGGAAAAGCTCCAGAATGAATACTTCTTCCAAACACGCAGTGAATAGCGTTGTAGAGATTGTGTCTTCTTGTCTGACCTCTTTCTTTATAGGTGTCTTCCTGCTTTTCTTATGGAGAATTTACCTTCCATTTGCAGGTTACATTGTCCTGTTCAGAACACTGGGGACGAATTACAACAAAATATTGAGGTCCTTAAGAGAGAGAGTATAAGGGTCGGCTTGAAGATTCATATGCACAAGACAAAGATAATGATCATTAACCGGGAAAAGGAACAAGAGTTCAGGATCGCCAGTCAGCCTCTAGAGTATGTGAAGGAATATGTGTACCAAGGTCAATTACTCACAGGGACCCTGAACATTACAAGTAAACTTACAGAAGAATAAAAATGGATTGGATAGCATTCAACAGACATTGTCAGATCCTGACTGGAAGCTTACCACTATCATTTAAAAGAAAGGTGTACTCTCAATGCATTGGACTGGTTTTTGTCCGACTTCCGTACAGCTATTAGGAACTACTCAGCTGGCTTCGTCTCAATGGAAGCACACAAGTTAGTTATGCACAGTCTTAATACTCACAATCACGAGCAACTGGGTAGCTCCCACCCAGTCTGGTTTCCGGCTCATCAGTGCCACTCGGTCAGCCCCAATGACTGCAATCCTAACGAGCAAGCTCACTCTGCCGTGCGAGATCTCACATGCCGCGCATCAGATCAGGAACTGCTTTAGGATGACTGCGGGTCCTACAAAGACCCACTTAGTACTTTTCACAAGATCACCTGACACTATGGGGACGGCAGGAGGTTTCTTCCTCTCCCCCCTCCATCAGAAGGTCAACCGAGTTCAGGCAGTCACATTAAGAATGATTCAAACTATATCTTATCCCACACCTTTTGTGCTTAAGAATATTGACCAGGATTTTCCCGCGGAATGTAAAAGTTGTGGATACACTCGGTGTCTATTTGATCATATGTTCTGGTTGTGCCCCAACCAAAGGGTGTCGGATCTCAACAGTGAGGAGGACTGGAGTCGGCGAATATCCAGCGAAGTCCTCCAAGATCAACTCCTGGCCGTCCGCAGAGCTCACGACATCGGGAAAGCCTTTGGCCTACCGGTCCCTACGTGGGCAGAGCCACCGACATAGCCTGGGGGCTTTTGCCCTCGGGCCCTAGTTTCTCTAGACCAAAATGAAGTTCTTGCCATGCCATGCCATGCCAGGTCATGTAATGCGTAGGTTAGATACCCGGTGGACAATAAGGGTTACGGAATGGGTGCAAAGGAAAGGGAAGCGCAGTCGAGGACAGCAGAAGAGTAGGCGGGGTGATGAAATTAAGAAATTCGCAGGCGCTAGCTGGAATCGGCTGGCGCAGGACAAGGGTAATTGGAGATAGCAGGGAGGGGCCTTCGTCCTGCAGTGGACATAAAATAGGCTGATGATGATGAAGATGAACATCGGTGGTTGTTCTGCGTTTATTTTCGGCGTACAAACTAATACTCAGTGAAAAAGAGTGCTACATCATAACCAAAAATTTTGAGATGGCGATCGTTTGTCCCTGTTTCTCAGGTAGTGGTGTCAAGTTACAGTAAATATCAGATACATCTAATAACCTAAGCAGGTTGCCTCATTAGATTTTATAGAAAAAATAAAGTGAATTTTACGTAACTGGCTTTTAGTGGGCTGTTTTCCTTCGGAAGCCATAATTTGTTCTCCGATAAACAGCGGAAGCTCTTACTAATTCAGCTTAAACATGCATAAAGGGCAGTATTTGCACCTATATATGCCTTAAGTAACACTTTTAATGCCTGTGATAGATTCCAGAATAGCATCTTCAGAGCCTTAACACATGGTCTCTAGTCATAAGACAGTCAGCAAAATATAATTCAGTAAATACTTGTACAAATAATTGTGGATATTCACTGAGCACGCCCTGAGCCTGCAAGAGATAAAACCAAGCACAAACTAAATTACGAAGAACACAAACTAAAACGTGATTATTCCCATCAATACTCCTCTAAAACCCGGTGACATCAGTTGTCTTCAACGGCAGAGGAATGCTTGCAACGGCAGCTAGATTAAAGACGTCACGCAAAATCCAACTTCTATTTCATACCTACGTAATGCTTGGTTTGGTAAAGAGTGGCTGTTGTGAATGCTGGTAATAAATAATAAATCACTGAATGAATGAATGAAAGTGTTCTAGACCGAATGGTAAATGCTTTTGCGACGCATATATCCATAGGCATGTATGTATATAAGTCGGACGCCACTACAGCGAACGCCCCTGCAACAAAATTCTCGGTATAATGAAGGATTGATTATGTCCCGGCGCAATTTATAACTTTCAAGTGGATTCTGAGCGCTTCTACAACGAACACCACTCCAACGAATTTGCTTGTACATGGAAGACATTGTGGCTTTTGTTGCGCTAGAACGAAAGCCACGCGCCGGTGACGACACTGCCTTCAGCAGACTGCCACTGAGCTGCGCTAGCGCTAACGGAAACGGCAGCGGTGCACTTGACGAGTGTGACAATGTCAGCGTGTTAAACATTCCTGCTGCAATATTCTAGGAATCTTTAAATTCGTACGTGGCTTGTAACACAGCAGCAGGTGCGACGGCTGACAAATGAGGCGCCACAGTTCATGAATGCGTGATGATGCAGTCGCAACTGGCGACCAATGACATCTTCAAAGCCATCTAGGGCAGAAAGGACGCGAATGTCAACGAAAGGAACAGTGATGAAGAGCCTGTGAACGAATTAATAATTTTGACGTCATGGGAGGCGACAGCAGGATTTGGCGATGTGTAGATTTGCCTTGCGTCGCTTCCGCGTTTCTCCGCGAAGCATACCTTGAACCTCGCCTCGTTAAGGTCGGCTGCAGTCGCACATTCTGTCAGAAGGAATGTGAGCAAGAAATCTGCGAATTATTTCACTGAATTATTTCTGACACTAGCTTAAATACAGATTTCCTCTTGCTCAACATACTTAGCTTGCTTTATTGTGAGCAGTATGGTGGGAGATCTTTATAACGAAGGGACCTATATAACGAAGGACTTTGCAGGTCCCAACCAATCGTTATACAGGCGTTTGACTGTATACCGGTAAATGCTTTTACAATGTGTATATCCTATGGGTCCTATTGTTTCTCAGATTTCGGTTACGATATGCTCGAAATGGGAGGTACGATATTTTGTCTCTGCTCCACATATAATTTTCGCCGACGTAGTTGTTTGCGTGACCGTGTAATGTGCGTTGGCTTTCCATGTCCTGACTTTGGTGTGTGTTAATTCTTAATTTTAATAAAAAAGATTAGTGGTGGCGGGAGGGGTTTGTCAATAGACTACCCACTCAAGAAGAGTCATGTCTACAATTAAAGTCTGGTAAAGCATAGTGTAGATTGCAGGCTCAAGCTTGAACATAACACCAAGGCTATTTATTATGGTGTTGATCTGCTCATACATTGTAGACTTGTCCGGAAACCCAGTTTGCTGAATGAATCCTTCATGCAAGCCTTTCGTTTGTGCTGTCTTTGGGACACGTTCCGCTTAGCGGGAATAACTCAACCCTGATAAGTGAAACTTATTAAGGCTAGATCAGGCTGGTGAGCGCCGTAGTCGGGACTGTGCCAGGTTGTTCCGACTGAAACATGTTCTGGTGAAGAAAATGAATACACAAGGAAGACTTCGAATAAGAACCTGCACTCTTGCAGTAATCTTTGTAACGTGTATCTCGCAAGATGTGTGGGATGCATCGCAGAAAAGTAGAAATAGCGTGAAAGCTTACCGACGATCGAATGGGGACGCTTACGTCCGAAAGTCTAAGCTTGAGCTCTGATAGACGCTGTTGTACGTGGCTAGAAATTCATTTGGGCCACCTTGGATTCCTTTACAGGTATCGAAATGTCGGCAAACTAACAATTTATTTATTTATTTATTTATTTATTTATTTATTTATTTATTTATTTATTTATTTATTTATTTATTTGCAGTACGCTCCACTGGGCCCTCTGTTCATTAGCAAAGCTCCATAGACCCTCGGCCACCGCGGCAGGTGTCCACGCAAAGAAAGAAGCTTCGTTCAAGCTGCACGATGGATCGGAATCACTCTGCAACACGCTCGGCTTGGTTTGGTTTAGTGCTTACGGATATGCCTAAAGCCAATACGCTCGTATCGCGCCGGTAGAAAGCGGACGGCTAGCAATATATCTCACGCACCGCTATTCATTCCACTAAACGGAACACTAAAGAAAACTATTAAATTAGATTGGAGTGTTAAGGTATTCTTCAATACCCATAGTGTCATTCATTGCGCTATATTGCATGCATTGGTTGATTATTAGAGGGAAAAGTAAACGACGAAGATTTCGTGCCGTGATCCCGTGAGCTCGATACATCATAGTAACGTCCCGGATTTCAAAATATAGCCACTTATTTGAGCCGTTTCGGTGTCGTAAAAATTCTCCAAACCTACTACGTTGTGGTTTTGGCTTAATGAGGCGAGAGTGTAGCCCATGTTCACCAACAAAAACTTGGCTAGGCCGGAGCGGACGCTGTCAAAATCAATGAATGTCGCGGGCCAGTTGGTGCGGGCAAGGCAGCGTCGTCACCTGTGTTTCGTTTTCTTGTCTTTTCTGGCTTGCCAATCATCGTCTCGCAGTAAGAGCAACCTTTTTAGCGTCTTAGAAGGGGTCTTTACTAAACCAACTCGAATAGATTTTCTCTTTGGCGCTTCTTTCTGCTCTCAATACAAACTCCGTGAATGACTTATTCTTCCCCATACGTTGATACATGTACTTGACCTTTTAGAGCACTTCCAGTCACACTAACAGCGTCGCTGTATTAGCTTCCATTCCAAATGTAGAAGCAATCTGAAAATTTTGCAACATATTTATTCTCTACAGGCAGAAGCTGTCCGTGCCATTATAAATGAAGATTAATTTCCAAATTTCTCTTTGCCCAGCTTTTCCTTCCACTATCAGCATTCGCAGAAATTTACCGAAGACTTCAATTTATAAAAAGCGGAGCACGCACTCACAAACAATACTTTAACAAGATTTTAGTTTATTGGAATATTTAACAAGTAAAACATTAGGGCAACCTAAAAGAAATCCCTCATGTGTAGGCGACAAAACCCTGGCAATGAAAAATTGGAGCATGTGGGTGAGGGGAACTTTATCATCACTGGGAACCGCAGGGGAAGGGGCAGGAGGAAAGGGTCCCCGATACAACCCCCCACCGCTTTCGCCATAGTGGGAGTCCGGGGTTAAGATGTAGATGTACTTGTTCTGGTAATACGACGTACATGCAGAGAAACGCTGTATAGCGTAACCGCTTTGGAATACAGCATGAATGTACAAGGCTCAACTATTGATTGGATCAACAAGTAAAAAAATAATGAAATAAAACCACCCGAGTTGACAAAGATAGGTATAGATCAGCTGCGGAGCTTCAAGCGATAGAATTCCACAGTGCAAGTGATGCAGTCTGCATAGGCGAGAGGGGCTTGGTTACGAGACCACCAGAAATTTCTTGAATAAACGCCAGTGAAGCTGAGTGACCTGTAGTTGATTATGCACGGATGATTAGTGCACGGACTCATCTAATCTTCGGGTTTCTGGCTTCCTACGTTCTTGTGGCTCTGTTTATTAAGCTTAATCTACCTTCGTAGTACTAAATTTCAAAGCAATCTACGCGTACTGTTCTAAATGCAGAAGGCAATATGACTGCGCGAACACGCACAATCGCTACTAATTGCAGCGGCACCATCTGTAGAGGTGGCCAGGTCGAAACGCTCCAAGCGTTTCATCGCGCTAGCATATCCGAGAGAAATAATTTTGGGTGTTCATGCCCCTTTGTCGACGCATGCCTCAGTGGTGTAATGATCTCGAAATCTGGCTTCTGTGGTATCCTGCGTTCGAATCCTGCTGTCGGATATCTTTATTAATATTTATTTCTTTATATTTAAGGTGGTTATTTGTTGACAATGATGATCTTGCAATATGACCAAGCCGTACAAAGCCCGAAGGAGAAACTTTAGGCAAATCCTTGGACTAACCTGCATTCCTATGCCTACCAATTCTGGCTGAACCAGCCTGCTTGTAGAAACTAGCGCCAGAGCTCCATCTACTTTTATTTTATTATTCTTTATTTCTTATTTTTATTTAGATATACTGTTATCATGCGTAGCATGATATTGCAACGCATACATATTTTCAAGCAGTTGAAGTAAACATTTTAGAAGCAACAAAAGAAACAAAAACAACCAACATAGAAAACGCAATATCAGGAAGAAATAGTGATTAATGAGCATAATTAGGCAATCCGTCGGCTAGTTCATGGTTTGATAACTCGCGGAATAACCCCTCAAGGCCATTCCCAGTCGCAATCGCATGCGGAAAAAAGGAAAGGGTAATACAGTCAGTCGATGAATTCAAAGGAACAATGTTCGAACGATCACTTCTTTTCTTGGTCGAGAAGAAGGGTTAGAGAAAACAATAGCTGATTTGATATAGGTTTTCCCGTGGGCGATTTCATGTAGCACAACAACACGGTCACAAATACGTCTATGGGACAAATGTTTTAGTAGCAGCGTATTAGCATGTGATGTCGCTGATAAATGGCAGACATAACGATTATATATAAATGTAATTGCTTTTTTCCTCAGTAGTGTTTATATCTTTGAAATTATGGGGTGACCACACAACCAATGTGTACTCAAGTAGAGGCCTTATTAGGGATCTGTATGCCCCTAATTTACATTCCCAAGTTTCATCTCGTAAGTTTCTTTTAAGGTAGCCCAATTTTCTCAACGCCTTATTCCTTACGCATTTAATGTGAGCATGCCATGTGATAAATTCTATAAGGTACACCTTTTTCGCTCAGGCAGTACGTTCCTGGATATAAGACAAACGTTATAATAGGAAATTTTATATGTGCAACCTGCGTGTTTGGGGTGTCCTTCGTCAAGTATGTCTGTTTTTCATTCCTCGCGTTTGTGATAATATCATGTAGAAAAAGATGAGTCCAACGATTACGATACTCCCTAATGCAAAATTTGAGTGCAGATCAACATGTATTTTCATTTCGCGCTATATTCTCGCAAAGAATTTAAGACCGAAATCACCGCACCGACAGGCAGTGGCCTTGTGCCGTCAGTGCCTTCTCAGAGGGCGGGGCAGTATGGGAACGCCGGCATGATAAGCGGCAACTAAACTAACTGTGTATGAATACGACGACGAACGCGTGAGCAGTGGCACGCAAAACGACTGCAGCTTGGTAGAACTCTTCCTCCCGCGTTGCTCGGTTCTGGCTTCTCCTGCTTAGGGGGCTTAGGTAAAGCATCAGGTTGTATTTTCTTTGTTCCTGCTTGCTATTTTACGTTACTCTTTTTTCTCTCTCTCTCTCTATTTTATGTGTTTTGTAGTTAGCTTTGCTTGATGTCTGTATCATCACCTGGCTACAGGGCTTCCCCGTGGTCAGCCTCGGTAGCTCCTCAGGAGCTGCCGCTTGAGTTTTTTTCTTCGCAGTGGAACCGGCAACGTTCCTGTGGCCTTGGTGCCTACCGACGGCGGTATGATGAATATGAAAAATCCAAATACGATTCAGATGGAATTGCAGAAGAGTTCAGATCACTTACGACAGATCACTGAGGTCCGACAGTTAGGCAGAGGGAATATATTATGCTCTCGCCACACCAGACCTGTGCCAAGGAACTACCAAATTGCTCGACATTCGCTTCGCATCCGGTGAGCTGTTTCGTACCGCCACATCTCGCATGCTCAAGAGGAATTGTACGAGGGTTCGACGTCTGTTTAAGCCGTGAAGAGATTTTGTAGCGGCAGATACTGTCTCCGAAATTGAGCAGTTTCGCGTGGCTCCTGGAGAGCCGTGCTGCGCATGCGCGAAGAGCAGTGACGTCAGACAGCGCACAGCTGGCGCGCCGGAGACGCCGCCGCGCGCGCCTCGCCGGTCTGCGAATTCCAGAGGAGTGACGTCATAACCACGGCAGACGCACTGGCGCCGGCGCGAACCCAGCGGTGGGCTTCCGTTGCGCAGTAGCCAAGTCTGACGCTGCGCCGGAGCCGCTTGTGACGCCTCTCATTTTGTGCGCATGCGCAGACGTATCAGTAGGGGTGTATATATAGCGGGACGTTTTGGCAGTGTGGTATAGCCATGGAGAAGGAGAGCGAAATTGCTGCTCATCGGATCCCGAAGTAGTTGCCTGGCAATTGGCGGTTGAACGTAGGAAGAACGAACACATTGAGGCTAGACGGGCTGCGGAGACACGGGAGCAAAGGGAGGAACGTCTAGCAAAGCGACGTCGCCAGGAGGCTGAGCGACGTGCCTCAGCTCACGCTACGTATTTCCTGGCATAGCCGAGCTAAGCCACTGCTTGTTCTTTTTAGACATGTTCTCGGTGGCTGGAGTCATCTCCGTTTGCCGGTGTAGCCATGTCATTGACAATAAGAATATCCCAACAGAGGCAGGCATAATTACATGTGCTGGGACGTTGTGGCTGACAGAAATTAAGGTCTGGCCCCTAATTTACAAGGTAGAAGCTCTGGCTCCATGCATTCTACAATGTAACAAATGTTGTCGATTCGGTGACAGCGTGAAGGGCGGCAGATCTGCACCCCGCCGCCGTGCTTGCGGGGACAGCCACAATTTTAGTGATTGTTCCTCCAATGAAGAGAAATGTTGTCTCTGCAGTGGTGGTCACCCCGCCACCTACTCGAATTGTCCTGCCAGATCACAGGAAATTCAAGTTATAGAAGCAATTGAGAGGAGACGTTGCTCACGCCGGGATGCTGTTGCTGAGGTCCAGGGAAGATCTGAGGGATATGCAGGAGTGACAGCCAGTCAGTAAATGGTGGCCGACTCAGCCGTTTCCGATTCTTTTGCGATAGCGGTCGAAAAGGCGTTGTAAAAAGCTTTGGAACGACTGTCAGAGACTCTAGCTCAAGTGTTGACATCAGAAATGATTCAGTTTTTCAGTTTGTTAGCGAGATCTAATGCTAGCTCGCAGATTCTTACTCATACCCTAACATGAAACGCCGAACAGCTAATGGATCCTTTATCAGTTATTGTCGAAAACGCAGAAAATGCAAGGCCATAATCTTCAACTCAGCAGACCGACAAAGGATTCTTCTCTGGATGAGTGTCAGAAAACAACCAGGATGTAAAAATGGATCTCCCGATGCTTAAACGCACAAGATCACCTAATGATAACTCATCGATCTCTGTCCCGCACTCAAAAACCAAAAAGTTTGTGAAAGTCTTTCCAAGTCAGATTCTAATCCTAATTCTTCCAGCTCTGTCCCTCAATCAAAACCCGCAGAGTAAAGAAAGTCTTTCCAAGAAATATTTGTTAAAAGACAGTATATTATAGGAAGCAGTTTCTAAAGTAAGCGTTCGTTAATAATAGGTTATTTAAAGGTATTACAGTGGTATTGCCATTCCATTATTTTTGCACATATATATTTTTGTTCAAAACTTTCTCCCGACATTATTCCTTTGCAGGAGACTTGGCTCTCCAATGGCCAAGATTTTCATATAAGAAATTATCGTTTATTTCGATTGGACCATCCATCGAGAAGCGGAGGAATTGCTTTCTTGATAACAACTAAATATGCCACAAAGTAAAAATATCCTACCAGTATATGTCTACGGAGTGTGAGGTACTAGCAATAGATGTAACTATTCCTGGTTGTTCTCCATTTTCCTTAGTTGATACATATTTTCCCACAGGTGTTCGAGATATTCATTTCCATGATAGCGTACGTTGTCAAATCTTGTAGGAAAGAAATTGTGATAGCCGGAGACTTTAGTTCGCATCATGCGTCTTGGGGTTTCAAAACGCACTCATGTGGAAAACGATTGTCGGACTGGGCAGTTAATCAAAGTTATTGTTGCTTTCGCTACGCTACGTTTATTCAGTCTTTCTGAATCAGCATTGAATCTAACATTTGCCAGTTCGGGGATTTCCATCACTTCCTGGTCTACTGTCGGCTCAGCCTTAAATAGTGGCCATCTACCAATTAGGTTTGACATTGTATGCACTGTTATTCCCCTAGAGTCTCCGGCGCGGACTTGTGTCAATTACCAGAAATTTCAGAGTGTCTTGAAAACGGTCCTCAACTCCCAGATAACAGCACCCAATGACAGCAAAGCCATGAGACTTTCCTCTGTATTAAAAAGTTCATTTAAAAAGTCTCACCTTAATGTTAACTTAAGAAGAAAGTACTACCTCTCCTTGGTGGAATTCAGAGTGCACGCGAGATTATAAACGACGAAAAGCCACGTGGAAGAAATTACTTTACAATCAGTGTCCGAGTAACTCTATTGATTATAGGTTCAGAGCTGCTGTGTTCAAGAGAACAGTATTCGAATGCCAAATACGAGTATGACGAAGAACATCAAGACTTCCTCTCTAAGCCCAGCAACAAAAAAGCTCTGTTCAGATTCGTTCGATATAGAAAATTCATATCGAGACCAGCGAATATAGAGTCGATAATTCTTTCACCACGCTAGATAACTGATTCTTTAGAATTCATAGGAAAGAGCTTAGCGCAACGCTTAGCATCACGTTTGCCGAATGGGCCATTAAGGCCTCCCATCGCAGATTACTTTCTGGAAGTCACAGTGTCAGAGCTCTCTAATGACCTCAGATCTCTGCCTGCCTCAGCTCCAGGTCCAGACGGCATTTCCAATGCCATGCTAAAAATGTTGTTTGCAATGTCTTCTGTCTATCTTCGGAACACAATGAATTATTCTCTAAAGAATGCTTGGATTCCACCAGAATGGAGGACAGCCAAAATTATTCTGCTGCTTAAAAAACCAGGCGCTGGCTACAACCTTGACAACACTAGACATATATCTCTTAGATCAAATTTGGTAAAATGAATTGAAATAGCTTTATATGAGCGTATGACGGATCATATATCTGAAAAATTCGTTACTGAGCCCAAGTCAAATACGCTTCCGGTCCGGTCTCTCCATGTTGTGTGCGCATGTAGATTTGGAAAGCCGCGTCGCTCTTGCGCAGCATAGAAAAGAAGTTAGTGCTTTAGTGACTCTTGACATAGCGAAAGCTTATAACAGCGTTGAGTACTCTCTACTGCTGGACAGATTACAGTCCTACAATTATCCGAGATATATAAGGGTATGGATTTTTGAATTTCTTAGAAACAGAAAATTTAATTGCTTTCAAAACGACTTTTCATTAAGAAATTTTGATCAGGGGGCTGTTCGGTCTTTTGTACTATTTAAACTATTGATGAGTTCAGTAACACTGCACCAGGATGTGAATCTTCATGTCAGTGCAGACGACATCACATTTTTGGTGACAGCAAGAGACATCAATTCCCTTCGCCTGTCTTTGTACGTACCTCTGAACGTACCTCTGTACTCTAGAGACGTGGCATCACAACTGCATATGTCACCAAGCGTAAACAAAAGTGCACTGCTTGTTTTTCCGCTTTCCGGGCCAATACACTTATTAGTATATGATCAGAGAACCATTCCACAGGTAGAGTCGCTTAAATACCTGGGTATCAAATATGACGGAAAACTTATCTGCCATTCTCACATAGAAAATATTGCAACGAAGGGGACACGAGTCATAGGTTTACTACGTAGAATCAGTAACCGGCGTTCTGGTATGCGAAGTGACACACTAATTGTGATTTATCGCATGCATGTACGACCGGTTCTAGAATTTGGCTGTGGTTTGTTCTCCGGAAATGGAAAATATAAAATAAGACCACTTGTTCTTTTAGAAAGAGAAGTTCTTCGACTGTGTTTAGGTCTGCCTAAATTCGTTGTTAATAATGTATTATACCAGGAAGCGCGCTTATGTGCTCTTCACACGCAATTCCACGTGCTTACGATGCAAACCTGCTTAATAAGAACTTATGAATATTCTCTACGACGTAGAGAATATGCATTAATTAGTGAACCAAATTCATTTTTTGAAAACACGTGGTCACGGTTGCATACCCCACAGGTTGTATTTGTGCACGCATAATTCGCACCTTTAAATGTTCGTCTTCGGGAAATCATTCCCCTTGATAGGTCTCCAGGGTCGCTCAAAATTGAATTTCCAAACTTTTTCCAAACAATGCGAAATTTCTGCCCCCAACATATTTCAATGACCATTTACAAGAATATTAGGCCCGTTTGCCAATAAACGTACTAGCGACTGATGCTCCCTCGTGTGAAGAGAAGGCAGGCGTGGGAATGTACTCACCATCCCTCGATTATTCTTTTTCACTTCGCCTACCAGATTACACATCAATTTTTCAGGCCGAACTTTTGGCAATAGTTCTTGACTTGCGGAAATTACCCCTTCATACTACAAAAGTTATTATCGTCAGAGATTCTCTATCTGTATGCAGCACACCTAATGCGTCTACAAAGTCGACAGCATTGAACACGTTTTACACATTAACTCTGCCTCACTTAACTTTAGTTCATTTAGTATGGGTCCCAGGATACCAAAACATTCGTATTAATGAAATAGCCGATTGCTTAGCACAAGCTTCGTCGACAGGTCCGGTGATATCTGTGCTGCCGGCAACTGCGCACATCACTGCAGCCAGATATAGGCAGTTTTCGTTGACCGAAGACAAAAAAGCCCTGTGATTAGCAAAATCTACAGATTTTAGGCACCTAAATTATCCTTGGAACCAACAATAGTGACCTAACCGGCAATCCGAAGATTCATTTACAAGGCTGCGTTGCCGTATTCCAACACTTCATTTTTACTTGCACAGATGTGGTCTGGCGGTATCCCTTTATGCTACCTCTGCAATGCATGAGGCAGAATCCATAGATTATTTTTTATTATCGTGTCGGCGGTTTTCTACTCATCGAAAACGATGTGTAGAAATTCCTCTTCAAAATCTAGGATTGCCTTTAAGCAGCGCTGTTATACTCTCCCTTGGACCAACGGTATTATGATACAGCCACAGGAACGTTTACCAAGCCATTTATAATTTCCTATGTGACACAATAAGACTGCCTTAATATTATTTCGTAGTTTCCACAATTGATTTATTTCTACTTCAATTTAGAAAATTCAAAAAGTAGAAGCACAAATTCATAGTCAGTATCTTATTATTTAATTATTCAAAATTTAACTTCCTCATGTTTAAGTAGATCCTTTACTTTACGTATTACATTAACTAGTTTTGTTAGTATTCCTATCAAGGCAAGACTGACTATCATATTGATCACTACTTTCTCACATGTATTAACAGTGTATTTATCATCTTCGCTTATTCGTTAATTTTCCTTTTATTGTATTATTAATTTGTTCAGCAATATATTTTGTTCTTCAATCGTATTACCACACTATTCGTGGCCTATCCCCCATAATGGGTTTGTGCCATTAATTGAGGCTCCATCATCATCATCATCATCATCATCATCAACGAGTACGCACGCGCGGTTACGCCATGGGATGCCGACGCTCAAACCAGGAACGGGCGCCTAAGAGTTGCGCTCTGAAAATGGTCTTTTTATTTATTTATTTATTTATTCATTTCCTCAAAGGTCTCTGTTGAGACATTACATGAGGGAGTGGGGAGTTAGTGAGAAAGAGATACTACAAATTACAAAGAGATATTTCCGATGAGTCGCTTGAATGCAAGTGGGTCGATGATAGTGGCAACTTCGGCGGGCAGGCCATTCCAGTCTCGTGTTGTGCGCAGAAAAAATGATTGCTGAAAAGTAACGGTATGGGCTTGTGGGGGATATACTGTATTAGAGTGACTGGTGCGGGCAATGCGATGTGCTCTTTTTATGTACGGGTTGTCAAAAGGCAAGGAATGAAAGAATTTATGAAAAAGATTAAGACGGGCTATTCTACGGCGTGAGGCCGTAGAATAGCCCGGCGTGAGGCCGGCGTGAGGCCGTGAGGCCGTAGGCTTTCACGTCTTTATATCACAATCATCATCGTCATCATCCAAAGCAGCGAAGAGACTGTTCGAAATAAAAAAGGCGAAGGCGTTCGATGCACGGGCAACGGCCACGAGCGCTGGAACGTTCAGTTGCTGCCATTGCTTGCAACAGTCAGACGTCTGGTTCCGGGTCTGATCGCCGTCATTTCGCTCGACACCAGTAGGTACCGAAACCCTGGACCCTCACGTCCACTGAGCAAGGCACGATACAGGGTGCGGCCCGACTTCGTTCCAAGGACTTTCACAGCGTCCAACCTGGAAGCAGTCGACCTCCGGAGTCGATGATGCTGATGGACATGAGGCGACAGCGACGTTCCAAAGAAAGCGTCTGCGACGTGGGACCATGGAGCAGCCGCAAGCGCAAGTGCGCCGCGTGCTTCGTCGGCAACTACACCATCCAGTGCCTGTCGGTCAACGAACTCTTTTCGGACCTGCGCTACCATTGGAGCATTCTGCGCCATCGCCCGGTGAACCACGACATGTCGTGCATAATCAGCACGGCCAACGGCTACTTGCTTAACACGGAGCTCCCTGTCTGGAACGAGTTTCTGTCGGTCATGAACTTCGAGCTACGCGAAGTCAGTCCAGGAGACCTGGCCCTGGCGGGCCTGTGGGGTTGCCTGGTTTCCGACGCGTCCAACATTCAACGCTGCTACTCATTCGGGCTAGACCATTGGTTCCTCATGAAGCACTGCTGCATCACGTTCGTGAAGCTGTACAAGTTACACATCTCCCAAAATCATTACCTTTTCCTGGACGGCTTCTGGCTGAGCTGCAAGCTGGTAAACGTCAAGCATCGCAGCTACCGCTCGGACGACTACCTGCCCAAGGACTTCGTCGACGCGCTCCGTTCCGCGGTGTGCACACTCGACACGCTGGAGATCATTGGCGTGCGCTTCCTGAGCGTCGGCTTGTACGTGCTTTGCGAGATGCTCGGCAGGTGCAGAAGCAGCGACCGCCTGCGCAAGTTCGCCGCGTACCTGGTCAGCCGATATCCCACCTTATGCCTGCCGGTCAACCAGCTATTTTCGAACCTGCGCTACCTGCGAAGCATCCTGAGCCATCGCCGGGTGAACCACGACGACTGCCGCACGGCCAGCGAGGCCAACGTCTGCTTCCATCTGGCGCAGCTGTCCCTGTGGAACAAATTCCTGTGTGTCAAGTTTTGCTACGCCCACGTCGTGCAGGAGCGCCGGTCTTAGCGTGTCTGCACGGAAACGTGGTCCCCAGTGTCTTCCAACATGCAGCGCAGGCACTCGTTCGTGGAAGTGCACCGGGTGCTCATGGAGCTGTGCTCTTTCTAGTTCTATGAGGTATGCGTGCCAGAAATCTCGCAAAACGACTTCCTGTTCCGGGACGGCCTCTAGTTGAGCCGCAAGGTGTGCCACTACCTGGTGGAAGACTACTCATCCAGGTACCTCACCGAAACGCTCCACTCCCCGGTGACGACGCTCGACACGCTGGCGGGCGTGAGTATGGCTTCTCGAATTTCAGTGTGCAGCTCCGTGCTGTGAGAGCTACACGCCAAGTGCAAAGCTGTGCTCGCGCCCATGGTCATCGAGAACTGGATCGACGTGCCCCAGGCCGAGACACCGTGGTGCGCTGATGTGACGTCTTCCGCGTGCAGCGCCAGATCCACGTCCACGAGCTCTTCGCTACGGTCGACTCCTGCTACGCCCGCGACGATATTGTGTTTCGCAGCAGAGTGATCGAAGAGCTCGAAGTGGGCAACTGGGCACCGGGCGCATAAGGGCGACACCAAGATTTCGCGGCGCTGTTCACTGCGTCGCCGACCAAGGCACGTTGCTCGAGACTGTTCGAGATCTAGAACTTCGAATTGAACTAACGGGATCTTTTCTAGAGCATTTATATGGTTTTGGCGATGGGAAAATTAAAAGTGCGCCATTCCATTCCAACTTTTGTCGCTGATAATTCGTGTTTTCAGAGAAATAATTCACAGAGGGGGTTAATGAAGAGTAATCTGGCAGTCTCTAATAATTTAATAATATAATAATAATAATAATAATAATAATAATAATAAATGTGTCACACCGCCCTTGAAGACTAGGCATCCCGATCATGTGGCATCGCACGCACCTTTTAAGGCGTGTAGTTCCCCATGCAGATTGAGCTGCGCGATAATATAGGTGCGTGTATGAGGCATCCCATACCTCTTCAACCTAACTTTCCAGGCGGTCGTTGTCTACAATTCTCGGCATATGACCATGTGCTGATATCTGGAGAGAAGGTTTCAGGTAGCGTGGACGTTAATTACTGTCTGATAGCAGCCGTTTCGACTCGAAGCGATCGATGTGTACGATGCGTGCAAATAGGATGTGTACAAACGTTGAAACACATTTCTGCTTTCCGTATTCTTTCTTCTCCGTCTATCAAGACTAGCTTGTCCGTTCTACGCCGCAGTATTGCCGTTACTGTCTTCGTATACAGCCTTAATACTTGCTTGCGTGAGCTACTTCGAACAACAGGGCACTCTCTGAAGCGGCTACCATCCGATCGCACTTCGCTTGCTTTATGATACTTTGCCGCACCTTATTTGGCATTCAATGCACAATTATCTATGATAAGGGCATCCGCAGACGAATTTCGGGCAGTGCTTCGTGATCGTAATGGCGATCACGAAGCACTACCCGAAATTCGTACCCGAAATTCGAATCTGCGAACGAGAAAACTCTTACAAAGGAAAATCAGTGCAAATGCGGCTCGCAATGTGCGCGAATCCTAAAGGTAATGACCTTTAGGATTCGCGCACATTGCGAGCCGCATTTGCACTGATTTTCCTTTGTAAGAGTTTTCTCGTTCGCAGATCGGCTTTGGCTAATTTCTGCAGTCTGGAGTACTCGGCTATGTCCGCAGTGTTGTTGTGTCATACACTCTTCGGTTGATCATTTTCAAGTTTTATGGAATTTTCCAAACTCGCCTGTTGCAGATAACATAATTGTAGTCTTGGAGCCGGATTATTCACAGAGGCGGGCATTACTTGTATGAGATATCTAAGCGCATATTCAACGAAACAAAGAAAATTCACTAAACTTTTTAATTAATTACCTTTGGGCACTTATTGCAATTTTCCAATTGACAAGCGTTTGTAACGCACATTTAAGCGGAATGAATTCAGAGAACACCACCAGTTTGGAGGTATGCGCCATCAAGCTCACCGTAAAAATTTACTGTTGTTGCAATTCCTTTTTTAACAAAACGCCCTTTCATGCACTGAAGCACAAAAGTAAGTGGAACGCTCATGCATTTCTTTCCACACTTTGGGAAATGATATCCCGAAAGTGGTGTCATCCTGGAAATTAATTGCAATTGTACACGTCTTGCAAGCTCACCCGCTACAATTCATAAATTCCCATATGTGCCGTAAAGCAATTCAGAAGTTAATCAGTTATTTTTTATGAATTAGTTGAATATGTGTTTCGAAGTCTTCTGTTCATCATCTCCGCTTTTATGAATAACCCAATTCGATGACAAGAACTATGCCATCTACCACAGGCGATTTTTAAAAATTCTAATCTGAACCTGATTTGGGAACGAGAAGGCGCCATATTTGTGTCTCCAGACGTTTCCTGTATGATTTCGCGACGCCACTTGCCCGGCCTCTCTTGCCTGAGCGCAGCCATGTGCTATGATGGACCTGCTTTCCTCACGGAACACTCGTTTTGCGATCAACTATTGACGGGCAGAACCAGATTTCATAGCACTCCCAAGCTCTGCCTCGCTCATAGTTGCTGCCCTTCTTATGCTCTACTAATCGGTAACTGTAACACTGTGGTGTATGAGTCAGTAGCACCTACGAGTACTTGTATCACCTCCGCTTTTGCCTCTTTTCCCCCTCTCCCTTTTTCCTTCTTGCTTCCCCACGTCTCATGAACAGTAGCACTTCCAGATACGCAGTGGACTAAGGCGTGGCCTGCGCTCGGGTCAGCGTAATTAAACGCGTGAAGGGCGCACTCCCTCCGCCTAGACTTGTGGCAAGCACATGGACGATTGTGGAGGCACGCGGTTGACTTGGTGAGTGCGGTGTTGATCGTGTTGTTTGTCACTTGCTAAATAATGGTGGCGTCTCAGCAGTTATTTACGACGTATCTTGTCGGAATGCGCTAATTTTACCGAGCAGCATTGTTTCACGGGAAATAAATCAGGACGAGTGTTGTTTTTCTGATCATCACCCAATACGCAGTGGTCGAAGACGTTACCATGTACACGGGTGTCTGCCTCGTTATGCGTTCACTAGACAAGCAGAATCAACGTGTCCTTTATAGGACTGGTGAAATGCGCATTGCACCATTCAATACACTGAATCAGATGTGCTTGAGAAAGTGTTATCCGTATATTCTAAGACACATAGCACTATACCATTCTTTTATTTTCATTTTCATTGTGAACAGAGTTTTTAAGATATACCAGTGGCATAGAGCACAACGCTGCTGAAACTGGATTTCTCTCAGACTCCGACATTGCTTATCTGAAAGTTAAATCAATTTGTCAATCAAAAGAATTATCGCTCATTAACTTTTCAACTTTTTTTATTTCACGGCACAGATTACATTAACGAATTTTAGGCGATGACTTCTAAAGTCATTACCACTTGAAATGAATTCTGACGATGACATGAGTATCGAGATGCGCGTTCCCAAATTTTGCGACGGAACGCATTGGTGTTCCAGTAACTTTCGAGTTCCCGGCATTAAAATTCGACTTGTTAAATGAGGAAGTTGAACAACAGGGAAGTTCTGCCGAAAGTTTGACTACGCTTCTCTCAAAACTAATACTAGTTTAAAAATTCGTTCTAAGTAGATGCGCTCGTTTTCATTTTTGATAGTTTATGTTTTACTTATTGATGACCAGTCGTCCTTTAGGTTATGGGAAACTGATCGTGTCAAAGAACAGAAGGTGGTCGAGATTATTACGAAGCCCCCTATATACTGCGACTTCTCTCATGGCACAGATAAGATCTTGTGGGCTTAAGTAACCAATCACGCATGTCGTTTGAAAATCGGAGAGAGATAGCGCTAACTCCACAGCGTCATGGCGCTCAGTTATAAACACACGCGACGCTAATTTAGCGACGCGGTACGCTCAATTGCGACTAAACAAGCGCGAAAGAGGCTTACATCAAGTGAGGAACAGGTTACGCTGCCGCCTATGGGAGTGCGGTAACGTCAGTGCGAGCTCACACAGGACACGTGAACCGTGACAGGGTGTTATGTTGGGGCGAGCAATCCGGCCGTGACTTGAGTATGACGCGGGTGACGAGATAGCTGCTTGTGGTTCTCCACTCGAGAACGGCCCGACCCTGTGCCATATTTCACATGCACGCTCTTAACAACAGGTATAGCACCTATTAGCTTCTGCTGACCGTGGATAAAGACTGTTGCGTGGCATATTCTACGACGTCTTACAGTTACGATTCGTATGATTATTGTGCCCATACATCTCAGTGTTAACACAGACAAAGATTATTCTGAGGGGCGGAGGGTATGATAAGTAGATGAGGGGGTAACGGGGGAAAGTTAAAAAAATTAATCTCGCGATTTTACGCGCCAAAACCACGATGTAATTATGAGGCACGCCGCAGCAGGTCGACTCCTGATCAACTGTGACTGCCGAGGTCGGGGCTCTTTAACGAGCAGCCAATGCACGGTGCACGGGCACATTTGCATTTCGTCTCTACAGAGGCGAAGTTAAAGGACATCATTCTCACAATACACTTAATTTGCAAGTCAGAACCCTCAATTTATCTGCTGTCGTTCACGGGCCACCAGGTGCTAGGATACCCGTGACGTGTGTGACAACAGAGGCTACGCTATATTACTCCGGAATAATCAAGTCAATAGCAAGATCTGTACAGTGAAATGATCCCACCCATTGCTCTATTCTACATCAGCATTGTCTTCTGATGTTCTAACACAGACAACGTGTTTATCCGACTTCTCCATTGCACGACATGCATACATACTCTGCACTGATTGGTTGAACGCAAAAAATACCGCCGAATAGCTTTGATATATTTAGTTAAGCTCATGAATATTACACCAGACACTACTGCTTCCTGATGGGTCATAAGCAGTGAACGGAAGTTTAGTCAAAATGCCTCTTTTCACCGTACATCATTATTGCGTCTATGTGACATATAACATATAGCTTGTAACCTAGGCAACTTGCCTCATTATGCTTTATAGAAAAATATAAAGTGAATTTTATATACCAGATGTTTAGTGGGGTGTTTTCCTAAGAAAGCCATAATTTGTGTTCGGATGCACAGCGGAAGCTCTTACTAATTAAGGCTAAAGCTGCATAAACGCCAGTATTTGGCACCTATATATTATATGCCTTAAGTAACACCTTTAATGCCTATGATTTACCCTTGAACAGCATTTTTAGTGCCTTAACACCCTGTCGCCAATTATCAGATAACTGGCAAAATATAATTCAATCAACATTTGTACAAAATGTCACTGTAGCTGTTCGTCTATTTTGATCGAGTACACCCTGAGCCTGCAGGAGCTAAAAGCAAGCACAAACTAAACTACGAAGAAAACAAAATAGAACGTCATTATTCCCATCAATGCTTCTTTTGAAACGCGGTGACATCAGTGGTCTTCGATGGCATAAGAATGCTTACAACGGCAGCAAGATTAAACACGCCACGCAGAATGCAACTTCAGTTCATACCTACATAATGCTTGGTTTGGTAATGAATGGTCGTTAGGAATGCTGGCAATAAATAAAAAATAATAAATCAATCAATTAATTAATTAATTAAAGTGTTCTCGACCGAATAATCAAAGCTTTTAGGATGTGTTGACCCTCTTCTCGGCGATACCGTGGGCGCTGCCATGTTTGATCGCGTGGTGACGCGTCCATTGCTTGCCTCAACTGCCTCCGTTGCATCCGCGTTTACATTGGGTTTGCATGACGCCGGTGCGGCTTAGCAAACCTCTGTTTGCAGCGATATCGTAGACGGTGACTGGGTGGACGACACGAATCTTTGGCCACATCTTCAGAGAAGATGCAAAAGCACTTTTCAGGATGATTAGGCTATGCCGAAATGGCGTGAGCAGCGTATAACATGCTTGTTCTAAAAGCGAGGCTAAACATGTATTCCAAACTATCCAAACCTTCCACTCATGAATTGAATCAATATTAGTCTGTTTTGCTCTTCGATTTTTATTTGGTAAGTATTTCGAAGCAGCGGCTTGACACAATTCTGACTGAATGAATTTCCTTGATGCGGTCACTATCTGATTATTTCTGCCTAATCGCACGCGGGTATGCTTAGTTCCGATAGATTTGATCTTGCTGCGCGCCAGGCTTGAAAGGTAGCCGTATGATCCGTTGTAATGTATAGCTGAAAAGATGTATTATCGCTACAATTGTATCCTAGTACTTGTACATCCACTTGTATCGCTAGTGACACTCTTGTAGACCGTCACGAAACATTCAGCTTCGATCATTCGTACACTGTCGAGTCCATCATTTACTGTGCATATATTCAAGTGTGCGCCCACTCACCTATTTACACGTTGGCAATAGCGTGGGCGTAGGATTCCGTGCAAATAGGGGTATATGTTTCAAGATACTGTGCGCGAAACATACTGCGACAGGAAGCGGCGCTGCTCCCTTTGTCATTGTTTAACGAGCAGTACTTACTCTTGCCGACGTTCGGGGGCTGAAGCACTAGAAGGGTAGCGATACAACGCTGGCGGATGAGCAAGCTTCTGTATCCTCGAAGAAAGCAGCGCATCTCGAAGTGCCGGTAACATGTACGGACAGTAGCAGTGATGGTCCGCGAACTTGGTTGCACAGATTCACTCCATTTTTTAATATGCCAGTCACTATTGTAGCTGCCAACTACTGCACACGTCTTCAATCCGGCAGGATTACAGCACGGTGCGTTAGCGAAAACTCAGTTACGTTTGCGACAGCTGATCGCATTGAAGCAAGGTGGAAGGGGTAACGGTTTCGTATTCGTGCGCTGTCGCTAAAGTGACGTGCCGCGCGCTGCCGAAAGCGTCATCTCGTTTCTCTAGAACAAACTGCTCCGCGGAAATGGCCAATATATCTGATAGATTTGTCTATATCTGTATTTAAATCGGACGCCTCCACAGCGAACACCTCTACAACAAAATTCTCTATATAACAAAGGATTGATTATGTCCGGGACAAATTTATAACCTTCCCATGCATTGTGAACTTCTCTACAACGAAGACCACTACAACGAATATGCCTGTGCAACGAAGGCATTGTGGCTTTCGCAGCTTTACAACAATAGCCACTTACACGTGACGACACTGCCTTCAGCAGACTTGCACTGAGCTGCGTTAGCGCTAACGGAAACGGTAGTAGTGCAGTTGACGAACGTGACAATATTAGCAAGTTTTACAGTCCTGCTGTAATATTCCAGGAATCTTTCAGTGCGTACGTGGCTTTTCACACAGCAGCAGGTAGTACGGCTGACAAATGCGCCCCAGTTGGTGATGACGACATGACGCAATCGCAGCTGGCGAACGACGACATCTTCAAAGCCATCTAGGGCAGAAAGGACGCCATTGTCAAAGGAAGCAACAGTGATTAAGAGCCTGTACCCAAATCTATAATTTTGACGGCAAGGGAGGAGACAGCAGGATTTGGCGATGTGCAAATTTACTTTACGTCGCTCCCACGTTTCTCCGTGGAGCATGCCCTGAACCTCGGCAAATTAAGGTCCGCTGTAGCCGCACATTCTATCGGAAGGAGTGTTCGCAAGAAACTTGCGAGATATTTCCCTAGCCTGTCTGATTTAGCTTAAATAAATATTTCATCTTGCTCAACGTACTTAGCTTGCTTTATGGCGAGCAGTACGGTGGGCGAACGTTACAACGAAGTGACCTTTATAAGGCAGAATTTCGGAGGTCCCAACACTTCGTAATATAGGCATTTCACTGTATACCAGTCACCGCTTTTACGGCGTCGGTATCCTATCGGCCCTACGCACCCGCCGTGGTTGCTTAGTGCTGTGGTGTTCGGCTGCTAAACACGAGGTGGCGGGATCAAATTCCGGCCACGGCTGCTGCATTTCGATGGAGGCGATATGCCAACTCCCGTGTACTTAGATTTAGGTGCCCGCTAAAGAACTCCAGGAGGCCCATATTATTCCGGATACCCCCACTACGACGTGCCTCATAATCAGATCGTGGTTGTGGCACGTACAACACCATAATCCTTATTTTTTATGGGTCCTACCAGTTCTCAGGTCTCGATTACACGATACTGGAAAACTAGATACAATATCTTGGTTCAGCTCAACATATAATTTCCACCGACGTAGCTGTTTGTGTCAACGTGTGATCTGCTGTGGCTCGTTGGCTCTCCTAGTCTTGCTTTTGGTGTGTCATTGTTTAAGTTAGTTTTGATTTATGTCGCGAAAAAGGTAGCGAAGGGCGGGACGTAGGTGTGAGGAGACTACTTGCCCAAGGACGTGAATGTCTACCGTTAAAGTCTGGTAAAGGTTAGTGAAGATTGCAGCCACAAGCTTGAACATATCGAGGCTATCTATATATATAATGCTGTTCATCTACTCGCACACTGTATGCTTGTCCGGAAAACCCATTTTGCTGAATCAATCCCCCATGCACGCGTTTCGTTTCTGCTGTCTTTGGGACACGTTCCACTTAAAGAGAGTAAGCTCAACCTTGATAACTGAAAATTATTAAGGCTAGATCAGGCTGCTGAGCGCCGTAGTCG
Organism: Dermacentor variabilis; assembly: GCF_050947875.1. Classification (NCBI taxonomy): domain Eukaryota; kingdom Metazoa; phylum Arthropoda; class Arachnida; order Ixodida; family Ixodidae; genus Dermacentor; species Dermacentor variabilis. Next base: position 210,940,158 of record NC_134568.1, read on the forward strand.
GGGCTGTGCTGAGTCGTTCGGACTGAACCATGTTCTGGAGAAAATAATAAATTGACAATGATCACTTAAGCTAGCTATAATGACACTTTTCCATTTAGGGTAATTCCTGTAACGTGTATTTCTCAACATGTGTGGGATGTGTCGCAGGAAAGTAGAAATAGCATGAAAGCTGACCGACGAATAAATTGGGACGCTTACGTCCAAAAATCTAAGCTTGGGCTGTGATAGACGCTGGGGTACGCGGCTAAGAATTCATTTGGACCAATTGGGGTTCCTTTACACACATGGAAATGTCGGCAAACGAGCAAGTTTATTTATTTATTTATTTATTTATTTATTTATTTATTTATTTATTTGAATTTCACGCCACTGGGCCCTGTACTCAGCAGCAAAGCTCCATAGACCCTCAGCCACCGCGGCAGGTGTCCACGCAAAGAAAGAAGCATCGCTCAAGCTGCACAATCACTCGGAATCACTCTGCAGCACGCTCGGTTTGGTTTCGTTTGGTCGCTACGGATATGGCTCAACCCTATACGAGGGATCGGCCATGAATCGGGCGGCAGAAGGTAAGAAGGGAAGAATACTTATATAGAATATGTCTTACGCACCGCTGTTCATTCCACTAAAGACAAACCCTAAAGACAACTATTAAATTAGTTTAGAGTGTATAGGTGTTCTTGAATACCTGTAGTATCATTATTTTCGCGGTAACACACACACACACACACACACACACACACACACACACACACACACACATATATATATATATATATATATATATATATATATATATATATATATATATATATATATATATATATATATATATATATATATATATATATATATATATATATATATATATATATATATACAGGGGATTTATTGAGGTTCGTAGCGACCGCCGGTTCAAGGATGCACCGAGCACCGTGCTCGAGCCTCTTCTGCGCGCTTGATGCTGCAGATGCTGCTGACTCTGCGCTCACGTTCGTTATCTTCCTTAAAATATATATATATATAGGTTGGTCACCAGAAGAGAAAATAGAAGGGCAAAATTTCTTTATTTTTCATCTCACGCCTGAATCCCATGAGGTCGAAACATCATAGTAAGGTCACGCATTTTAAGATATAGCCACTTATTTGAGTTGAGCCCTTTTGGAGACGTGAAAATTCTCCAAACTCGCTAAGTTCTGTTTTTCGCTTAATCGAGAGTGCAGCCCTTGTTCCCCAACAAAAACTTAACGAGGCCCAAGAGGACGCTGTGAAAATGCATGACGTCATAGGCCAGTTAGTGCGGGAACTTTAAGGCAGCGTCAGTACCTGTCTTTCGTTTTCGCGTCTTTTCTGGCTTTCCAAGCCTCGTCTCGCAGTAAGAGCAACCTTTTTGGCGTCTTAGAAGGGGACTTCATTAAAGCAACTCGAATAGATTTTCTCTTTAGCGTTCCTTTCTGCTCTCAATATAAACTCCATGAATTACTTATTCCTCCCCGTACGCCGCTAATACATGCACTTGACCTTTTCGAGCACTTCCAGTCACGCTAACAGCTTCGCTGTATTAGCTTGCAGAGCAAATGTAGAAGCAAATGGAACAGTTAGCAACATATTTACTCGCTATAGGTAGCAGTTGCCCATGCCGTTAGAAATGAAGCTTAATTTCCAATATTTCTCTTTACCCAGCTGTTCCTTCCACTATCAGTATTCGCAGAAAATTGAGCGAAGATGTGAATTAATAAATAACAGAGCACGCCAACACCAGTAATACTGCCACGTTATATTGACGGTGGAACACACAGTAGCAAGAAATGTGAACCACGAAACTCCTTATTGGGCGAACCTGTGCCTTGGAAAAAGGTTTACACTCAAAGCACAATGAAAGCTTCGAGTGCAGTCGGCGATCGTCGAATATCTGATCTGCGGGTCAAACGCGTCGACTTTTACGCACGACTCTTCGAACATATAGACGCAATTGCTGGTGCTCGCATGCCTTCCAGAAAGTCGCAGGGGCGCTTGAATGGGCATATTGGTAATGCTGCAGAATGCTCCAGAAAGTACTACACAGATAGTGTCGCGAATACAATCTGATTCCACAAAGTTAGGCAAGAACATGCACAACAGATATAACCACAGATAGCATGCGAATAAGTAACAAATCATGCAGGCGCGTCTCGAGCTGAGCGATGACCTTAAGTTAGCGGGTGAAAGGCAGTCCCCGGAAAAGGGTTAAATAAGTACATGTGTCATTGCCCCTCTCTTAAAAAGCATCGTCCAAATGTTACAAACACGAGAGCAAAAGCTAAACACAAGTAGTAACAAAATTACAAACAAACAAGAAACAATTCCCCAGAGTTCGTTATCGCTGGTAGAAAGGCTTAAGGCGCACAACATGGACTACTTCAGGTCACGAACGGCAGCGCTGTGATTGCGTAAAGCCATCTGGCACGACCTCATAGTCCAGCACGCCAATACGTCGGATGTTCTTGTAGGGTCCGAAATAGCGTTGCAAGAGTTTGTCACGAACTGCCCGTCGGAGAATTGGGGAGGAAACCAAAACACTGTCGCCGGGTTGGTATTGCACGCAGCGTCGTCTAAGATTGCAGTGTGGGCTTTCCGCGTTTGTCCTGTTCTTGATGCGTAGGCTGGCGAGTTGTCGTGCTTCTTCGTCGATCTGGAGATAGGCGGCGACGTCGAGGTTTTCTTCGTCGGTGACGTGCGGCAGCATAGGTCAAAGGTCGTCGTCGGATTCCTTCCGTAAACAAGTTTGGACGGCATGACCTGCCTTCTTTCTTGCACTGCTGTGTTGTAAGCGAAGGTTACGTACGAAAGATCGGCATCACACATATTGTGTTCGACGTCGACGTACATCGTTAAAATGTTAGCGACCGTGTTGTTGAGGCGTACCATTAGACCATTTGTCTGTGGGTGGTAGGTGATTGTCCTACGGTGACTAGTCTCGCTATATTGCACCATGACATGAGTAAGCTGAACTGCAAAACCTCTTCCTTTGTCGGTAATGAGGACTTCTGGCACACCATGTGCAGCAGGATGTTCTCAACGAAGAGTGTCACACTTCTGTCGCACTACCTTAGGCAGGGCGTTCGTTAAAGCGTAACGGGTAAGGTAGTCGGCGGCCATGACGATCCACTTGTTTCCGAAGGTTAACTTTGGAAATGGCCCCTACAAGTCCATCTAGATCTGTTGAAACCGTCGGCAAGGAGGCCTGATCGGCTGCAGCAATCCCGCTGGCTTTGTCGGTGGTGTCTTGCGTCGCTGGATGTCTCGGCACGTCTTGACATAATGGGCGACGTCGCCCTTCAAGAATGGCCAGTAGCACTTCTCCTGCATCTTAACGAGCGTACGGGAAAACGCAAGGTGTCCTGACAATAGGTCATCACGAATGGCGTGCAGAACCTCTGGCCGCAGTGCTGAAGGCACAACCAGAAGTTAGATTGTGCAGACTGGCGAGAAGTTTTTTTTACGAGGATGTCATTTTCCAAAAAACGAAATACAATCCGCGCCTAAATAATCTTCGGACAAAGTCGATGTTCCCTTCCCAGAACTCTACAACGCTTTTTAGCTCCGGGTCTGCTCGCTGCTTTTCGGCGAAGTTGTCGACACTTATTGTTCCTAGGAAAGAGCCGTTGTCCTGGTCGTGTTGCAACAGCGGGCCAATAGGATCCCCGGAGAGCCTGTCGACATCATAGTGTTTCTATACGGACTTCTACGTCAAAGTTACGTCGAATTCTTGCAGTTGGAAGCTCCAACTGTTAGGCATCCTGAAAGGTCCTTTAACTTCGCCAGCCAACGCAGTTCGTGATGGTCGCTTACGACTTTAAACGACCTGCCATATAGGTAACGGTTAAATTTCGAGGTAGCACAAATTATGGAAAGGCATTCTTTTACCGTCGTTGAATAATTGGCGTCCGCTTATGTGAGCGACCGGCTTGCGTAAGCTATGACCCTTTCAAGTCCATGTTTCCTCTGTACTAGAACAGCGCCGAGACCTACGCTGCTTGCATCGGTGTGAATTTCGGTATCGGCTTCTTCGTCGAAGTGGGCGAGTACTCGTGGTGACTGCAGGCGTCGATTCAATTCCTCAAATACCTCAACTTGCGGTGTTTCCCATCTAAATTCGACGTCAGAGACGATGCGTCGAATTTCGTGGAGATGCGGGAGAAGTTTTTTTGACAAAGTGCCTATATAGGCACACCGACCAGGAAACCTGCGCACGGCCTTCTTGTCGTCAGGCTGCGGAAAGCTTGCAATGGCAGCTGTTTTCTGCGGGTCAGGAACAACTACTGACTTGCTGATCACGTGTTCCAGAAACAGAAGTCTTTCTTAAGCGAAGTGGCATTTCTCCGGCTTCATGATCACCCCAGATTGCTTCTAGCACTGTCTCAAGGCGCTTAACGTGGTCGCCGAAGTTTTAGGCAAAGAAGACGACGTCAGCAAGGTAGAGTAAGCAAGTCTGAAATTTCAAATTAGCCAATACCATGTCCATTACACGCTAGAAAGTTTCGGGTGCCGAGCAAAGACCAGATGGCATGCCCCCTAGCCTCCCCGTAGTCGGTGCTTAATGGTAATGAGCCCTTGTTTGGGTAAAACGAAGTACATGCAGAGAAACTCTGTATGGCGTTAACACTTTAGAATACAGCACCGAGAATACAGCACTTAGAATACAGCAAAAGGCCCCCCATTGACATGTCCCCCAAGATTAAAGTAATGAAATGAAAAGTACCAAAGTTGAAAAATATGGGGACACTTGAGTTGCGGAGCTTCAAGTGGTGGTATTTCACAGTGAAAGTGACGCAGTGTGCAGACGTCAGATGCTTGGTTGCGAGACCACCAGAAATTTCTTCACCAGACGCCAAAAAATTGAGCTACTTGTAGTTCGATGTATAATATTCGTAACGTCTCGTCTATCACTTATGCCTATCCAGAATTCTGTACAAAAATAAAATATTGACAGGCGCGTGTTTTCAAGTATTTTCTTTAACTGCAAATGCTAAAAGGGGCGACGCTGTTGATATAACACGGCAGATTAAAGTTGCAAGACACCACGATGTCAATTTTGTCAATCTCCACGATCACCACGAAAATGAATGTGATCGTCTTACTCGTGTACCTCCAGCCTGGCACGTTCTCGACAGCAATGTTTAAATTTTTGCTTAAAGTTTCTTGTTATTTAGCACATGTAACCGTGTCACCAGTTAAAAAGAGCATTTAGAAAGGAGCTCTGGTATAATCAATATAATGTGCGCCTTATCAAATTGACAGAGGCCCACTTTTTCTAATTTGCTGACGTGGATTGAGACTGAACAAACATGGAAGATTCAGATATAACACTGTTTGAAAAAGAACAACTTATCTGTCCACTCTTTCAGCATATATTTACAAAAAGATAAGAATATGTTCATGCCTCACTTAGGACATTTCAAGGCCGTCGCCATCTTACCGAGGGCACGAAAAGACATAAATCTATAGTGAAGAATGGGAAGCGCTTTCTTCTCATTTCCTACATGTTTAAGCTGGTAATTAAGCTGAAAAGACACTACTCAGTCTGTATCTTTGGGTCACTAGTACAAGAGGAAACCTGAACGTCATGGCAATTTTTAGGCGAGGTCGTGTTATCAGTAGTCAGCCAAAGGTAATATTTTAGCTAGGAACAACGAGTTGTTATTTTCAGTTAACCTAGCATTTGCATTAGCATACAATAGGCACTTAAGCTGTGATGGGACTCTAGCTGGCACGGCTCTGTTTCACAGCTGAAGTCGGGCAAGCGCTGGCTCTGCAGGTAAGAAACTGCGAGGACCGCCACTCCAGAACATTGCTTTAAACAAAGCTACTTTTACACCCTCGGGAATGTTTATAGTAACAGGACGGACCAATGTCACGCGTGGCAATAAAATGTCAATGCCACCATTACAACTCAAGCTAACTTTGGTTACAGTTGCAGTGGGCTACACCATAGAGTTTCCTACAATAATGGCTAAAAGAAACTCTGGCACTGCAATCGTTCTGCTTCCATGGGAATGATGGTTAGTACATGGACTTTTCTAAACTCCATGCTTGTGCCTACACACCTTCGAGGCTTTGTTTATTACGTCTTGTCTGCCTTAATTGACCTAAATGTCAAAGCAGTGTATATCACAAGAAGCCAACAAACACTGACACCAAGGACAACATAGGGGAAATTACTTGTGCTTAATAAATGAAATAAAGAAACGATAAATTAATGGAAATGAAAGTGGATGAAAAGCGACTTGCCGCAGGTGGGGAACGATCCCACAACCTTCGTATTTCGCGTGCGATGCTCTACCAATTGAGCTACCGCAGCGCCGTTTCCCCATCCACTTTCTTGGGTATTCAGGTTTCCTCGTAGAGCCCTGGGAGTGTTAGCCAGCGCCACCACCCACAGACCTTAACGGAAGATGTAGAACATCCTTTCTGGCGCAGGCGTCACGAGAACGCGATCTTTTTTTGGGGAAGCCAACCAGTCAATAAATCCACACATGCTAACTGAAGGCATCAATGTTGCCGGATTCGAGACCACCACCACCACCACCATCATCATCATCATCATCATCATCATCATCATCATCATCATCATCCTGGTTACGCCCACTGCAGGGCAAATGCCTCTCCCCTATTTCTCCAACTACCCCGGTCATGTGCTAATTGCGGCCATGTTGCCCCTGCAAACTTCTTAAGCTCATCCGCCCACCTAACGTTCTGCCGCCCCCTGCTACGCTTCCCTTCCCTTGGAATCCAGTCCGTAACCCTTAATGACCATCGGTTACCTTCCCTCCTCATTGCATATCCTGCCCATGCCCATTTCTTTTTCTTGATTTCAACTAAGATGTCATTAACTCGTGTTTGTTCCCTCACCCAATCTGCTCTTTTCTTATCACTTAATGTTACACTCATCATTCTTCTTTCCATAGCTCGTTGCGTCGTCCTCAATTTAAGTAGAACCCTTTTCGTAAGCCTCCAGGTTTCTGCCCCGTAGGTGAGTACTGGTAAGACACAGCTATTATACACTATTCTCTTGAGGGATAATGGCAACCTGCAGTTCATGATCTGAGAATGCCTGCCAAACGTACCCCAGCCCATTTTTATTCTTCTGATTATTTCAGTTTCATGATCCGGATCCGCGGTCACTACTTGCCCTAAGTAGATGTATTCCCTTACCACTTCCAGTATCTCGCTACCAATCGTAAACTGCTGTTCTCTTCCGAGACTGTGAAACATTAGTTTTCTGCAGATAATTTTTAGACCCACCCTTCTGCTTTGCCTCTCCAGGTCAGTGAGCATGCATTGCAATTGGTCCCTTGTGTTACTAAGCAAGGCAATATCATCAGCCAATCGCAAGTTACTAAGGCATTCTCCATTAACTTTTACCCCCAATTCTTCCCAATCCGGGTCTCTGAACACCTGTAAACACGCTGTGAATAACACCGGAGAGATCCTATCTCCCTACCTGATGCCTTTCTTTATTGGCATTTTGTTGCTTTCTTTATGGAGGACTACATTGGCTGTGGAGCCGCTATAGATATCTTTCAGTATCTTTACATAGGCTCATCTACACCCTGATTCCGTAATGTCTCCATGACTGCTGAGGTTTCGACTGAATGAAACGCTTTCTCGTACTCAATGAAAGCTATATATATATAAAGGTTAGATATATTCCGCCCATTTCTCTATCACCTGATTGATAGTGTGAATATGGTTTATTGTTAAGTAGCCTTTACGAAATCCTGCCTGGTCCTTTGGTTGACAGAAGTTTAAGGTGTTCCTGATTCTATTTGCGATTACCTTAGTAAGCTGAGTACTGAGTACTTACTGATTAAAGTAAGGTGATCCGTCTATAATTTTTAGAGTCTTCGACGTCCCCTTTCATATTATGGATTAGGATTATGTTGGCGTTTTTCCAATATTCCGGTACGCTCGAGGTCATGAGGTATTGCGTACACAGGGTGCCCAGTTTTTCTAGAACAATCTGCCCAGCAACCTTCAACAAATCTGCTGTTACCTGGTCCTCCCCAGCTGCCTTCCCCCTTTGCATAGCTCCAAAGGCTCTCTTTACTTCTTCCGGTGTTACTTGTGGGATTTCAAATTCCGCTAGACTGTATAAATCTCTATTGAACTCCTCAGCCACTTGAACTATCTCATCCATATTAGTAATGATATTGCCGGCTCTGTCTGTTAACGCATGCATCTGATTCTTGCGTACTCCTAGTTTCTTCTTCACTGATTTTAGGCTTCCTCCGTTCCTGAGAGCATGTTTATTTCTATCAATATTATACTTCCTTATGTCAGCTGTCTTACGCTTGTTGATTAACTTCGAAAGTTGTGCAAGTTCTATTCTAGCTGTAGGGTTAGAGGTTTTCATATATTGGCGTTTCTTAATCAGATCTTTCGTCTCCTGCGATAGCTTACTTGTGTCCTGACTAACGAAGTTACCACAGACTTCTACTGCAAACTCCTTAATGATGCCCATAAGATTGTCGTTCATTGCTTCAACACTAAGGTCCTCTTCCTGAGTCAAAGCCGAATATCTGTTCTGGAGCTAGTTTCGCCATTCGGGCTCATCCACGTCACATTTCGGCTATCCCGCCTGCGGAAGAAGGTATTCATTATCCGCATATTATTGGGTTCTGCAAACTCTACTAATAACTCTCCCCTGCTATTCCTAGAACCTATGCCATATTCCCCCACGGACTTGTTTCCAGCCTGCTTCTTGCCTACCCTGGCATTGAAGTCGTCCACCAGTATAGCGTATTTTGTTTTCACTTTACCCATCGCCGATTCCACGTCTTCATAGAAGCTTTCGACTTCCTGGACATCATAACTGGTTTTAGGGGCATAGGCTTGTACGACCTTAAATTTGTAAATGTTATTAAGTTTCAGAACTAGACCTGCGACCCTCTCGTTAATGCTACAGAATTTCTGTATGTTACCAGATATATCCTTACGCGGATTTTTCTTTTTTCATTTAATCCGCTGGAAAATTGTGCGGCACCGGGATTTGAACAACGGTCCTATTGCATGCGAGGCGGATGCTCTACCTCTACGCCACCGCTGCACCCTCGTTATGTATTGCGTTATGTAATACGTTATGTAATACTTTATGTAACGTGACCCACGTTATGTAATAAATAGGAAGAAAGAGGGTTAACCGAGGGGCCCAATCTTTATTAGTCATGTCACAAGAAGCCAACAAACACTAACACCAATACTTTGGCGGCGGATGTTCTGCATCCGCCGCCAAGTTTGGTAAAGTATATGACTAATAAAAATCGGGCCACTCGGTTAACCCTCTTTCTTCCCATTTAAAGCAGTGTGCACTTTTTCTAAATGCAGAAGGCAATAAGAGTGCGCGAAAACGCACAACCGATACTAATTGCTGCGGATCCTGCCAGTCGAGGTGTCCAAATCGAAACACGCAAAACGTTTTATCACGCGGCCTTACCCAAGAGTAATTTTCAAGGGTGTTCATGCCGGTTGTCAACACATCCATTTGTGGCGCAATCGTTTCGATATTGAGCTTCTGTGCTCTCCTGTGTTCGAATCCTGCTATCGGTCAATTTTAATATTGTTCATTTAATTATTTATAACGCGGTTCCTTGTTGAAAATGATCAGCTTGCTAGACGACGAAGCCGTATAATCCTAGGACAAAGTTTAGGCATATCCATGTACGAACCATCAATCCCATGCCTACACATTCTGGCTGAACTAACCTGCTTGCTGCTCCTGTAGAAAGCAGCAACATAGTCCCCTCTAGTTTTGGAGCGGGTCTAAACACGTTACTGCGTATAGCGTCCACGTCCATCGGCGTAAGCGCGCCAACACGCTCGTGCCACTGCTCGCGCTTTCGTCGTCTTCTTCCACAGCTCGCTCCGATGCCTGTCATCGTGCCAGCGATACCATAATTCCCCTCCATCTGCGAAGGCGCTGGTGGCATTGGCACACTGCCAGTCGGTGCGGTGATTGCGATCGCAAATTCTTTGCCGCAATATATCGCGAAACGCAAAGACATATCGAACAGCGCGCAAATTTCGCCATAGGCAGTATCGTAATCGTCGGAATTTTTTTTACGTATGTGAAACTTTATGGGGTACAACGATTTCCGCACAGGTAGTACGTTTTTTGATATAGGATAAACGTGAAAAAGTGAATAAAAATTCCACCGTGATCTGATTATAAGTGCAATCAGTGATTGCGTAGTGGTGTGTGTCAAGTCCCTCTCTTTTTCAATCTACGCGTTTTTAGCGTTTCCACGTAGAAAAAAAAAAGGTCCCAAAGGGTCGAAGACAAGGTCTCGGAACCGCGTCCGCGGCGGGTGCCCAGACCCACTAAAAATACGCCGGACTCAAATCTTATTAATTTGAAAATAAACTTTACGCTTCAAAGCGTCGAAGGGACTATTGCAAATAAAGAAGACGAAGACGTTCGATGCACGGGCAACCGCCACGAGCGCTGGTACCTTCAGTTGCTGCCATTGACTGCAACGCTCAGACGTCTGGTTCCGGGTCTGATAGCCGTCATTTTGCTTGATTCCTGTAGGTACCGAAGCCCTGGACCCTCACGTCCGCCGAGCAAGGCACAATTCAGTCTGCAGGCCGACGTTCCAGGGATTTCGTCTTTCACAGCGTCCAACCTGGCACCGCTCGAGCTCCGCGGTGGATGATGCTGATGAACCTGAGGCGACAGCGATGTTCCAAAGAAAGCATCTGCGATGTCGGACCATGGAACAGCCGCAAGCGCAAGTACGCCGCGTGCTTCGTCGGCAACTGGCCCAGCCAGTGCCTGTCGGCCAACCAGCTCTCTTCGAACCTGCGCTACCACTGGAGCATACTGAGCCATCGCCGGGTGAACCACGACATGTCGTGCATGAGCAGCACGGCCAACGGCTACTTCCTCCTCGCGGAGCGTCCTATATGGAACGAATTTCCGTCGGTCATCAACTTCGAGCTACGCGAAGTCCGTCCTGGAGAGCTGGCCCTGACGTGTCTGCGCAGTCGCCTGGTTTCCGACGCGTCCTACATGCAACACTGGTACTCGTTCGGGCTGGTCCACTGGTTGTTCATGAAGCGCTGCTGCATCAAGTTCCTGGAACTGAGCGAGTCGCACGTCACCCACAATCACTTCCTCTTGCTGCACGACTTCTGGCTGAGCCTCAACCTGGGAAACGTCAAGCTCGGCAGATACCGCTCGGACGATTGCCTGCCCAGGGACCTCGTCGATGCACTCCGCTCCGCGGTCACCACGCTCCACACGCTGGAGCTGATGAGCATGCGCTTCGTCGGCTTGCAAATGCTGTGCGTGATGCTCGGCAGGTGCAGAAGCAGCGACCTTCTGCGCGAATATGCCGCATACCTGCTCGGCAGATGTCCCATCATATGCCTGCCGGTCAACCAGCTCTTTTCGAGCCTGCGCTACCTGCGAAGCATCCTGAGCCATCGCCGGGTGAACAACGAAAACTGCCGCGCGGCCAGCGAGTTCAACGTCTGCTTCCTTCTCGTGGAGTTCTCCCTGTGGAACGAATTCCTGAGGGTCAACTTTGAGCTACGCGCAGTTTGTGCAGCACGGCTGGCCTTAACGTGTCCGAACAGACGCGTGGTTTCCACGTCTTCCAAAAGGCAGCGCAGGCACTCGTTCGTGGGAGTGCACACGGTGCTCAAGGAGCAGTGCTCCAATACGTTCTTGGAGTTATGCGAGCCACGCATCTCGCAAAACCACTTCTGTTCCGGGACGGCCTCCACATAAGCCGCAACATGTGGTGCATCAACTCGCCCGGGTACCTCGCCGAAACGCTCCACCAATCGGTGACGACTCTTGACAGGGTGGAGGGGATGCACATGGCTCCTCGAATCTCGGCGTGCAGACACTGTACGAGCCATAGCTCTGCATGCGCCCTTCTTCCTCGAGAACTGGATCCACGGGACCAAGACAGTGACACTGTGGGGCGCTGATACACTGCGCTTCGCGGGCAGCGCCAGATCCATGTTCATGACCCGTTCGCTACAGTTGACTTTTGTTACGTTTACGTCTACTTGGAGTTTCGCAGCATACTTTGTGATCGAGGAGTTCCTACTGAGCCACTCGACGCCGGACTCATACGGGCGCACCACGGTTTTCCGGCAGCTATGCGCTTCGTTGCCGACCAGTGCGCGCTGCTTAAGCTGTTCGGGATTTACAACTTCGAACTGAACTAAGCGGTTCTATTGCGGTGCCTTCGCTTGGAGGATGACAAAATTGAAATTTCCGCACTTCAAATAAACCTTATTCTTGCTCATAATTCGTGTTTTTCCGAGAAATAATGCACTGCAACAGTAAATAAAGAATAACGTGTCACTTTAGGATAATATACCGCTTGCTTTTGGTGTTCTCTGTCAAAATGGGTCGTAACGGCCTTTAAGACTAGGCATACCGATCATGTGGCATCGCATTAACCTTATCCGGGCTCTGTAGTTCCCTAGACATTGGACCATGCAGTTTGAGCTCCCCTGTAATATAAGGGCGAGCGGGTTGCATCCCATATCTTTTCAACCTATCTCAGCCGGAGGTCGTTTCCGGCCATTCTCAGCATATGACCGCGTGCCGATATCTGGAGAGTACGTTTGAGGTAGCCTGGATGTTAGTTAATGTCTGATAACAGCTGTTTCGACTCGAAGCGATCGATCTGTACGTGTGTGCGGTGTGTACAAACGTTTGAAAGAAATGTCTGTTTTCTGTCTTCTGGACGGAGAACGAGAAGTGCAAACTCACTCGCGTCCGATCCGCAATTGCTTGTTTCCTGGTGAAATCTCGCTACGGCAGGAAATCAGGTACCGGTTGAGGCAGAAAGGGGAGAGGAACCCAGGGATACTATTTTTGGTACCGATATCATCTCACGAAGTCTCACAAGCGGCGCTAAAATTACCAAAGAGCACGATAGCGCTGGCAGCTGCACCGCGCCTGTGAAAAACAAGAGGGCGATGCAGAAGGCGGCGAGAACACCTGCGCTTGATGCGAACAGCGCTAAGCGTGCCCCCAAGAGTTTAAACTCATCGTCAGACCGAATAACGAAATACCAGTACGATCACTCATGAGCCCCCTTCTGGGGGAGGCAGTCATCGCCGCTTACCAAGGGAATATTCAGGATGAGCAATTTATGCTCCGCATAACGTCGGGCACGAACATCGTTAACGTGTTGACGCTGGAGCAGGAGGTAGCTAAAGCTAGTCGCAAGCTTAGGACGATTACAATCAACGGGCGTCCACACGCAGTTAATGCGTTTGTCGACACCGGAGACGGAGCAGTGAGTGGAGTGATCCTGAAACCCTGAAAGCAAACAATAATGCACACACATAAACGTGGAGGGGATTCAGACGAGAATGATATGGGACTCTAAGACCTTCTACGGATCCTTCATCTTGTAGAAAGTGTATTATCAGAGATGCGGGGGGGGGGGGGGGGGGGGGGGGGGGGGGGGGGGGGGGGGGGGGGGGGGAAGGGAGCCAGCTGCCATGTTATTCCTAACTGAATACGGTGAAGGTGGAACATAGAACAGACGTCTACCTGCAAGGAGACACAAGAGTCTGCAGAAGTGCGGCATACAAGATCCAGTCGAAAACCGCGAATGCAGCCCGCAATGCGCCATTTGCAGTGAGGTGCATATTACCGGCGGTCGCAGCTGCAAGAAATGTCTGAAGCCCATACAAAAACGAGCCCACTACGGACAGGGACTGCAACGAGGTAGGAACTCACCGCGCCCTGGTGCCCAAAGCCAACGACAGCACTGGTTCTAGTCGGTGTAGAAGGAGCGGCGGTACAGCGACAGGGAGTACCCGGACCTCCCCGGCATGAGAACGAGGCCGGTAATCAAAACGACACCCAGATGTCTGTCCAGACCCAGATCAAGATCAAGATCGAGATCGAGATCGCGAACAAAGGTCCAGAGCAAGGAAGTTAAGAAACCTTCTGTACGTTTGCCCGAACCCCCTTCCCAGACTCACCAGAAGTCCAGGGCAGACTCGACCCATCAACGGGCAATAGTACAGGCAATCTGGGCACAAGTCGTATCCCCGACTGCCATGGGTGTAACACACCGTCCAGAATATTTAAAGCTCATAAAGGAAAGCAGAATACTTAGGGACAGTTTGGCTTAAATAAAGCGAGAATTGGCCGCTGTCAAGCGACCCCTACCGGACACGGAAAAATAACCCCACTAGAGGCAATACCAAAAACGCAAGAGAGCGAGGAAATAGATATCGCAACACAGCCGTTTAACATGACACAACAAATGCAAGTAATGTTTGCAGAAATACTTAAACCCCCCTCCCCCCGAAAAACAAATAGCAACACCGCAAACATAGCTAAGAAGGCCACGCGGAAACGCACCACTACTACCCTACCCCGATGATGATGATGACTCGATGACCGAAAGCTATCGATAATACGGATAACAAAACCACCAACAATGGCTAACAACCAAACAAGCAACAAGAAAAATCACGACGCATGGCAGTGGAACTGCCGGAGGCTACCAAACAAATATTCGTCCTTATTTCAATACATAGAATCGGTGCCAGTCCAGCCGGATATTTTATGTATGAAAAAATTCGCAATAAGCACAGAGACATAAAAGGGCACGTACTTCACACGCACCTGGTACACACACATTCCCCGTCAACGACGTCCAACACCAAATAATCACGACATGGCCACATAAACGAGGAAGATCAGACTTATCACTGCTGACATATACAGCCCACTGGAACAACGGGCCGCGGATTTCGCAGAAATCACCGCAAACACTAAGTTGATAGCAGGAATGAGGGATAAAGCATAATTTGGGGGATTTCAATGCCTCTCACGCAGATTTGGGCTATTCCATAGACTCCCCAAGGGACGAAACCTCTTTTGGGTAACGGAGCACCAGAACTTAGAATTAATAAAACACTTGCACGAGCCAACGTGGCTAGGTAATAGCGTGACCAGAGACACCGCCCCATATATCACTTTTATAAATGACCCCGAACACCTTACATGGAAAACATTGAAGAAACTCTAGGAAGTGATCACTATACCATAGGCATATCCATTTATTCACCAAAAATCAGAAGAGTAACTGGGAAAGCCACATTA
This sequence comes from Dermacentor variabilis, assembly GCF_050947875.1. Classification (NCBI taxonomy): domain Eukaryota; kingdom Metazoa; phylum Arthropoda; class Arachnida; order Ixodida; family Ixodidae; genus Dermacentor; species Dermacentor variabilis. The sequence continues at coordinate 210,955,291 of NC_134568.1, forward strand.
ACGGTTTGGACAGCGTACCTACCTGAACAAAAACGCGTGCACAAAATAAAGGAAGCTGTGGGATAAGAACAAACTTTGTCGCAGATGCATGAAAACCTACACGCACAATAAACACCACAACAAAAAAGCCAGTGGTAGACCCACACCTTTTAAACTTACGGGAGGGGAGACGTAGCTTAACTAGGAGGTGGAAGAAACAGGGGCACAACAGTAAACTCAAAATCCGTATAGCACAAACACAGCAGGTAAACGAATATGCACAGACATTAGGCAATAAGAATTGTCTTCAGTTCTGCGATTCGTTACAAGACACCCTCCACATCAAAATAAGAAAGACATGGCTATCTTAAGAAGCACGATGGACTCGACAAACACGAAAACGCTATTGAACACAAGCCTCCAACACATACGTAAGAAGTCCAAGGGAACATATGCGGAACTCGTATAACATCTCAAGACTTATCTTGGCACAGAACAGACATCACATACGGATACCGCGTCGGTGACATACAGTGCCATCGAAAACAACAAACTCGACAGCCCAATACGGTGGCAGAGATTTATGCAGCGGGCCAGTCTTTCAATAAGAACGCCGCTCCCGGTAGTGATCGAATCACGAACGCAGTGATTCGCAACTTAAATCACGACACATTAGCTCAACTAACGGACTTCTTTAACAACAACGTATGGAACCTTGGCACACTGCCACGTGATTGGAAGGAAACTAATATAATCCCCATGTGAAAACCAGGAAAGCCCCAAAGCACCCCAAACCTACGACCGATATCACTCACGTCATGCATAGGAAAAATTTTCGAGAAGGCAGTTCAAACGCGGCTTAGTTTGGCTATGTCGAAGCTAGGGTACTCTTTCCAAATTCCATGTTAGGCTTTCGACCACACATTTCAGCGCAAGAGGTCTTACTACTCTTAAAAGAGAAGGCGCTCAACCCACCTAACGGAGGCGAGGATTGTATAATCCTAGCGCTAGACAACAAAACGTTTTCGATACTATCTCTCATCTCACTATCCTCGAGAAACTTGAGAAACTTGGATGTGGAGAACGCACATACAATTTGATAAGATCTTTCTTATCGAACAGAACGGCAACAATAGGTTTTTAGGGTCCAACGAGATCCGCACACGTCACACCAACCAGCAAAGGAACCCTACAAGGTGTCATCCCATCCCCACCCTTTTCAGCGAAGGAAAAGTGAAATTGGCACAAGTACTCGGAGAGAATCAAGATCTGGGACTCTCCATATACGCAGACGACATCACGCTATGTGCACACAGAGGCTCAAACGGCGGGAAACAGGAAACGCTGTAGAAGGCTTGTTGGGGCCCACACACATCTGAGCTTATAAATAAATGATAAAAAATCCAGAATAGGGCAGTTAGATTTGTTCTTGGTAACTATTGTCGGCAGCTTAGCACGACAGAAAGCAAACTTAAACTTAAATTGCAAGAGCTGAAGGATCGTAGAAGGCATATCAGATTAAAATTTTTCCACGATATTTGTTATTCTAGAACAGGTATAAACAGCGAACAATATATCCAGGCACCACACTACATGTCTAAGCTACTTCACCACTGTTTGAAGGTCAGGGAATTGTCATGTAGGGGTGACGTCTTCCGTTATTCCTTTTTTATTAGAACTGTTCGAGATTGGAATATTTTGTCATCGAGCATTGTATATATCACAGAAAATGATGTGTTTTTCCACGCATTGAAATTATTTGTTCATGTATTTATTCAAGTCTGTAACGTCCCTGCTGTAATGCCCTTCGGGGCGATGAAGGTAAATAAATAAATAAATAAATAAATAAATAAGTAAATAAAGGCGATAGAGAAAGCGGAACACTTTTCTCTAGAGGCAGGCTTGGAATGCGCAAGGAAAATATCGAAATACATACGAGTGAAAGCAAAAAAACTCGAGGAGAACTGACCACCCGGAAGTAAGCTTAATCTTGTACGGGCAGCCGATAAGAGAGGTACAGAAACTCAGAATACTAGGATCCTATATAGTAATATTAGGAAGACAACGGCAAAGTACAGCTTTTGATACTCTCCGAAATGTTGTAGCAACACAACTGGACAAAGCCACGAGTGGTAATAAAATGTCAGTACACCAGTAGGCTTCAAGCTCGTTCTGGTTGCGGCTGCAGTGGGTTACCCATGGCGTTTTCTGGAATCATTACTAGAGGAAACTATTGTGGTGCAATCGTTCAGCTACCATGCTCATCACGGTTAGCACATGGACTTGCCTAATGTTCATCCTTGTGGGTTCCGACATTCTTGTGCTTTTGTTTATTACGGTTTATCTGCCTTCATTGACCTAAATTTCAAAGCAATCTATACTCTTTCTAAATGCAGCAGCCAATAAGACAGTGCGAAAACGCACAATCGCTACTCATTGCAGCGGTTCCGCCTGTCGAGGTGGACAAACCGAAACGCGCCAAGCGTTTAATCTCACTGGCTTATCCGAGAATACTTAAGGGTGTTCATGCCGCTTGTCAACGCATGCATCCGTGGCGTAATTGTTTTAATATCGGTCTTCCGTGCTATCCTTTGTTCGAATCCTGCTGTCGGAAAATTTCATTCTTGTTTACGTTTATTCCTGAAAAGGACGACTTCGAAAATTCACGAAACCGTGTAAAGCCAGAAGGACAAAGTTTACGCAAATCCATGTCCTAACAATAATCCCCATGCCTACCCACCCTGGCTGAACCCCCTTTCTTGCAGCTCCTTTGGGCACAAGCATGAGAGCTCCCTCTACTCTTTAATGCATGAAACTCTATGGGTTACACCATTTTCGTTTAGGTTAAGTTTTTTTTTTATGTAGGGGAAACGGAAAAAAGTAAATAACGTTCAAGCGCGACCTAATTATAGGTATAATCTGCGCTTGTGTGGTGGTCTTTCTCAAGTCCCTTACTCAACCTCCGCATTTGTAGTGTTTCCATGCAGAAAAAACGTCCCAAAGCAGCGAAGGGATTGTTGGAAATAAAGAAGACGAAGGCGTTCGATGCAACGGACGGGCAGGAGCGCTGGCACGTGCAGTAGCTGCCATTGCTTGCAACGGTCAGACGTCTGGTTCCAAGTCTCATCGCCGTCATTTCGCTCGACTCCAGTAGGTACCGAAACCCTGGACCCTCACGTCAACCGAGCAAGGCGCAATGCAGCGTGCGATCCGACTCCGTTCCAGGGATTTCATCTTTCACAGCGCCCAACCTGGAAGCAGTCGATCTCCGTGGTCGATGATGCTGCGTCTGCGATTTGGGACCATGGAGCAGCCGCAAACGGAAGTACACCGCGTACTTCGTCGGCACCTGCTCCAGCCAGTGCCTGTCGATCAACCAACTCTTTTCGAACATGCGCTACCATTGGAACATCCTGAGCCATCGCCGGGTGAACCACGACATGTCATGCATGACAAGCACGGCCAACGGCTACTTCGTCCGCGCAGAGCTACCTATATGGAACGAGTTTCTTTCTGTCATCAATTTCGACCTACGCGTAGTCAGTCCAGGAGAGCTGGCCCTGGCGGGCCTGTGCGGTCCCCTGGTTGCCGACGCTTCCAACATCCAACGCAGGTACTCGTTCGGGCTAGACCACTGGTGGCTCATGGAGCACTGCTGCAACACGCTCGTGGAACTGTACCAATCACACATATCCCAAAATCATTACATTTTCCTGGACGTCTTCTTGCTGAGCCGCAACCCCGGAAACGTCAAGCTCGGCAGCTACCGCTCAAACGACTACCTGACCAGGGACCTTGTCGACGCACTCCGCTCCACGGTGACCACGCTCGATACGCTGGAGATCATGAGCGTGCGCTTCCTGAGCGTCGGCTTGTACGTGCTTTGCGAGATGCTTGGTATGTGCTAAACAGCGACCACCTGCGCGAGTACACCGCGTACCTGGTCGGCGGATATCCCATCTTATGCCTGCCGGTCAACCAGCCCTTTTCGAACCATCGTTACCTGCGGAGCATCCTGAGCCACCGCCGAGTGAAGTACGACAACTGGCGCCCATCCAACGAGGCCAGTGGCTGCTTCCTTCTCGTGGAGCTGTCCTTGTGGAACCAATTCCTGTGGGTCATGTTTGAGCTACGCACACTTAGTGGAGGACGGCAGGCCTTAGCGGGTCTGCACGGACACGTGGCCCCAGTGTCTTCCAACATGCAGCGCAGGCACTCCTTCGTGGGAGTGCACCCGGTGCTTATGGAGCTGTCCTCCATCAAGTTCCTGGAGGTATGCGAGCCACGCATATCGCAAAACCACTTCGTGTTCTGTGAAGGCCTCCAGTTGAGCCGCAGAATGTGGTACGTGAAGGTGTACCACTACCTGGGGGAGGACTACTCGCCCAGGTACCTCACCGAAACTCTCCACTCTCCGGTGACGACGCTCGACACGCTGGCGGGCGTGAGTATAACTTCTCGAATTTCGGTGCGCAGCTCCATGCTGTGAGAGCCACTCGGCAACTTCAAAGCTCTGCTCGCGCCTGTGTTCCTCGAGAACTGGATCGACGTGCCCGAGGCCGGAACACAGAGGTGCGCTGAGGTAATGTGCTCCGTGTGCAGCGCCAGATCCACGTCCACGAGCTCTTCACTACGGTCGACTCTGCCTACGTTATCGCCAACTTGGTGTCACACAGCATGGTCATCGAAGAGCTCGTCGTGAGCAACTAGGCACCGAGCGCATACGGGCGATACCACGATTTCGCGGCGCTGTTCGACGCGTCGCCGACCAGCGCGCGCTGCTCGAGACAGTTCTAGATCTAGGGCTTCGAACTGATTTAAACGGATTTCTTCATGTGCCTTTATATACCTTCGATGATTGGAAAAATTAAAAGTGTGGCATTCGACACCAACTTTTTCGTTGATTATACGTGTTTTTCAGAGAAATAATTCACTGACGGAGTTATTGAAGAGTAGTCTGGCAGTCTCTAATGATATAGCGTGTGCTTTTAGGACGCAAGTACCCAAAGGTGGGGGGGCGGGGGGCCCGGGCCCCCTTGAAGTTTAGCGCCATACCCACCTCCCTGCCCACACCACCACTCCTCACACACATCCCTAAAGCGCCGACAAATCAATCCATTCGGCGGTCAACATTTTGCTAGCTTTTACAGCGAAAGCTATATATGAATAGCCTTCCGTAGTCTTTTGGGCGTCCGTCAACAGTAAAAATTATCAAGTGGGCCGATCTTGGTGATAGAGCGGAACGGGTGCAAGATCAATGGCACGTACCCCTGTGGGCTCGGGAACTTCTAACGCGCCCTTCGAATCATATGCCCAGCTCTCAACGCCTGCTTCTCCTCCGCCGCGGTGAGGTGTATTGCACTACCTTCGGGCCGACCTGCCGCAAAGGTTTGCTTGCACTTTGCTTTTCGTTTGAGAGCTTTGACTGTCGTCAGCTCTTGCTGCCATTCCATCTTCACAGAGTGGAATGGCTGTTTTTTTTTCACTCTTTTTGGATGGCGGTAGTTATAGGCATCTTCTGGGGTGTGGAAGGCCAGTTTTCTCATCGATTTTTGTGCCCGCGGGATAACTTGAGATGAGTTCAGTTGTCACCATCACCATACCGCTCTGAACGAGGCTTAGAGCGGTATGGATACGGCGGCGTGAATGACTATTCTGAATAGCTACCCGGAAGCGTTAGTTTTCGGTCGCCAAGGGACAAGCAGACACGACGAGCGGATGATACGCGTCTCGGGGTCTCTCGGTAAGCGCTGAAAACATTTCGCTTTTTTATTTTTACGCACAAGTGGTAAGTGCTGTTCAACTTCAGCGAAGATATATCGTGTACCTAGGCGCGTTCAAGACCGCGTGCGTGCGTGAGATTCTGGAAACAAGAGGTTTCCCGAATCTCACAGTGCTTTATTCGCCCGCAAAGGGCGGACAAATCAGCGGATCTTTAAGGCAAGTAGGGCCCTCTGTGCCGTACTTTTCGGCGAGAACGTAGCCTAGCCACCTGCGGGATTATCCTGCTGAGCTATGTGGAATTCTCGGTTGCGGTGGTGGTGGTGATAAACTTTATTGAAGGGGGGAAGGGTAAAGGGGTACGTGGCTGAGGGATCTGGCTCAAGTAAGGCCCTGGGCCTGCTTGGCCTTCTCCGCCCAGTCCACCAGTTCAAGCTGTCGGTCGAACTGAGCCAGGCTGTCCAGTCAGTCTCGCTGCTGACGGGGAGATGAGAAAATGGGAGCGAGGTGCATTCCCACATTATGTGTGTGAGTGTTCCTGTTTCTGAACAGAGCCTACATTGGTCGCTTTCCTTGCCCCCTGTGATTTTGTTAATGTACTTTGGGTGTGGGTATGTGTTTGTCTGTAGTCACTGAAACGCGACCGCTTGCGTTTTATCGAGTTGCTTGCCGGTGGTGGGAGCGCGCGACGCCTCAAGCAATACCTATGGGCTATTTCATGATAAGTCTCGCAGGGTTCCTCGTGTCTCTCCTCCTCATTCACGCCGGTTGCGGTAGTTAGAAGTTCAATCCCCACCTCCCCGATTTTTTTTTATTAATTTGACATTCCGCACGCTTGGAGCGACGCCTGACACCGGCGAAAGAGGCTCGAGCTATACTAATCCAAGTACAACCAAATTAGGAAGGACCACTAAGCTTGAACAAAGACACTCCCTCACCAGAACAGGAATTGGCCTCCTTGGTGCAGTATTCGGCCACAACGTCCCTGATGAAATCTACAATTACACAATGGCCCTCAGTCCCCAGCAGCTGCGGAGCAGCTGACCAAGGCGGCGGTCAGACCTGTAACGCAGCAGAGGCTGCTAAGAATCTCTGGGTCCGGACAGACCGCCAATAAAAACTTACCCTTGCAACGTTTAACACCCGAACCCTCTCGAGTGAGGCTAGCCTAGCAGGACCCTTCGGGGAACCATCAGACATTGTTTGTGATATTATCGGCCTTAGTGAGATTAGAGGAACTGTTGAGGCTTACACATTTCTAAATAACGGCCTTGTCTCCTGCTATAGAGATCTCCCTGATAAGAAGCAATACGGGGTAGGATTCCTAATCCATTACGACATAGCGGGAAACATTGACGAATTCTACAGCATTAACGAGAGGGTAGCAGTTGTCGTAATGAAACTTAATAAGAGGTATAGATTAAATGTAGTACAAGCCTACGCTCCAACATCCAGTCACGACGATGACGAAGTAGATAAGCTTTATGAAGATATTGAATTAGCGATGCGAAAAGTGCAAACTCGGTATACAGTAGTAATGGGTGACTTCAATGCGAAAATAGGGATAAAGCAGGCGGGTGAACAGGCAACTGGCAATTAAGGCGTCGATTCTAGAAACGCTAGAGGAGAGATGCTGGTAGAATTCGCAGAACGCAATAAGCTGAGAATAATGAACACCTTAGGAAACTTAGCAACAGAAAGTGGACCTGGAAAAGCCCTAATGGGGAATCAAGAAATGAAATTGATTTCATACTTTCTACCAATCCCAGCATAGTGCAGGATGTAGAAGTGATAGGTGAGGTAAAGTGCAGTGATCGTAGGTTAGTGACGGCTAGGATTCACCCCAATTTTGTAAATGGGCCCCGGACCCCGTCAAGCTGCTCCAAGGCAGCTTCTTGTCCCCTGGCCTTTTTCTCTTGGAGAAATAAATGAATCTTGAATCTTGAATTTGCACAGAGAAAGAGTAAAATTGGTCAAGAAAAAAACCGGTCAAGTTAGAGGCAGTAAGGGTAAAGAAGATAAATTTAGGCTGGTACTTGCAAACAAATATGCAGCCTTAGAACAGAGAGATGATGATGATGATGATGATGATGAAGAAGAAGAAGAAGAAGAAGAAGATGATGATGATGATGATGATGATGATGATGATGATGATGATGATGATGATGATGATGATGATGATGATGATGATGATGATGATGATGATGTAATGAATGAAACCGGAACGAGGCTGGCTTCAGAGGCAGCAATTGAAGTGGAAGGCAAAGCACCAAGGCAACCTGTAGGCAAGCTCTCCCAAGCAACTAAGGACCTAATAAAGAAACGACAAAGAATGAAAGTGTGCAACTCAAGAGATAAGATACAATTCGCGGAACTGTCAAAACTGATAAACGAAGCAAAATTAGGTGTTATTCGAAGTTATAACGTGACAAATCCTGAAGAAGCCGTAAGTAATGGTCGCAGCCTGAAAACAGTGAGAAGTAAACTTGGCATAGGACAAACCAAGATGTATGCACTGAAATATAAGCAGGGTAATATCATCAGCAATCTCCAAAGTATAATAAAAGCAGCGGAAGAATTCTATACTGACCTGTACTGTACCCAGAGGACTCAGGAGTACTCTATTCGAAATAATAATGAACAGTATACAGAAACTCCTCCTATAACAAGAGATGACGACAGAAAGGCCTTGCAAGGCATGAAACGGGGAAAAGCAGCAGGAGAGGATGGACTAACAGTCAATTTAATCAAACATGGAGGAGACATAATGCTAGGAAAACTGGCGGCTGTCTATACGAAGTCTCTATCGACCGCAAGGGTCCCAGAAAACTGGAAGATTGCAAACATTATACTAATACACAAAAGGGGAGACGTTAAAGAACTGAACAATTCTAGTTCCCATTAGCTTACTGCCAGTATTATATAAAATATATACCAAAATAATATCCAATAGAATAAGGGCGACACTGCACTTGAGTCAAAAAGGGAACAGGCTGGCTTCAGGAAGGGATACTCTATAATGGATCACATCCATGTGATTAATCAGGTCATCGAAAAATTCGCAGAGTGCAATAAGCCTCTCTATATGACTTTCATAAATTACAGAACAGCGTTTGATTCACTAGAGATACCAGTAGTCATAGAGACATTGCGTAATCAAGGAGTACAGACCGCTTACGTAAATACCCTGGAAAATATCTACAGGGATTCCACAGCCACCTTCATTCTACAGAAGAAAAGTAGGAAGATACCTGTAAAGAAAGGGGTCAGACGAGGAGATACAATCTCTCCAATGCTCTTCACTGCGTGCTTGGAAGAAGTATTCAAGCTATTAAACTGGGAAGGTTTAGGAGTAAGGATCGACGGCGGATGCCTCAGCAACCTTAGGCTTGCCGATGACATTATTCTATTCAGCAACACTGCGGACGAGTTACAACAAATGATTAAGGACCTTAACAGGTAGAGTGTAAGAGTGGGGTTGAAGATTAATATGCAGAAGACAAAGATAATGATAAATAACCGGGCAAGGGAACAAGGGTTCGAGATCGCATGTCAGCCTCTAGAGTCTGTGAAGGAGAACGTTTACCTAGGTCAACTGATCACAGGGAACCCTGACCATGAGAAGGAAATTGACGGAAGAATAAAAATGGGTTGTATCGCATACGGCAGACATCGTGAGTTCCTGACTGGGAGCTCACCATTATCATTGAAAAGGGAACTCTACAATCAGTGCATTTTACCGGTGCTGACATATGCGGCAGAGACTTGGAAACTGACAAAGAAGCTTGAGAACAAGTTAAGGACAGCGCAAAGACCGATGGAACGAAGAATGCTATTCATAACTTTAAGAGACAGAAAGAGAGCGGTTTGGATCAGAGAGCAAACGGGTATAGACGATATTCTAATAGACATTAAGAGAAAAAAATGCCGCTGGGCAGGTCATGTAATGCGCAGATTAGATAACCGTTGAACCATTAGGGTGACAGAATGGGTACCAAGAGAAGGGAAGCACAGTAGATGATGGCAGAAGACTAGGTGGTGCCACGAAATTAGGAAATTTCCTGGGGCTAGTTGGAATTGGTTGGCGCAGGACAGGGGTAATTGGAGATCGCAGGGAGAGGCCTTCGTCCTGCAGTGGACATAAAATATGAAGATGATGATGATGATGGTGATTCAACGATCACGCGCATCGCTGTTCCTTCCTTGGTTGAATCTTCTTTGTTTAGAGTGATCCAGGGACCAGGAAAGGGGTTCTCTTCGTAGTCGGCTGGTCTGTCTGCTCGTGGAACGAGTTCCGGCCGTAGATAACGCCAGTTGCATTTAACTTTTCATTTTGTTTCATTAATTCCTCGATTGACGGCTCGCCGCGACGCTGGCAGATCCTCGGAACCATATACCCGCGATATGGGTTAGGTAAGGTGGAAAATAAAATAATGCGAAACAACGTCCATGATCAGATCCTGCGAAAAACGTTAAACCCATAAGCAATGTGACAGTCACCCGTTACCTCTTCTGCCTTTTACCTAATTGTACAGCACATTTCGCGCAAAATTGGCAACTGCAAACGAGAGTCGCAAGGAGTTGAGAAATTAAGCGATCTACTAAGGGAAAGAGCCAAGGCAACAGACAAACAGGAAGTAAAAGCAAAACTTACCAAATTTAACCATTGTTTATGAAAATATTTATTGATCAACATTTTTTTTTCATTTACAAAGGAAGTAGAGAAAACGCCGCTGGAACTGGAGAACAATTCAGTGTGTTTTGAACTCCGTCTGTTTCTGCAGTTCTCAGTCGAGTCGCCTGACATAGCCACTTCTCTGCTGTGTTAATGTGGGTGTTTTCTAACGTTCCGCGGTGGGCGCAGCACGTCTAGAACCGCAGCGTCCTGCAGCCGAGTCTGTTGCACAGTACGAGTCTTTTGGCACTTAAATTGGCAGGGTAGTAAACGAGGGACCGAAAAGAACTGATATATATATATATATATATATATATATATATATATATATATATATATATATATATATATATCCGTGCCACGGCTGGAACGTTAAACCATTAAAAATGCAATTTTCGTAAGTAAGCTCCTTCGTTTCTTCACGGCGGTCGTTGTCTACAATTCTTCGTATGTGACCATGTGCGGATATCTGGAGAGTACGTTTCAGGCAGCCTGGACGTTAATTACCGTCTGATAGCAGCCGTTTCGACTCGGAGCGATCGATGTGTACGATGTGTGTGAGTACGATGTGTACAAACGTCGAAATACATTTCTGCTGTCTGTCTTCTTTCTTCTGCGTCTATGAACAGCTGGCTTGTAACATCTAAGCGGGAGTATTGTCGTTACTGTCTCCGTATACAGCATTAATACTTCCTTGCGTGAGCTTCTTCGAACAACAGCGCGCTCTCTAAAGCGGCAGTCATCTGGCCGCACTTCGCTTGCTTTATGAGAGTTTGCTACATCTTGTTTGGTATTCAGTGCACAATTATCAATGGCAAGGATCATCCGCAGACGAATTTCGGGCAATGCTTCGTGATTGTAATGACCTCTTGGATTCGCGCCCATTGCGAGCCGCACTTTCATAGATATCCCGTTGTAAGAGTTTTGTCGTTGACCGGCCGCCTGTCGCGAATATCTGCATTCTAGATTACTCGGCTATGTCCGCAGTGTTGTTGTGTCATGCACTCTACGGGGTTATCATTTTCAAGTTTTATGGAATTTTCGAAACTCGCCTGTTGCAGATGACATAATTGTAGTCTTGGAGCCGGATTATTCAAAGAGGTGGACATTACATGCACGAGAAATCTAAGCGCATATATTCAAGCAAAAAAAAAGAAAAGTCATTAAATAACTTCGTAAAAAATTACCTGTCGGCATATATTGCAAATTGATGATTGCCAGTGCATTTGTCAGGCGTACCTAATTGGAATGAATTTGCAGAACACCACCAGTTGGAGATATGCGCCATCAAGGTCACCATAACAATGTACTGTCCTTCGAATTACTTTTTTTAACGACAATTACTTTCATTCAATGATGCACAAAAGTAATTGGAACGCCCATGGATTTCGTACCCCACTTTGGGAACAGATATCCCGAAAGTGGTATCATCCTGTAAATTAAGTTCAAGTGTACACATCTTGCAAGGGGGCTGGCGGGGGGGGGGGGGGGCGCTATATTTCGTGAATTCCACTATGTGCCGTGAAATATTTCAGAAGTCAATCAGTTATTTTTTATTAATTAGTTGAATATGTGTTTCGATTTATTGTGTTAATAATATCCGCCTTTTTGAATAATCCGGTTCAATGACAAGAATTATGCTATCTGCTTCAGGCGATTTAAAAACATTCTAATCTAAAACTGATTAAGGAGCGAGAAGACGCGATATTTGTGTCTCCAGACGTTTCCTGTATGATTTCGGGACACCGCTTGGCCGACCGCACTTACCAGAGCGCAGCCATTTCCTATGATGGACCTGCTTTCCCCACGGAGCACTCGTTTTGCGATCAACTATTGACGGGCAGAACCAAATTTTATTGTACTCGCAAGCTGTGCCTCGCACATAGTTGCTGCCCTTCTGATGCTCTACTAATCGGTAACCGTAACACTGTGGAGTATGAGCCAGTAGCCCCTACGAGTACTTGTAGCACCTCCGCTTCTCCCTCTTTTCCCCTCTCCCTTTTTGCTTCTTGCTTCCCCACGTCTCACGAACAGTAGTGCTTCCAGACACGCAGTGGACGAAGGCGTGGCCTGCGCTCGGGTGCGCGTACGTACACGCGTGATGGGCAGAGTCCCTCCGCTTAGACTTGTGGCAAGCACATGAACGATGTAGAGGCACGCGGTTGACATGGCGAGTGCGGTGTTCATTATGTCGTGGTCACTTGCTAAATAATGGCGGTATTTCACCAGTTATTTACGACGTATCTTGTCGGAATGCGCGAATTTTACCGAGCAGCATTGTAACACGGGAAATAACTCAGCACTAGTGTTGTGTTTCTCATCATCACCCAATACGCAGTGGTCGAAGACGTTACCATGCACACGGGTGTCTGCCTCGTTATGCGCTCACTAGACATGCACAAACAATGTGTCCTCTATAGGTCTGGTTAAATGCACATTGCAGCATTCAATACACTGAATCAGATATACTTGAGAAAATGTTAACCGTACATTCTAAGACAGATAGCACTATACCATTCTTTTATTTTTCCTTTTTATTGTAGCAGTTTCATATAGCGCAATGCTACTTGACGTGAATTTCTCTCAGACGCCGACATTGCTCACAGTGAAAGTCAAAATCAATCTGTCACTAAAAAACAAATTATCCCTAATTAACTATTCAGCTTTTTTTCACAACACGTATTCCATTAACGAATTTTAGGCGATTACTTCGGCTATCATATCGACTTGAATTCTGAGGATGACACGAGTATCGAGTAGCGCGCTCCCAAAGTTTGCGACAGAACGCATCGGTGTTCCGGTAACTTCCGAGTTTCACTGCATAAAAATTCGTCTTGTTAAATACGTAAGTTGAACAAGAGTGAAGTTCTACCGAAAGTTTGACTATGCTTATCTCAAAACTGATGCTAGTTTCAAAATTCGTTCCAAGTAGATGAGCTCGTTTTCATTTTTGATATTTTATGTTTTATATATTGATGACAAATTGCCCTTTAGGTTATGAGAAACTGATCTTGTCAAAGAACAGCAAGTGGTCGAAATGGTTACGAAGGCCCCTATATACTACGACGTCTCTCATGGCGCAGATCAGATCTTACGGGCATAAGTAAGCAATCACTGAAGTCGTTTGAAGCGCGGAGAGAGGTTTCTCTCACTCCCCAGCATCATGGCGCTCAGTTAAACACACACGCGCCGCTAATTTGGTGACGTGGTGCTCTCGATTGCGACTAAAGCGCGAAAGAGACTGATTGCAAGTGAGAGCCAGGCTACGCTCCCGCAAATGGGAGTGTGGTAACGTCAGTGCGAGCTTACACGGTACACGTGAACCGTGACATGGCGTTATCGTGGGGCGAGCAACCCGGCCGTGACTTGAATATGACGCGGGCGACGAGATAGCTGCTTGTGGTTCTCCACTCGAGAAAGGCCCCACCTTGTGCCATATTTCACATGCACGCTCTTAACAGCAGGTAAAGCACCTCTTCGTTTCTGCTGACCGTAGATAAATAATGTTACGCGGCATATTCTGCACGTCTTACAGTTCTGATTCGTGTGATTATTGTGCCCATACATCTCAATGATAACACAGACAAACACAGACACAGGGGTATGAAGCAGATGATGGGGTAACGGGGCAAAGTTAAAAAACTATATTTTGGAATTTTACGTGCCAAAACCATGATATAATTATGAGGTACGCCTTAGCGGTGAGACACCTGATAAATTATGGCTGCCGAGGTCGGGGTTAGTTAACATGCACCCAATGGAAGCAGCACGGGCATTTCTGCATTTCGTTTGTACCTGGGCAAAGTTAAATGACATCATTCTCACAAATACACTTCATTTGCAAGTCTGAGCCTTCAAATTTCAACATGTCATTCACGGGCCACAAGATGCTAGGATACGCGTGACGTGTGTGACGAAAGAGGCAACGCATTATAATGCTGGGACAATGGAGTCAACAGCAAGATCAGTTCAATGAAATTATCCAACCCATTGTTCTGTTCTACATTAGCATTGTCTTCTGATCTTCTAACCCAGATAACGTGCTTATCCGTCTTCTCCATTGTACGACATCCATGCATACTCGGCACTGATTGGTTGAACGCAAAGAATACGGCCTAATACCTTTGATATATTCAGTTAAATTCAGGAATATTGCACCAGACGCTACAGCGTCGTGATGGGTCATAAGTTGAGACCGGAAGTTTAGGCAATATGCCTACTTTGTCCTTACATTCTTATTGTGCCTGTGTAATGAAGCACGAATTACGGGGTCCTGAAATATTTTAATGATTACATTTATCGGGTGTATAAATTACTATTCCGATGTTAGTGCCTATATTAGATTTTCAGAGCCTAAAAACTACTTTTTTCGTGTTTGGTCACAGTTTTATTTATTTGATTTATTCCATCCCCCCCCCGGCCGGTGAAATTGGCTGAAGGCACCCAATTATGGGCCCAAAAACTTTGGTGGTATAAATGATCTTACTAACAGCTTCACATGAAACGAGAGGATCTCAGTAAAGGCGGCTCAAACTGCTCTAAGCGACAATGCACTTGAATATGAGTTCGCCTACGTCAACGTCATAGAGAAACTTGAATGCCTGGGCGCAACTCCGACCTGGAATGTGGGGTTCATTTTGAACTTTCAGGAAATCTTCGCTACTATCCCCAATAGGACTGTTGCTGATAGAGCTCGAAAGTTCAATCTGTCTCACCCAAAAATTATTGGTCTTCGGTACCGAAAGAACTGTCGAAATTTCAGACCGGCGAACACTGTGGAATTCCGGATGGCGTTGAATCGTCGAACTTTCCGAAGCATAGATATGTGCCCATAACTTCGATGGAAGGACGTAGAAGCGTTAGGTAGGGTAACGGTGCAGTAATCATTGCTTAGTGAGGGCTAGGATTCACCTCAATTTGAAGAGAGAAAGACTAAATTGGTCAAGGAGAAACAGGCCACCCTAGACGCAGCAAGGGTAAAAGCAGATCAATTCAGATTGGCACTTGCAAACAAACATGCAGCCTTAGAAAAGAAAGATGAAAATGACGTAGAGGCAATGAATGAAACCATAAATAGGCTGGCTTCAAAAGCAGCAATTGAAGTGGAAGGTAGGGCACCAAGACAACCAGTAGGTGAGCTCTCCCAAGTAACGGAGGATCTAATAAAGAAACATCATAGAATGAGAGTGTCCAACTCAAGAGATCAGATAGAATTCGCGGAACTGTCAAAACTAATCAACAAGGAGAAAATAAAGGATATTCGAAATTATAACGTGAGGAAGACTGAGGAAGCAGCTAAAAATGGACGCAGCCTGAAATCAGTGAGAAGGAAACCTCGCATCGGACAAACCAAGATGTATTCACTGTTAGATTCGGACCCTTTTCCTGGCATCACTCGAGTTCACCAGACCACATCGAATCGCCGTCGCACCCAATTAAGGTGCGCAGAAGCGCATCTAACACGTTCCCGGACCTGTCAGACAAGTTGGCGACCCCCCCCCCTCATGCGCAGCACGTCGGGCTATTGTCTCCACCCGTGCTTCACTCTTCCCGAAAGTGCAACGGTTAACTGGCACGGTTCCAGGCAATTGATCCTGGTCCCGAGCAAAGCTGCTTTGCTGCTCTGAAAGCTCGTTCGAAAGCAACCCGTCTCCTCTAGCTGGGCGCTTTCAGATGGGGATGCAACACCAAGGCAACGCCGGCGGCAAGTCATCCCTCGGACAGAAGAGCCCTTGGAGTGACCCCCTCAGCCAAATGTGACGGCACGTGCACGGGCGCCTACCACTGGAGGAAAATCACGACACCTGAGCGGGCTCGACGATTGGCCGCAAATGACGTCACCCCGAGACACCGAAGGGGTTAAAAGCCAGACGTCAAGAGACAGGAAGAGATCGGTGTGTAATAGAGAGCAAACAGGGATAGCCGACATTCTAAATGACATTACGCGAAAGAAATGGAGCTGACCAGGTCAATTCATGCCGCCGAAGAAGTAAGCATAGCACTTGCAATTACAATGAGGAAAAGCTCCACAATGAATACTTCTTCCAAACACGCAGTGAATAGCGTTGTAGAGATTGTGTCTTCTTGTCTGACCTCCTCCTTTATAGGTGTCTTCCTGCTTCTCTTATGGAGAATTTACCTTCCATTTGCAGATTACATTGTCCTGTTCAGAACACTGGGGACGAATTACAACAAATGATTGAGGTCCCCAAAAGTGAGAGTATAAGGGTCGGGTTCAAGATTCATATGCACAAGACAAAGATTATGATCAATAACCGGGAAAAGGAACAAGAGTTCAGGATCGCCAGTCAGCCTCTAGAGTATGTGAAGGAATATGTGTACCAAAGTCAATTACTCACAGGGACCCTGAACATTAGAAGAATAAAAATGGGTTGTATCGCATTCGGCAGACATTGTCAGATCCTGACTGGAAGCTTACCACTATCATTCAAAAGAAAGGTGTACTCTCAATGCAGTCGACTGGTTTTTGTCCGATTTCCGTACAGCTATTAGGAACTACTCAGCTGGCTTCGTCTCAATGGAAGCACACAAGTTAGTTATGCACAGTCTTAATACTCACAATCACGAGCAACTGGGTAGCTCCCTCCTAGTCTGGTTTCCGGCTCATCAGAGCCACTCGGTCAGTCCCAATGACTGCAATCCTAACGAGCAAGCTCACTCTGCCGTGCGAGATCTCACATGCCGCGCATCAGATCAGGAACTGCTTTAGGATGACTGCGGGTCCTACAAAGACCCACTTAGTACTTTTCACAAGATCACCTCACACTATGGGGACGGCAGGAGGTTTCTTCCTCTCCCCCCTCCATCAGAAGCTCAACCGAGTTCAGGCAGTCACATTAAGAATGATTCAAACTATATCTTATCCCACACCTTTTGTGCTTAAGAATATTGACCAGGATTTTCCCGCGGAATGTAAAAGTTGTGGATACACTCGGTGTCTATTTGATAATATGTTCTGGCTGTGCCCCAACCAAAGGGTGTCGGATCTCAACAGTGAGGAGGACTGGAGTCGGCGAATATCCAGCGAAGTCCTCCAAGATCAACTCCTGGCCGTCCGCAGAGCTCACGACATCGGGAAAGCCTTTGGCCTACCGGTCCCTACGTCGGCAGAGCCACCGACTTAGTCTGGGGGCTTTTGCCCTCGGGCCCTAGTTTCTCTAGACCAAAATGAAGTTCTTGCCATGCCATGCCATGCCAGATCATGTAATGCGTAGGTTAGATACCCGGTGGACAATAAGGGTTACGGAATGGGTGCAAAGGAAAGGGACGCGCAGTCGAGAACAGCAGAAGAGTAGGCGGGGTGATGAAATTAAGAAATTCGCAGGCGCTAGCTGGAATCGGTTGGCGCAGGACAAGGGTAATTGGAGATCGCAGGGAGAGGCCTTCGTCCTGCAGTGGACATAAAATAGGCTGATGATGATGAAGATGAACATCGGTGGATGTTGTGCGTTTATTTTCGGCGTACAAACTAATACTCAGTGAAAAAAACTGCTACATGATAACCAAAAATTTTGAGATGGCGATCGTTTGTCCCTGTTTCTCAGGTTGTGGTGTCAAGTTACAGTAAATATCAGATACATCTAATAACCTAAGCAGGTTGCCTCATTAGATTTTATAGAAAAAATAAAGTGAATTTTACGTAACTGGGTTTTAGTGGGCTGTTTTCCTTCGGAAGCCATAATTTGTTCTCCGATGAACAGCGGAAGCTCTTACTAATTAAGCTTAAACATGCATAAAGGGAAGTATTTGGCACCTATATATGCCTTAAGTAACACTTTTAATGCCTATGATAGGCTCCAGAATAGCATCTTCAGAGCCTTAACACATGGTCTCTAGTCATAAGACAGTCAGCAAAATATAATTCAGTAAATACTTGTACAAATAATTGTGGCTATTCTTCTATATTCACTGAGCACGCCCTGAACCTGCAAGAGCTAAAACCAAGCACAAACTAAATTACGAATATCACAAACTAAAACGTGATTATTCCCATCTATACTCCTTTAAAACCCGGTGACATCAGTTGTGTTCGACGGCAGAGGAATGCTTGCAACGGCAGCTAGATTAAAGACGTCACGCAAAATCCAACTTCTATTTCATACCTACGTAATGTTTGGTTTGGTAAAGAGTGGCTGTTGTCAATGCTGGTAATAAGTAATAAATCACTGAATGAATGAATGAATGAATGAATGAATGAATGAATGAATGAATGAATGAATGAATGAATGAATGAAAGTGTTCTAGACCGAATGGTAAATGCTTTTGCGACGCATATATCCATAGGCATGTATGTATATAAGTCGGACGCCTCTACAGCGAACGCCCCTGCAACAAAATTCTCGGTATAATGAAGAATTGATTATGTCCCGGCCCAATTTATAACTTTCAAGTGGATTCTGAACGCTTCTACAACGAACACCACTCCAACGAATTTGCTTGTACATAGAAGACATTGTGGCTTTTGCGCTAGAACGAAAGCCACGCGCCGGTGACGACACTGCCTTCAGCAGACTGCCACTGAGCTGCGCTAGCGCTAACGGAAACGGCAGCGGTGCACTTGACGAGTGTGACAATGTCAGCGTGTTAAACATTCCTGCTGCAATATTCTAGGAATCTTTAAATTCGTACGTGGCTTGTAACACAGCAGCAGGTGCGACGGCTGACAAATGAGGCGCCACAGTTCATGAATGCGTGATGATGCAATCGCAACTGGCGACCAATGACATCTTCAAAGCCATCTAGGGCAGAAAGGACGCGAATGTCAACGAAAGGAACAGTGATGAAGAGCCTGTGAACGAATTAATAATTTTGACGTCATGGGAGGCGACAGCAGGATTTGGCCATGTGTAGATTTGCCTTGCGTCGCTTCCGCGTTTCTCCGCGAAGCATACCTTGAACCTCGCCTCGTTAAGGTCGGCTGCAGTCGCACATTCTGTCAGAAGGAATGTGAGCAAGAAATCTACGAATTATTTCACTAGTCTACTTAATTCAGGAAAAAACAGATTTCCTCCTGCTCAACATACTTAGCTTGCTTTATTGTGAGCAGTATGGTGGGAGATCTTTATAACGAAGGGACCTATATAACGAAGGACTTTGCAGGTCCCAACCTATCGTTATACAGGCGTTTCACTGTATACCGGTAAATGCTTTTACAATGTGTATATCCTATGGGTCCTATTGTTTCTCAGATTTCGGTTACGATATGCTCGAAATGGGGGGTACGATATTTTGTCTCTGCTCCGCATATAATTTTCACCGACGTAGTTGTTTGCGTGACCGTGTAATGTGCGTTGGCTTTCCAAGTCCTGACTTTGGTGTGTGTTAATTCTTAATTTTAATAAGAAAGATTAGTGGTGGCGGGAGGGGTTTGTCAATAGACTACCCGCTCAAGAAGAGTCATGTCTACAATTAAAGTCTCGTAAAGCATAGTGTAGATTGCAGGCTCAAGCTTGAACATAACACCAAGGCTATTTATTATGGTGTTGATGTGCTCATACATTGTAGACTTGTCCGGAAACCCAGTTTGCTGAATGAATCCTTCATGCAAGCCTTTCGTTTGTGCTGTCTTTGGGACTCGTTCCGCTTAGCGGGAATAAACTCAACCTTGATAAGTGAAACTTATTAAGGCTAGATCAGGCTGGTGAGCGCCGTAGTCGGGAGTGTGCCAGGTTGTTCTGACTGAAACATGTTCTGGTGAAGAAAATGAATACACAAGGAAGACTTCGAATAAGAACCTGCACTCTTGCAGTAATCTTTGTAACGTGTATCTCGCAAGATGTGTGGGATGCATCGCAGAAAAGTAGAAATAGCGTGAAAGCTTACCGACGATCGAATGGGGACGCTTACGTCCGAAAGTCTAAGCTTGAGCTCTGATAGACGCTGTTGTACGCGGCTAGAAATTCATTTGGGCCACCTTGGATTCCTTTACAGGTATCGAAATGTTGGCAAACTAACAATGTATTTATTTATTTATTTATTTATTTATTTATTTATTTATTTATTTATTTATTTATTTGCATTTCGCGCCACTGCGCCCTCTGTTCATTAGCAAAGCTCCATAGACCCTCGGCCACCGCGGCAGGTGTCCACGCAAAGAAAGAAGCTTCGTTCAAGCTGCACCATGGATCGGAATCACTCTGCAACACGCTCGGCTTGGTTTGGTTTGGTGTTTACGGATATGGCTAAAGCCAATACGCTCGGATCGCGCCGGTAGAAGGCGGAGGGCTAGCAATATATCTCACGCACCGCTATTCATTCCACTAAACGGAACACTAAAGAAAACTATTAAATTAGATTGGAGTGTTAAGGTATTCTTCAATACCCATAGTGTCATTCATTGCGCTATATTGCATGCATTGGTTGATTATTAGAGGGAAAAGTAAACGACGATGATTTCGTGCCGTGATCCCGTGAGCTCGATACATCATAGTAACGTCCCGGATTTCAAAATATAGGCACTTATTTGAGCCGTTTCGGTGACGTAAAAATTCTTCAAACCTACTACGTTCTGGTTTTGGCTTAATGAGGCCAGAGTGTAGCCCATGTTCACCAACAAAAACTTAGCTAGGCTGGAGCGGACGCTTTCAAAATCAATGAATGTCGCGGGCCAGTTGGTGCGGGCAAGGCAGCGTCGTCACCTGTGTTTCGTTTTTGTGTCTTTTCTGGCTTGCCAATCATCGTCTCGCAGTAAGAGTAACCTTTTTAGCGTTTTAGAAGGGGTCTTTACTAAAGCAACTCGAATAGATTTTCTCTTTGGCGCTTCTTTCTGCTCTCAATACAAACTCCGTGAATGACTTATTCCTCCCCATACGTTGATACATGTACTTGACCTTTTAGAGCACTTCCAGTCACACTAACAGCTTCGCTGTATTAGCTTCCATTCCAAATGTAGAAGCAATCTGAAAATTTTGCAACATATTTATTCTCTACAGGCACAAGCTGTCCGTGCCATTATAAATGAAGATTAATTTCCAAATTTCTCTTTGCCCAGCTTTTCCTTCCACTATCAGCATTCGCAGAAATTTACCGAAGACTTCAATTAATAAAAAGCGGAGCACGCACTCACAAACAATACTTAAACAAGATTTTAGTTTATTGGGATATTGAACAAGTGAAACATTAGGGCAACTTAAAAGAAATCCCTCATGTGTAGGCGACAGAACCCTGGCAATGAAAAATTGGAGCATGTGGGTGAGGGAAACTTTATCATCACTGGGAACCGCAGGGGAAGGGGCAGGAGGAAATGGTCCCCGATGCAACCCCTCACCGCTTTCCCCATAGTAGGTGCCCGGGGTTAAGATGTAGATGTACTTGTTTGGGTAATACGACGTACATGCAGAGAAACGCTGTATAGCGTAACCACTTTGGAATACAGCATGAATGTACAAGGCTCAACTACTGATAGGATCAACAAGTAAAAAAATAATGAAATAAAACCACCCGAGTTGACAAAGATAGGCATAGATCAGCTGCGGAGCTTCAAGCGATAGAATTCCACAGTGCAAGTGATGCAGTCTGCATAGGCGAGAGGGGCTTGGTTACGAGACCACCAGAAATTTCTTGAATAAACGCCAGTGAAGCTGAGTGACCTGTAGTTGATTATGCACGGATGATTAGTGCACGGACTCATCTAATATTCGGGTTTCTGGCTTCCTACTTTCTTGTGGCTCTGTTTATTAAGCTTAATCTACCTTCGTAGTACTAAATTTCAAAGCAATCTACGCGTACTGTTCTAAATGCAGAAGGCAATATGACTGCGCGAACACGCACAATCGCTACTAATTGCAGCGGCACCATCTGAAGAGGTGGCCAGGTCGAAACGCTCCAAGCGTTTTATCGCGCTAGCATATCCGAGAGAAATAATTTTGGTTGTTCATGCCCCTTTGTCGACGCATGCCTCAGTGGTGTAATGATCTCGAAATCTGGCTTCTGTGGTATCCTGCGTTCGAATCCTGCTGTCGGATAACTTTATTAATATTTATTTCGTTATATATAAGGTGGTTATTTGTTGACAATCATGATCTTACAAAATCACCAAGCCGTACAAAGCCCGAAGGACAAACTTTAGGCAAATCCTTGGACTAACCTGCCTATGCATCCTATGCCTACCAATTCTGGCTGAACCAGCCTGCTTGTAGAAACTAGCGCCAGAGCTCCATCTACTTTTATTTTATTATTCTTTATTTCTTATTTTTATTTAGATATACTGTTATCATGCGTAGCATGATATTGCAGCGCATACATATTTTCAAGCAGTTGAAGTAAACATTTTAGAAGCAACAAAAGAAACAAAAACAACCAACATAGAAAACGCAATATCAGGAAGAAATAGTGATTAATGAGCATAATTAGGCAATCCGTCGGCTAGTTCATGGTTTGATAACTCGCGGAATAACCCCTCAAGGCCATTCCAAGTCGCAATCGCATGCGGAAAAAAGGAAAGGGTAATACAGTCAGTCGATGAATTCAAAGGAACAATGTTAAAACGATCACTTCTTTTCTTGGTCGAGAAGAAGGGTTAGTGAAAACAATAGCTGATTTGATATAGGTTTTCCCGTGGGCGATTTCATGTAGCACAACAATACGGTCACAAATACGTCTATGGGCCAAATGTTTTAGTAGCAGTGTATTAGTATGTGATGTCGCTGAGAAATGGCAGACATAACGATTATATATAAATGTAATTGCTTTTTCTCTCAGTAGTGTTTATATCTTTGAAATTATGGGGTGACCACACAACCAATGTGTACTCAAGTAGAGGCCTTATTAGGTATCTGTATGCCCCTAATTTACATTCCCAAGTTTCATCTCGTAAGTTTCTTTTAAGGTATAGCCCAATTTTCTCAACGCTTTATTCCTTACGCATATAATGTGAGCATGCCATGTGATAAATTCTATGGGGTACACCTTTTTCGCTCAGGCAGTACGTTCCTGGATATAAGACAAACGTTATAATAGGAAATTTTATATGTGCAACCTGCGTGTTTGGGGTGTCCTTCGTCAAGTATGTCTGCTTTTCGTTCCTCGCGTTTGTGATAATATCATGTAGAAAAAAATGAGTCCAACGATTACGATACTCCCTAATGCAAAATTTGAGTGCAGATCAACGTGTATTTTCATTTCGCGCTATATTCTCGCAAAGAATTCAAGACCGAAATCACCGCCCCGACAGGCAGTGGCCTTGTGCCGTCAGTGCCTTCTCAGAGTGCGGGGCAGTATGGGAACGCCGGCATGATAAGCGGCAACTAAACTAACTGCGTATGAATACGACGACGAACGCGTGAGCAGTGGCACGCAAAACGACTGCAGCTTGGTAGAACTCTTCCTCCCGCGTTGCTCGGTTCTGGCTTCTACTGCTTAGGGGGCTTAGGTAAAGCATCAGGTTGTATTTTCTTTGTTCCAGCTTGCTATCTTACGTTACTCTTTTTTCTCTCTCTCTCTATCTTATGTGTTTTGTAGTTAGCCTTGCTTGATGTCTGTATCATCACCTGGCTACAGGGCTTCCCCGTGGTCAGCCTCGGTAGCTCCTCAGGAGCTGCCGCTTGAGTTTTTTTCTTCGCAGTGGAACCGGCAACGTTCCTGTGGCCGTGGTGCCTACCGACGGCGGTATGATGAATATGAAAAATCCAAATACGATTCAGATGGAATTGCAAAAGAGTTCAGATCACTTACGACAGATCACTGAGTCCGGCAGTTCGGCAGAGTGGGTATATTATGCTCTCGCCACACCAGACCTGTGCCAAGGAACTGCCAAATTGCTCGACATTCGCTTCGCATCCGGTGAGCTGTTTCGTACCGCCACATCTCGCATGCTCAAGAGGAATCGTACGAGGGTTCGACGTCTGTTTAACCCGTGAAGAGATTATGTAGCGGGAGCTACAGTCGCCGAGATTGAGCAGTTTCGCGTGGCTCCTGGAGAGCCGTGCTGCGCATGCGCGAAGAGCAGTGACGCCAGACAGCGCACAGCTGGCGCGCCGGAGACGCCGCCGCGCGCGCCTCGCCTGTCTGCGAATTCCAGAGGAGTGACGTCATAACCACGTACTGGCGTATATAACCACGGACTGACGTATAACCACGCACTGGCGCCGGCGCGAACCCAGCGGTGGGCTTCCGTTGCGCAGTAGCCAAGTCTGACGCTGCGCCGGAGCCGCTTGATAACGCCTCTCATTTTGTGCGCATGCGCAGACGTATCAGTAGGGGTGTATATATAGCGGGACGTTTGGCAGTGTGGTATAGCCATGGAGAAGAAGAGCGAAATTGCTGCTCATCGGATCCCGAAGTAGTTGCCTGACAATTGGCGGTTGAACGTAGGAAGAACGAACACAATGAGGCTAGACGGGCTGCGGAGACACGGGACCAAAGGGAGGAACGTCTAGCAAAGCGACGTCGCCAGGAGGCTGAGCGACGTGCCTCAGCTCACGCTACGTATTTCCTGGCATAGCCGAGCTAAGCCACTGCTTGTTCTTTTTAGACATGTTCTCGGTGGCTGGAGTCATCTCCGTTTGCCGGTGTAGCCATGTCATTGACAATAAGAATATCCCAACAGAGGCAGACATAATTACATGTGCTGGGACGTTGTGGCTGACAGAAATTAAGGTCTGGCCCCTAATTTACAAGGTAGAAGCTCTCGCTCCATGCATTCTACAATGTAACAAATGTTGTCGATTCGGTGACAGCGTGAAGGGCGGCAGATCTGCACCCCGCCGCCGTGCTTGCGGGGACAGCCACAATTTTAGTGATTGTTCCTCCAATGAAGAGAAATGTTGTCTCTGCAGTGGTGGTCACCCCGCCACCTACTCGAGTTGTCCTGCCAGATCACAGGAAATTCAAATTATAGAAGCAATTGAGAGGAGACGTTGCTCACGCCGGGATGCTGTTGCTGAGGTCCAGGGAAGATCTGAGGGATATGCAGGAGTGACAGCCAGTCAGTAAATGGTGGCCGACTCAGCCCTTTCCGATTCTTTTGCGATAGCGGTCGAAAAGGCGTTGTAAAAAGCTTTGGAACGACTGTCAGAGACTCTAGCTCAAGTGTTGACATCAGAAATGATTCAGTTTTTCAGTTTGTTAGCGAGATCTAATGCTAGCTTGCAGATTCTTACTCATACCCTAACATGAAACGCCGAACAGCTAATGGATCCTTTATCAGTTATTGTCGAAAACGCAGAAAATGCAAGGCCATAATCTTCAACTCAGCAGACCGACAAAGGATTCTTCTCTGGGTGAGTGTCAGAAAACAACCAGGATGTAAAAATGGATCTCCCGATGCTTAAACGCACAAGATCACCTAATGATAACTCAACGATCTCTGTCCCGCACTCAAAAACCAAAAAGTTTGTGAAAGTCTTTCCAAGTCAGATTCTAATCCTAATTCTTCCAGCTCTGTCCCTCAATCAAAACCCGCAGAGTAAAGAAAGTCTTTCCAAGAAATATTTGTTAAAAGACAGTATATTATAGGAAGCAGTTTCTAAAGTAAGCGTTCGTTAATCATAGGTTATTTAAAGGTATTACAGTGGTATTGCCATTCCATTATTTTTGCACATATATATTTTTGTTCAAAACTTTCTCCCGACATTATTCCTTTGCAGGAGACTTGGCTCTCCAATGGCCAAGATTTTCATATAAGAAATTATCGTTTATTTCGATTGGACCATCCATCGAGAAGCGGAGGAATTGCTTTCTTGATAACAACTAAATATGCCACAAAGTAAAAATATCCTACCAGTATATGTCTACGGAGTGTGAGGTACTAGCAATAGATGTAACTATTCCTGGTTGTTCTCCATTTTCCTTAGTTGATACATATTTTCCCACAGGTGTTCGAGATATTCGTTTCCATGATAGCGTACGTTGTCAAATCTTGTAGGAAAGAAATTGTGATAGCCGGAGACTTTAGTTCGCATCATGCGTCTTGGGGTTTCAAAACGCACTCATGTGGAAAACGATTGTCGGACTGGGCAGTTAATCAAAGTTATTGTTGCTTTCGCTACGCTACGTTTATTCAGTCTTTCTGAATCAGCATTGAATCTAACATTTGCCAGTTCGGGGATTTCCATCACTTCCTGGTCTACTGTCGGCTCAGCCTTAAATAGTGGCCATCTACCTATTGGGTTTGATATTGTATGCACTGTTATTCCCCTAGAGTCTCCGGCGCGGACTTGTGTCAATTACCAGAAATTTCAGAGTGTCTTGAAAACGGTCCTCAACTCCCAGATAACAGTACCCAATGACAGCAAAGCCATGAGACTTTCCTCTGTATTAAAAAGTTCATTTAAAAAGTCTCACCTTAATGTTAACTTAAGAAGAAAGTACTACCTCTCCTTGGTGGAATTCAGAGTGCACGCGAGATTATAAACGACGAAAAGCCACGTGGAAGAAATTACTTTACAATCAGTGTCTGAGTAACTCTATTGATTATAGGTTCAGAGCTGCTGTGTTCAAGAGAACAGTATTCGAATGCCAAATACGAGTATGACGAAGAACATCAAGACTTCCTCTCTAAGCCCAGCAACAAAAAAGCTCTGTTCAGATTCGTTCGATATAGAAAATTCATATCGACACCAGCGAATATAGAGTCGATAATTCTTTCACCACGCTAGATAACTTATTCTTTAGAATTCACAGGAAAGAGCTTAGCGCAACGCTTAGCATCACGTTTGCCGAATGGGCCATTAAGGCCTCCCA
Source organism: Dermacentor variabilis (assembly GCF_050947875.1). Lineage (NCBI taxonomy): Eukaryota > Metazoa > Arthropoda > Arachnida > Ixodida > Ixodidae > Dermacentor > Dermacentor variabilis. The sequence continues at coordinate 210,982,367 of NC_134568.1, forward strand.
TCGCAGATTACTTTCTGGAAGTCACAGTGTCAGAGCTCTCTAATGTCCTCAGATCTCTGCCTGCCTCAGCTCCAGGTCCTGACGGCATTTCCAATGCCATGCTAAAAATGTTGTTTGCAATGTCTTCTGTCTATCTTCGGAACACAATGAATTATTCTCTAAAGAATGCTTGGATTCCACCAGAATGGAGGACAGCCAAAATTATTCTGCTGCTTAAAAAACCAGGCGCTGGCTACAACCGTGACAACACTAGACGTACATCTGTTAGATCAAATTTGGTAAAATGAATTGAAATAGCTTTATATGAGCGTATGATGGATCATATATCTGAAAAATTCGTTACTGAGCCCAAGTGAAATACGCTTCCGGTCCGGTCTCTCCATGTTGTGTGCGCATGTAGATTTGGAAAGCCGCGTCGCTCTTGCGCAGCATAGAAAAGAAGTTAGTGCTTTAGTGACTCTTGACATAGCGAAAGCTTATAACAGCGTTGAGTACTCTCTACTGCTGGACAGATTACAGTCCTACAATTATCCGAGATATATAAGGGTATCGATTTTTGAATTTCTAAGAAACAGAAAATTTAATTGCTTTCAAAACGACTTTTCATTAAGAAATTTTGATCAGGGGGCTGTTCTGTCTTTTGTACTATTTAAACTATTGATGAGTTCAGTAACACTGCACCAGGATGTGAATCTTCATGTCAGTGCAGACGACATCACATTTTTGGCGACAGCAAGAGACATCAATTCCCTTCGCCTGTCTTTGTACGTACCTCTGAACGTACCTCTGTACTCTAGAGACGCGGCATCACAACTGCATCTGTCACCAAGCGTAAACAAAAGTGCACTGCTTGTTTTTCCGCTTTCCGGGCCAATACACTTATTAGTATATGATCAGAGAACCATTCCACAGGTAGAGTCGCTTAAATACCTGGGTATCAAATATGACGGATAACTTATCTGCCAATCTCACATAGAAAATATTGCAACGAAGGGGACACGAGTCATAGGTTTACTACGTAGAATCAGTAACCGGCGTTCTGGTATGCGAAGTGACACACTAATTGTGATTTATCGTATGCATGTACGACCGGTTCTAGAATTTGGCTGTGGTTTGTTCTCCGGAAATGGAAAATATAAAATAAGACCACTTGTTCTTTTAAGAAGAGAAGTTCTTCGACTGTGTTTAGGTCTGCCTAAATTCGTTGTTAATAATGTATTATACCAGGAAGCGCGCTTACGTGCTCTTCACACGCAATTCCACGTGCTTACGATGCAAACCTACTTAATAATAACTTATGAATATTCTCTACGACGTAGAGAATATGCATTAATTAGTGAACCAAATTCATTTTTTGAAAACACGTGGTCACGGTTGCATACCCCACAGGTTGTATTTGTGCACGCATAATTCGCACCTTTAAATGTTCGCCTTCGGGAAATCATTCCCCTTGATAGGTCTCCAGGGTCGCTCAAAATTGAATTTCCAAACTTTTTCCAAACAATGCGAAATTTCTGCCCCCAACATATTTCAATGACCATTTACAAGAATATTAGGCCCGTTTGCCAATAAACGTACTAGCGACTGATGCTCCTCGTGTGAAGAGAAGGCAGGCGTGGGAATGTACTCACCATCCCTCGATTATTCTTTTTCACTTCGCCTACCAGATTACACATCAATTTTTCAGGCCGAACTTTTGGCAATAGTTCTTTACTTGCGGATATTACCCCTTCATACTACAAAAGTTATTATCGTCAGAGATTCTCTATCTGTATGCAGCACACCTAATGCGTCTACAAAGTCGACAGCATTGAACACGTTTTACACATTACCTCTGCCTCACTTAACTTTAGTTCATTTAGTATGGGTCCCAGGATACCAAAACATTCGTATTAATGAAAGAGCCGATTGCTTAGCACAAGCTTCGTCGACAGGTCCGGTGATATCTGTGCTGCCGGCAACTGCGCACATCACTGCAGCCAGATATAGGCAGTTTTCGTTGACCGAAGACAAAAAAAGCCCTGTGATTAGCAAAATCTACAGATTTTAGGCACCTAAATTATCCTTGGAACCGACAATAGTGACCTAACCGGCAATCCGAAGATTCATTTACAAGGCTGCGTTGCCGTATTCCAACACTTCATTGTTACTTGCACAGATGTGGTCTGGCGGTATCCCGTTTATGCTACCTCTGCAATGCATGAGGTAGAATCCATAGATTATTTTTTATTATCGTGTCGGCGGTTTTCTACTCATCGAAAACGATGTGTAGAAATTCCTCTTCAAAATCTAGGATTGCCTTTAAGCAGCGCTGTTATACTCTCCCTTGGACCAACGGTATTATGATACAGCCACAGGAACGTTTACCAAGCCATTTATAATTTCCTATGTGACACAATAAGACTGCCTTAATAATATTTCGTAGTTTCCACAATTGATTTATTTCTACTTCAATTTAGAAAATTCAAAAAGTAGAAGCACAAATTCATAGTCAGTATCTTATTATTTAATTATTCAAAATTTAACTTCCTCATGTTTAAGTAGATCCTTTACTTTACGTATTACATTAACTAGTTTTGTTAGTATTCCTATCAAGGCAAGACTGACTATCATATTGATCACTACTTTCTCACATGTATTAACAGTGTATTTATCATCTTCGCTTATTCGTTAATTTTCCTTTTATTGTGTTATTAATTTGTTCAGCAATATATTTTGTTCTTCAATCGTATTACCACACTATTCGTGGCCTATCCCCCATAATGGGTTTGTGCCATTAATTGAGGCTTCATCATCATCATCATCATCATCATCATCAACGAGTACGCACGCGCGGTTACGCCATGGGATGCCGACGCTCAAACCAGGAACGGGCGCCTAAGAGTTGCGCTCTGAAAATGGCCTTTCACGTCTTTATATCACTGTCATCATCGTCATCATCCAAAGCAACGAAGAGGCTGTTCGAAATAAAAAAGACGAAGGCGTTCGATGCACGGGCAACGGCCACGAGCTCTGGCACGTTCAGTCGCCGCCATTGCTTGCAAAAGTCAGACGTATAGTTCCGGGTCTGATCGCCGTCATTTCGCTCGACACCAGTAGGTACCGAAACCCTGGACCCTCACGTCCACTGAGCAAGGCACGATGCAGGATGCGGCCCGACTCCGTTCCAAGAACTTTCACAGCGTCCAACCTGGAAGCAGTCGACCTCCGGGGTCGATGATGCTGATGGACATGAGGCGACAGCGACGTTCCAAAGAAAGCGTCTGCGATGTGGGACCATGGAGCAGCCGCAAGCGCAAGTGCGCCACGTGCTTCGTCGGCAACTACACCATCCAGTGCCTGCCAGTCAACGAACTCTTTTCGTACCTGCGCTACCATTGGAGCATTCTGCGCCATCGCCCGGTGAACCACGACATGTCGTGCATAATCAGCACGGCCAACGGCTACTTGCTTAACGCGGAGCTCCCTGTCTGGAACGAGTTTCTGTCGGTCATGAACTTCGAGCTACGCGAAGTCAGTCCAGGAGACCTGGCCCTGGCGGGCCTGTGGGGTTGCCTGGTTTCCGACGCCTCCAACATGCAACGCCGCTACTCATTCGTGCTAGACCATTGGTTCCTCATGAAGCACTGCTGCATCACGTTCGTGAAGCTGTACAAGTTACACATCTCCCAAAATCATTACCTTTTCCTGGACGGCTTCTGGCTGAGCTGCAAGCTGGTAAACGTCAAGCATCGCAGCTACCGCTCGGACGACTACCTGCCCAAGGACTTCGTCGACGCGTGCCGTTCCGCGGTGTGCACACTCGACACGCTGGAGATCATTGGCGTGCGCTTCCTGAGCGTCGGCTTGTACGTGCTTCGCGAGATGCTCAGCAGGTGCAGAAGCAGCGACCGCCTGCGCAAGTTCGCCGCGTACCTGGTCAGCCGATATCCCACCTTATGCCTGCCGGTCAACCAGCTATTTTCGAACCTGCGCTACCTGCGAAGCATCCTGAGCCATCGCCGGGTGAACCACGACGACTGCCGCACGGCCAGCGAGGCCAACGTCTGCTTCCTTCTGGCGCAGCTGTCCCTGTGGAACAAATTCCTGTGGGTCAAGTTTGAGCTACGCCCACGTCGTGCAGGAGCGCCGGTCTTAGCGTGTCTGCACGGAAACGTGGGCCCCAGTGTCTTCCAACATGCAGCGCAGGCACTCGTTCGTGGGAGTGCACCGGGTGCTCATGGAGCTGTGCTCTTTCTAGTTCTTCGAGGTATGCGTGCCAGAAATCTCGCAAAACCACTTCCTGTTCCGGGACGGCCTCTAGTTGAGCCGCAAGGTGTGCCACTACCTGGTGGAAGACTACTCATCCAGGTACCTCACCGAAACGCTCCACTCCCCGGTGACGACGCTCGACACGCTGGCGGGCGTGAGTATAGCTTCTCGAATTTCAGTGTGCAGCTCCGTGCTGTGCGAGCTACACGCCAAGTGCAAAGCTGTGCTCGCGCCCACGGTCATCGAGAACTGGATCTACGTGCCCCAGGCCGAGACACCGTGGTGCGCTGATGTGACGTGTTCCGCGTGCAGCGCCAGATCCACGTCCACGAGCTCTTCGCTACGGTCGACTCCAGATACGCTCGCGACGATATTGTGTTTCGCAGCACAGTGATCGAAGAGCTCGAAGTGAGCAACTGGCCACCGGGCACATAAGTGCGACAGCAAGATTTCGCGGCGCTGCTCACTGCGTCGCCGACCAAGGCACGTTGCTCGAGACTGTTCGAGATCTAGAACTTCGAATTGAACTAACGGGATCTTTTCTAGTGCATTTATATGGTTTTGGCGATGGGAAAATTAAAAGTGCGCCATTTCATTCCAACTTTTGTCGCTGATAATTCGTGTTTTCAGAGAAATAATTCACAGATGGGGTTAATGAAGAGTAATCTGGCAGTCTCTAATAATAATAATCATAATAATAATAATAATAATAAATGTGTCACACCGCCTTTGAAGACTAGGCATCCCGATCATGTGGCATCGCACGCACCTTTTAAGGCGAGTGTAGTTCCCCATGCAGATTGAGCTGCGCGATAATATAGGTGCGTGTGGGAGGCATCCCATACCTCTTCAACCTAACTTTCCAGGCGGTCGTTGTCTAGAATTCTCGGCATATGACCATGTGCTGATATCTGGAGAGAAGGTTTCAGGTAGCGTGGACGTTAATTACCGTCTGATAGCAGCCGTTTCGACTCGAAGCGGTCGATGTGTACGATTAGTTTGAGTACGATGTGTACAAACGTTGAAACACATTTCTGCTTTCTGTATTCTTTCTTCTCCGTCGATCAAGACTAGCTTGTCCGTTCTACGCCACAGTATTGCCGTTACTGTCTTCATATACAGCCTTAATACTTGCTTGCGTGAGCTTCTTCGAACAACAGGGCACTCTTTGAAGCGGCAACCATCCGATCGCACTTCGCTTGCTTTATTGTACTTTGCCGCACCTTATTTGGCATTCAATGCACAATTATCTATGATAAGGGCATCCGCAGACGAATTTCGGGTAGTGCTTCGTGATCGTCATTACCTTTAGGATTCGCGCACATTGCGAGCCGCATTTGCACTGATTTTCCTTTGTAAGAGTTTTCTCGTTCGCAGATCGGCTTTGGCTAATATCTGCAGTCTAGAGTACTCGGCTATGTCCGCAGTGTTGTTGTGTCATACACTCTTCGGTTGATCATTTTCAAGTTTTATGGAATTTTCCAAACTCGCCTGTTGCAGATAACATAATTGTAGTCTTGGAGCCGGATTATTCACAGAGGCGGGCATTACTTGTATGAGATATCTAAGCGCATATTCAACGAAACAAAGAAAATTCACTAAACTTTTTAATTAATTACCCTTGGGCACTTATTGCAATTTTCCAATTGACAAGCGTTTGTAACGCACGTTTAAGCGGAATGAATTCAGAGAACACCACCAGTTTGGAGGTATCCCCCATCAAGCTCACTGTAAAAATTTACTGTTGTTGCAATTCCTTTTTTAACAAAACGCCCTTTCATGCACTGAAGCACAAAAGTAACTGGAACGCTCATGCATTTCTTTCCACACTTTGGGAAATGATATCCCCAAAGTGGTGTCATTCTGGAAATTAATTGCAATTGTACACGTCTTGCAAGCTCACCCGCTACAATTCGTAAATTTCCATATGTGCCGTAAAGCAATTCAGAAGTTAGTCAGTTATTTTTTATGAATTAGTTGAATATGTGTTTCGAAGTCTTCTGTTCATCATCTCCGCTTTTATGAATAACCCAATTCGATGACAAGAACTATGCCATCTACCACAGGCGATTTTTAAAAATTCTAATCTGAACCTGATTTCGGAGCGAGAAGGCGCCATATTTGTGTCTCCAGACGTTTCCTGTATGATTTCGCGACGCCACTTGCCCGACCTCTCTTGCCTGAGCGCAGCCATGTGCTATGATGGACCTGCTTTCCTCACGGAGCACTCGTTTTGCGATCAACTATTGACGGGCAGAACCAGATTTCATAGCACTCCCAAGCTCTGCCTCGCTCATAGTTGCTGCCCTTCTGATGCTCTACTAATCGGTAAGTGTAACACTGTGGAGTATGAGTCAGTAGCACCTACGAGTACTTGTATCACCTCCGCTTTTGCCTCTTTTCCCCCTCTCCCTTTTTCCTTCTTGCTTCCCCACGTCTCATGAACAGTAGCACATCCAGATACGCAGTGGACTAAGGCGTGGCCTGCGCTCGGGTCAGCGTAATTAAACGCGTGAAGGGCGCACTCCCTCCGCCTAGACTTGTGGCAAGCACATGGACGATTGTGGAGGCACGCGGTTGACTTGGTGAGTGCGGTGTTGATCGTGTTGTTTGTCACTTGCTAAATAATGGTGGTGTTTCAGCAGTTATTTACGACGTATCTTGTCGGAATGCGCTAATTTTACCGAGCAGCATTGTTTCACGGGAAATAAATCAGGACGAGTGTTGTTTTTCTGATCATCACCCAATACGCAGTGGTCGAAGACGTTACCATGCACACGGGTGTCTGCCTCGTTATGCGTTCACTAGACAAGCAGAATCAACGTGTCCTTTATAGGACTGGTAAATGCACATTGCAGCATTCAATACACTGAATCAGATGTGCTTGAGAAAGTGTTATCCGTATATTCTAAGACAGATAGCGCTATACCATTCTTTATTTTCATTTTTATTGTGAACAGAGTTTTTAAGATATACCAGTGGCATATAGCACAACGCTACTAAATCTGGATTTCTCTCAGACTCCGACATTGCTTATGTGAAAGCTAAATCAATTTGTCAATCAAAAGAATTATCGCTAATTAACTTTTCAACTTTTTTTATTTCACGGCACACATTACATTAACGAATTTTAGGCGATGACTTCGAAAGTCATATCCACTTGAAATGAATTCTGACGATGACATGAGTATCGAGATGCGCGTTCCCAAATTTTGCGACGGAACGCATTGGTGTTCCAGTAACTTTCGAGTTCCCTGCATTAAAATTCGACTTGTTAAATGAGGAAGTTGAACAACAGGGAAGTTCTGCCGAAAGTTTGACTACGCTTGTCTCAAAACTAATACTAGTTCAAAAATTCGTTCTAAGTAGATGCGCTCGTTTTCATTTTTGATAGTTTATGTTTTACATATTGATGACCAGTCGTCCTTTATGTTATGGGAAACTGATCGTGTCAAAGAACAGATTATTACGAAGCCCCCTATATACTGCGACGTCTCTCATGGCACAGATAAGATCTTGTGGGCTTAAGTAACCAATCACGCATGTCGTTTGAAAATCGGAGAGAGATAGCGCTAACTCCACAGCGTCATGGCGCTCAGTTATAAACACACGCGACGCCAATTTAGCGACGCGGTACGCTCATTTGCGACTAAACAAGCGCGAAAGAGGCTCACATCAAGTGAGGAACAGGTTACGCTGCCGCCTATGGGAGTGCGGTAACGTCAGTGCGAGCTTACACAGGACACGTGAACCGTGACACGGTGTTATGTTGGGGCGAGCAATCCGGGCGTGACTTGAGTATGACGCGGGTGACGAGATAGCTGCTTGTGGTTCTCCACTCGAGAACGGCCCCACCTTGTGCCATATTTCACATGCACGCTCTTAACAGCAGGTATAGCATCTCGTAGCTTCTGCTGACCGTGGATAAAGACTTTTGCGTGGCATATTCTACGACGTCTTACAGTTATGATTCGTATGATTATTGTGCCCATACATCTCAGTGATAACACAGACAAAGATTATCCTGAGGGGCGGAGGGTATGATAAGTAGATGAGGGGGTAACGGGGGAAAGTTAAAAAAATTAATCTCGCGATTTTACGCGCCAAAACCACGATGTAATTATGAGGCACGCCGCAGCGACTCCTGATCAACTGTGACTGCCGAGGTCGGGGCTCTTTAACGAGCAGCCAATGCACGGTGCACGGGCACATTTGCATTTCGTCTCTACAGAGGCGAAGTTAAAGGACATCATTCTCACAATACACTTAACTTGCAAGTCAGAACTCTCAATTTATCTGCTGTCGTTCACGGGCCACCAGGTGCTAGGATACCCGTGACGTGTGTGACAACAGAGGCTACGCTATATTACTCCGGAATAATCAAGTCGATAGCAAGATCTGTACAGTGAAATGATCCCACCCATTGCTCTATTCTACATCAGCATTGTCTTCTGATGTTCTAACACAGACAACGTGTTTATCCGACTTCTCCATTGCACGACATGCATACATACTCTGCACTGATTGGTTGAACGCAAAAAATACCGCCGAATAGCTTTGATATATTTAGTTAAGCTCATGGATATTACACCAGACACTACTGCTTCCTGATGGGTCATATGCAGAGAACGGAAGTTTAGTCAAAATGCCTGTTTTCACCTTACATCATTATTGTGTCTATGTGACATATAGCATATAGCTTGTAACCTAGGCAACTTGCCTCATTATGCTTTATAGAAAAATATAAAGTGAATTTTATATACCAGATGTTTAGTGGGCTGTTTTCCTAAGAAAGCCATAATTTGTGTTCGGATGCACAGCGGAAGCTCTTACTAATTAAGGCTAAAGCTGCATAAACGCCAGTATTTGGCACCTATATATTATATGCCTTAAGTAACACCTTTAATGCCTATGATTGACCCTTGAACAGCATTTTTAGTGCCTTAACACCCTGTCGCCAATTATCAGATAACTGGCAAAATATAATTCAATCAACATTTGTACAAAATGTCATTGTAGCTGTTCGTCTATTTTGATCGAGCACACCCTGAGCCTGCAGGAGCTAAAAGCAAGCACAAACTAAACTACGAAGAAAACAAAATAGAACGTGATTATTCCCATCAATGCTTCTTTTGAAACGCGGTGACATCAGTGGTCTTCGATGGCATAAGAATGCTTACAACGGCAGCAAGATTAAACACGCCACGCAGAATGCAACTTCAGTTCATACCTACATAATGCTTGGTTTGGTGATGAATGGTCGTTAGGAATGCTGGCAATAAATAAAAAATAATAAATAAATAAATTAATTACTTAATTAAAGTGTGCTCGACCGAATAATCAAAGCTTTTAGGATGTATTGACCCTCTTCTCGGCGATACCGTGGCCGCTGCCATGTTTGATCGCGTGGTGATGCGTCCATTGCTTGCCTCAACTGCCTCCGTTGCCTCCGCGTTTACAATGGGTTTGCATGACGCCGGTGCGGCTTACCAAACCTCTGTTTGCAGCGATATCGTAGACGGTGACTTGGTGGACGACACGAATCTTTGGCCACATCTTCAGAGAAGATGCAAAAGCACTTTTCAGGATGATTAGGCTATACCGAATGGGGACGCTTACGTCCAAAAGTCTAAGCTTGAACTCCGATAGACACTGTTGTACGCGGCTAGGAATTCATTTGGACCACCTTGGATTCCTTTACACGTATCGAAATGTCGGCAAACTAACAATTTATTTATTTATTTATTTATTTATTTATTTATTTATTTATTTATTTGCATTTCGCGCCACCGTGCCCTTGTGCTCAGCAGCAAAGCTCCATAGACCCTCAGCCACCGGGGCAGGTGTCGACGCAAAGAAAGAAGCTTCGTTCAAGCAGCACGATGGCTCGGAATCACTCTGCAACACGCTCGGCTTGGTTTCGTTTGCTGCCTACGGATATGGCTCAACCCAATTAACCCCGAGAACGACCTAGAGGGGCGCTGCGAGCGGCGCTCGCGTGACGTAAGGGCACGGACTCGCGCCTGTCGTAGGCGGAAAGATTCTTCTTTCGGCTTTGTAGTGATCGACAATTTCCCTGTACGTGATCATGCTATCTTTTATCCCTGGAACTGGCTGCTCTCGCATTTGGCGACGCCTCCAGGGAAACAATTATACATCACCACATTGGATCTACTTAACACAGACGAGGGACTATAACGACGCCCTCTGCAAAATTTGTAAGCAAAAAGGTACGCTAGACCATATAATATGGGAGTGTGCTGGCTCCCCAGGGGCCAAGAAAACATTGACAATAGAGAAGCCTGGGAGGCCTTGCTCCAGAGCGAGGCTGAAGAGGACCAGCGTCGAGCAATCCGCCTGGCCATTGAGGCCGTGGAGACTCACCGTCCTCAACGCGCGGGGACTGCTTCGTCCTCCCCCCCCCCTACCTACGTGTAGGTTAAGAGGCGGGCACCCCAGCTCGGTGGAATAATAAAGTTTTCAATCAATCAATCAATCGCGCCTGTCGTCTGCTCCACTTCGGGTGGTGCCTGGACGCCTTCTGCAGTGTTTCCGTTTGTTCGCTCTCGTTCTCTATGCTTGTATGCTTATGACGGGCCTCTCAAATGTATCTTTTACGAAGTCTCCATTCGCGAAAATGTAATCAAGGTGCTTATTTCCTGTACAACAATATATTTCTCAAAGCAACGCTATAGTGCCACTCACACGCCGTGGTTACTCAGTGGCTATGGTGTTGGGCTGCTGAGCACGAGGTCGCGGGATCGAATCCCGGCCACGGCGGCCACATTTCGATGGAGGAGAAATGCGAAAACACCCGTGTACTTAGATTTAGGTGCACGCTAAAGAACCCCAGATGGTCGAAATGTCCGGAGACCTCCACTACGGCGTGCCTCATCAGAAAGTGATTTGGGCAGGTAAAACCCCATAATTCTTTATAGCGCCACTCGAGGGAGCTCAGACCAGTCCATTAGAGATTTTTCATGAGCGGATCTACACTTTGCAGCGGTAGCTCACGTGAATAATAATAGCATAGAAGCAAAAGCACAGCACATAAGAATCCAATTAGGATTTCATACCCACCATGGTGCAACATGCTTGTCACAATCAAACGCTGGCTATATTTGACTTGTACAACATTTATCTTGATGTTAACCCACTAAAATATGTTTGCTGACGGCGAGTAGTTCATGGTATAATATCGAATTCTTCTATTTCTTCACAGAAACGCTCGGCAGTAACACGACGACTTAACTAACACTACACTTTAGATTCTGCCAGCAAGACTTGCGTTTTTAACTGCTTCTGAAAAGGCCGTTCTGCACCGGTTAAACTTAAGTGGGGTTAATTTGAAGCAAAGCTGATTGAGGCTTACAGCTCTTTGCAGCACACGGAAAGGAATGTACCAATATTTATTCCCTTTCCATGGTGCACGTTCAGCTCACTTGAGCAATTTACTGGTGCTTATTGCTTGAGAAACAGACATGATGAACCTCTTTGGAGAACTGAAACTAGTTGCTCGGGCCAAATATTGAAGTGAAATATTTGTTTTGTACCATTTCGCTGCAGCCAGCAAGAAGCCGAAGCCTCATTCATTAGTAGTGTGGCACATATATCATTGTCCCCAGTGGAGGTCAAAAGTCAAGTGAATTCGTGTGAGTATGAGGCGGGTATGCGAGGTTGTCTTGTACGTACTGACGAAGGGAATAGTTTTCACCGTGTATAAATAAACAACGCAGGATCGAGACACGGGGAGGCAGAATTTGTTTGAATTTTCCATTTCAAGGGAGCCTAAGCTGTGCTGTAGTGCCTCGAGTATGCTATAGGCATTGTAATTGGCACTGTAAGAAGCTACTTCATGGTTTCAATTGAAAGTTGTAGTGAACGGCTCAGTTTCGCGAACAATGCTTGCCTCGCCATAAGGACAGTCGGTTGCTGCCGTTGCGGAAGGGGTGTGTGCCATGTCGTCGATAAAAGGTAGCGAGGGCCACTATGACACAATTCATCGCTTGCAGTTTATTGGTTCTCGATCTTAACCACGAAATTTTCTTTCATATGTTCGCTGTTGTGGTATCTGTTATATATATATATATATAACTCTGCCTTTTAGGCCTTAGTACAGTTGCCACATTTGACCAAAGCTCACCAGAGTAATAACAATCATGATGAAAGCTTCCTTCTAACATGATTTTATAATGTTGACACCAAATATCAAGGTTTCCTTCCATGTAAAATGCGATGGCCCTCACAGATAAGTACTTAGAGAATGTTAAGTGTTTAGAGTAGCTCCATACATAATGGAGCTACTAATGGATCCCATAATGCCCCTCCCTCTACGAAGGCGCTGGCGGCACTGGCACAATGCCAGTCAGTGCGATGATTTCGGTCGCAAATTCTTTGCCGCAGCATATTGGCACGTGTACTTGTCTTTATCGGGCGACACGTTTGACCGCCTAACAAATGTTATCGCACAGAGCACGACGCGCCTGCATGTATCGGAAGCTTCTGGAATGTTATCGATGGTTCCATCCGCTGTCTGTGACCGAACCTTGTGTAAACTGATTGCATGTGTGCGCGACGCGAATAATGTCGAACTTTGTGGAAGACACGCGGGTCCCAGCGATTAGTCTGGAACATTCGACAATTGATGCATAAAAGCCGACGCGCTTGACCCATTGATCAGATTTTCTACGATCGCCGACTGTGTTCGCCGCTCTCGTTGTGCTTTAACTGTAGCCTGTTTTGTGGGCACAGGCTCGCCCAATAAAAGCTAGTTTTGCCTTTCACAGTATTGCTACTGTGTTCTTAAACGTCACGACCACGTGACAATATCGCGAAAAGAAAACACGTATCGAGCTGCGCTCAAAATTCGCCATAGGAAGCATCGTAATTGTCGAGCATGTTTTTTTTTGTATCAAACTCTATGGGGTACACCTTTTTCGTTCAAGTAGTACGTTCTTTGATATAGGAGAAACGTGAAACAGTAAAAAAAAAAGGTTCAACGTGACCTGATAATAAGTGCACTCTGCGCTTGTGTATTGGTGTTCGTCAATTCCCTCTATTTTTTCATCTGCACGTTTCTAGTGTTTCCATGTAAAAAAACATGTCCGAAAGCAGCGAAGGCACTGTTCGAAATAAAGAAGACGAAGGCGTTCAATGAACGGGCAACGGCTACGAACGCTGACACATTCAGTTGCTGCCATTGCTTTCAATGGTCAGACGTCTGGTTCCGGGTCTGATCGCCGTCACTTCGCTCAATTCCAGTAGGTACCGAAACCCTGGACCCTCACATCCACCGAACCAGGCACGATGCAGGGTGCAGTCCGCCTCCTTTCCAAGGACTTCTTCTTTCACAGCGTCTTACCTGGACGCAGTCGACCTCCGGAGTCGATGACGCTGGTGGACATGAGGCGACAGCGACGTTCCAAAAAAAGCGTCTGCGATGTGGGACCATGGAGCAGCCGCAAGCGCAAGTACACCGCGTACTTCGTCGGCAGCTACCACAGCCAGTGCCTGTCGGTCAACCAACTCTTTTCGAAACTGCGCTGCCATTGCAGCATCTTGAGCCATCGTCGCATGAACCACGACACGTCGTGCATGACCAGCACGACCAACGGCTACTCCCGCAATTCGCAGATACCTATATGGAACGACTTTCTGTCGGTCATCAACTTCGAGCTACGTGAAGTAAGTTCAGGAGATCTCGCCCTGGCGGGCCTCTGCGGTCGCCTGGTTTCCGACGCGTCCAACATGCAACGCCGGTACTCGTTCGGGCTGGTCCACTGGTTGCTCATGGAGCACTGCTGCATCAAGTTCGTGGAATCGAGCGAGTCGCACGTCACCCACAATCACTTCCTTTTGCTGCACGGCTTCTGGCTGAGCTGCAACATGGACAGCGTCAAGTTGTGCCGCTACCGCTGGGACGACTACCTGCCCAAGGACCTCGTCGACGCGCTCCGCTCCGCGGTGATCACACTCGACACGCTGGAGATCATGGGCGTGCGCTTCCTGAGCGTCGGCTTGCACATGCTATGCAAGGTGCTCGGTATGTGCGAAGCACCAACCACCTGCGCAAGTACGCCGCGTACCTGGTTGGCAGATGTTACATGCTATGCCTGCCGGTCAACCAGCTCTTTTGGAATCTGCGCTACCTGCGAAGCATCCTGAGCCATCGCCGGGTGAACCACGAAGACTGCCGCACGACCACAGAGGCCAACGTCTACTTCCTTCTCGCGGAGCTCTCCCTGTGGAACGAATTCCTGCGGGTGAACTTTGAGCTACGCGCAGTTAGTGCAGCATGGCTTCCCTTAACGTGTCTGCAGGGACGCGTGGTTCCCATGTCGTTCAACAGGCAGCGCAGGCACTCGTTCGTGGTAGTGCATCCGGTGCTCATGAATCGGTGCTCCAACAAGTTCTTGGACTTGTGCGATCCTCCACATGAGCCGCCACATGTGGTACATTAAGTTGTGCCTGCTGGAAGACAAATCGCCCAGGTACCTCACCGAAACGCTCCACCAATCCGTGACGACGCTTGACAAGCTGGAGGGGTGGGCATGGCTTCTCGAATCTCGGTATGCAGACACTGTACGAGTTATAGCTCTGCACGCGCCCTTCTTCGTCGAGAACTTGATCAGCGTGCCCGAGACCGAGACACTGCGGGGCGCTGATGCACCGCGCTTCGTGGGTAGCGCCAGATCCACATTCAGGACCTGTTCGTTACAGGTGACTCCTGCTACCTTCGCGCCGACTTGGTGTTTCCCAGCATATATAGTGATCGAGGAACTCGTAGTGAGCCACTGGACGCCGGACTCATACAGGCCGCACCACGATTTTGCGGCGCTATACGCCACATCGCTGACCAGTGCTCGCTGCATGAGGCGGTTCGTGGTCTACAACTTCGAATTGAACTAAGCGGTTCTATTGTGGTGCCTTCGCTTGGAGGATGACAAAATTGAAATTTCCGCACTTCAACTAAACCATATTCTGGCTCATAATTCGTGTTTTTCCGAGTAATAATGCACTGCAACAGTAAATAAAGAATAATGTGTCACTTTAGGATAATATACCGCTTCCTTTTGGTATCCTCTGTCAAAATGTGTCGTAACGGCCTTTAAGACTAGACATACCGATCATGTGGCGTCCCATGAACCTTATCCGGGCTGTGTAGTTCCCTAGACATTGGAACATGCAGCTTGAGCTCCCCTGTAATATAAGGGCGAGCGGGTTGCATCCCATATATTTTCAACCTATCTCAGCCGGCGGTCGTTCCCGGCCATTCTCAGCATATGACCGCGTGCCGATATCTGGAGTGCACGTTTCAGGTAGCCTGGACGTTAGTCAATGTCTGATAACAGCTGTTTCGACTCGAAGCCATCGATCTGTACGTGTGTGCGATGTGTACAAACGTTTGAAAGAAACGTCAATATCTGTCTTCTCTACGGAGGACGAGAAGTGCAAACTCGCTTCTCGTCCCGATCGACAATTACATGTTTCGTGAGGAAATCTTGCTACCGCAGGAAATCTGGTACCACCTGACGCAAAAAGGTGAGAGGACCCCAGAAATACAATGGTTCGCACCGATATCGTCTCACGAAGACGTGCAAGTCGCGCTAAAATTACCAAAGAGCACGATAGCGGTGGCAGCTGCACCGCGCCTGTGAAAAACAAGAGGACGATGCAGAAGGCGGCGAGAACACCTGCGCTTGATGCGAACAGCGCTAAGCGTGCCCCCAAGAGTTTAAACTCATGATCAGACGGTATAAAGAAATACCAGTACGATCACTCACGAGCCCCCTTCTGGCGGAGGCAGTCATCGCCGCTTACCAAGGGAATATTCAGGATGAGCAATTTATGCTCCGCATAACGCCGGGCACGATCATCGTTAACATGTTGACGCTGGAGCAGGAGGTAGCTAAAACTGTTCGCAAGCTTAGGATGCATGGTTACAATCAACGGGCGTCCGCACGCAGTTAATGCGTTTGTCGACACCGGAGACGGAGCGGTGAGTGGAGTGATCCTGAAACCCTGAAAGCAAACAATAATCCGCACACATAAACGTGGAGGGGATTCAGACGAGAATGCTATGGGACTCTAAGACCTTCTACGGATCCTTCATTTGTAGAAAGTGTATTATCAGAGATGGGGGGGGGGGGGGGGAGAGCCAACTGCCATGTCTTCCCTACAAGAATACGGTGAAGGTGGGACATAGACCAGACGTCTACCTGCAACCAGACGCAGGGGTCTGCAGAACGTGCTGCATCCAAGATCCAGTCGAAAACCGCGAATGCAGCCCGCAATGCACCACTTGCAGTGAAGTGCATATTACCGGCGATCGCAGCTGCAAGAAATGTCTGAAGCCCATACAAAAACGAGACCACTACGGACAGGGACTGCAACGAGGTAGAAACTCACCGCGCCCTGGTGCCCAAAGCCAACGACAGCACTGGTTCTAGTCGGTGGAGAAGGAGCGGCGGTACAGTGACAGGGAGTACCCGGACCTCCCCGGCATGAGAACGAGGCCGGTAATCAAAACGACACCCAGATGTCTGTCCAGACCCAGATCAAGATCAAGATCGAGATCGAGATCCCGAACAAAGGTCCAGATCAAGGAAGTTAAGAAATCTTCTGTACGAACCACCTTCCCAGACTCACCCGGAGTCCTGGGCAGACCCGGCCCATCAGCGGGCAATAGTACAGGCAATCTGGGCACAAGTCGTATCCCCCACTGCCATGGTTGTAACGCACAGTCCAGAATATTTAAAGCTCATAGAGGAAAACAGACTACTTAGGGAGAGTTTGGCTTAAATCAAGCGAGAGTTGGCCGCTGTCAAGCGACCCCTAACGCACACGGAAAAACAATTCCCAGTAGAGGCAATACCAAAAACGCAAGAGAGCGAGGAAATAGATATCGCAACAGAGCTGTTTAACATGACTCAACAAATGCAAGTAATGTTTGCAGAAATATTTAAACCCCCCTCCCCCAAAAAACAAATACCAACACCGCAAACATCACTAAGAAGGCCACGCGAAAACGCACCACTACTACCCCGATGATGATGATGACTCGATGACCAAAAGCTATCGGGAATACGGATAACGAAACCACTAACAATGGCTAACAACCAAACGAGAAACAAGGAAAATCACGAAGCATGGCAGTGGAACTGCCGGAGGCTACCGAACAAATATTCGCCCGTATCTCAATACATAGAATCGGCGCCAGTCCAGCCGGATATTTTGTGTATGAAAAAATTGGCAATAAACACAGAGACATAAAAGGGCACGTACTTCAGACGCACCTGGTATAAACACATTCCCCGCCAATGACGTCCAACACCAAATAATAACTACATGGCCACATAAACGAAGAAAATCCGACTTGTCACTGCTGACATATACAGCTCACCGGGCCGCGGATTTCACAGAAATCATCGCGAACACTAAGTTGATAAGAGGAATGAGAGATAAAACCATAATTTGGGGGGATTTCAACGCCCCTCACGCAGATTGGGGCTATTCCACAGACTCCCCCAAACGACGAAACCTGTTATGGGCAACGGACAACCAGAACTTCTAATTAATAACACTCTTACACCAGCCAACGCGGAGAGGTAATAGCGTGGCAAGAGGCAATTCCCCGTACCTCACTTTTGTAAATGACCCCAAACACATTACATAGACAAATTTTGAAGGAAGTCTGGGAAGTGGTCACTATGCCATAGGCATACCCATCAATTCACCAAAAAGCAGAAGGGTAACTGGGACAGCCACATGAACGGATCGGACAGCGTACCTAGCTGAATAAGAACGCATGCACTAAATTGAGGGCGCTGTAGGATAAGTTTTCTGTGGCAGATACACGAGAAAACTACACGCGCAATAAACACCACAACAAAAAAGCCAGTGGTAGACCCACACCTTTTACACTTACGGAAGGGGAGCCATAGCTTAACTAGCAGGTGGAAGAAACAGAGGCACAACAGTAAACTCAATATCCGAATAGCACAAACACAGCAGGCAAACGAGTATGCACATACATTAGGCAATAAGAATTGTCTTCAGTTCTGCGATTCCTTACAAGACAATCTCCACGCCAAAATAAGAAAAACATGACTATCTTGAGAAGCATGATGAATCCGACAAAGACGAAAACGCTATTGAACACAAGCCTCTAACACATAAGTAATAAGTTAGAGGGAACAGATGCGGAACTCGTATAACATCTCAAGAAGATTGATCTTGACAGAGAACAGACATCACGTACGGATACCGCGTCGTTGATATACAGTGCCATCGAAAATAACAAACTCGACAGCCCAGCAACGGTGGCAGATATTTATGCAGTGGCACAGCCTTTCAAAAAGAACACCGCTCCCGATAGTGATCGAATCACGAACGCAATGATTCTCAACTTAAATCACGACACATTAGCTCAACTAACGGACTTCTTTAACGACAACGTATGGAACCGTGGCACACTGCCATGGGATTTAAAGTAAACTAACATAATCCTCATGCGAAAACAAGGAAAACCCCAAAGCGTCCAAAACTTACGACCGATATCACTTACGTCATGCAGAGGAAAACATTTTCGGAAAGGTAGTTCAAACGCGGCTTAGTATGGGCATATCGAAGATAGGGTACTGATTCCACATTCCATGTGAGGCTTTTGACCACACATTTCAGTGGAAGACGTCTTACTACTCTTAAAAGAGAAGGCGCTCAACCCAACAAACGGAGGCGAGGATTGTATAATCCTAGCACTGGACATCAAAAACATTTTCGATACCATCTCCCATCTCACTATCCTCGATGAATTTGAGGAACTTGGATGTGGAGAACAAACATACATTTACATAAGAAATTTCCTATCGAACAGAACGAAACGATAGGTGTAGGGTGAAGGAGATCCGCACACGTCACACTAACCAACCAAGGAACCCTACGAGGCGTCATCGCATGCCCACTCCTTTTCAGTATAGGAATACAGAAATTGGCACTATCCCTCTGGGAGACTCAAGATCTGAGACTTTCATATACGCAGACGACATCACACTATGGAGACACAGAGGCTCATACGGGGGATAACAGGAAATGCTGCAGAAGGTGACTGAGAAAGTGGAACACTTTTCTCGAGAGGCAGGCATGAATTGCGCAAGGGAAAAACAGAATACATATGAGAGAAAGCCAAATACTCGAGGAGAACTGATTACCCGGAACCTAGGAGATAGGAGCCGGAGCCTGAGATAGGAGCTTAACCTTGTACGGCCAGCCGATAAGAGAGGTACGAAAACTCAGAATACTAGGGGCGTATATAGTAATGCTAGGAAGACAACGGCAAAGTCTAACACACGCCAGACACATTAAAGCAAACAACAATGAAGGTGGCGCGAATGATCCACAGAGTCACAAAACAGCGAATATGCTTCAATGAAGCGGGGCGGTCAGACTCGTGCAAGCATTCGTTATAGGCAGGGTGACATACAGTCTCCCCTTTCAAAAAATTACTAAGGCCGAAACGGCCAAAGTGAAAACACGAGCACCGAGAGAGCAGATCGAGACTCCGATATTTACAACACATATGAAGAACACGCCACGGCGGTGGTCGGGGCACAGAGATAACGTCTGAATTCTACCGAACAAGGAAGGACCCTGCTGCAAAGGCTGGGATACCCCTTCCTAAAAGCTTAGTTCGGCGGTGAACAAACAGTTTTGCTACCCAAATACACAAGAGAGAAAGTTCTAGTTTCAACAATCCCAAAGAACATGAACACAGAACAGCAACAAAGCGGAAGAAAATCTCGATCAAAGGCATTACAAAACAAATATGTAAGATATCCAAACATATACAATACGGACGCGTGTAGAGTGGTGACAGACAAATTCATAATAGTGGCCCTCAATCAGTCCACAGCGATAACGGCTTCCATTAGGACCACTTCGGCCGGGCTGTGGCAACAGCCATTGTGCTGGCCCTTCGAGATCCAGAGACAAAAGAATGATCTGCATTGGTCCTAATGGACTCCAAGGCAGCATGTCGTTCCTACATGACGGGTACCGTCCCGCACAAAATTCACACAATGCTATATACACCACCCAAGAATGGCACCTCGCGATAATGTAGTGTCCGGCGCATTCTGTACTCGATGGAAACGAGGGGGCGGACCGAACTTCTCGACTAATAAGCATCCGAGCACCACCCAGTCCTTTCGAGGAACCCCCGATCCACCCGCACGACATCCTCAAAAACCAAAGAAAAGAGAGATTCAATCTGCGGCAAAATCCATCTCCCGATGACTGTCGACGGTAATGCGTTAGCATTGAATTAATAAGCAAAACCTTTTTAATTCAGGTTTCACGGGATGGAAAAAAGATTCCTGAATTAAAGAAAGTCGAATTATTGAGGGTATTAACAAATCAATAAAAAATGAGAGCTACATCAACACGCCTCCATTCACCGAGTGCATTAGAAAATCCTGTTTCTATTTTGCACAAAATATGTCAGTAAACTGCAATTCTTGTCATCTCGCGACTGGTTAGCGCTCGCAACGACGAAGGCCAAGCGCCTGTCCGCGCCTGTCTTGTGTGTTCCTTCTTTGTCCCTTGCTTTTGTGCGGTTACATGATGCATTCCAATTCCATCGCAGCTCGGCCGCGACGCGTGTCTTCATCTCAGACACGCTTTTCATTATCACGCTCACATCCCGATTATTTTGTCACCAATAAGCTTGCTCGCCAACAGATCATGCATCCATTAAGAATTAGCCGGTGCCCTTCATCCTCGACAGCTTTGCACTCAGTCAAAGCAAAACTATATAATTGCCGCAACCGTTGCGGTCGAAAGCGGGGCTGGTATTCACGCGATCATGGACGCCCACCTTGCGGTCATGAGGGCACGCGGCCGACGCGCGCAAAGAGTCAAAACAAAACTACAGTTTGCCGAAACTGCTGCGGACAAAAGGGCGGTCGCTACCGACGCGATCATGGATAGCGACTACGCAGCTATTAAGGCATGCGGCCGACGCCGAGTTATGCGCGGCGGTGAGGACATATCAAGGCCTCCGCCATCCTAATACCCAGCACTCAACCATAGGTAATATTCTAGCTAGCAACAACGAACTTTAATTTTTCGATTAGCCTAGCATTTGCATTAGCGGAGAATAAGCACTTAAGCTGTATTGGGACTCCAGCTGGCGCGGCTCTCTTTCACAGCTGCAGTCGGGCAAGCGCTGGCTCTTCTGGTAAAAAGCTGCGGGGGCCGCCAATCTAGAACATTGCTTTTCTAAAAATAAGACTCCCTTTTATACTCTCCGAAATACTGTAGCAACACAACTGACCAAAGTCACGAGTGGTAATAAAATGCCAGTACACCAGTAGGCTTCAAGCTCGTTATGGTTGCGGCTGCAGTGGGCTGCCTATGGCGTTTCCTGAAATTATTACTAGAGGAAACGCTTGCGTTGCAATCGTTCAGCTACCATGGTAAGTAGGGTTAGTATACGGACTTGCATAATCGTCATACTTGTGGGTTCCGACGATCTTGTGGTCTTGTTCATTACGCTTTATCTGCCTTCATTGGCCTAAATTTCAAAGCAATCTATACTCTTTCTAAATGCTACTAGTCGTAGCAGCGGTTCCGTCTGTCGAGGTGGATAAATCGAAATACGCCAAGCGCTTCATCGCACTGGCATACCCGAGAGAATTTTTTAAGGGTGTTCATGCCACTTGTCAACGCATGCATCCGTGGGATAATTGTTTTGATATCGGTGTTCCATGCTATGCTTTGTTCGAATACTGCTGTCGGACAATTTCATTCCTGTTTATGTTTATTTCAGAAAATGACGACTTTGCAAATTCACGAAACCGTGTAAAGTCACAAGGACCAAGTTTAGGCAAATACTTGTACTAACTGTAATTCCCATGACTGCCCACTCTGGCTGAACCCCATTTCTTGCAGCTCCTTCGGACGCAAACACGAATGCTCCCTCTACCTGTTAATCACCCGCCGTGGTTGCTCAGTGGCTACAGTGTTAGGCTGCTGAGCACGAGATTGTCTTTTAATGGATTAAACTCTATGGGATACACCATTTTCGTTCAAAGTACGTTTTTTTAATAAGAGAAACGTGAAAAAGTAAAAAAAGAGTTCAACCGTGACCTAATAATGGGTATAAC
Source organism: Dermacentor variabilis (assembly GCF_050947875.1). Classification (NCBI taxonomy): domain Eukaryota; kingdom Metazoa; phylum Arthropoda; class Arachnida; order Ixodida; family Ixodidae; genus Dermacentor; species Dermacentor variabilis. The sequence goes on from NC_134568.1 coordinate 211,004,782, forward strand.
CTGCGCTTGTGTGGGGGTTTTTCTTAATTATCTCTACTCAACGTGGGCATTGGTAGAATTTCCATGTAGAAGAAAAATGCCGACTTAAAAGAAAAATAGGTACGCCTATTTGTATATTATAATAAATTTAAATCCTATCTTAAGGTACATTTGGATTCCTATTCTGAAGAGCATGAAGAGACCAAGGCTATGAAACTTTGTGCGGCAATTAAAAGAACATGCAAAAAGGCTGAATTTCGTGTTACATCTGCAAAGAAAGCATCTTATAACCCTTGGTGGAATACAGACTGCACGCGAGACCACCGACGCCTGCAGGCAGCTTGGAAGCAGCTCCTTTACAACCAGTTCCCCAATAATTGGTCGGATTACATATTGACGCGGCTATATTTAAACGTACAGTTGCTCAAGCTAAAGAAGACTATGATAGGAAGCACTACGATTTCCTTTCTAAATCTAAAAACAAAAATTCGTAGTTTAGCTATATGAGACATCGAAAAATTCTGCCATCACCACCTAATATGACTTATGTCAATCTGTCTCCCGATCAAATGAGAAAATCTCTTGAAGTCCTTGCTAAAGGCTTGGAGAGTATATTCACGTCATCGATGTGCTATAATTTGCAAAAATTAGCCCCATCATCAGTGTTTACTGAATTTACAATGCCTGAATTAGCTCAAGTGATTCGTAACTTACCCTTCTCAGCCCCTGGTCATGATGGAATTACCGTTCACATGATAATTATTTTATTCGATCTATCTTCTGGAGACCTTCGTAACGTTATAAACAATGCCTTAAACAAAGTCTCGATACCTTACGATTGGAAAGTAGCTAAAGTAATCCCGATACCTAAAAAACAAAGAGTAGGTTATAACATCGAAAACATCAGACCTATTTCTCTTCCTTCTAATATGGCCAAGCTCACAGAGAGGCTATTCCATTGCAGAATTACTATCTGGATGACGAATAATTTAATATTAAGTCCAAATCAAATAGGCTTCAGAGCTAATTGCTCAATATGGTGCGCCCATGCTGATTTAGAGAGCCGCATCCATCTTGCCCGGAAAAGGAGAGAATATTCTGCTTTGGTGAAATTAGATATAGCTAAACTTATGACAGCGCTGAACATTCAATTTTACTGGATATTCTGCAGCGTCGTAATTTCTCAAATTATATTATCGCATGGTTGGCAGAATTTTTGCGATCAAGATAATTTTATTGCTTCATGGACGGATGTTCTTCGTCTAAATTCAGACAGACTCGCGGTGTTCCCGAAAGAGCAGTCCTATCCCCAATAATATTTAATATATTAATGAGCTCCATCCCCACTTGCCCGGACGGGCACGTTTACGTGTATGCAGATGTCATTGCATTCTTTGCGGCTGACAGTGACATTAACGCTTTATACCAAAAATTACAGAGATACATGAGTATGCTTGAGGAATGGCTTCAGACAATTTGTATGTCATTATATGTAAGCAAAAACGCAATTTTAGTGTTCCCGGTCATGGATCCGATTTAATTTTTATAGCTTATAAGCAAGAACCCATTCCACAGGTTGAGTCTCTAAAATATTTGGGGATCATACGAGTATATAATAGAAAGTCAAGTGGAGTCCACACATAGAAAGTGCAACGTGTAAGGCACAACGTGCTTTAGGTATTCTGCGCAGAAAAAGTAACCGACAATAAGGACTACGTAGGGATTCACTGTTGATGAGTTATAAAATTATATGCGTCCCATATTGTAATTTGGGTGTGTCTTGTTCTCAGGCGGCCCTGCTTATAAAATAGAGTATCTGTTTTTTTGTTTTTGTTTTTTTGGAGCGTGGGACCCTACGCCTGTGTCTGGGATTCCCCAGGTTTGTGGCTATTAATGTTACATATCAAGAAGCGCGCCTTCCAACATTGCCCTGCAGATTTCACATCTTTACAATTCAAGCACTTCTGAAATTTTACAGCTTGCCGCTTAGATGATCTCAATACGCCTTTATTAATGATCCAAATTCCTTCTTTCTCGCTCATTGGCCACGCTTTCACACTCCACACATTTTATTTGTAGAAAAACAATTAGATTGCCTGAATGTAAACATTCCAGAGGTAATTCCATCAACCGAATCAAATCAGAATATTACAATAGATTTTGATAACATCTTCCCCCCCGACTCTAAGTTTCAATCAGCCACTTTTTTAAATAACCTGTTGCAAGATTACCTTGCACACGTACAAACAAATAGCATAATAGCTACAGGCGCTTCAATGAACAACGAAAAGGTGGGCGTAGGAAATTTATCGCTTCCGCTTCACCAGTCACTCTCGTTGAGACTGCCAGATTTCACACCCGTTTTTGAAGCCGAGCTTTTAGCAGTGATTTTAGCGCTTCGGAAACTCCCTTCGAACTCAATAAGGGCGGTTATTACAACAGATTCCCTTTCGGTCTGTACTTCGCTTACGGCTTCATCCAATTCGCCAACTCTAAAGACGTTTCTAACATTAGTTCCTCCAGAGTTGACTCCTCTAAAACTATTATGGGTACCTGGCCAATGTGGCTTACATTCAAATGAAATGGCAGACTCATCAGCGTGGGCATCCCTGAGTGGACCTATAATGCCGGTTCTTCCTGTAGTGGCGCACGTAACAGCGATTAGATATAGAAAATATTCAATTCATAGAGATGTCAGTGAATCAATAACAACATGGACAGAATACGAGCACCTAAAATTTCCGTGGAAAATTCAGTGGTGCCGCTCGGACGACTACCTGCCCAAGGACCTCGTCGACGCGCTCCGCACCGCGGCGACCCCACTCTACACGCTGGCGAACATGGGCGTGCGCTTCCTGAGCGTCGGCTTGTACATGATTTACGAGATACTCGGCATGTGCGAAGCAGCGACCGCCTGCGCGAGTACGCCGCGTACCAGGCTGGAAGAGATTCCATGCTATGCCTGCCGGTCAACCAGCTGTTTTCGAACATGCGCTACCTGCGAAGCATCCTGAGCCATCACCGGGTGAACCACGACGACTGCCGCATGGCCAGTGAGGCCAACGTCTGCTTCCTTCTCGCGGAGCTCCCCTTGTGGAACGAATCCCATTCGGTCAACTTTGAGCTACGCGCAGTTGGTGCTGCACGGCTGGCGTTAGCGTGTCTGCACGCGCGCGTGGTTCCCACGTCTTCCAACAGGCATCGCAGGAACTCGTTCGTGGTAGTGAATCCGGTGCTCATGGAGTGGCGTTCCAAGTTCTTGGAGTTATGCGAGCCACGCATCTCGGAAAACCACTTTCTGTTCCGGGACGGCCTCCGCTTGAGCCGCAAAATGTGGTACGTCAAGTTGTGCCTGCTGGAAGGCTACTCGCCCGGGTACCTCGCCGAAACGCTCCACCAATCGGTGACGACTCTTGACAAGCTGGAGTGGGGGAACACGGCTTCTCGAATCTCGGTGTGCAGACACTGTACGAGTCATACCTCTGCACGCGCCCTTCTTCCTCGAGAGCTGGGTGGACGTGCCCGATACCGAGACACTGTGGGGCGCTGATGCAACGCGCTTCGTGGGCAGCGCCAGATCCACATTCAGGACCTTTTCTTTACCGTTCACGCCTGCTATGTTCGCGCCGACTTGGTGTTTCGCAACATATATAGTGATCGAGGAGCTCGTCGTGAGCCACTGGACTCATACGGACCGCACCACGATTTTGCGGCGCTATAGGCCGCATCGCCTACCAGTGCTCGCTGCATGAGGCGGTTCGTGGTCTACAACTTCGAATTGAACTGAGCGGTTCTATTGCGGTGCCTTCGCTTGGAGGATGACAAAATTGAAATTTCCGCACTTCAACTAAACCTTATTCTGGCTCATAATTCGTGTTTTTCGAGCTCAACATTTGATTTTGTCCATATGTCCAGCTCAACATATGATTTTGACCGCCGTCGTTCTTTATGTCCACGGGTGATCTGCTGTGGCTCGTTGGCTCTCCTAGTCTTGATTTTGTTGTGTGATTCTTAAAGTTAGTTTTGATTTCTGGCGCGAAAAGGAGAGCGAAGCGCGGCAGGTAGGAAGAACGTGTATGTCTCCTCTTAAAGTCTCGTAAAGGTTAGTGAAGATTGCAGCCACAAGCTTAAACGTAATATCAAGGCTATGTATAATGCTGTTCATCTACTCGCGCACTGTACGCTTGTCCGGAAACCCCATTTTGCTGAATGAATCCCTCATGCAAGTGTTTCGTTTCTGCTGTCTTCGGGACACGCTCCGCTTAAAGGGAATAAGCTCAACCTTGATAAGTGAAAAGCATTAAGGCTTGATCAGCCTGCTGAGCGCGGTAGTCGTGGCTGTGCCGAGTCGTTAGGACTGAGCAATGTTCTGGCGAAAACGATAAATCCACAATGAAGACTTCGAATTAGAAACTATAATCGCACTTTTCACTTTTGTTCTATCTGTGGTATGGTAACGTGTATCTCACAACATGTGTGGGATGCGTCGAAGGAAAGTGGAAATAGCATGAAAGCTGACCGGCGATCGAATGGAGACGCTTACGTCCAAAAGTCTAAGCTTGGGCTGTGATAGACGCTGTGGTACGCGGCCAGGAATTCATTTGGACCAATTGGGGTTGCTTTACAGACATCGAAATGTCGGCAAACGAGCAAGTTTATTTATTTATTTATTTATTTATTTATTTATTTATTTATTTATTTATTTATTTGAATGTCGCACCACTGGGCCCTGTGCTCAGCAGGAAAACTCCATAGAGCCTCAGCCACCGCGGCAGGTGTCCACGCAAAGAAGCTTCGTTCAAGCTGCACCGTGGATCGGAATCACTCTGCAACACGCTCGGCTTGGTTTGGTTCGGTGCCTACGGATATGGCTCAAGCCAATACGCTCGGATCGCGCCGCTAGAAAGCGGAGGGTTAGCAATATATCTCATGCGCCGCTAATCATTCCACTAATGGGAAACGCTAAAGAGAACTATTAAATTAGATTGGAGTGTTAAGGTATAGTTGAATAACTCTGGTATCATTCATTGCGCGGATGTAGATGCATTGGTTGAGTACTAGAGGAAAAAGTAAAGGACAAAGATTTCGCGCCGGAATCCCGTGAGCTTGATACATTATAGATGCTTATTTCCCTACTGGCGTGCACAGTACATACCAATTGGATAGTGCGCTTGCCAGCTGCAAAAATGAAGTCATTCTTACTGGTGACTTCAGCTCGCATCACGTGTCTTGGGGTTAGAAAACAGATTCAGGTGGGACACGTCTGTGGAACTGGACCATAGATAAAAACGTTTCATGCCTTAATATCAGAGGACCTACATTTGTCCGCGGACAATCTCGCTCAGTGTTAGATTTGACGTTTTCTAGCACAAGTGTCACTGTGACATCTTGGACAACGATTGATTTCTGTACAAACAGTGATCATCTCCCGGTATACTTTGAAATTGCATGCCCTTTAACATCAGTTGAACGACAAGGCAGAATATTTGTGAATTGCAAAAAATTTAAAGACTGCTTGCGGCCCACCATTGCGTCACTAACTAATAGTAATGACGAAGAAATTGGCTTGAATATTTGTTCAGCATTACAGACGTCCCGACAAAAGTCTGAATTTGTAATTCAGACAGCTAAGCGTTCGTCATCTAGTCCCTGGTGGAACAGCGAGTGCACACGAGTTTATAGAAGGAAAGCTGCTTGGAAAAAACTTCTACATAATCAGAGCCCACAAAATTGGAAAGATTATCAATTTATTTCGGCAACCTTCAAACGTGCTATTAAACATGCAAAAGATGAGTACGATAAAAACCATTTTGATTATCTATCTAAATCCAAAAACAAGCGTGCTTTATTTAATTACCTTCGTTTTAGAAACAAACTCCCAATGAGCATTAATGTAGACTCAGTCGTCTATACCTCACAGGAAATGCAGGAGTCCTTAGAACTACTGGCTAAAGGACTGGAGAGTCGGTGCGCAACGCGCCTTCAAACTTCTGTTTTTTCTCCTGCATTCTAGGGCTACAAGGAGATATCCTATTCGGAAGTAGCAAAGGTTATGTTACAGTTGCCAACTACAGCACCTGGCCCGGACGGCACAACAAATGCAATGTTAAAGATTTTCTTTCAAGAAGCTCCACGTGAGCTTCTGAAGTTGCTATACTACTCTGTTAGTAACGCATGGATTCCACAAGAATGGAAGATCGCCAAAATTATTCCGTTACTTAAAAAACAAGGGGCAGGGTATACTATTGACAACATCAGACCGACTGCGTTGACATCAAACATAGTGAAACTTATTGAAAGAGTGCTTCTCGGACATATAATAGAGTTTATTGACGACAATCGATTGTTGAGTCCGCGTCAAATCGGATTTCAATCTGGTTATTCAATATGGCACGCGCATGTAGACCTTGAAAGTCGCATTAACATCGCCAGACAGAAAAAACAATACGCGGCTCTAGTTACCTTAGATATATGTAAAGCCTATGACAGCATTGAACATACAATTTTAACGAATCGGTTGCAGAGCCATTGCTTTCCAGGCTATATTGTAGCATGGGTGCATGAATTTTTAAAATACAGGGAGTTCTATTGTTCTCGAAGCGGCTATTCTTCCAGTAAATATAAGCAAACAAGAGGTGTGCCTCAGGGATCGGTACTTTCACCAGTATTATTTAATATTTTACTGAGCAGAATCCCCGTTCACCCAGGTGTCAGTACATACGTTTATGCTGATGACATTGCCCTTTTTGGTATGGCTAGCGACATATACTCTCTTGACGAAATACTGCAGTCGTATCTAAGGGAACTGGAAGGCTGGCTGGATAGCCTAAACTTAAACCTGAATGCTAATAAGTGTGCTATCCTTGTTTTTTCCCGTTAAAGACCCAGTATACATATCGCTTAACTATCATCTCGAAGATATCCCACAAGTAGAGTCACTAAAATACCTTGGAGTTATTTACAACGGAAATCTTAACTGGCGGCCGCATATTGAATATATTGCGACAAAAGGAGCTCATTCAATGGGCATTTTGCGCAAGTTGGGCAAACGAAGAACGGGTATGCGAAGAAAATCCCTCTTGATGGTATATAAGATGTATGTTCGTCCGGTTTTAGAATTTGGATGCGTTTTATTCTCAGGTGTTCCAGCATACAAGCTTCGGCCGCTAGTTTTGTTGGAACGAGAGGCGCTACGTCTGTGCTTAGGCCTCCCAAAATACGTTTCGAATGCCGTATTATACCTGGAGGCAAGAATCCCACCCATAATATGTCGATTTCACCTTCTGACAGTTCAGACTTTCCTGAGGCTATATGAATCCCCATTAAACCGCCTTCAAATCATTTTCCTCTCTGATCCAGAATTATTTTTCCTATTCATTGGCCCAGGTTTCATAGACCACAGATTATATTTGTGCAAACATTACTTGAACCACTAAATGTGCAAATTCGCCAGATACTTCATGATAATACGCATTCAAATTACCCAGAGATCAGGTTCGATGACATTTTCCCAAACCACGCGAAACTACTCCCTTGCGGCATCTTAAACGCCATGTTGCAAGACCACCTAAGCAGCCTAGAAACAAACGTTATCATTGCAACAGATGCCTCAAAATGCGAGGAAAAAGCTGGCATTGGAATATTTTGTCCTGCACTCGACTGGCCTTTTTCTTTAAGGTTGCCTGATTTTGTGCCTATTTTTCTGGCCGAGTTGTTAGCAGAATCCTAGCTTTACGTAAATTAGACCCAATGATTACAATGGCTGCCATTCTGACTGACTCCCTTTCAGTATGCTCTTGCCTTACCGCTACTAGTGAGTCACCCATGCTAAAACTCTTCCACTTACTAGTTCCAGCCCATGTACAATGTGTTCATTTGATTTGGGTGCCAGAGCATAAAGGTTTGTTTTTTAATGAAACTGCTGATTCACTGACAAATGCATCACTATCCGGCCCTGTTCTTCCTATTCTACCAGTGACAGCACAGATCACGGCGGCAAGATTTCGGATGCGATCAATAAGATTAGCCTTACAAATCCACGTTTGACTGCTTCCCCAGAGTATAAGCAGCTGGAATTTCCCTGGCGTAGCGAATCCTGTGACACAAAGATGCTTGAGGTCTGCCTCACCAAATTACGCTGCTGAATACCCTCGCTGAATTTCTATTTGCACAGGTCGGGTTTGGTTCCCTCCCCCCTCTGTCTTTTTGTAATGAGGAAGAGACGATACACCACTTCCTTCTATCTTGTCGCCGCTTTACTGCGGTTAGAAAAAGATGGTTGGAAATACCTTTTAGAAGAATTGGCCTGGACTTGACAGAACCTGCAATTCTTTCGTTCGGAGCGTCCACTTTGGGGTTCAGCCACAGGGATGCATGCTTCGCTGTCCGAACATTCCTTACGGAATCTAAACGAATGCCCTGCTAAATTCCTTTCTTTTTGTTTTTACTTTTAAATTAATTATTACTCATTCAATATGACCTTCCTGATTTTATCTAACAGGTAATTCTGCGCTATTCAATGCTATTTCAAAAGCTATTAGGAAATTTATGCTCCATAATAATTTCGAATAATCCACAAATTTCTTAGCCAATCCCCCATCGTGGGTAGGAGCCACAGGCATCACAGGCTACAACAACAACAACATCTTTGTAACGACACAGATTTCAAAGAGTATCTATTCATTTGAGCCCTTTTGGTGACGTGCAAATTCTATAAACTTGCTATCTTCTGTTTCTGGCTTAATTAGGCGAGAGTGTAGCCCATATTCATCAACAAACACTTAGTTAGGCCGGAGCGGACGCTGTCAAAATCAATGACGTCACAGGCCGGTTGGTGCGGGAACTTCAAGGCAGCGTCGTCACCTGTGTTTCGTTTTTGTGTCTTTTCTGGCTTGGCAAGCGTCGTCTCGCCGTAAGAGCAATCTTTTTAGCATCTCAGAACGGGACCTTACTAAAACAACTCGAATAGATTTTCTCTTTAGCGCTACTTTCCGCTATGAATACAAACTGCGTGAATTATTTATTCGTCCCCGTAAGCTGCTCATACATGCACTTCACCTTTTTGAGCACTTCCAGTCACACTAACAGTTTCGCAGTATTAGCTTGCATAACAAATGTAGAATCAATCTGAAAATTTAGTAACGTATTCATTCTCTATAGGTAGAAACTGTCCATACCATTAGAAATGAAGCTTAATTTCCAAAATTTCTCTTTACCGAGTTGTTCCTTCCATTATCAGTATTCGCAGAAAATTGAGCGAAGACGTCAATTAATAAAAAGCAGAGCACGCCCTCACCAGCAATACTGTCACGTTGTATTGATAGTGGAACACACAGTAGAAAGAAATGTGAATCACGAAACTCCTTCTTGGGCGAACCTGTGCCTACAAAAATAGGTTACCCTCAAAGCACAATGAAAGTGTCGAGCGCTTTCGGAGATCGTCGAAAATCTGATCTTCGGGACAAACCCGTCGGCTTTTGCACATGCCTCTTCAAACATGTCGACGTAATTGCTGGTGCCCGCATGCCTTCCAGAATGTCGCACGGGCGCCTGAATGGCCATATTGGTAATGAAGCAGAATGTTCCAGAAAGTACTAAGCAAATCGTGTCGCGATTCGGCCCACAACATGGACTACTTCGGGTCACGAGGGGCGCCGCTGGGATTGCGTAATGCCGTCTGGCACGACCTCGTATTCCAGCGCGCCAATACGTCGGATGATCTTGTAGGGTCCCAAAGAGCGTCGAAAAGATTTCTCACAAAGTCCCCATCGAAGAATTGGGGCGCAAACCCAAACACGGTCACCGGGCGGGTTTTCCACGTAGCTTCGTCCAATATTGTAGGGTCGGCTTTCCGTGTTTTGCTGATTCTTGATGCGCAGTCGGGCGAGTTGTGCTTCTTCGGCGCGCTGGACATAGGCGGCGACGTCGAACTTTTCTTCGTCGGTGAAGTGTGGCAGCATAGCGTAGAGAGTCGTAGTCGCGTTCCTTCTGTAAACAAGCTTGGATGATATCACCTTGTTAGATACGGGATCTTTACCTGAGCCTCCTTCGAGTTCACCGGACAACTTCGAATCTCTTCACACCTAATTAAGGAGCGCACAAGCACATCTACCTAGTGCCCGAGGCGCAGCACGTCCAAGCAAGTTCACGCCCACCACCTCGTGCGCCGCATGGGGAGCTATTGTCCCACTGCTTGACTCTTCCTGGAAGTGAAAGGGGAGCCCGCCACGATGCCAGCTAACCTGGGTCCCGAGCGGAGCTGCTTTGCAGCTCTGAAAAAGTCGCTCGAAGACAAACCGTCTCGCCCCATCCGCCTATTGTGACGGCGCTTGCAAGCCGCGAGGCAACGACGGCCGTAATGCACCGTGAAGCACTGGAAGCAATCCCCCCCGTCCGCCTTTGTGACGACAGTTGCAGACAGGGAAGGCAATACCGCAGACAAGTAATCCCTCGGACAATTGGAGCCCAAGGAGCGACCCTCTGAGCTGAATGTGACGTTCACTCGCACGGGCGCCTACCATTGGCCGAAAATGATGACACCTGAGCGGGCTCGCCGGTTGGCCGAAAATGACGCCACCTGAGCGGGCTCACCGATTGGCCGAACGGGACGTGACTTCGAGACACCGAAGGGGTTAAAAGCCAGATACCGGGAGCAGCAAAAGAGCATTCCTTCATTCATCTCTTTCGAGCTTCTTGCCACGGGCCGCAGCGTCCGAGTTCCTGCCGGCCCGTAATGACTTTATGACTGTTAATTTCTTTGTACTCTCTCCTGAAAATAATGCAAATAAACCTCCAGTTTTCATCTCAAAGTCCTCCTCAACCTCGGCCAACTCCCGAACCCAACGGCAAGGTCCAAAATCTGGGGGCAGCAATTGGGATTGCCCTCCAGATCCAACAACCTGCGTTGTTTATTGCACTGCCGTGTTGTAAGCGAAGGTTAAGTACAAAAAAACGGCGTCCCATATCTTGTGTTCGATGTCGCCGTACATCGCTAAAATCTCAGCGAGCGTCTTGTTCAGGCGCTCTAGTTAGACCGTTCGTCTGCGGTTGGTAGGCGATTGTCCTACGTTGACTGGTCTCGCTGTATTGCACGATGACTTCAGTAAGCCCAACTGCAAAAGCTGTTCCTTTGTCGGTAATGAGGGCTTCTGGCACACCATGTGGCCGCAAGATGCTCTCAACGAAGAGAGTCCCTACTTCTGTCGCACTACCTTATTCGTATCGGCGTAGCGGGTAAGGTAGTCGGTGGCCACGACGATCCATTTCTTTCCGCATGTTCACGTTGGAAAGGGCCCCAAGACCGCCCCGATCTGCTGAAACGGTTGGTAAGGAGGCTTGATCGCCTGCAGCAATCCCGCTGGCTTTGTAGGACGTGTCTTGCGTCGCTGGAAGTCTCGGCACGTCTTGACAGAAAGGATGACGTCGCCGTTCAAGCGTGGCCAGTAACGCTTCTCCTCAATCTCAGCGAGCGCATGGCAAAACGTAATATGCCCTGATAATGGGTCATCACGAAGGGCGTGCAGAACCTCCGGCCGCAGTGCTGAAGGTACAACAGGAAAACAGGTACTGGGTGCGGACTGGCGATAAGTCATTTTGCAATGAAAATGAATACAAGCTACGACGCTTTCAAGACCATATTTCCTCTGTACTAGGACAGGTACGAGGCCTACGCTGCTTGCATCGGTGTGGATTTCGGTATTGGCGTCTTCGTCGAAGTGGGCGGGAACTGGTCGTGGCTGCAGGCGCCGTTTCATTTCTTCAAATGCCTCGAAATGCGGTTTTTCTCACCTAAATTCGGCGTTGGATTTCGTGAGAAGAGTCAGAATTGTGGCGATACGAGAGAAGTTGTTTACAAAGCGCCTATAATAGGCACAGAAACCAGGAAACCTGCACACTGCCTTCTTGTTGTCTGGCAGCGGAAAGTTTGCAATTTCAGCTGTTTTCAACGGATCAGGAACAACTCCTGACTTGCTGATCAAGTGGCCCAGAAACAGAAGTCTTTCACAAGCGAAGCCGCACTTCTCCGGCTTCAGGGTAAGCCCAGATAGATGACTGGATGGCTTCCAGCACTGTCGCAAGGCGCTCAAAGTGGTCGGCGAAGTTTCAGGCAAGGACGACGACGTCATCAAGGTAGACTAAACAAGTCTGCCATTTCAAATCAGCCAACACCATGTCCACTACACGCTGGAAAATTGTGGAATAGAGCAAACAGCAAATGGCCTCTCCCCTAGCCTCCCCGTAGTCAGCGTCTAATGGTAAGGAGTACTTGTTTGGGTAAATCGAAATATATGCAGAGAAACGCTGTATAGTGGTTAAGCTTTATAATACAGCACGGAGAATACAGCACTTAGAGTATAGCAAAAGACTCCCCCTTTGACATGTTCAGCAGGACTAGAATAATGAAATGAAAGGTGCCAAAGTTTACAAAGATGGAGAAAACTCAGTTCCGGAGCTTCAATCGATCGTATTTCACAGTTAAAGTGACGCAGCTAATGTACACAAGCGCAAGACGCTAGGCTGCGAAAACACCAGAAATTTTTTCAGCAAACGCCCCGAAAAATGAACGACTTGTAGTTCGATGTATTATTCGTAATGTCTCATCTTGCTCACTTATGTCTATCCAGCATTCTGTAGGAACATAATATATTGGCCGTCGCGTGTTTCCAAGCATTTCCTTTACTTGCAAATCCTAAAACGGGCGACACCTTTAAAAGTAACGAGGCCGATAAAAGTTATATAAAGACACCACGATGTGAATTTGCCAATCCCTACGGTAGCTGTGATCGTGGGGATCGGCTGACTCGTATACCTCCAGCCCTGCACGTTCTGGACAGTAATGTTTAAATTTCTGCTTAAAGTTTCTTGTTATTTAGCACATGTAACCATATCACCAGATGAATAGAGCATTTAGAAAGGAGCTCTGGTGTAATCAATTTAATGTCCGTTATATCAAAAGCACAGAGGCGCACTATTTCCCATTTACTGACATGAATTAGGAATGAACAAACATTGAAGATTCAGATATAACACTGTCTGAAAAAGCACCACTTATCTGTCCACTCTATCAACATATATTTACAAAAAGATAAGAATAAGTTCATGCCTCACTGAGGACATTTCAAGGCCCCCGCCATGCTACCCAGGTCAGGAGAAGGCGTAAAGCTTTAGTGTAGAATTGTAAAATGGGAAGCCCTTTCTTCTCACTTCCTGCTTGTTTTAGGTGGCAATTTAGCTGTTTAGACCCTCCTCAATCTCCATCTTTGGGTCACTCGTTCTATCTCTATCATTGGGTCAATGAGAAGGACGGAGTTGTTGCCCTGTTTAAACGGTGACACCACAGTGATCGTCGTCTTCATCGTGATTTAATTGTTGTAGTGGTAATTTCCCGAAGTATAATAAAGAAAACGGATGAGCTTGCTGGATTGGTTGCTTCATTGAAGGCAGATATAGTGTTTGGTACTGAACTTGGCTCAACCCATCCATCGATGATAAGGAGGTGTTTCCCAACAACTACACTGCTTATCGCAATGATAGGCCAAGTATTGGCGGTGGTGTTTTCTTGTTAGTTCACTCATCCCTTTCCTCTGCGATGCTGAACATCGGTCATGACGCACTCGAGTCTGTCTGGTGTACAATTACATTGGCTAACAATTTTTCTTTTATCACTGCGGCGTTTTATCAACCGCCCAGTACAGATTTCCGTGTTTTGGAAACGTTATACGATATCTTTTCGGAGGCGTCTGATCGAACCATTTTCCTAGCGGGTGAGCTTCATTTACCACACTTGAAATTGGAAAATGATACATGTGAGGTCTTAAATGCCAGCCGTATTAATGTAGAAATGAAAAACATGGTTGACAGTTTTTCCTTGATACAGTATGACCTGGAACCCAATAGACTTATTCATACCCTGGATCTTCTATTTTGCAATTCGCGTAATATAATTCATAATGTAGATATTATAACAGGAATTAGCGGTGATCAGGTTGCCATTGCTGGTATTAAAACGAAAACTCGGCCCACACAGATCTTCACGGACTCCAGGAAGGCGGCGATGGCCTTTCTCGCCGGCTCGGTCTCGGCCGAGGCTGCGGCGGTGCTGAGGACCCGCAAGCTAGGCATGGCCGTCACGTATTCACTTCGTTCCCGGCTCACATGGGCCGGAACGTCTCCCCCGGCTCGATCAACGCCAATGAGCTGGCCCACGACCAGGCGCGAGGTCTCGTCAACCGCGCCGGTCCGAGGAGCCCCGCTTCGCAAGCGATCGACCGAACCACGGACCCGCTGCTTACTTTCCACGATGTCACAGCTCACTAGCAGCTGGGACGTTGGCAGTTTCCGGCTCCTCACCCGAAGCTAGGCAGACCTCAGGCCTCGGTGCTGAGAATGCTGCAGACTTAAGTCTCTATCCAGGCTTAGCCACTACACTCCGGGTGTGGATACCCGCAGCCCCGACTGTGGCGAGGAACGGTGAACCTTGAACCACATACTGTGGCGATGTTCTGCATTGCACCACTCGCCTTTCAACAGGCAAGTAGACTGGGAAGAAGCCGTCAAGAGCGACGACCTTTAAGTCCACCTTCAGGCTGTCCCAACAGGGCAGAAGATCACGGTCTTCCGCCCGCGGCGTGGGAGCGGGCCGCGAATACGACAACGTAGTCCCTAGGACCAAATAAAGTTTCCTGTCTGTCTGTCTGTCTGTCTGTCTGTCTGTCTGTCTGTCTGTCTGTCTGTCTGTCTGTCTGTCTGTCTGTCTGTCTGTCTGCAGCACCAGTACGTAGAACGCACCAGTAGCAGGGTATTCTTCTTTGATAAAGGTGATGATTCATCAATTTCCGATAAACAATTCCACTATTTGCCTGTTTTTTGAATGCTTAGTAGAGGAACAACGCGATGTAGATTACTTGTGGAGCAGATCTAGAAATAGGTTACTTGAACTTACAGAAGAGTTCATACCAAGTATTGATTCTGCTAGCCTTAAAAAACGCAAAGAACTATGGATCCCCTTTCATATCTTGAGGCTAATAAAAAAAGAAGGCGCGTCTTTGAAAGGTACAAAAAAAAACAAAAGAAGAAGTGCATCATAAAAATCTCCAGGAATTAACACGCGAGTACAAAAAACTATTGAAAATGCGAAAGAACAATATTTCAAACGACTAAATGACCAAATGAGAATAAACCCTAAACCTTTTTGGCAGTACTTGAAGGGAAGCGTGTCTGATCCAGTTGGGATAAATGAAATTACTAGCAATGGACGCACTTTTTCGGACGATGTAGTAAAGGCGACGTGCTTAAACAGTCGCTTTCAATCAGTTTTTCTTTCTAATTCTGCATGTAGCCCACAAATGTCCAATAGCAGCGCTTCTCTTATGCAACCACTCGTACTTAGCGTTAGCGCCATTGACGCTTCACTTAGGAATCTTGATGAGAGTACGGCTAATGGCCTCGATGGTATTACTCCAAGAATGTCAAAACAATGTGCTCGCCCAGATTCATTTTACCGTTATCCATTATTTGAAAAATCATTATCTACTGGTCAGTTGCCACAGGACTGAAAAATAGCAAACGTAGTCCAAATTCATAAAGGAGGTTCAAGCAAGGACATTACTAATTATTGGCCTATTTCACTTACATCAATTTCCTGCCAGATTATCGAGCACATAATATACAAGGCTATAATGAAACACCCAAAGGACAACTCGTTGCTAACGAGCCGTCAGCATGGTTTTCGCAAGGGGTTTTCATGTACGACACAGCTTCTTGAGTTCTACAACGACCTAGAATCAGCAATTGATTTGGGAAGGCAAATCGACTGCATTTTTTTAGACTTCAGCAAAGCATTTGACACTGTTTCCCATTCTCTACTTCTTAAAAAACTTCGACTAATTAATATAGATTCAAGTGTTCTGCAATTAATAGAGAACTACTTGTCACAGCGCTGCCAGTCTCTTATCTTGAACGGCATCAAGTCAGATTACCTGCAAGTCATGTCAGGCGTCCCGCAGCGGTCTGTGCGGCGGCCACCTTTATTTTTTATCTATAATAATGACATTCATTTAGGCATCACCTCTAATATACGCCTTTTTGCCGATGACTGTATTATATATATAACAATTATAAATCAACATGACGTTCTAGTACTACAAGCCGATCTTGAACGTTTTTATGAACGGTATTCCACTTGGAAAATGAATCCGAACACGAATAAGTGCGTCCATGTGTGTTTTACTAAGAAGAAAATACTAATCGATTCAAGTCACCGTATAATCGATAATATTTTAGGTAAGAAATCAACGACAAAATGTTTGGGTGTGCTGCTGTCGGGCAAGTGTTCTTGGAATGCGCACGTTCATTATAGAGTTGCCAAGGCCGCAGTAGCATTGAGTTATATTTAGAGAAATTTAATATGTGCAGATTCCAACCTTAGAAGCACCGTGCACCTGTCATGTATAAAACCTATCTTTGAATATGCCTGTACTCAACGGGACCCATCTCAAACGCGTTTGATAAATAAACTTGCTAAAACTCAGAACACAGCAGCCACGTTCGTCTTGGGTAGGTACGGTAGGAATTATACTTGCACTGACATGAAAAGACAGCTGAATTTGGAGTCACTTTCGACACGCCGAAAGAAATTGCGGTTAAAACTTTTACAACAAATATTTAATAACAAAACTGGAATTGATAGCGAAACTTTTTATGGGAGGTCGAGATAACAGTACTCAGCGAAGAATAGTATTTAAGCTAGGAACAAGGGGCTCTTATATTCAATTATACTAGCATTTGCATTAGCAGAGGATCTGTACTTAACCTGTGATGGGAATCCTGCTGGCACGGCTCTAAGCCGTATAATCCTACGACAAAGTTTAGGCATATCCATGCACAAACCATAAATTATATGCCTTGTGGGGTTCTCATCCGTGCTCCCGGGTCAAATGAACGACAACACAGTAGTGCAAACAATCACAAGGGCATTTATTGCACCTTTCATAGATCAATGCCTGCTAGCCGAGTTGCTATCCCCAAAACATGCCGACGGGCGCGCGACAAATCTAGGAAGTCCGACTCACCGCGACCGGATAACGAGCGAATATATTCGCCCCCTGCTGGATCCCAACGCCTGGTCGTTCGCGCGTACGTTCACGCGAACGGCGGCGCGTTCGAAGGAGGCCACGCGAGACAGTCTCGCAGAAGCATGGATCGGTGCACGAGCGGGACGCCCGTGGCGTTCGCCGACCCGCTACCAAAGAAGAAGCGCCTTGTCTTTCCGCGCCCAAGTAACCTCGCCTGTAGGCTGCGTTATCCGCGCAACACTCGCTTGCTAGCGAGGTATAAGAAGGAACAAGAAGCATTTTCTTGCTGCGGGTAAAGCTAGGGAAACTATGCAGCATGTTTTATAAGAATGTGAAGACGGCTACACAGCGGTCGATTGAGGCACCACTGGCCTCCTTGAAGCCCTTGGGTTCAGCGAGAGCAGTGCAAAAGTAGACAGGTCCGCAAAGCTATAATAAAAGGCGATTGGAGGATTGGTGGACGAAAAGTAGGGAAACGACAAAAAACGGAGACGTATAAAAGCACAGTTAGCAATAGGGGATCAGAAAATTTGGGTGTGGGAGTTGACAGTGTTTACTATTTTTTTTACTTTTTCATTGTTTAACTTAGGGAGGACATTAGGCAGCATAATAGCAAGAGCTTGGTGGCGCAACCCACCGCCCCGTTCCAAAGGGGACGCTCATAACGTCCATCCACCCATCCATCGCGCCATCTATCGTACTACGCTTCAACCACACCGACCGCTGCAGGCGCAAGGCCATGTGGCGAAGCCGGCTTGCAGGAGACGGGAGCCATACGGGAAAACAAGATATCAGGGGACGCGTGAGAGTCGCGCATCCCCACAGACTACACATTCAAGCTCAACCAACCGGCTTGCTGCTCCTGTTGAAAGCAGCACCATAGTTCTCTCTAGATTTAGAGCGTGTCTCTTAAGCGCACGTTACTGTGTATAGCGTCGACGTTCATCGGCGTAAGCGCGCCAACTCGCTCGTGTCACTGCTGGCGTGTTCGTCGTCTTCTTCCACAGCTCCCTCCGATGCCTCTCATCTTCCCAGCGATACCGTAATTCCCCTCCCTCTGCGAAGCCGCTGGCGGCATTGGCACTCTGCCAGTCGGTGCAGTGATTACGGTCGCAAATTCTTTGCCGCAATATATCGCGAAACGAAAACACGTATCGAGCGGCGCGCAAATTTCGCCATAGGGAGTATCGTAATTGTCGAATATTTCATTTAATGAATGAAACTCTATGGAGCACACCTTTTTCGCTCAGGCAGTACGTTCTTTAATGTAGGCGAAACGTGAAACAGTGAAAAAAAAGTTCCATTGTGACCTGACTATATATATATATATATATATATATATATATAACAACACTGTCACCCCTCTTGTGACGGTCCTTACAGAGAGGGTTATGAGAATATATAATAAAAGGAACGAAGATGTGAATCAATCTCAAACACAGAATGCATCGGAATCAAGCGGCGCAGTCGCACAGGTAGCCATCCAGAATTTGTTTGAATTGAGAAAGATCGGTATGTTCCACTACACACATCGGTGACTTGTTCCCCATTTCAATTCCTTTAGAGAAAAAGGAGTACCTGAATGTATCAGTGCGAGCTGTATAAGCTTGGATAGATCTATTATGGTTAGTTCTGGAGCTCCGTTTGCCAGGTGCCAGTATGTATGTTTCCTTCCTAATATTTATTTGGCCTTGGAGTATTTGGAATAATTCTGTCAATCAATTTTTCTTGTCTATGCGTTTCTCGAAGGTCCAATTTAGAAAAACGGAGCATTTCTGTGACTGAATCAGTCCTTCGATATCTGGAGCACATACAGCGCACCGCGTACCTCTGAAATTTCTCTAGTTGTTTCTTCAAATAATTTTGGTGAGGGCTACATACCTCTGACGCGTACTCAAGAAGTGGCCTTACAAAAGATTTGTAAGCGGTGAGTCGTATACCGCATGTAGCACCCTCCAACTTTGAACAGCGATTATTTATATGTATGCTCCACGATAAGTTTGCTGTTATCATTATTCCCATGTATTTAAACTGACTAGTTTTTATCAGACACTTGTCACCAATAGTATATAGAAACAAAAGACGGCCCCTTTTTTTGTGGTAATATGTGTATATGTTGATTAAATTAATTTATTTCCAAACTCCATTCGTTCCACCATCAGCTTAACGCCTTTAAACAGTTATTAAGTTTAATTTGGTCTGCTCTGTTTCGTACTGTAGAATAATATAAACAGTCATCCGCGAACAGTTTAAGATGTACATCTGGTTACATCAGGGCAGAAATGTCAATGATATACACCAAAAATAAAAGCGCTCCCAGGACAGATCCCTACGGTACACCTGAGAGTACTGCCAGTGAGCCGGAGACATGACAATCCATTCTGACCACCTGGTTGCGATTTATTGAGTATGTTTTAATCTATTTTATTAAAATGGCATTAAGGGTGGTTGTTTCCAGTTTTTAAATCAGCTTTTCATGTGGCACCTTGTCGAAAGCCTTGGCAAAACCTATGGCGATTACGTCAATCTGCCCCCTGGCATCAATCGCCATTGCGATATCATGAATTGTCCCTACGGTTTGTGTGGCAGTGGAAAGGCCTGTTCTGAGTCCATGCTGGTATGGGTAAAGTAAAGAATTATTTTCTAAATGGCGAATGATAAGCTTACCTATTATGTGTTCCAAAAGCTTACAAGAAACGGATGTAAGAGATATAGGCCGGTAATTATTCACTATAGATTGATTGCCGCCTTTAAACACCGGAATAACTATTGCACTGCGCCAATCTTGGGGTACAGAATGAGTTTGCGATCATTTTTCAAATATAAATGTCAAGTAACGCGACGCCCATTCAGCATATCTTTGAAGAAACTGGGTCGGTATGTCATCTGGTCCGTACGCTTTTTTTTTTGCATCTAAATTAAATAGCTGCTGAAATACGGCCTCCTGTGTAATTATGATGTCATCCATTTGGCTAGGCACTGCGCTTTCTGAACTAACATCGACGTCACCATCGGTCGCGGTGAATACGGACTGAAAGAAGTGATTAAAGTGTTCTACCATATCTTTTTTGTTTATCACAACCTGAACTTCTTTTCTGATTTCCTGTACCTCTTCCTTCCCATCACTGAAGTATTGACAAAACTTTTGCGGTGATGTTCTGAGGAAGCGGTTAAGCGTGTCACTGAAGAATTTTTTTTTAGAATCCTGCAGGGCTTCCTTCAATTCAGCTCGAAGCCGCGAAACCTGAGTAGATTTATTTTTCCTTTTATGTAGTCTCTTTATTTTTATTTTTATATAAATTATGTTCCTGGATATCCAGGAGCTTCGGTGCTTAGTCTGCTTTACGCGTTTAGGGATGTAGGTATCCTCCCCGTGTTGTACAAATACCTTAAAGTTCTGCCACAACTGTACTACTGTTTTAGTATGGAAATTAATTTCAGTCACCAAATGCCGAGTACAGGTAGCCAAGGATATATATATATATATATATATATATATATATATATATATATATAATTATATACACCTATATATATATATATATATATATATATATATATATATATATATATATATATATATATATATATATATATATATATATATATATATATATATATATATATATATATATATATATATATATATATATATAGGTGTGTGTGTAAGTGTGCTTGTGTATTGGTGTTCGTCAAGAGCCTGTATTTTTTCATCTTCGCGTTTGTAGTGTTTCCATGTAGAAAAATATGTCCCACAGCAGCGATGGGACTGTTCGATATAAAGAAGACGAAGGCGTTCGATGCACGGGCAACGGCCACGAGCTCTGGCACGTTCTCTCGCCGCCATTGCTTAGAACGGTTAGACGTATAGTTCCGCGTCAGATCACCATCATTTCGCTCGATTCCAGTAGGCACCGAAACCCTGGACCCTCACGTCCACTGAGCAAGGCACGATGCAGGGTGCGGCCACACTCCGTTCCAAGGACTTTCACAGCGTCCAACCTGGAAGCAGTCGACATCCGAGGTCGATGATGCTGATGGACATGAGGCGACAGCGACGTTCCACAGAAAGCGTCTGCGATGTAGGACCATGGAGCAGCCGCAAGAGCAAGTACGCCGCGTACTTCGTCGGCAACTACACCATCCAGAGCCTGTCAGTCAACGAACTCTTTTCAGACCTGCGCTACCATTGGAGCATCCTGAGCCATCACTGGGAGAACCACGGCATGTCGTGCATGACCAGCACGGCCAACGGCTACTTCCTCAACGCGCAGATCCTTCTAAAGAACGAGTTTCTGTCGGCCATATACTTCGAGCTACGTGAAGTAAAATCAGAAGAGCTGGCCCTCGCGGGCCTGTGCTGTCACCTGGTTTCCGACGCGTCCAACATGCAACGCCGGTACTCGTTCGGGCTGGTCCACTGCTTGCTCATGGAGCACTGCTGCATCAAGTTCGTGGAATCGAGCGAGTCGCACGTCTCCCACAATCACTTCCTTTCGATGCACGGCTTCTGGCTGAGCTGCAACCTGGGGAACGTCAAGTTATACCGCGACCGCTCGGACAACTACCTGCCCAAGGACCTCGTCGACGCGCTCCACAACGCGACGACCACGCTCGACACGCTGGAGATCATGGGCGTGCGCTTCGTGAATGTCGGCTTATACATGCTGTGCGAGGTGCTCGGCATGTGCGAAGTAGCGACCGCCTGCGCGACGTTCCAGGTTGGCAGACGTTCCACGCTATGCCTGCCGGCCAACCAGCTTTTTTCCAACCTGCGCTACCTGCGAAGCATCCTGAGCCATCGCCGGGTGAACAACGACAACCGCCGCACGGCCAGCGAGTTCAACGTCTGCTTCCTTATCGTGGAGCTCTCCCTGTTGAACGAATTCCAGTGGGTCAATTTTGAGCTACACGCTGTAAGTGCTCCACGGCTGGCGTCAGTGTATCTGCACGGACGCGTTGTTCCCATGTCTTCCAACAGGCAGCGCAGGCACGTCTTCGTGGGAGTGCACTGGGTGATTCCGGAGCGGTGCTCCAACAAGTTCTTGGAGCTATGCGAGTCACGCATCTTGGAAAACCCCTTTCTGTTTCGGGACGGCCTCCACTTGAGCCGCAACGTGTGGTACGTCAAGTTCTGCCTGCTGGAAGGCTACTCGCCCGGGTACCTCGCCGAAACGCTCCACCAATCGGTGACGACTCTTGACAGGCTGGAGGGGGGAGAACATGGCTTCTCGAATTTCGGCGTGCAGACTCGGTATGAGCTATAGCTATGCACGCGCACTTCCTCCTCGAGAACTGGATCGACGTGCCCGAGACCGAGACACTGTGGCGCGATGATGCACCGCGCTCCGTGGGCAGCGCCAGATCCACGTTCACGATCTGTTCGCTGCAGTTGACTACTGCTACGTTAGCGCCGACTTGGTGTTTCGCAGCATATATAGTGATCGAGGAGCTCCTCGTGAGCCACTGGACACGGGGCCCATATTGGCCGCACGACGATTTCGCGGCGCTTTACGCCGCGTCGCCGACCAGGGCGCGCTCCACGAGGCGATTCGAGTTCCACAACTACGAACTGAACTAAGCGGTTCTGCTGCGGTGCCTTAGCTTGGACGATGGCAAAATTGAAATGTCCGCAGTTCAAGTGAAATTTTTTTGGCTGATAATTTGTCTTTTACCAAGAAATAATGCGATGAGGCATTAAATAAAGAGTAATATGTTAGTATAGGATAATATACCGCTTGCTTTTAGTGTCCTTTGTCCAAATCTGTCGCACCCGCCGTGGTTTCCCAGTGGCTATGGTTAGGCTGCTGAGCACGGAAAGGTACAAAAAAAAACAAAAGAAGAAGTGCATCATAAAAATCTCCAGGAATTAACACGCGAGTACAAAAAACTGTTGAAAATGCGAAAGAACAATATTTCAAACGACTAAATGACCAAATGAGAATAAACCCTAAACCTTTTGGCAGTACTTGAAGGGAAGCGTGTCTGATCCAGTTGGGATAAATGAAATTACTAGCAATGGACGCACTTTTTCGGACGATGTAGTAAAGGCGACGTGCTTAAACAGTCGCTTTCAATCAGTTTTTCTTTCTAATTCTGCATGTAGCCCACAAATGTCTAATAGCAGCGCTTCTCTTATGCAACCACTCGTACTTAGCGTTAGCGGCATTGACGCTCCACTTAGGAATCTTGATGAGAGTACGGCTAATGGCCTCGATGGTATTACTCCAAGAATGTCAAAACAATGTGCTCGCCCAGATTCACTTTACCGTTATCCATTATTTGAAAAATCATTATCTACTGGTCAGTTGCCACAGGACTGAAAAATAGCAAACGTAGCCCCAATTCATAAAGGAGGTTCAAGCAAGGACATTACTAATTATTGGCCTATTTCACTTACATCAATTTCCTGCCAGATTATCGAGCACATAATATACAAGGCTATAATGAAACACCCAAAGGACAACTCGTTGCTAACGAGCCGTCAGCATGGTTTTCGCAAGGGGTTTTCATGTACGACACAGCTTCTTGAGTTCTACAACGACCTAGAATCAGCAATTGATTTGGGAAGGCAAATCGACTGCATTTTTTTAGACTTCAGCAAAGCATTTGACACTGTTTCCCATTCTCTACTTCTTAAAAAACTTCGACTAATTAATATAGATTCAAGTGTTCTGCAATTAATAGAGAACTACTTGTCACAGCGCTGCCAGTCTGTTATCTTGAACGGAATCAAGTCATATTACCTGCAAGTCATGTCAGGCGTCCCGCAGCGGTCTGTGCGGCGGCCACCTTTATTTTTTATCTATATTAGTGACATTCATTTAGGCATCACCTCTAATATACGCCTTTTTGCCGATGACTGTAGTATATATATAACAATTATAAATCAACATGACGTTCTAGTACTACAAGCCGATCTTGAACGTTTTTATGAACGGTATTCCACTTGGAAAATGAATCTGAACACGAATAAGTGCGTCCATGTGTGTTTTACTAAGAAGAAAATACTAATTGATGCAAGTCACCGTATAATCAATAATATTTTAGGTAAGAAATCAACGACAAAATGTTTGGGTGTGCGAGTGTTCTTGGAATGCGCACGTTCATTATAGAGTTGCCAAGGCCGCAGTAGCATTGAGTTATATTTAGAGAAATTTAATATGTGCAGATTCCAACCTTAGAAGCACCGTGCACCTGTCATGTATAAAACCTATCTTTGAATATGCCTGTACTCAATGGGACCCATCTCAAACGCGTTTGATAAATAAACTTGCTAAAACTCAGAACACAGCAGCCACGTTCGTCTTGGGTAGGTACGGTAGGAATTATACTTGCACTGACATGAAAAGACAGCTGAATTTGGAGTCACTTTCGACACGCCGAAAGAAATTGCGGTTAAAACTTTTAAAACAAATATTTAATAACAAAAGTGGAATTGATAGCGAAACTTTTTATGGGAGGTCGAGATAACAGTACTCAGCGAAGAATAGTATTTAAGCTAGGAACAAGGGGCTCTTATATTCAATTATACTAGCATTTACATTAGCAGAGGATCTGTACTTAACCTGTGATGGGAATCCTGCTGGCACGGCTCTAAGCCGTATAATCCTACGACAAAGTTTAGGCATATCCATGCACAAACCATAAATTATATGCCTTGTGGGGTTCTCATCCGTGCTCCCGGGTCAAACGAACGACAACACAGTAGTGCAAACAATCACAAGGGCATTTATTGCACCTTTCATAGATCAATGCCTGCTAGCCGAGTTGCTATCCCCAAAACATGCCGATGGGCGCGCGACAAATCTAGGAAGTCCGACTCACCGCGACCGGATAACGAGCGAATATATTCGCCCCCTGCTGGATCCCAACGCCTGGTCGTTCGCGCGTACGTTCACGCGAACGGCGGCGCGTTCGAAGGAGGCCACGCGAGACAGTCTCGCAGAAGCATGGATCGGTGCACGAGCGGGACGTCCGCGGCGTTCGCCGACCCGCTACCAAAGAAGAAGCGCCTTGTCTTTCCGCGCCCAAGTAACCTCGCCTGTAGGCTGCGTTATCCGCGCAACACTCGCTTGCTAGCGAGGTATAAGAAGGAACAAGAAGCATTTTCTTCCTGCGGGTAAAGCTAGGGAAACTATGCAGCATGTTTTATAAGAATGTGAAGACGGCTACACAGCGGTCGATTGAGGCACCACTGGCCTCCTTGAAGCCCTTGGGTTCAGCGAGAGCAGTAAAAAAGTAGACAGGTCCGCAATAGGCATTAATAAAAGGCGATTGGAGGATTGGTGGACGAAAAGTAGGGAAACGACAAAAAACGGAGACGTATAAAAGCACAGTTAGCAATAGGGGATCAGAAAATTTGGGAGTGGGAGTTCATAGTGTTTACTATTTTTTACTTTTTCATTGTTTAACTTAGGGAGGACATAAGGCAGCATAATAGCAAGAGCTCGGTGGCGCAACCCACCGCCCCGTTCCAAAGGGGACGCTCATAACGTCCATCCACCCATCCATCCATTGCGCCATCTCACGTACTGCGCTTCAACCACACCGACCGCCGCATGCGCAAGGCCATGTGGCGAAGCCGGCTTGCAGGAGACGGGAGCCATACGGGAAAACAAGATATCAGGGGACGCGTGAGAGTCGCGCATCCCCACAGACTACACATTCTAGCTGAACCAACGGGATTGCTGCTCCTGTTGAAAGCAGCACCATAGTTGCCTCTAGTATTAGAGCGTGTCTCTTAAGCGCACGTTACTGTGTATAGCGTCGACGTCCATCGGCGTAAGCGCGCCAACTCGCTCGTGTCACTGCTGGCGTGTTCGTCGTCTTCTTCCACAGCTCCCTCCGATGCCTCTCATCGTCCCAGCGATACCGTAATTCCCCTCCCTCTGCGAAGCCCCTGGCGGCATTGGCACTCTGCCAGTCGGTGCAGTAATTACGGTCGCAAATTCTTTGCCGCAATATATCGCGAAACGAAAACAGGTATCGAGCGGCGCGCAAATTTCGCCATAGGGAGTATCGTAATTGTCGAATATTTCATTTTATGAATGAAACTCTATGTTGGACACCTTTTTCGCTCAGGTAGTATGTTCTTTGATGTCGGCGAAACGGAAAACAGTGAAAATAAGAAGTTCCATTGTTACCTAATTGTATATATATATATATATATATATTTAGCAACACTGTCAGCCCTCTTGTGACGGTCCTTACACAGAGGGTTATGAGAATATATAAAAGGAACGAAGATGTGAATTAATCTCAAACACAGAATGCATCGGAATCAAGCGGCGCAGTCGCACAGGTAGCCATCCAGAGTTTGTTTGAATTCATACAGATCAATATGTTCCACTACACACATCGGTAACATGTTCCCCATTTCAATTACATCGGAGAAAAACGAGTGCCTGAAGGTATTAGTGTGAGCTGTATAAGCTTGGATAGATCGATTATGGTTAGCTCTGGAGCTCCGTTTCCCAGGTGCCAGTATGTATGTTTCCTTCCTAATATTTATATGGCCTTGGAGTATTTGGAATAATACTGTCAATCAATTTTCTTGTCTACGCGTTTCAAGCAGGTCCAATTTAGAAAAACGGAGCATTTCTGTGACTGAATCAGTCCTTCGATATCTGGAGCATATAAAGCGCACCGCGTACTTCTGAAATTTCTCTAGTTCTTTCTTCAAATAATCTTGGCGAGGGCTACATACCTCTGACGCGTACTCAAGAAGTGGCCTTACAAAAGATTTGTAAGCGGTGAGTCGTATACCGCATGTAGTACCCTCCAACTTTGAACAGCGATTGTTGATATGTATGCTCCACGATAAGTTTGCTCTTATCATTATTCCCAGGTATTTAAACTGACTAGTATTTATCAGACACTTGTCACCAATAGTATATAGAAACAAAAGACGGCCCGTTTTTTTGTGGTAATATATGTATATGTTGATAAAATTAATTTATTTCCAAACTCCATTTGTTCCACCATCAGCTTAACGCCTTTAAACAGTTATTAAGTTTAATTTGGTCTGCTCTGTTTCGTACTGTAGAATAATATAAAGACTCATCCGCGAACAGTTTAAGATGTACATCTGGTTACATCAGAGCAGAAATGTCAATTATATACACCAAAAATATAAGCGCTCCCAGGACATATCCCTACGGTACACCTGAGAGTACTGCCAGTGAGCCGGAGACATGACCATCCATTCTGACCACCTGGTTGCGATTTATTGAGTATGTTTTAATCTATTTTATTAAAATGACATTAAGGGTGGTTGTTTCCAGTTTTTAAATCAGCTATTCATGTGGCACCTTGTCGAAAGCCTTGGCAAAACCTATGGCGATTACGTCAAT
Organism: Dermacentor variabilis; assembly: GCF_050947875.1. Classification (NCBI taxonomy): domain Eukaryota; kingdom Metazoa; phylum Arthropoda; class Arachnida; order Ixodida; family Ixodidae; genus Dermacentor; species Dermacentor variabilis. The sequence goes on from NC_134568.1 coordinate 211,032,188, forward strand.
CTGCCCCCTGGCATCAATCGCCATTGCGATATCATGAATTGTCCCTACGGTTTGTGTGGCACTGGAAAGGCCAGTTCTGAGTCCATGCTGGTATGGGTAAAGTAAAGAATTATTTTCTAAATGGCGAATGATAAGCTTACCTATTATGTGTTCCAAAAGGTTACAAGAAACGGATGTAAGAGATATAGGCTGGTAATTATTCACTATTGATTGATTGCAGTCTTTAAACACCGGAATAACTATTGCACTGCGCCAATCTTGGGGTACAGAATGAGTTTGCGATCATTTTTCAAATATAAATGTCAAGTAACGCGACGCCCATGCAGCATAGCTTTGAAGAAACTGGGTCGGTATGTCATCTGGTCCGTACGCTTTTCTTTTTGCATCTAAATTAAATGCAGAGTTCAGGTAGTCGAGGATATATATATATATATATATATATATATATATATATATATATATATATATATATATATATATATATATATATATATATATATATATATATATATATATGTGTGTGTGTGTGTGTGTGTGTGTGTGTGTCTGTGTGTGTGTGTGTGTGTGTGTGTGTGTGGGTGTGTGTATTGGTGTTCGTCAAGAGCCTGTATTTTTTCATCTTCGCGTTTGTAGTGTTTCCATGTAGAAAAATATCTCCCAGAGCAGCGATGGGACTGTTCGATATAAAGAAGACGAAGGCGTTCGATGCACGGGCAACGGCCACGAGCTCTGGCACGTTCTGTCGCCGCCATTGCTTAGAACGGTTAGACGTATAGTTCCGCGTCAGATCACCATCATTTCGCTCGATTCCAGTAGGCACCGAAACCCTGGACCCTCACGTCCACTGAGCAAGGCACGATGCAGGGTGCGGCCCGACTCCGTTCCAAGGACTTTCACAGCGTCCAACCTGGAAGCAGTCGACATCCGGGGTCGATGATGCTGATGGACATGAGGCGACAGCGACGTTCCACAGAAAGCGTCTGCGATGTGGGACCATGGAGCAGCCGCAAGAGCAAGTACGCCGCGTACTTCGTCGGCAACTACACCATCCAGAGCCTGTCAGTCAACGAACACTTTTCAGACCGGCGCTACCATTGGAGCATCCTGAGCCATCACTGGGAGAACCACGGCATGTCGTGCATGACCAGCACGGCCAACGGCTACTTCCTCAACGCGCAGGTCCTTATAAGGAACGAGTTTCTGCCGGCCATATACTTCGAGCTACGTAAAGTAAGTTCAGAAGAGCTGGCCCTCGCGGGCCTGTGCTGTCACCTGGTTTCCGACGCGTGCAACATGCAACGCCGGTACTCGTTCAGGCTGGTCCACGGCTTGCTCATGGAGCACTGCTGCATCAAGTTCGTGGAATCGAGCGAGTCGCATGTCTCCCACAATCACTTCCTTTCGCTGCACGGCTTCTGGCTGAGCTGCAACCTGGGGAACGTCAAGTTATACCGCGACCGCTCGGACGACTACCTGCCCAAGGACCTCGTCGACGCGCTCCGCAACGCGACGACCACACTCCACACGCTGGAGATCATGGGCGTGCCCTTCGTGAATGTCGGCTTATACATGCTGTGCGAGGTGCTCGGCATGTGCGAAGTAGCGACCGCCTGCGCGACGTTCCAGGTTGGCAGACGTTCCACGCTATGCCTGCCGGCCAACCAGCTTTTTTCCAACCTGCGCTACCTGCGAAGCATCCTGAGCCATCGCCGGGTGAACAACGACAACTGCCGCACGGCCAGCGAGTTCAACGTCTGCTTCCTTCTCGTGGAGCTCTCCCTGTTGAACGAATTCCAGTGGGTCAATTTTGAGCTACACGCTGTAAGTGCTCCACGGCTGGCGTCAGTGTATCTGCACGGACGCGTTGTTCCCATGTCTTCCAACAGGCAGCGCAGGCACGTCTTCGTGGGAGTGCACTGGGTGATTCCGGAGCCGTGCTCCAACAAGTTCTTGGAGCTATGCGAGCCATGCATCTTGGAAAACCCCTTTCTGTCCCGGGACGGCCCCCACTTGAGCCGCAACATGTGGTACGTCAAGTAGTGCCTGCTGGAAGGCTACTCGCCCGGGTACCTCGCCGAAACGCTCCACCTATCGGTGACGACTCTTGACAGGCTGGAGGGGGGAGAACATGGCTTCTCGAATTTCGGCGTGCAGACACGGTACGAGCTATAGCTCTGCACGCGCCCTTCCTCCTCGGGAACTGGATCGACTTGCCCGAGACCGAGACACTGTGGCGCGATGATGCGCCGCGCTCCGTGCGCAGCGCCAGATCCACGTTCACGATCTGTTCGCTGCAGTTGACTACTGCTACGTTAGCGCCGACTTGGTGTTTCGTAGCATATATAGTGATCGAGGAGCTCCTCGTGAGCCACTGGACACGGGGCCCATAATGGCCGCACCACGATTTCGTGGCGCTTTACGTCGCGTCGCCGACCAGGGCGCGCTCCACGAGGCGATTCGAGATCAACAACTATGAACTGAACTAAGTGGTTCTGCTGCGGTGCCTTAGCTTGGACGATGGCAAAATTGAAATGTCCGCACTTCAAGTGAAAATTTTTTGGCTGATAATTCGTCTTTTACCAAGAAATAATGCGATGAGGCATTAAATAAAGAGTAATATTTTAGTATAGGATAATATACCGCTTGCTTTTAGTGTCCGTTGTCCAAATCTTTCGCACCCGCCGTGGTTGGCCAGTGGCTATGGTGTTAGGCTGCTGAGCACGAGGTCGCGGGATCGAATCCTGGCCACGGTGGCTGCATTTCGATGGAGGCGAAATGCGAAAACACCCGTGTATTTAGATTAAGGTGCAGGTTAAAGAAGCCCAGCTGGACAATATTTCCGGAGTCCTTCACTACGGCATGTGTCATAATCAGAAAGTGGTTTTGGCACGTAAAACCCCATAATTTTTTTTAAATCTGTCGTAATGCCCTTTAATGCTGGACATCCCGGGAAAATATAAAGCGCAAAACAATCAATCGATGAATTCAAAGGAACAACGTTAAGACGATGACTTCTTCGGTGGGTCGACTACAAGGGTTAGTGAAAACAATAGGCGATTTGATATAGGTTTTCCTATATGAGCACTTTTATGTAGCAGTACAACACGGTCAAAAATACGTCTATGGGCCAGATGTTTTACTAGCAGGGTATTAGCATGTGATGTCCGTGAGAAATGGCGTTCGTAACGATTATATATAAATATAATTGCCCTTTTCTCAATAGTGTTTATATCCTTGTATTCATGGGGTGACCACACAGCTGACGCGTACTCAAGTAGAGGCCTTATTAGTGCTCTGTATGCCCTTAATTTACCTTCCCAAATTTCATCTCGTAAGTTTCTTTTTAAGATAGCCCAACCTTCTCAACGCCTTATTGATTATGCATTTAATGTGAGCACGCCATGTACGAAATTCTATGGGGTACACCTTAGCTCTAGTAGTACGTTCTTTGATATAGGACAAACTTGGCCTCTTTATATGTGCAATCTGCGTTTGTGTGGTTTGCTTCGTCAAGTGGGTCTTTCTTTTTCTTCCTTGCGTTAGTGGTGTTTTCGTGTAGAAAAAAGATGACTACAACGTTTACGGTACTCTCTGATGCGAAATTTGAGCGCATCTCAATGCGTATTATCATTTCGCTCTATATTGTGGCAAAGAATTTGAGACCGAAATCACCGCACCGACTGGCACTGGCTCAGTGCCGTCAGTGCCTTCTCAGAGGGCGGGGCACTATAGCAACATGATGATCGACAATGAAGCTAACTGTGGACGAAGACGACGACGAACGCGGGAGCAGTGGCAGGAGTGCGTTCGCAGGGTTACGCCGAGGGACGCCGAGGCTCAAACCAGGAACGGGCGCCTGAGAGCTTCGCTCAAAAATGGTCATTGAAGTCTTTAAACCACTATCATCATCATCTTCTTCATCATCATCCAAAACAGCGAAGAGACTGTTCGAAATAAAGAAGACGAAGGCGTTCGATGAACGGGCAACGGCCACGAGCTCTGGCACGTTCAGTCGCAGCAATTGCTTAGAACGGTTAGACGTATAGTTCCGCGTCAGATTACCGTCATTTCGCTCGACACCAGTAGGCACCGAAACCCTGGACCCTCACGTCCACTGAGCAAGGCACGATGCAGTCTGCAGCCCGACTCCGTCCCAAGGACTTTCACAGCGTCCAACCTGGAAGCAGTCGACATCCGGGGTCGATGATGCTGATGGACATGAGGCGACAGCGACGTTCCACAGAAAGCGTCTGCGATGTGGGACCATGGAGCAGCCTCAAGAGCAAGTACGCCGCGTACTTCGTCGGAAACTACACCATCCAGAGCCTGTCAGTCAACGAACACTTTTCAGACCGGCGCTACCATTGGAGCATCCTGAGCCATCACTGGGAGAACCACGGCATGTCGTGCATGACCAGCACGGCCAACGGCTACTTCCTCAACGCGCAGGTCCTTATAAGGAACGAGTTTCTGCCGGCCATATACTTCGAGCTACGTAAAGTAAGTTCAGAAGAGCTGGCCCTCGCGGGCCTGTGCTGTCACCTGGTTTCCGACGCGTCCAACATGCAACGCCGGTACTCGTTCGGGCTGGTCCACTGCTTGCTCATGGAGCACTCCTGCATCAAGTTCGTGGAATCGACCGAGTCGCATGTCTCCCACAATCACTTCCTTTCGCTGCACGGCTTCTGGCTGAGCTGCAACCTGGGGAACGTCAAGTTATACCGCGACCGCTCGGACGACTACCTGCCCAAGGACCTCGTCGACGCGCTCCGCAACGCGACGACCACACTCGACACGCTGGAGATCATGGGCGTGCCCTTCGTGAATGTCGGCTTATACATGCTGTGCGAGGTGCTCGGCATGTGCGAAGTAGCGACCGCCTGCGCGACGTTCCAGGTTGGCAGACGTTCCACGCTATGCCTGCCGGCCAACCAGCTTTTTTCCAACCTGCGCTACCTGCGAAGCATCCTGAGCCATCGCCGGGTGAACAACGACAACTGCCGCACGGCCAGCGAGTTCAACGTCTGCTTCCTTCTCGTGGAGCTCTCCCTGTTGAACGAATTCCAGTGGGTCAATTTTGAGCTACACGCTGTATGTGTTCCACGGCTGGCGTCAGTGTATCTGCACGGACGCGTTGTTCCCATGTCTTCCAACAGGCAGCGCAGGCACGTCTTCGTGGAAGTGCACTGGGTGATTCCGGAGCCGTGCTCCAACAAGTTCTTGGAGCTATGCGAGCCACGCATCTTGGAAAACCCCTTTCTGTTCCGGGACGGCCCCCACTTGAGCCGCAACATGTGGTACGTCAAGTGGTGCCTGCTGGAAGGCTACTCGCCCGGGTACCTCGCCGAAACGCTCCACCTATCGGTGACGACTCTTGACAGGCTGGAGGGGGGAGAACATGGCTTCTCGAATTTCGGCGTGCAGACACGGTACGAGCTATAGCTCTGCACGCGCCCTTCCTCCTCGGGAACTGGATCGACTTGCCCGAGACCGAGACACTGTGGCGCGATGATGCGCCGCGCTCCGTGCGCAGCGCCAGATCCACGTTCACGATCTGTTCGCTGCAGTTGACTACTGCTACGTTAGCGCCGACTTGGTGTTTCGTAGCATATATAGTGATCGAGGAGCTCCTCGTGAGCCACTGGACACGGGGCCCATAATGGCCACACCACGATTTCGTGGCGCTTTACGTCGCGTCGCCGACCAGGGCGCGCTCCACGAGGCGATTCGAGATCAACAACTACGAACTGAACTAAGTGGTTCTGCTGCAGTGCCTTAGCTTGGACGATGGCAAAATTGAAATGTCCGCACTTCAAGTGAAAATTTTTTGGCTGATAATTCGTCTTTTACCAAGAAATAATGCGATGAGGCATTAAATAAAGAGTAATATGTTAGTATAGGATAATATACCGCTTGCTTTTAGTGTCCGTTGTCCAAATCTTTCGCACCCGCCGTGGTTGGCCAGTGGCTATGGTGTTAGGCTGCTGAGCACGAGGTCGCGGGATCGAATCCTGGCCACGGTGGCTGCATTTCGATGGAGGCGAAATGCGAAAACACCCGTGTATTTAGATTAAGGTGCAGGATAAAGAAGCCCAGCTCGACAATATTTCCGGAGTCCTTCACTACGGCATGTGTCATAATCAGAAAGTGGTTTTGGCACGTAAAACCCCATAATTTTTTTTAAATCTGTCGTAATGCCCTTTAATGCTGGACATCCCGGGAAAATATAAAGCGCAAAACAATCAATCGATGAATTCAAAGGAACAACGTTAAGACGATGACTTCTTCGGTGGGTCGACTACAAGGGTTAGTGAAAACAATAGGCGATTTGATATAGGTTTTCCTATATGAGCACTTTTATGTAGCAGTACAACACGGTCAAAAATACGTCTATGGGCCAGATGTTTTACTAGCAGGGTATTAGCATGTGATGTCCGTGAGAAATGGCGTTCGTAACGATTATATATAAATATAATTGCCCTTTTCTCAATAGTGTTTATATCCTTGTATTCATGGGGTGACCACACAGCTGACGCGTACTCAAGTAGACGCCTTATTAGTGCTCTGTATGCCCTTAATTTACCTTCCCAAATTTCATCTCGTAAGTTTCTTTTTAAGATAGCCCAACCTTCTCAACGCCTTATTGATTATGCATTTAATGTGAGCACGCCATGTACGAAATTCTATGGGGTACACCTTAGCTCTAGTAGTACGTTCTTTGATATAGGACAAACTTGGCCTCTTTATATGTGCAATCTGCGTTTGTGTGGTTTGCTTCGTCAAGTGAGTCTTTTTTTTTTCTTCCTTGCGTTAGTGGTGTTTTCGTGTAGAAAAAAGATGACTACAGCGTTTACGGTACTCTCTGATGCGAAATTTGAGCGCATCTCAATGCGTATTATCATTTCGCTCTATATTGTGGCAAAGAATTTGAGACCGAAATCACTGCACCGACTGGCACTGGCTCAGTGCCGTCAGTGCCTTCTCAGAGGGCGGGGCACTATAGCAACATGATGATCGACAATGAAGCTAACTGTGGACGAAGACGACGACGAACGCGGGAGCAGTGGCAGGAGTGCGTTCGCAGGGTTACGCCGAGGGACGCCGAGGCTCAAACCAGGAACGGGCGCCTGAGAGCTTCGCTCAAAAATGGTCATTGAAGTCTTTAAACCACTATCATCATCATCTTCTTCATCATCATCCAAAACAGCGAAGAGACTGTTCGAAATAAAGAAGACGAAGGCGTTCGATGAACGGGCAACGGCCACGAGCTCTGGCACGTTCAGTCGCAGCAATTGCTTAGAACGGTTAGACGTATAGTTCCGCGTCAGATTACCGTCATTTCGCTCGACACCAGTAGGCACCGAAACCCTGGACCCTCACGTCCACTGAGCAAGGCACGATGCAGTCTGCAGCCCGACTCCGTCCCAAGGGCTTTCACAGCGTCCAACATGGAAGCAGTCGACATCCGGGGTCGATGATGCTGATGGACATGAGGCGACAGCGACGTTCCACAGAAAGCGTCTGCGATGTGGGACCATGGAGCAGCCTCAAGAGCAAGTACGCCGCGTACTTCGTCGGCAACTACACCATCCAGAGCCTGTCAGTCAACGAACACTTTTCAGACCGGCGCTACCATTGGAGCATCCTGAGCCATCACTGGGAGAACCACGGCATGTCGTGCATGACCAGCACTGCCAACGGCTACTTCCTCAACGCGCAGGTCCTTATAAGGAACGAGTTTCTGCCGGCCATATACTTCGAGCTACGTAAAGTAAGTTCAGAAGAGCTGGCCCTCGCGGGCCTGTGCTGTCACCTGGTTTCCGACGCGTCCAACATGCAACGCCGGTACTCGTTCGGGCTGGTCCACTGCTTGCTCATGGAGCACTGCTGCATCAAGTTCGTGGAATCGACCGAGTCGCATGTCTCCCACAATCACTTCCTTTCGCTGCACGGCTTCTGGCTGAGCTGCAACCTGGGGAACGTCAAGTTATACCGCGACCGCTCGGACGACTACCTGCCCAAGGACCTCTTCGACGCGCTCCGCAACGCGACGACCACACTCCACACGCTGGAGATCATGGGCGTGCCCTTCGTGAATGTCGGCTTATACATGCTGTGCGAGGTGCTCGGCATGTGTGAAGTAGCGACCGCCTGCGCGACGTTCCAGGTTGGCAGACGTTCCACGCTATGCCTGCCGGCCAACCAGCTTTTTTCCAACCTGCGCTACCTGCGAAGCATCCTGAGCCATCGCCGGGTGAACAACGACAACTGCCGCACGGCCAGCGAGTTCAACGTCTGCTTCCTTCTCGTGGAGCTCTCCCTGTTGAACGAATTCCAGTGGGTCAATTTTGAGCTACACGCTGTAAGTGTTCCACGGCTGGCGTCAGTGTATCTGCACGGACGCGTTGTTCCCATGTCTTCCAACAGGCAGCGCAGGCACGTCTTCGTGGGAGTGCACTGGGTGATTCCGGAGCCGTGCTCCAACAAGTTCTTGGAGCTATGCGAGCCACGCATCTTGGAAAACCCCTTTCTGTTCCGGGACGGCCCCCACTTGAGCCGCAACATGTGGTACGTCAAGTGGTGCCTGCTGGAAGGCTACTCGCCCGGGTACCTCGCCGAAACGCTCCACCTATCGGTGACGACTCTTGACAGGCTGGAGGGGGGAGAACATGGCTTCTCGAATTTCGGCGTGCAGACACGGTACGAGCTATAGCTCTGCACGCGCCCTTCCTCCTCGGGAACTGGATCGACTTGCCCGAGACCGAGACACTGTGGCGCGATGATGCGCCGCGCTCCGTGCGCAGCGCCAGATCCACGTTCACGATCTGTTCGCTGCAGTTGACTACTGCTACGTTAGCGCCGACTTGGTGTTTCGTAGCATATATAGTGATCGAGGAGCTCCTCGTGAGCCACTGGACACGGGGCCCATAATGGCCGCACCACGATTTCGTGGCGCTTTACGTCGCGTCGCCGACCAGGGCGCGCTCCACGAGGCGATTCGAGATCAACAACTACGAACTGAACTAAGTGGTTCTGCTGCAGTGCCTTAGCTTGGACGATGGCAAAATTGAAATGTCCGCACTTCAAGTGAAAATTTTTTGGCTGATAATTCGTCTTTTACCAAGAAATAATGCGATGAGGCATTAAATAAAGAGTAATATGTTAGTATAGGATAATATACCGCTTGCTTTTAGTGTCCGTTGTCCAAATCTTTCGCACCCGCCGTGGTTGGCCAGTGGCTATGGTGTTAGGCTGCTGAGCACGAGGTCGCGGGATCGAATCCTGGCCACGGTGGCTGCATTTCGATGGAGGCGAAATGCGAAAACACCCGTGTATTTAGATTAAGGTGCAGGATAAAGAAGCCCAGCTGGACAATATTTCCGGAGTCCTTCACTACGGCATGTGTCATAATCAGAAAGTGGTTTTGGCACGTAAAACCCCATAATTTTTTTTAAATCTGTCGTAATGCCCTTTAATGCTGGACATCCCGGGAAAATATAAAGCGCAAAACAATCAATCGATGAATTCAAAGGAACAACGTTAAGACGATGACTTCTTCGGTGGGTCGACTACAAGGGTTAGTGAAAACAATAGGTGATTTGATATAGGTTTTCCTATATGAGCACTTTTATGTAGCAGAACAACACGGTCAAAAATACGTCTATGGGCCAGATGTTTTACTAGCAGGGTATTAGCATGTGATGTCCGTGAGAAATGGCGTTCGTAACGATTATATATAAATATAATTGCCCTTTTCTCAATAGTGTTTATATCCTTGTATTCATGGGGTGACCACACAGCTGACGCGTACTCAAGTAGAGGCCTTATTATTGCTCTGTATGCCCTTAATTTACCTTCCCAAATTTCATCTCGTAAGTTTCTTTTTAAGATAGCCCAACCTTCTCAACGCCTTATTGATTATGCATTTAATGTGAGCACGCCATGTACGAAATTCTATGGGGTACACCTTAGCTCTAGTAGTACGTTCTTTGATATAGGACAAACTTGGCCTCTTTATATGTGCAATCTGCGTTTGTTTGGTTTGCTTCGTCAAGTGGGTCTTTTTTTTTTCTTCCTTGCGTTAGTGGTGTTTTCGTGTAGAAAAAATATGACTACAGCGTTTACGGTACTCTCTGATGCGAAATTTGAGCGCATCTCAATGCGTATTATCATTTCGCTCTATATTTCGGCAAAGAATTTGAGACCGAAATCACCGCACCGACTGGCACTGGCTCAGTGCCGTCAGTGCCTTCTCAGAGGGCGGGGTACTATAGCAACATGATGATCGACAATGAAGCTAACTGTGGACGAAGACGACGACGAACGCGGGAGCAGTGGCAGGAGTGCGTTCGCAGGGTTACGCCGAGGGACGCCGAGGCTCAAACCAGGAACGGGCGCCTGAGAGCTTCGCTCAAAAATGGTCATTGAAGTCTTTAAACCACTATCATCATCATCTTCTTCATCATCATCCAAAACAGCGTAGAGACTGTTCGAAATAAAGAAGACGAAGGCGTTCGATGAACGGGCAACGGCCACGAGCTCTGACACGTTCAGTCGCAGCAATTGCTTAGAACGGTTAGACGTATAGTTCCGCGTCAGATTACCGTCATTTCGCTCGACACCAGTAGGTACCGAAACCCTGGAACCTCACGTCCACTGAGCAAGGCACGATGCAGGCTGCGGCCCCACTCCGTTCCAAGGACTTTCACAGCGTCCAACCTGGAAGCAGTCGACATTCGGAGTCGATGATGCTGATGGACATGAGGCGACAGCGACGTTCCAAAGAAAGCGTCTGCGATGGGGGACCATGGAGCAGCCACAAGAGCAAGTACGCCGCGTACTTCGTCGGCAACTACACCATCCAGAGCCTGTCAGTCAACGAACTCTTTTCAGACCTGCGCTACCATTGGAGCATCCTGAGCCATCACTGGGTAAACCACGGCATGTCGTGCATGACCAGCACGGCCAATGGCTACTTCCTCAACGCGCAGATCCTTATAAGGAACGAGTTTCTGTCGGCCATGTACTTCGAGCTACGTGAACTAAGTTCAGAAGAGCTGGCCCTCGCGGGCCTGTGCCGTCGCCTGGTTTCCGACGCGTCCAACATGCAACGCCGGTACTCGTTCGGGCTGCTCCGCTGCTTGCTCATGGAGCACTGCTGCATCAAGTTCGTGGAATCGAGCGAGTCGCCCGTCTCCCACAATTACTTCCTTTCGCTGCACGGCTTCTGGTTGAGCTGCAACCTAGGGAACGTCAAGTTATACCGCGACCGCTCGGCCGACTACCTGCCCAAGGACCTCGTCGACGCGCTCCGCGACGCGACGACCCCGCTCGACACGCTGGAGATCATGGGCGTGCCCTTCGTGAATGTCGGCTTATACATGCTGTGCGAGGTGCTCGGCATGTGCGAAGTACCGACCGCCTGCGCGAGGTTCCTGGTCGGCTGTTGTCCCACCCTACGCCTGCCGGTCAACCAGCTCTTTTCGAGCCTGCGCTACCTACGAGGCATCCTGAGCCATCGCCGGGTGAACGACAACTGCCGCACGGCGAGCGAGTTCAACGTCTGCTTCCTTCTCGTGGAGCTCTCCCTGTGGAACGAATTCCAGTGGGTCAATTTTGAGCTACGCGCTGTAAGTGCTCCACGGCTGGCGTTAGCTTGTCTGCACGGACGCGTGGTTCCCATGTCTTCCAACAGGCAGCGCAGGCACGTGTTCGTGGGAGTGCACTGGGTGGTTCCGGAGCGGTGCTCCAACAAGTTCTTGGAGCTATGCGAGCCACGCATCTCGGAAAACCACTTTCTGTCCCGGGACGGCCCCCACTTGAGCCGCAACGTTTGGTACGTCAAGTTGTGCCTGCTGGAAGTCTACTCGCCCGGGTACCTCGCCGAAACGCTCCACCTATCGGTGACGACTCTTGACAGGCTGGAGGGGGGAGAACATGGCTCCTCGAATTTCGGCGTGCAGACACGGTACGAGCTATAGCTCTGCACGCGCCCTTCCTCCTCGGGAACTGGATCGACTTGCCCGAGACCGAGACACTGTGGCGCGATGATGCGCCGCGCTCCGTGCGCAGCGCCAGATCCACGTTCACGATCTGTTCGCTGCAGTTGACTACTGCTACGTTAACGCCGACTTGGTGTTTCGTAGCATATATAGTGATCTAGGTGCTCCTCGTGAGCCACTGGACACGGGGCCCATAATGGCCGCACCACGATTTCGCGGCGCTTTACGCCGCGTCGCCGACCAGGGCGTGCTCCACGAGGCGATTCGAGATCAACAACTACGAACTGAACTAAGCGGTTCTGCTGCAGTGCCTTAGCTTGGACGATGGTAAAATTGAAATTTCCGCACTTCAAGTGAAACTTTTTTTGACTGATATGTGTTTTACCGAGAAATTATGCACTCAGGAATTAAATAAAGCGTAATCTGTCAGTATAGGATAATATACCACTCGCTTTTAGTGTCCTTTGTCAAAATCTGTCTTATTGCCCCTTAAAACTAGACATCCCGGTCTTACGGCGCAGCATGCACCTTATATGGCCTCCGTAATTCCCCAGGCGATGCACCATGCAGGTTGAGCCCTAATATTCGCATGCTAGCGGCCGGCATCCCATATCCCTTCAACCCAACTCAGCAGGCGGTCGATGTCGCAACTCCAACCTTCCCTCTTTTCCTCATTTTTATTTTTCGCTTGGCCACGTCTCATGATCAGAAATAATGCGCTGAGGCATTAAATAAAGAGTAATATGTTAGTATATGATAATATACCGCTTGCTTTTAGTGTCCTTTGTCCAAATCTGTCGCACCCGCCGTGGTTGCGCCGTGGCTATGGTGTTAGGCTGCTTAGCACGAGGTCGCGGGATCGAATCCTGGCCACGGCGGCTGCATTTCGATGGAGGCGAAATGCCAAAACACCCGTGTACTTAGATTTAGGTGCACGGTAAAGAATCCCAGCTGGTCAATATTTCCGGAGTCCGCTACGGCTTCCGTCATAATCAGAAAGTGGTTTTGGCACGTAAAACCCCATATTTTTTTCAATTTGTCGTGATCACCATTAATACTGGACATCCCGATCATGCGGCGCAGCATGCACCTTATATGGCCTGTGTAGTTCCCTAGGCGATGCACCATGCAGCTTGAGCCCTAATATTCGCATGCGAGCGGCCGGCATCCCATATCCCTTCAACACAACTCGGCAGACGGTCGCTGTAGCATCTCCAATTCTCCCTCCTTAATTTTGCTTTTCGCTATGCCACGTCTCCTGAACCCTAGTACTTCCAGATACACACTGGACTGAGGCGTCGCCTGCACTCGTATCAGCGCAGGTACACGCGTGAAGGGCGGAGTTCCACTGCTTAGACTTGCTGCAAGCACATGGACGATGTAGAGGCAGGCGGTTGACTTGGCGAGTGCGGCGTTGATGGTGTTGTGGTCGCTTGCTAAATAATGGCGGTGTCTCACCAGTTATTTATTACATATCCTGTCGGAATGCGCAAATTTGACCGTGCAGCATTGCAACACGGGAAATAACTCAGCACGAGTGTTGTGTTTCTCATCACCACCTCATTCAAAGTGGTAGAAGACGTTAGCATGCACACGGGTGTCTGCCTCGTTATGCACTCACTAAACATACAGAAACGATTCCCCGATAGGTCTGCCTCAAATGCTCATTGCGGCATTCAATGCACCGAATCAGATGTGCTTGAGAAAGTGTTTAAATCATAATCGCCAAAACTACAAAAAAGTGGAGGAAAGGAAAGGAGGACAGTCTGATGATGTATTTAACTAAATAGAATGTATTTGTGTTATCCGTACATTCTAAACCAGATAGCACTATACCGTTCTTTTTTCCTTTTTATTCTGAACAGAGTTTTATTTAATACCAGTGGCATATAGCACAAAGCTGCTTAAGCTGCATTACTCTCAGACGCCAACATTGCTAACAGTGAAAGTCAAAATCGTTTCAATAAAAAAATTTATCGCTAACGGACTTTTCATTTCACGGCACATATTGCATGAACAAACTTTAGGCGATGACTTCGGAAGTAATTTCCATAAGGAGAAACACGTCCACCCAAACATAGCTAAGCGCTACAAATGAAACCCGTATGGGTTCCTTGGACGAAAAGCCTCGCAGTTGAAGAAAAATTCGTCCTGATCCAGGACTCGAACCCGGGAGCATTTTTACAATTGCTGGTAGGTACAGCGGAGCATGGCGTTTCTTGCGGCTCTCGACGTTTCTGCGCAGGCGCGAGTAAGAGCAGCTGCGAGAGAGAAAGTCTGGGGGCCTTTACTCCTTGAATATGTGACTCTGCCTAGGCACTACGGTGAGGTTTCTTTGCGCGTGTAGCGTGCGTTTGTCCCTATGCGTGCCGGCATGGCGGAGGTGGGTTGAGTTTGCGCTCGGACACTGGCTGCGGGCGCAGTGAAGCGGGTGAACCAGCGCGCACTGACACCCCATTTGGTGATCGCTGTGTCTAAAGGTACGTCGGAGAGACTTTCTCGCGCGTGCGGCGCTGGTGGTCAGTTAGTCATGCCAGATTATAACTTTGTCGCTCCTTACGGCACTAATGCCTTCAAAAAGAAAAAAAAGAAAGAAACAATGATTTCCCCAGGTGCGCAATAGGGGTCGTAGTAGAGGCCGGGCCTGCTCTACTGCCGTCCTAATCTGCTGCCCTCGACCCTACATTCCTTTGTTTGTGTGTATATAGGAGCGGTAGTTGGCGTACGCAGCATCAATTGAACTTGTAGGTCGATCATGCCGGCGTTCTGTGCAGCCTACGCTTGCATGAACACCAGCGGCCGCGACGATGTTCCGATGTTCCATTAGTTCCTGCAAGACAAGAAGCTTTCAGCTAAGTGGGAGGCTGCTGTGAAGCGAAACAACTTCAAGCGCTCAAGAACAACAGTGTTGTGCTCTAGCCACTTCCGTGACGATTACTACCGGAGTTTATCAACAATGCGTGCTTTGGTTTCTCCTTCGTGTTAGCACGCTAAACAGAATGTGCATGTTTATCTCCCACCCTTGACGCAGGTCATCGCCAAGCGTCGCGAATTTTCTATTCGCACGTGTGTTGTGAAACAGCCTTCATGCACCTACCATAACGCAGTGCAAGCGTAAAGTTTGCATGTGTTGGAAAGCCTGCTCACGCCAGGACGCTGCGCTCCCCCTTCTCTCGCACACATAGAGAAACCGACCATCTCACGTAGCCGACGCAATTCGCCGGTTACGAGTAGCGTGCGGATGGCGCGCTGATGATGGTTCTATACTACACGTGCTACAACAGCCGGTAAACTTTTCCCACGTTTAAACCGTCTGTGTAGATTGCCGATAGCTTTGGGGCAGCGCACAAATGCGGAAGATGGCATCACCGCTTACGTTCTACGAGGAGGCATGCAAGAACATAACACTACAGTTGTTTGCCCAGAGACGTACTCACTGGAACGCTGAATGCAGCTTATCAAAAAACATACTCACCAAAGAACATTTCCAACACAAGGAGATGCTAACACTTCGCCTTCGTTCGCGTGGAAAGCAGTGCATGCACCAGCATTTTTTGCTTCTTGGAGAGGCCGGCTCTTCGCAATCGTTCGTACATGTAGGGAGTAAAGTATAAACCCCTCACAAGTGAACTTGCAACGCGACAGCGACAGCGCGACAAGCGAGGCGATAGCTGTCGCGTTCACTCGTCGCCTGCAAGCCGAACTCCACGCGAGCGACGGCTTTGAGCGAGGACTTCCCGGTATGAGGGCTGCAATATACGCGCCGAAACTAGCGTGACGCATGCTTTATCAATTTAAGTTGATATATTTTACTGAAAAAGGAGCATAAAGTATTTCTGAAGCTCTTGCACTAGGTTCTTATTATTGCACTTGTAAAATTAAATAGTTTGCTCGTTTCGTGCGGCAAACAGTAGTACTTGAGTTATGTACATCCAGTTCCGGCTTCACACTATTTGCTAGTCGCTCATAGTACTTCCCGGCGGCAAGCAACGAGTTCTAGATTTCTAGAAACGAGCGATCGAGTGAGAACACCGAGCGATCTGTTCAAGCGACGGCCCGTTTTGTCGCTCGAAGCCGCCGCCCGTCACCGTCGCCCGCAAAATCGCTCTCGTGGAGTTTGGACTTAACGCCGAACTCCTCAGACAAACGCAAGCTCTCGAAATTTTCCATGGCCGTCTCAGCAAAACAGCACCAAACTACCTTGCACCGTGCTTCGTGTGTAGCGGCAGCAGTCACTCCGGAACAACACCATTGTTGACGTCACGAGGCGCCCGACCAATCACAGGCAGAAACGAGGCGCGCGAGCTGGGCGTGTCTGCTGCTGCACTTTTCGGCGAAATAAAATATGTTTGCGCTTTCTTTCGCTCAATTTCGATGCGATATTCGAATTCAGAGGGTTGAAAACCACGACGTACTGCTCTTCACTCATTTTTTCTGGAAAAGCTTTCAGCTTCCCTTTAAGAGCAGGTTTAGCACCTCTTAGCTTCTGCTGGCCGTGGATAAGGACTGTTACGTGGCATATTCTACGGCGTTTTAAATTTCTGATTCATGTGATTATTGTGCCCATACATATCAGTGTTAACACAGAAACATATTCCCTTTGAAGGGCAGAAGGTATGATAAGTAGATGAGCGCGTACCGGGGGAAGTATAAAAAATAAATTTTGTGATTTTACGCCCCAAAACCACGATATAGTTATGACGGACGCCGTAACGGCGCGACTTCTGATAAATTTTGACTGCCGAGGTCGGGGCTATTTAACGTGCACCCAATGCACGGTGCACGGGCATACCTGCATTTGGTTTCTACCTGGGCGAAGTTAAATGACATCATTCTCGCAATACACTTCATTTGCAAGTCTGAGCCTTCAAATTATCTGCTGTCGTTCATGGGCGACAAGATGCCAGGATAAACGCAACGTATGTCACGCTATATAATGCTGGAATATAATGAAGTCATCAGCAAGACCTGTGCAATGAAATTATCGGACCCAATGTTGTGCCCTACATTAGCATTGTTTTCTGATGTCCTAACACAGATAACATGTTTATCGGACTTCTACTTTGCACGACATGCATACATACTGGGCACTGATTCATTTAAGCCAAAAAATACGGCCGAATACCTTTGATATATTTAGTTAAGCTCGGGAATATTGCACCAGACGCTACTGCTTCCTGATGGGTCATGAGTAGAGACTAGAAGATTAGGCAAAATGCCTATTTTCTCCTTGCATTCTTATTGTGCCTATGTAACATATAAGCACGCACTACGGGGTCTAGAAAAATTTTAGCGGCCCATTTATGGGGTCTCTAAATGCCTATATCGATGTTAGTGCCTATATTAGATTTTCAGATCCTAAAAATGATTTTTTTGTGTTTTGTCGTAGTTGTACTTTTCTTTTTATAATTTTATCACCTGCTAGGAAACTAGGCTGAAGGCACCCGAGTATTACCTCAAACACATTGCTGGTGTAAATGATCTTATTAACAACTTACATCAAACGAGAAGATCGCTGCGCGCTAAGTTAGAATACACTCGAAGATGATTTCGCGTACATCAACGCATTTTAGAAACTTGAATGCCTGGGCGCAACTCCGACCTGGAATGTGGGATCCATTTTTGACTTTCAGAAAATCTTCGCTACTATCCCCAACACAGCAGTTGCTCATAAAGTTCGAAACTTCAATCTGTCTCGACCAAAAATATTTGGTCTTCGGTACCGCAAGAACTGTCAAAATTTCACACCGGCGAACATTGCCAACTTCTCCAACAACCCCGGTCATGTACTAATTGTGGCCATGCCATGCCTGCAAACTTGTTAATCTCCTCAGCCCACCTAACTTTCTGCCGCCCCCTGCTACGCTTCCTTTCCCTTGGGATCCAGTCCGTAACCCTTAATGACCATCGGTTATTCTCCCTCCTCATTACATGTCCTGCCCATGTCCATTTCTTTTTCTTGATTTCAACTAAGATGTCATTAACTCGCGTTGGTTCCCTCACCCAATCTGCTCTTTTCTTATCCCTTAACGTTACACCTATCATTCTTCTTTCCATAGCTCGTTGCGTCGTCCTCAATTTGAGTAGAACCCTTTTCGTGACTGCAGGTTTCTGCCCCGTAGGTGAGTACTGGTAAGACACAGCTATTATATACTTTTCTCTTGAGGGATAATGGCAACCTGCTGTTCATGATCTGAGAATGCCTGCCAAAGGTCGGCTGCAGCCGCACAAATCGCACATTCTGTCAGAAAGAGTGTGCGCAAGAAATTTGCGAATTACTTTACTATATTCTGTTTAATTCTGCTTAAATAGAAATTTCCTTTTGCTCAACGTACTTAGCTTTCTTTATTGTGAGCAATACGCGGAAATACCTTTATAATGAAGTGACCTACATAACGAAGGATTTTGGAAGTCCCAGCCCGTCGTAATATAGGCGTTTGACTGTATACCAGTTAATGCCTTACAATGTGTGTATACTATCGGTCCTATTCTTTCTCAGGTTTCGGATACACCGATACTCGAAAACGAGGTACGATATTTTGGCTCTGCTCCCTATATAATTTTCACCGACGTAGTTCTTTGTGTGACCGTGTAATCTGCGTTGGCTTTCCATTTCTTAATTTTGGTGTGAGTTATTTTTAATTTAGTTTTATTTACTGTTGCGAAAAAAGAAGGCAAGGTGGGGTGAGGCGGTTATCAATAGACTATGTGCTCAAGAACGGGTGATCTACTTTTCATGTATGGTAAAGGTTGATGTAGATTACAGGCTCAAGCTTGAACATAACATCAATGCTATTTATTATACTGTTCATCATCTGCTCTAACAGTGTACTCTTGTCCGGAATATTCATTTTGCTGAATGAATCCCTCATGCAAGCGTTTCGTTTGTGCTGTCTTTGGGACAAGTTCCGCTTAAAGGGAATAAACTGAACGCTGGGAAGTGAAACTTGTTAAGGCTAGATCAGGCTGGTGAGCTCCGTAGTCGGGGCTGTGCCGGGTCGTTCTGAATGAAGCATGTTGTGGCGAAGAAAATGAATGCACAATGAAGACTTCTAATCAGAACCTGTACTCTTGCAGTAATCTTTGTAACGTGTATATCACAAGATCTGTGGGATGCATCGCAGGAAAGTAGAAATAGCGTGAAAGCTCACCGATGATCGAATGGGGACGCGTACGTCCAAAAACCTAAGCTTGGGCTGTGATAGACGCTGTAGTACGCGGCTAGGAATTCATTTGGACCACTTGGCATCCCTTTACGCACATCGAAATGTCGGCGAACGAACAAGTTATTTATTTATGTATTTATTTATATTTATCTATATTTTATTTCTATATTTATTTGCCTTTCGCGCCACTGGGCCCTGTGCTCATTAGCAAAGCTCCATAGACCCTCGGCCACCGCGGCAGGTGTCCACCCAAACAAAGAAGCTTCGTTCAAGCTGCACGACGGATCGGAATCACTCTGCAACGTGCTCGGCTTGGTTTGGTTTGGTGCCTACGAATGTGGCTCAAGCCAATACGGGGGATCGTCCACGAATCGGGCGGCGGTAGGTAAGAAGGAAAGAATACTTACATATAATATATCTTACGCACCGCTATTCATTCCACTAGAGAGAAACACTCAAGAGAAGTATTAAATTAGTTTTGAGTTTGAAGGTATTCTTAATTACCTCTAGTATCGTTCATTGCGCGATAATACATGCATCGGTTGATTATTAGAGGAAAAAGTAAAAGGCAAAGAAAAAGTAAAAGGCAATCCCCTGAACTGGATACACCCTCGTAAAGACACACATCTCAGCCGTTTAAGTGACGTGAAAATTCTATAAACTTGTTAATTTCTGTTTTTGGCTGAATTCGATGCCCCTGCTTCCGAGACAGTTGCGGCCCAGAGACGCCGTTGGGATTTGAAACGGTCTAGCGATAACTTGTTCGGGCCTGGCGTGTTTTGCTGAGCCCGTCACTAACTACGAAGAAATGAGAGGGCATCGGAGTTTTAGGGAAGAAGGAAAAGAGCTTTGTTTTCCAATATGTTTATTTTTAAGAGTAAGCCCATCCCTGTGGGTTGTGGCTTAACAAACGGTTGACCCTGATTGGCAACTGAACCTGTGGGACGGGCCAACGGCCCTACCGCCTTTTTTTTTCTTTGTATATTTGGGCTATAATAATCGGGACGACATGCTGTCCCTCAGACTTGGCTGAAATCAGGATTACTGATAGATCAGTGAGGCTCCGTACCATGTACGTTAGACTTGGCTGAAATCAGGATTGCTGATAGATCAGTGAGCCTCCGTACTATGTGCGTTAAAACGAGTCTGGGCTCTAACAGTCATTGAGACAGTCGAAGAGTGAGACTTTGTTTCTCAATTGTTCAAGTTTGTAATGTATTTGTTTTACCTGCCATGTATATAGAAAAGTTTACCTATAAATATTTCTTGTACATCTGATCTCATCGTTTCCTGCCTGCGCTTGATCAACAACTGCCGATCATCGTCCGAGAAGCTTCAAGTTCCAACGGTGAAGCGAGGACGGAGAACGAACGAAACTTTACTGGCCCACTTTTTCACATTTATTTGCTGACGTGGATTAGGATTAACCAATCATAGAATCCCTAAATGTAACACCGTCTGTAGAAGGGCCACTTATCTGTCCACTCGTGATATGGGAAGTCGTTATATCAGTACTCAGCCAAGGTTAATACTTTAGCTATTAACAACAAGCTTTTATTTTTCAATGAACCTAGCATATGCATTAGCACAGAATTAGGCTGTCATCGGACTCCAGGTGGAGCGGCATTCTTTCCCAGCAGAAGTCGGAGTAAGCACTCGCTTCATCTCTGCTGGTAACAAGCTGCAGGGGCCGCTGCTCTAGAAAGTGGCTTTTTCATATAAAAAAAGAACTGCTATTTATATATACCCTCAGGAATGTTTTAGCAACAGAACTGGGCAATGCCACGAATGTTACTAAGATGTCCGTACCACCAGTAGCCACCAAGCTGGCTATAGTTGCGGCTACAGTGGGCTATACCGTAGGGTTTTCTTCAATAATTACTAAAGCAAAATATGGCGCAGCAATCGATCAGATGCCATGGTAATGATGATTAGTACAGGGACTCGTGTAATCTTCGTGTTTGTGGCTTCCGACTTTCTTGTGGCTCCGTTTATTAAGCGTTATCTACCTTCATTGTCCGAAATTTCAAAGCAATCTACGTATACTGTTCTACAGTATATGCACAATCGCTACTAATTGCAGCGGATCCTCCTGTCGAGGTGGCCAGATTGAAACGCGCCGAGCGTTTCATATCGCTAGCATATCCGAGAGAAATAATTTTGGGTATTCATACCCCTTTGTCGACGCACGCCTCAGTGGCGTAATGTTCTTGAAATCTGGCTTCTGTGCTGTCCTGCGTTCGAATCCTGCTGCCGGACAATTTTATTAATATTTATGTAAATATGTATAAGGCGGTCATTTGTTGACATTGATGACGTTGCAAAATCACCAAGCCGTATAAAGTCATAAGGTCGAAGTTTAGTTAAATAAATGCACTAACCTTCATGCCTATGCCTACCAATTCCGGCTGAACCAGCCTGCTTCGAGCTCCTGTAGGAACTAGCGCCAGAGCTCCTTGTGCTTTTAAATCATTATTCTTTATTTTTATTATTTAGATATACTGTTATTATGCGTAGTATGATATTGCAGGACGTACATATTTTCAAGCAACTGAAGTAAACATTTTAGAAGCAACAAAAGAAAAAAAGCGTAGAAAACACAATATCAGGAAGAAATAGTTACTAATGAGCATAATTAGGCAATCCATCGACTAATTCATGGTTTGATAACTCGCGGAAAGACCCCTCGAATCCATTCCAAATCGTAATTGTATGCGGAAAAAGGGAAAGCGTAATACAAACAATCGATAAATCCAAAGGAACAATGTTCAGACGATCACTTCTTTTCTTGGTCGAGAAGAAGGGTTAGTGAAAACAATAGGTGATTTGATATAGGTTTTCCCATGAGCAATTTTACGTACATAACAGAACAACACGTTCACAAATACGTCTATGAGCCAGAGGTTTTAGTAACAGCGTATTATCATGTGATGTCGGTGAGAAATGGCGATCCTAACCGCCATTTCTGTCAGGCTTCTTTGTGGACACGCTGCGCCAAGTAGCGGCGCGACCACGAAGCCCGCCTCCTTTTGCGTGGCCTCCGAGATTGCACACCAGTGACGCTTAGAATGAATAGAGATTTGGCGTGTCACGTACGCAGGCGGATCGGGAGGCTGCAGGTGGCGTCACCGCTGTAACCGCTCATGTTTACGCTCCCCGCTCACCCGGCAAACAGCGCGATCCGCCTGCGTGTACCGGAATACGTGACGCGCTGAAACTCTCTGTTCCCTCAGGGCCGGCGGGCATTCCTAGCCCATCGCTAAAGCGTTTGCGTTGTTGTGCTTGAGGAACACGTGTGACGCGGATTCGATTCAGCACAGCACCGTATAACTTTTAAAGAATTGTTTTTATTGAAGAGTGGCGTAAAGAGGCTAGACAGATAAGCACAACGGGGTTGAAGGAGGCTAATCACATTAAAAAGCCACGTAAGGGCTTGACGGGGCCCGCGACCACACATGGCAACTCCAAGGCAACATACAAAGTATCTGCAATGCAAGGGCACAGTGATGCTGGTACGTGTCGACAATGCAGAGTAACAATTAAATAATAAGAGTGAGTGAATTGGCGTACAACAAAATAAAAAATAAAGTGTCAGAAAGCGGAGGATAAAGTTGTGCAGCAATCAGCGTAATGTGAATCGGATATAAAGCCATCCATCTACTATATCAATATGCAAAAAAGTACAGGTATACACAAAAAGTATGCATTTGGGCGGTAAGTACATTGCAGTGCTCGTGGGAGATATTGAGATGCTTATTAAATTAGTACAAAATGAGGCAAGTTTACAACAGTAGATCCTGACCAAGGTGATGAGGCAGAAGGTAATGCAGCGTCTGGTCACCATAGTTTGTTCGTCTATACGGAACGTTCCACACTTCACAGGGACGTGTGGCGCGCCCTTTCGTGCGGAAAGTTAGAATTGAAATCTTACTTAAAAAGTCACAGTTACGCAAACCTCTTTTATTACGCTTAATTAATATTGTTTTATACCTTTAATCACGGCACATATAGATACCCGAAATAATAATTATTTTTTATCTAAATGTGCAAAACACATTTAGATAATCAACAAAAATAAAAATAATTTACGATAGCTTTTTCAGCAATAGAGAGTGGGGGGGGGGGAGGGGAGGCGAGGGGTGCAACACCTACTCCCTCAAAATGCTCGTGATCTGAGGCCGAATTCGCAAAGCTTTTCATTCGTAAGTGCTGTTTGCTATTGGTCGGCCGCCTTCGATAATAATGTGTCCGGCGGCAGGATGGGCTGGAATTTGATCTTACGAAGAATTATGTCGTCCGAGCTTTATGAATACGGGCCCTGTTGCACAAAAGCTACATCAGATCGGTACTGGAGTACTGATGCGCAGTTTGGCATTCCCCGACAGCTGCAAACATGGACGAGCTAGAGAAAGTGCCAAATCTGGAAGCACGCTATATTGTGGATAATTACGCTAGAATTCTTAATATAACTCCCATAAAGCAAGCAATAGGTTGGAATTTCCTGCCAATAATGCAAAATGTACGCCTAGAGCTTTTCACAATATATTTCATTATCAAACTGGCATATAGCACCACAGGTAAGTTTTGGAGCCGCATTATATTTCAAAACGAATAGATCACGTGTATAAGGTACGAGAATATCAATTCAGGGCTAACATATTAGTTTTTTTTTCCATGAGACCATTTATTAATGGAATCGTTCACCAGCAAGGGTTAGCGAACAGGATAACGAATGCTTAGTCGCGGAATTTTGACCGTCTGTTTGGGTGCTTTCCTTTCTGTGTGTTTTGATGTGTTATTCACATCATGTACGCTGGCGCTTCCTTCTTTTGTTACTTTTGATATTTCTGTGAATTTATATGTTGTTCTTGTTATGTACACTGTCGTTCTCTTTCTTTTTTTTTCCATACACGATGACCACTGTATGATTTGTATTGCTGTACTTCTTTTTTGCATGCACCTCCGGCAGTACAATGCCGCAAGGCGCTGAGGGTAAAAGTCTAAATAAATAAACAGGAGTGTAATACCAGCTTAGCACTGCGCGACGATGATTATGCAGCGAAGGAATGCCGACAGCGACGATTGTTCTCAGAATGTGGAGCCTCGGAAAGGGGCAACCTAGCTTTGCGCCATGAAACAAAGTTATCTATGCGTATCTCTGTGATGACGTGCGACAGCTTGTCATTTCAATAATGCCTCGTTTACGCCGACAAGATCTAATGAACCTACCGGAGGCTGTCCTAAATATAGCATGCAGGTTTTTCCCATTACCAATTTGCTTCTTATATTTCTCTCTCGCCCTCTTATTTTCCGATAATAAGGAAATGGTGGAGTGCGCGCGTGCAATGCACGTGAATGCGCGAGTGCACTGCAGCACCATTGGTCCGGCTGCCATGATTGCCGCACCAACAACAGCAATCTCGGGCCAGACCAGCAGATATCTTTTTGCGGTTCGCCACAGTCAAATGGTCTAAGTTGCGTTTCACTTCTTTCTTTCTTTCTTTTTTTCTTTCTTTCTTTCTTTCTTTCTTTCTTTCTTTCTTTCATTCTTTCTTTCTTTCATTCTTTCTTTCTTTCTTTAACAGTATATGTCGCGACTTTATACGTGACAGTTCTCCTCTCTGTTGTTTTCACATGGTGCTGCTATTTTTTTTTATGTGCCTCCCACTTCTACTAATAGGTTATCTACTCCTTATTTAGCTTCTCCTCTCGGTGTCGAAATTATTTTATAGTCCGAACAGTTTCACCGTACCTCCGGCATTAATCGTGATTCCTTTCTCGCCCCCTTATATCTCTAGTTTCTTCTTGTAATACCCCCAAGCCACTCTCGCTCGGCCCTCTTCGAACTTGGCTGCGATGTCAGCAACCTTGCCCGTTTCTCGGATGTAGCAGTTCCGAACTCGTATCTTGTATCCATCGCGTGTACCTGAGTTCGAGCCACTTGGCTCTTCTGAACGTTAGGCATCACTTGGGTTGCTTCGGTTCTGCACAGCCAGTCTTGTAAACTCGTCCTTTCTACTTCTTCTGGCACAGAACTCTGAAGATGCCTCGAATTCTGTAACATTAGCTCAAAGTCTCCGTTTTAAAAGTGACGCGCAGTCGTACTTTCCAAATGGAGACGAAGCCAGTAAAACGCCTTCTTTTTATGCCATGTCATCGTGACATGGACTGGTTGCTGCTATACACGAGTACTTTCACACTCCCTGCATCAAATGAGGGCGACGATTGAATTCGCAGTTCTGTAGGTGCCTCGTATGTACGGCGTTATGTATCCGTCCTGTTCAACGTTGTTAACTGCACATCACAGATCTGCAGAACGAATGTCGATACACCTGGAGAGGAGCCAAAAACATGGACGTGACATGCGTCTCGCGCGCCTGCCGTTCCCAGAGAGGTCAATTTCTTTGGTTACAAATACGAGACACATTTGCGAGCGCAGCTAGAAGTAAGGCGATATTGCAAGGAGAGAGAGATAGCGCGCAAGAAAACTCTTTATTGAACACCAGTGTGTTTAGCCGCCATATATTGGCCTACGTATTACTCTTCAGGGAATGGGACTATCGCTGGAAAAACCAAACAAAAGCAATCAGTACCAATAGCAAAGACAAGCGCATTAATGACGAAGTGACTGCGTATTTACACTAGGGGCTTTGCGAAACGGCTGCAGCTAATGTGTACAGGTGGTCTCTTCACATATGTCATGGTAAACAGTTCCAATCGTGCAGCCCGCTTGGAAAAACAACGCATTTAATTGTCTACCTCGAATTTTGGCTGCATTCACCTATATATGACGACCTGCACGGAATGCTGTTCAACAAGTTGCCTGAAATGTACCAGTGCACTGCGGTATAACTAACTTCGTCCACCTGCTGTCAGACAACATCACATCCCGGTCGTCTAAACCGTCACATCCCAGTCGCCTAGTCACATTCGGAAAAGCTTTGATCGCTCAAGAAATAAACGTGATATGAGATTTTGTACGTCTTGTGGCTACAGGTTTCCGACGATCACATTCTCACTCGAAGAACACTGGCGAAACGCATCCGCCTAAACAAATAAATTGTCAAATTGGTTCAGGGAAGAAAACTCTTATTTATTATAAACTGTTATAACGTTTATTAATTTTACGTACACCATAAAGAATATGAAACTCAGACAGTACATTCATATACTCGGATGTCATTTTCACATCATTTTAGATGAAATGCTCATGTTCATTACATATTTACCAAAGCGGCTTCCACTTTTGACTTCCATGGGCAGAAACTTAACTGCTTTCAGAGTACATAAGCAACTTACACAGTGTCAATTTTCGATACACATCACCAAAAAGTGGCAACACTTCACAAGTACCCATAAGCAACAACTGTATTTTACGCACGTCCGATTAGTACTTGAGTATGCCTGCAAATGTTGGGACCCGCACACATCGAAACTTGTCAATATGCTCGAGAAAATTCAATAGAAGGAAGTGCGCTTCGTGACTGGTATTTATAACATCGCAATTGGTGGCAATTAGTATGACAGCAAGTAAACAACTGCAATGACAACCGCTTAAACATTGCAGAAGGAAGCCGAGGTTACAGCTTTCTCACAACATATAGCACTCTAAAAAGGAATAGACCGTTAATTGTACATAAGGCCGTCACATTACGTGTCGAAAATGGACCACGCCCCCCCCGCCCCCCCCCCCCCCCCAGAGAGACCATTACGTGTAAAAAAAAAAGCCTAAAATATGCAAGCTTTGAAAATTGGTGAAACTCATTTTAAATAGAAAGCTTTTTGTTCTCTTTTTTGTTGCATGTACCATTTCTGATTGGAACACTCTTGCACAAAGCGTTTGTATTTTATCAAATGATGCCTCTCAACGCATAAAAAAATTGTGGCTACTTGACAACTTGAACTATCCCCCTACTGTAATGACCATTTACGAAGAAGGTGGTGCTGGTACCCGCTAAATAAATAGCTAAAATAAAATAATGATCAAAGTGGTGGTTATTGCGAACAAAGTTGAAGAGGCAAGACTGGTCCCATTATGCAAGAGAGAGGAGGGCTACGGCGGGTGACAGAGCAATAACGAACACTGCATGCTGCAAAATTAAGTAAACGGGGCTGGCTCACCATGTAGGTTTCCCATATGTTGAGCCTACAGAAGTTTCCTGTATAGCTTACATATGCCATCTGGGGGCTCCAGATGGCATGCGTTATCTGGAGCCCCCAGACTTGAACTCGTAAACGCCCTTACAACACGTACAGGATCGTCGTCCTATAGGGCCATTCGCTCATATGCGCTTGCGACGTTTGTGTGTGCCTACTAAGGGCCAAATTCAGCCCATAATCATTTCATTTATACTGCGTATCCACAGCTTATCTGTGCTGCAGAAGCCATAATGTACTGCACTCTCAAGCACACACTCGCTCCATTTTTACCACCGGCACTTATTGCTTCGCACCCGCCGTTCGCTAACACTGCTCACGTATACGTTCCCAGGTAGATTTCTTTTAATCATGCACTCGCACGGCTGTAGACAGGAGCGACCTTCTGTACGACATACGACAAAGCAAAGATTAGTAACGATAGTCAGCTGTAAATAATGTTTTTACGTTCTGCGGCCCAGGATTGGAGAGCGTTGTCAGTCGTCTAGAAAAAAACGTGCGCAGCTTGCCCCAGTGAAGAGAGAGAGAATAAACATTTTTATTGTGTGAATGCAGCTTTGGAGAGGCGTCCTCATTCCAGTATGCCTTGAGCTCGGGCCGCGTCCTGGGCCCTCGCAATCAGCCGTTGCTGATCCTCGAGGTCGGAGCTGGCCAAGGCTCTCTCCCAAAGCTTGTTAGTGTTTGGGAAAGAACACTAACTTGCACCAGTGGTGCAAGTGTGGACACAACCGCGGAGTTTGTGATCACGTAACTTTTACTTTGCTTGCCTAAGTTGTTTGTAGCTTTCGCGAGGCTATGCTAGGTTTTGCTAAGTTGTTGGTAGGCTTGGCTAAGTCGTTCCTAGGTTTTGCGAGGTTATGGTAGGCTTGACTAATTTGTTTTTAGGTTTTGCGAGGTTATGCTAGGTTTTGGCTAAGTTGTTGTCTCGGCGGGCTTGCCGCTGGAAGTTTTCGAGCAGTCGCAAGCCGGGATCGCTTTCTCGGCAACGCCGAGCGTTCAGGCGCCGACTCTCGCGTTCCCTGGACTGAAACTCGGGATCCTCGACTGGGCGGCGCCTCTTCTCAGCTGCAGCTTCGGCGCGGTGTTCTGGATCAGCTCGGCGGCGACGCATCGCATCTCGCTTGGTTGTAAAGCGCTCTTCCTGGTAAGCCGCTTCTTCTTCGGATGTCCGGTCTTTCTTCAGTCTTCCCATGGCAGCAGCACGTATGCATGGAGTAGAGGAGCGAGAGGTGTGTCGCTGCGCCGGCTGTTTTGAGCTTTTACTCACCTGTGACGTCACGACTCCGCCCTACGCGCGTAGGGTGCGAGGAGATTACGTAGCTCGGTGCTCTCGCAGGTAGTTGCTAGGCAACGCGAGGCGGCGCACAGCTGAGCTGAGTTTTCTGGTAACGCTCCACGGCAGAACTGAATGTTTAAAAAGGTCCGCTGTTTAAAAAGATTATCTTCAGTTCCGCCGAGGTGGGAATAATAAAAATGACGGGACCTCGACTTCTCGATTCAACCCGCCCTAGTTCACTTCCGGTGATTACTGATTATAACTGGCGCACGAAGTTGAACACCTTTGCTATACATGTACCTCCTATGCATCTGACAAAAGGACACATCATTTATATGGGTATTTTCTTGAACGCTTATCTCTGTGCCAGTGCAGCCCTTGAGTGATTAATTTGGATGAAATTGGAAACGTTGGCAAGTACTGTGCCGCCGGCTTTCTCTACAAGCAATAAATTTTTCAAAGGTCAAAGAATAATAACATGGCGTATTTGTGAGCGCTCTGATCCAGGCGTACAAGCGCAAAGTGACGCTTTCTTATTTTCTTTTTTTTTTAAGGGAAAGAACCTGATATCAAAATATGCACAGCGTGCTGATTTTGAGACGTGGAACACTGTTTATTTTGATCACCTGGAATTCATAAAAGGGCACCTAAACTGAGGTACACTACGGTCCTTGTGTTCTGGCTCCGTCGGGATTCCGGCGGCCGCGGCCTGGAGTCGAACGTGAAACTCCGTAGAAGAATCTAGAGATGGGCGAGTTGGGTACATTTTTGGAAGACTATAGTAACAGCGCACTAAGGACGAAGGACGGTTTTGAAGCGCCCTTTGTTGCGTCTTGCACCGTCCTTAGTGCGCTGTTACTTTAGTGTGGCAAGTCAGTGTTCAGCAAACGCCATGGTCGCGGAGACGCTGCTGCAAAGTTTTTTTTTTTTTTTCCGGTTTGGGAGTCTTCTTCGGTGCCGCAAAAAGAAAGAGCAAGATGTAATTTTGCGTACAAACAAATGCATCGCGCGTTTGTGAGCACGTTCTGGAAAGTTCGTGAATAACGAATAATTTGCGAAATTTATTTTAATTATTTGGGCAATATTTGTTCCTTACTCAAAATACGTGGAGCTTTGTTCAAGGAAGCTGCCCGCCTTATTAAAAAGCTTCGTTAAATTCAAGCACCACGCATGATCTTCGGTTAAGCATTTCGGAGAAATGCGTAATGAAGAACAACTTGAAGTGCGAAGCCTATACAGAAAAGATAGTCTCACTTTGTCAGGTTTAAAACGGAACACTCGTGGAAACCTGGTAATCAGAAAGAAGAAACTTACCTGCGACTTTGTGGCGCGAGCCGCGCTGTCTGCAGTCATCGTGTCGCTTGTTTCCGCGTTGCGAGAGAAACCTCCGCAAAAAAGAAAAAAGAGAGAGAGATTGTAAGCGGCGTCCCTAGTGTGCAGCGCATTTCGCGCCACGTGTCTCCCTTTGTTAAGGGGCTTCCAAGTGGCAACCCATGCGTGTTCGTCGCGCGTTCACGACGTACTCGCGTCACGACGCCCCTGCGCTCATCTAGAGCGCCAACCCGCGCGTGTCGAGCCGCCACGATTCGTCTCGTGGGGCGAGGCAGCCAGCGCGACGGATGCGCGGCTACGCAACATCGCGCCTTCACGTTCCGAGGGATGCGCAGTCGCTATGTAGTGCCAAAAGATGTCATTAAAAAAAGAAAATCTTGTTCCTGGTACTGAAACCGTATTCACAAAACTTCTGGGCCCGTACTCACGAAGACCTCTTACGCTACAATTGTTCGTAAAAGCAAATTCTAGCCAATTGTGAAGATGGCTGGAATAATTGTTTTGATGATTCTATACAGTGCATTAGCTACGATTGCGACATTAATGTGTGTGTGTGTGTGTGCGCGCGCGCGTGTGCGTGCGTGTGCGTGTATATGTGTGTGCGTGTGCGTGTGCGTGTGTGTGCGTGCGTGCGTGCGCGTGCGTGCGTGTGTGTGTGTGTGTGTGTGTGTGTGTGTGTGTGTGTGTGTGTGTGTGTGTGTGTGTGTGTGTGTGTGTGTGTGTGTGTGTGTGTGTGTGTGTGTGTGTGTGTGTGTGTGTGTGTGTGTGTGTGTGTGTGTGTGTGTGTGTGTGTGTGTGTGTGTGTGTGTAAAAACGCAAGTTTTGGAGAGAGCGCTCAGTCCGCAGCAAAATGCGAAAGGCAGGATATGAAAATGGGGAAGAACAGCCGCATCTCTCTACTTAACCAACCGGGAACGCCCCTTCCACAATGATTGAAGTTTTCCTCTTAACCACAGGAGATCACATCCCGCACACCTGCGAACGTTTTACTTCAACCGCGATACCGCACGAAACTGCACGAGACAATAGTAGTGCACTTGGAAAGCTATGATTGGCTGATGCCACCGTTCCGCAGGTGGTCCATAAACCAGCACCAAACTGAAAGACGTTAAACGTAGGTATTTCTTTTCCGTTATTTTTCTCTTCTTCAATAAAGTTGTCCACACAC
Organism: Dermacentor variabilis; assembly: GCF_050947875.1. Lineage (NCBI taxonomy): Eukaryota > Metazoa > Arthropoda > Arachnida > Ixodida > Ixodidae > Dermacentor > Dermacentor variabilis. Next base: position 211,063,289 of record NC_134568.1, read on the forward strand.
ACACACAGCGGTATGAAGCAAAAGACAGGATAGGAAAGAGGAGGAAGAAGATGCCGTATCTCTGCACTTTTCTACCAGCGGGGGTGCCACCTACAATATCGAGGATGATGTGAACTAGACAGTAGAAGTTGAAGAAAACTTGCTTCCTCTCGAAAGCAGATTGCTCGCGTACACCTCCGCATCTTTACTCCAACCGATACCATGCAGACGAAATGTGCAAACTATCGCGTCGCTGCTTCGTATTATGGATGAAACTGATTTTTTTTAGGACGGCTGGAGGAATTCCATCTGGCCCACACGAGAGAGAAGGCGAAATGCTGTGCGTAAGATGTTTTTCTTAAGTTCTTCAAACTTTATTTTTATCCGTTTCCACATGACACTTTTACCAGTTTTTGTACTACCAACATCTTCCAAATACCATCCAAATCTTGGCCAATCCCCCGCAGTGGGTACGCGTCATTGAAGAAGGAAATCTAATCCAATCCAATCCAAATGTGCCTAAGCGCCTAAATGCTGTGCAAACATCCTCCTCTCGCATTACTATCGCAGGCGAACTGAACGAAGTATCAGGAAGTGCGAGAGTCGTCGAGATGTTCATCTCCTGTTACTGCGCTATGACGTCACACTGTGCCATTTAGCACAGTGAAAAAGGCACAGTGCATTAACACTTTAGTACATGCAACGAGTTCAAGCGAAGTATTATGCCATGACCTGTTTAAGCGACAAACTTGCCGAACTAGTTATCCTAGCCTCACCGTCACTAGCTGCGCCTTACTAAGAACCTAGCAATGTGTGTGACAGTGATTTACCAACACATGCTAATAATTACCCTCTGCAGTTTTCAATAGGCACCGTGACAACACAGTGCAAGAAGCGAAGCCAAGCGAAAGGGATGATTTTGTGAATTGTAAGGGAATTGTGAGGGATTTTGTGAGGGAAGTCTTGTGCTGGGGGGGGGGGGGGGGTCTAGCCAATTCGGTGGATTTACCGCTGTGTCCCGAGTATCAAACTACAAACATAAACGTCCCTCTGCACCACTAATAAAATTCTGTTACAAGTTTGTGCTTATGTCTGTCACTTCGTGTGTTTTCGTCCTCTGTGCGCGAAATCCTGCCGATATGATCAAACAAATGCCGAAAGCAAATGTGACCCGCAAGCGTCCTTTTTATTTAATGTGCGAGCAGTTTATCCTATACGCTTCGTGCGACCAAAGACTCTGCAGTCTCTCGCATCGAAGAATGCTGGCGAATTTCGAGGCGGCCACGAGAAAGGCCAGAGGCCCTCTTCTCAAGCCGCTGAATACTGCTGCGGCGGCACACAGGTGGCGAACTTGCCAACCACGTTGCCGGGTGGCGAGTAATTTGCCACGACGAGAATCTTGTTCGTGGGACCCCGGGCCTGCGCGCATCCCATGCGCGTCGTCTCCTTCCAGATGACCTGCGTGAAGTGGCCGACAGCGTCGATGTCCGGATCGGTGCCGTCCCAGCGGTAATCGGAGATCTCGCTGTACCACGACTCGACGGCCTCGCGCCCTGCACAGACCACGAAGCACCCACCGCGCTTTCCATCGCCTGTCCGACTGGCATCTCTGCAGTCTATAAGATCTCAACAGCTGGGCGGTGCGGAACGCACAGGACGTAAATGAATCCGTCGTGAAAAGGTCCGGTTGAACGAGAGCGAGAGTGTTATTTAGAGGAGCTTCTGAAACGCGTGTATTTGTGCTTTCCTGCGTCCCATTGCTTTGCGATATCACGTCCTCCTCATACAGGAGCGTATTGGAGGTTGGTGCATTAAGGTGAAGGTAAAAAAAATGGGCCGAAGTCGAGTAGAGACAAACACGATGCCAACAAACGATTTTTATTCTGTCTTGACTTCAATATAAAGGAATGACATTGAAAACAAACAATTTAGAACAAACAATATCATATCTTTAGTGCAATGCCACGAGTCAGATAAGTAGCTCATTTCATTGCGGTGCAGCGATAGAGAAAACACGCTGACGCAATGGTCACCGCATTCATGAATTACGCTGTTCTATTTTACTGTCAAACAGATCAGCATGGTGTTTACATTAACTTTTTAAGTTCTCTGATGCATGGCTAAATGTGGTATGGCTAAATGTTTCGTAAGAAATTATGCGACAAGGTTCTGTTACATGCTCTGGGGCCCAGCGGTCACCTGTGATTTGATGCTTGGGGTTGCTGGACCACTTGACGTACACATTTTCGCCGCATTCCGTGTCCGGGCTGTGTTCAAAGCGATCTTCCTTGGCGAGAGTGATAGCCCACTTTTTCGCCATAGCACTCAGCTGCAAAGACGAGCCGAGCGCGCTGAGCGTAGTCGTCATGCGCAATCGGCGCTGGATGGCAGCAAAAATATTGTCTCGAGTGGAAGGAAGAACACACAGTAACTATCGTTGTGAATAAGCGCCAGATTCTACGGTGGGTTTACGCGCAATTTACTTCAACTTCATCACATAAGTTTTGTACTAGTTTAACTCTTCATTAAGACGTATACGGTAGGTAACAGTATGCTGAAAGCACCGTTGCGGTCGGCTCTTTTTGAAGACAAGTCTTCTTAACTGACTTCACACGGTTCGCGTATCTGGGATCTGGGTATCTTGTTAACACTTCCAAAAAAAGGGCTCTTTCCCTTCTCCAGAGCGTCGTACTAAGTCACAAGAGGCATCAAAATTTAAGCCTCAACGAGACAAGAAGTGGGAAATAGTCGCACAGTAGGTAAAATAACGGTGCGGGCGTAATCAGCGCCAGTAAGTCGAAAATTAACTACATGGCACTATACCCCTGTAAAGGGTGTACCGCCTAGGTATAGACATGTTGAGGCAAAGCTGCCGTACGGCACACTTTTGGGCAATGGAGCGAGTTCACTTGGGTTAAGCAAAGCTCACGCAAGGCAATGGTGCCTGGAAGGTAGCTTCGGCGGTGTCCACTAGAAGCGAGAAATAAAGGTCTGCCACCTCCGAGGCTACGCAATGAACACATGCAAGCGGCACGTTCGACTTTTGGCGACGTTGGACCTAGTACTAAAGTGCCAAGTACACAGGCATTTTTGCATTCTGCCACCAAGTATATAAAATTCTGCAGAGTAGGTAAAATAACGGTACGGGAGCAATTAGCACCAATATAGGGGAAAATTATACACATTGCACCCATAGACTGTACTCTCCGGGATGAGCCCACCTGGCCTCTTGGTTAAAAAAATGATCAAGAAAGTGTCGACGCTAAAGAAGACAAGTTTGACGTAATTAGGCGCGAAATATGATTCGAACAAGATGCGAAATTAGTGAATAATGAACACCAGAAAGATACATAAACAGACAGAATAGAGTGACGTAAACATTTCATCGTCGAATCATTTGAGCCACTACGTACGACGACCTTGTCTTCTTTAGCGTCGACTCTTGGTTGAGCTTTGTTTTCTGTTTCTCTGCTTCGCTTTTTGAGCAGCTCCTCATTTACAATGAAGACCGCCACCACCAAAACGATGGAAAAAATAAGGAAAGAATTTACGCGTTTGACTTGATCACGAAACCTTGATTACAAACTGAAATGAAATTGCTCTATTTTCTCTCCTTGCACTCTAAAGCCCTTGGGCGAATGTAGGTTAATTTATCAATGAAAATTAAAAGAAAATGTCATTCCTTTATTTATTTTTTGCCTTTCTCCTCAGTTCTTCAGTCCTGACAGGCTGGGACACACATGACATGGCCAAAATCGGCCCAGTGGCTTGGCGCATCCACGCAGCTATTTCTGTGTCCTGTGTGGAATCGAAAATGCGCCAGGCCAGCACCGACAGCGCACGGCGAGGCTGGAATGTTCACTGCTACGAGGCCTCTTTAATTTAGTGCACCATATTGCACGGCATACTTTAACTCCCCCCCCCCCCCGCCTCGAACTTTGCATGAAATTATACCGATGCGCCAGTTTCATCTTGCCTTGGCGTCCAGCTGGAGCGCAGGCACGCCATGCAGCGACCGGTAGTAGTTGTGCCAGTCGAGCGAGTCCTTCTGGAACTCAGCCTCGGTCATGGGCCGGTCCCTCGACAGCATCGTCTGGCTGCCCGGTGTGATGATCTCCTCCACGATGTCCTTAGTACCATCCGAGTGGTTTATGATTTTCTTGCGCAGCATCGAGCTCTGCACTGTCTTGGTCGCTACAATGCGCCGTCCATGCTGATTGAAAAGATACGAGGAAGGCGGTGCCAAGGTGATCAGAACTGAGCGGAACGACGACGAGTCACCAGACCACCTTCATTCATTTTCATAATTTGCCTCCCCCCGCCAAAAAAAGAAAAACAGTGTGTGTGCATGCGTGCGGGGGGGTGGGGGTAAGTGTGCCATTTGCCACGCCTGCATTGTGTGGCAAATAGCAGTTCCCGCCAAAACAAGTTTCAGTTCGAATTACCGAGCTCCTTGGCGCCATCTAACGATATTTGAAAGCACAAAACCAAAGTTGCCATTTTTACCTTAAGGGAGGTGGGACAGGTCCAGGTACAGTATCATAATTAACCGGTCCCTAATGGTTCATCATGTGGGACTGATAATAAGATCTGTTAATAAAATAACTGTCACTTGCATTTTCAACTGTTCTTTTAAAGGCAATTATAATCCGAAACTCTACTGTGTGTGTGTGTGTGTGTGTGTGTGTGTGTGTGTGTGTGTGTGTGTGTGTGTGTGTGTGCGTGCGTGCGTGCGTGCGCGTGCGTGCGTGCGTGTGTGTGTGTGTGTGTGTGTGTGTGTGTGTGTGTGTGTGTGTGTGTGTGTGTGTGTGTGTGTGTGTGTGTGTGTGTGTGTGTGTGTGTGTGTGTGTGTGTGTGTGTGTGTGTGTGTGTGTGTGTGTGTGTGTGTGCACATTAGTTCATACGGCGCATAGTGTAGGCATAGACGTGCGTCGCCGCGGAAATCGCGATGTGCGCAAAGATGGGTGCTGTGTTGTCCAGTGTTATTACGTGATTCGTATCGCTCGATACACAGCGTTCTTTTTCCCCGCAGGCCTTCTAGACTCATGAGAAGTTACCGCTATCATCATGTATGCGTCTTCCGCGTTTCGTAATGCGATGTAATATTTTTTAATCCACTTATACCGGCGAGTTTAATGTAACAAACAGTGTGCACTGAAAATGGAAGCTTACGCTGCGCGTGCGTATCAAGACAAAATCAGACTTGACGCGTGCAAGGCAACTTCATAGCGTATATACCATAGAGTTCGCGTTGAACCGTCAAGTGCGTACTCACATCGTCGTAACTGACGGTCTTGAATACTGTCGTAGTCGGGAAATCGTCGTCGCGTAGCCCTGGAAGCAGCACAAATTCACTTAATTGGGTCGATCAGAGGATCATAGTTTCTTATTTTTTCTTTTTGTAATCAGCGAAAACCCATGATTTCCAAGTACGAATGAGTTTTACGACTACTAAATAGACCTTGATTTCTGTCCGACATTTACCTTCTCCGAGAAGGCTCGCGTTGAAAATACTGACTTTTTTTTTTTCTTGTTCCTTTCGGCGGAGACATTTAAAAAAATTATGTAACTGCTAAGGATTCCATCTTGAGTACTCGTCCCTTCAGTTCGGCAGACGCTAGGTGAGCGAGTAGCCGTCGCAGTCTGTTCATCAATGAACTAAAGTCGGTTAATCAATTTTCTAATTACTGGTTTACCGCTCCCTCCCTCCCATCCCTCCACAGCCTTTCGCGCGACAGAATTTCCTCCCTCGCGCGCGCCAGATTGAGCCGGAATCGTCGGCTCCCCTCGCCTGCTTTAACCGCGCTTTCACTCGCACATGCATCATACGGCGCGCGGCGACGGTGTTATCGCCCTGATACGGAACACCACGGCGATGGCGACGGCAAAAATGCACCTGAAGTGTCGATATAATTGCTATAGCAAGAAGAAATCTGATGGCCTCCTTTAAAGCATCCGTCACAGCGCCCATTTCCCTCAAGCGACGGCCTGTGCTTCCGCGCCCCTTTGTGCGCCGTTTCGGTACCACAGCCGGAATAAGGTGATTTTTTTGTCGACGAATATCTCAACCTTTCATGCTGTTAAGCTCGCATAAACCACTGTTGCCTCCCGCGCACCACTAGTTAAATGGTAAACCAATTTTGGTTAAATAATCAATTGCGGCGGCTAATCGTCCATCTGGTGCACGCCGCACTGAAGGATGAAGTGAAGAAAGCACCCTCGCAACGGTTAAACCCTTGTTTAAATATTCAAATGATATCGTCCGGTATACCAGTTGTACTTATTTTTCAATATAATCATAGTCGGTGACAGCCTAATAATTTCGTACTAACTCCGCCTGCAGAACGACTGCATCTGCCCCCTGTGCCTCCGCGCTCCAAACAGTTCTCGCGCAACGCCAATATTTGAACTAGTTCGGCTACGCCATGAGATCTCGGAGATGCGCAAACGTAATTGACTGGCCCACCTATGCAAATTATTTTTGGGTTGAGCATCGTTGCATTTACCGCTGCATTTTTTTTATTTTTCACCGACTATACACAATTCTGACCAATTTCTGAAATTTTGTCTTCCTGGAACCAAAGTACAAAGACGTGAATGACTGCTTTACCAGCTCCTTCACGCACGCACGCACACACACACACACACACACGTGTGTGTGTGTGGGCCGAGTGAGAGGTGCTTGCGTTTGTGTGTGTTCGAAGAGAAATAGCTAATCCTGTCAGCGAAATATATAACGCATTTGACTTGCTACGGCAAAATAATCGGAATGCTACACGTATTCGCTGGTATGTGGCAAGCGCGATTCAAAGCGATTGCAATACTGATGAACTGGCTAGTGCGTGTGCATAATTTCGTTTCCTCTTGCGTACTATGGAAACACGCCTTTGCCCGGAAGTGCCTTTTCGATGTGGTTGTTCAGGTTTGTAGATATTCAGTTCATGCTACCTGATTCATTTTATTTTTAGTTCGAACTGCTTTCTTTAATCTCTTGTGGCAACACCCTTCCGCCTTCTCAAGTGGACATCTGACGAGGCGGAAATTACCGGCATGAGATCTCGCAACTTCAATGGCAGATATTTTAAAATTTTGTTTATCTTTTATTTTAATTATTCCCTTCAGGGATATGTTGCAGCTGCGAAATTTCAGCCGAACAGTCTATTTAGCAGAAATCCTAAGGCTTTCGAGGTACCCTTCCCCAATATCTAATAACAAATGCATTGGCGTTCTAGATGTGATCGGTCCAAACTTCCGCAAGGAGCCCTTGGGGGAACTGTTAGCTGGAACGCCGATGTTTTTTCGTAGCGCATTATACGGACGAATGTCTCAAAAATGGAGCTAATATAGGATTTCCGCTAAGCAGACACTACTTCACTACTGCTCGGCGTAAATTGCAACATGTACCCTAAAGTGAATAATTAAAGAGTTAATTATAGCGATGCTTTATTTAATTATCAGCCTCCGCATTGCGATTCGTCGCGCAAGTAATGTTCGCCCCTTCAGGTAACCTCGGTAGCATTACAGCGCTGAATGGATTTGAATGGAACGCATTTCATTTGTTTATTTATTGACATATACTGCAGCCCTATATAGGGATATAAGTAGGAGTGGGAACATTATACATTACTAAACATTACACATTAAAAACACACACAAGCACAAAAATATAACTGATCAAAAAGAAGCGCTTTAGATGTTAGCGAGGTGCTTACCAGTGGCAGCTATGAAATCTGTCAGCGATAGTGAACGAATGTTACCCGGTAGAGAATTCCAAAGCTCTACTGTACGTGGAAAAAAAATTGTACTTAAATGTGTTAGTACGGGCATAAAGAGGCGTTATCTTCAAGGCGTGGACACCACGACCTTGATCACAGGATGAAGCCCGACAGAAGAGTACACTCCCTGCGCTGCCCCAGGCGCAAGCATGCGCTGCCGGGACTGCGCGTGAGGCGACTCGGAGCGTGTACTTGGGGCAGCGTGGCATGTCGCTCAGCATAGACGCCTTTATCTGACGTTGCGATGGTGTAAGCATACATTCTGGTCTCGAGACCAAAATGCGTACCTAGCTGTCTCTGCATTAATGTGTGGCCAAGTGGAACACATCTTGCCAAGTGGAGCACATTGCGCGGTCATCGCGCGGCGTCAGATGGACGCCCACGCTGATGGTCACATCTGTCCGCAAAAGCATTCGGAGCGCGGAAAGTGCGAAAAACTTGAAATAATTTGCCGCTTGAAAAGGTAGGTCCCACACTGCACGCATTCGTCAATGGCAGGCTCTAAGGCAGCGAAGAAAGCCTTTTCCCGAGTTTTCGCGTTCCGAGAACTGTTACGCACCGCTAGACCCACGTGGTTGCCTGCGGTAATCGCTCGACCTCGCCACCCGGTGCACGGGGTCTTACCGGCGGCAGGCGGCCGGCGGCACGTGCAGCACCACGTCAGGGCGTCCGCGACCCGGCGCAGGAAGTCGCCCATCGGGGCCCTGCGGGGGAGGGGCCGCGCTCGCCGCCTCGGGTGCCGCCGCTGCTGGTCCGATCGGGGAGGCCGCGTCCTCCTTTTCTTCCGTTTCGCTCCTGGCGGGGTGCGGCCTCTCAACGCGCATGGCTCGGAGACGACGAGGACAAAGATACTCACGACTAACGAGAGAGCGGAACTTTTAGGCAAAATCCCTATTTTTGTTTTTTTTCCTCACGTCCTTGTCGTACCTATTTAACAAATAAGCACGAACTTTGGACCTAGAAACACATTTAATGGCACATTTATTGTGCCTATACCGATGTTGGTGTCTAAATTGGATTTTCGGTGACTAAAAATGTCTTTTTCGAAGTTTTGTCCTAGACCTTTATTAATGCGTAAACATTAGGACTGTGAGTATACATATAGTGCTACTGACGACGGTCTGCTCCGTACCACCGTCAATGCGACGTTATTAAATCACCACTGAATTGTTTTTTTTTCTTTATATATAAAGTTATTACCAACTGGGAAACTTGGCTGAAGGCAGCCGATTTTTCCCACAAACACTTCGTTGTTGTAAATGATGTTATTGTACAGCAGACGAGAGGATCGCCGTGAGAAGGGCTCGAACTGCCCTATAGGCGACAACTTGAAGGTGATTTGGCGTAGTTTTGCACTCCCTCACATCACGTTTTTAGCCGACATCATCGAGAAACTTGCGTGCTCTGGCGCAACTCTGAACCGTAATATGGGGCTCGTTTAGGACGTTCAGCAAAGATTTGCCACCATCCCCAATGGACCTGTTGCTCACAGAGCAGTTCGAAACTTCAATCTGCCTTGGACAAACATCCCGTGTTTAGGCACTGAAAGAACGGTCAAACGTTGTCATCAGCGAACATTCTGGAACTTCAGAGGGCGCTAGATCATCAAAGGTTTCGAAGTACAAATGTGCGCCCGTAACTTCGGTGGATGCTGAGCGTTCCTTTCCTGTATACGAACCAACACTAAGTGAAGAAAGGCGCAATATTCGACCCGAACATCTTGAGATGGTGCTAGTTTGTCACTCCTGTCACAACTTTTCACGTGGTGCCTGGGCACACTAAATTTCGGATAAATCTGGTGACCTACGGGACTTGGCTCATTCCGTTTTATCGAAAAAAGTGAATTTCACTAGATAGGGGTCGGCTATTTTATAAAATCAATTTATCCTCCGTTGCGCAGCCGAACTTCTTAATATTTGTATTTACGACACTATTTGGCACCTATATATGTCCTTACATCACAGTTCTAGTGCCTAAACATGTGGTCTCTACTCATGACGATGCGCTGGACATTACGTGCGTTCACCTTGCTCGACCTCATAGTCACAAGGCCTTGTGCTACATTTGAGCGACTGTACTGAATATATATATATATATATATATATATATATATATATATATATATATATATATATATATATATATATATATATATATATGTGTGTGTGTGTGTGTGTGTGTGTGTGTGTGTGTGTGTGTGTGTGTGTGTGTGTGTGTGTGTGTGTGTGTGTGTGTGTGTGTGTGTGTGTGTGTGTGTAAGTATGATGATGACAAAATGTATTTATTAAAGGATGGCGCGAAGGCCTATAATCGTAAGTATAAATAGAGGAGTTGTCGCCGTTTGCTGGCGACGGCTACGCACGCCTTTACGCTTTAGTGATAACATAGAATAAAAAAAATACGTCGACAGTGTTCATCCTCTTTAGCATACGTCAAAGAGAATGAAGGGAAAAACCGGCCCGCTCATTAGACGTTCATTCTGTTAATTGATATTTTCATCCTAATGCGTTACTTCCTATTACTTGTTTTCTCCCACCAAAGGTCGTGGGTTCGAGTGCCTTAACTTCACCTTAATTAACTGTACCTTAATTAGCTTCACCCTAATTAACACCAAATGTCGCGGATTCGACTCCCACCAAAAGGTCGAGGGTTCTAGGGCCTTAATTAACAATTTAGTGGGTTCGACTCACGTCCTTCACGATGTCAATTAGAATCCAACTTTGAGACATATGGCCGGTTCGCCCCTATCTCAGTGTTTGGTCGTGCGTTCAAGTGCCTTAATCAACTTCGCCTTAATTAACACCAAAGGTCGTGGTTTCGACTCCCACCAAAGGCTGTGGGTTCGACTCTCGACCTTGACGATGTCAATTGGAATCCAACTTGAAGATATGGCCGGTTCGCCTCTATCTCTAAGAGGGGTCGAATCCCACCAAAGGTCGTGGGTACGAGTGCCCTAATTAACTCTGTCTTAATTAACTGTACCTTAATTGACTTTGCCTTAAACCCACAGGCCGTGGGCTCGACTCCAACCAAAGGTAGGGGGTTCGGCTGGTTCGAGTGCCTGAATTAACTTCGCTTTAACAGCAAAGGTCGCGGGCTCTACTCCCACCAGAGGTCGTAGGTTTGACTATCGACCTTCGCAATGGCAAATGGAATCCAACTTGGAGATATGGCCAGTTCGCCCATATCTCCAAATGGGTTCGACTCCCACCGAAGGTAGTGGACACGAGTGTCCTAATTAACTGCCTTAATTAACTGTGCCTTAATTAAATTTGCCTTGATTAACCCCACAGGTAGTAGGCTCGACTGCGACCAAAGGTCGGGGGTTCGGCTGGTTCGAGTGCCTTAACTTCGCCTTAATTAACACCAAAGGGTGTGGGTTCGACTGGCACCAAAGGTCGAGGGTCCGACTCCCTATGAATTTTGGTGCCATAACGCCAGACGTCCGATTTTTCGTCCCATGAGCCGTCTAAGGCTTTCGCCTTAATAATGTTACCACGACACAGTAGAGTCAATAATCGTCGCAAATGCCAGCATCTTCAAAGAAGCGTTGAAGTTTTTTCATAACTTTGCGACGTAATTTTGAAGGCCATGGGCAAGCACCTTGACAAGAGAAAAAAGTCGATGCGAGTCAAATTCGGTTCTTGCTCAAGGCACTGTCTATGTGTTGTGTTCTTGAGACAACAGAGTAGCGAGTGGTAAACATCCTTGCAGTCATGACCGCATGTTGAAGAGGTCACATGTTTATTTACCCACCGACACCCACATTAACTTACTCAGTCAGTGGTCACCCATGAACCACTTTCGCGCTTTCGAATTACCTCTTCTACCTCTTTCTACTTTCTTTCTCTTTTCTTTTTGTCTTTCTCTTTCTGTAGTTTTCTGCCTGCATTTTCTAACTTCTCTCTTCTGTAGTGTTCATATTCACGTACTACATTGTTTGTCGAATATGTCAGTAGTCCGACAGCAAGACAGCATGACTGCTGTCAAAGCTGGAAGGAAGGAAGGAGTATTTTAATGATTGGAAAATGTAGAGAGGTCGGCCGGATATTGGAGCATCTGGCCTACTACTCTACGTAAGGGAAGGGGAAGAGGGGAAGAAAAAGGGTCACAATGGGGGATGATAATGGGAGGAACGAAGTGAAGGACACATTACACAACTGGTATCACAGGCGTGAGTCCAGGCCCGTGTCACCTAGGAAACGTGAAAATGCACGCATTGTCTCTGTCGTCTGCCAACTCTGTGGCCATGCGCCTAGCAAGAGGTCCTCCGACAGTGGTCCATTTTGTAAATGTCTAAATGTATCTGCCATTGTCAGTCTTTCGCGCGCATACTCAGGACACACCACGAGCACATGTTCTATAGTCTCTACAGTACCACACACTGAACAGTCCGGGGAGTCTGTCCGTCCAACAATGTGCAAATATTTGCGCGTGAAGGCGACGCCTAATCGCAGTCTGTGTAAGGCATGCATGAGGGCGTGGAATTCCACGCAGAATAGGAAATTTCATATCGGGATCCAGCCTTTTAAGACGGACGTGACGAGCGTCTGGCTGGGCCCAGTATCTTCTCGTCGCACTCCTCATTAATTCCGACAGGAGGCATGTGATGTCCGGCCTGGAGAATGGCACTACAGTTCGCAGGCCATTGCTGAGGGCGCGTCTTGCTGCAGCATCGGCGATCTCATTACCGTTGAACCCACAGTGTCCCGGGATCCATTGGAACACTATGCGGTGGTGTTTTTCTTGAGCGCATGAAAGTAGCTCGGTGATCTGCAGTGCCAGAACCTGATATGCGGTGTGGCGCAGGAAGCATCCCAAAATTTGCAGCGCGGGTTTTGAGTCCGTGAAAATGCACCACTCTTGAGGTCTTTCCCCGAAGATGTGGCGAATCGCTTCCCGAATAGCCACAAGCTCTGCAGAGGTTGATGTAGAATTATGGTCTAGTATGAAACCTCGAGTCATCTGTTGGGCTGGTATCACCACAGCTGCTGTCGATGCCTTTGGTGACGCGGAGCCGTCTGTGTAAACATGAACATATGTCTGGTATTCTGACCAGATGTACGCGAGAGCAAGTTGTTGTAGTCCACTGACGGGAACCAGTGATTTCTTTAGTATGCCGGGGACATGTACGCATACGGAAGGTTAAACCACCACCCATGGTGGTTTGACGGGGTGATATGGAAGGGCATAGCCTGATGTTATGTGGGGTAGATGGCAGCGGAGTGCACTTGTGAAACTGCTGTCCGGCCGCTCATGTAGAACCGACGTCAATGGATGGCAATGGTGTCGTGTCAGTAAGCGTAAATACACACGAAGTGGTTCGTGGGACAGGTATATCGATAATGGGCATACGTGGGCTTCCTCAATTGTGCCTTTGTTGGAAGCACGCCGTGGCAACCCGAGGCATATTTTGAGTACCTGCGCTTGGACGCTCTCTAATGTCCGTAAGCAGGAAATGCTCAAGTTTGAGAGTATCGGAAGGCTGTATCGAATGTAGCCTACGAAAAGAGACTGATAAAGTCTTAGTAATGAGCCTTCCGTGGGGCCCCATTTGATGCCTGTTGCGAAGCGAAGAACATGGCAAAACAGATTAAGTTCTTGCTTCAACTTATTAACATGCCTCGTCCATGACAAATCGCGGTCGATGATAATGCCCAAGAACCTGTGGTGGGAGACATAAGGTATTATGACACCGCTAATGGAGATCGGGTAGCGGCAGACGGATTTGCGCGTGAATGCAACCACAGCACATTTTTCGGCAGCTAAGCGCAAACCCTGACGCCGTATGCATCGTGAAGTAGATGACACAGCCCGTTGTAATTTCGCACGTAGTTGTGGGCGTTGTACCAGAAGCCCAGATGCAGATGTCATCTGCATATGCACTGATGTGGATGTGAGGTGGAAGTTCGCTCACCAGGCCAATCAGTGCCACATTAAATAATGTTGGGCTGAGAACTCCTCCCTGAGGAACTCCACGGCATACCTGATGACGGTTAGTCTCTCCGTCAGGCGTGGACACGTAAACGAAACGGCCGCTGAGGTAGCTCACAATCCACAGGTAGAGCCGGCCACCAATACCCAAGTCATCTAGGGCATCGAGAATGGCTTCATGAAGGATGTTGTCGTAGGCCCCTTTGATATCTAAGAAAACAGGGGCCAAAGCTGGAAATCCGGAATTAAATATACCTGTATATTTGTACTGCACACGCCTGTGTCTGAATCATAACACCCAACACCAGTGTGTCTATATTTAGCTGGAAATGCGGAATTAAATATACCTGTATATTTGTACTGCACACGCCTGTGTTTGAATCATAACAACCAACACCAGTCTGAACATCTTGAGGTTCAGAACGGTGTTGGATAAGGAATAATACACAGGAATCAGCAAGTCAATTCTTCAATGGCAGAGTGGAAGCTCGATAGGTTCTTACTCGTTGTTTTCCGTTTCGAAGCATGATAATGCTTTCGTCGTAGGTGAAGCCATGTGTCGCGTCGCTGCTCGGAAGTTTCTGATGCGCGATGCCGTTTCATAGCGCACAATATTGGTGTGGCGTTGTGGTGCAGCCGTTTCGCATTTTACATGTATTTGAATGGGGGAAACCGAAGTTGGCCCTGAGCTAAAGCTTCATCTCAGATGCATGGTTCATGTTAACAACTATCGATCTTAAAGTATAGAGTAGAATCCGGATATGTCGAACTCGAAGGGAATGGCGAAATAGTTCGATATATATATATATATATATCATTCTAAATATTAAACACGCCATATGAAGAATTATCTGAAACCTCCGCACGTTTCGGACAATTTCCCGAAATCGTGAAAAGCAGCAATTTACGGTTTTGCCTCCCCGGGGCAGTGTCGTATGCATGAAGGTTTACTTGTTTTTTGCATACGAATAAGTCACTCGAGCTGCAGTGTGGTGTACCAATCGCAACAAGCCCACGTCGCCCGAATGAGAGCTCACGGCGTGCCTGGCGCGCCTTGAGGTGCTTGTAGCGCGTTTTATTCAAGAAATGGAATCAGTGCAGAAGCAAACCAGCCTGTGTGGATATGCACTGTGCTGCCGTCAGCGCAGTTGTCTGCTGATCGCGCGTGCTAGGCCGCGTCTACGCCGTTTAATACACTTAGACACACATCGTGCTTTTTTTTTTCCTCCATGGCATGTCCTGACCACCAGGTTCAATGCCTTGTTTGACAGCATCTGGCAAAACAGTGCCGTAATTTCGTCGACATTATATATTCCGACAGCAAAGGAAGTGGTAACTCACTAAAAGAAGAGCACTCGCCGGGCCGAGTACAATACACGCGTAGTGCACTGCGCTATACTTTTGAATGAGATTTCCAAGGGGATATAAACAACTATATAACCGAGTACGATATATCCGGGATTGACTCTATTGTCCCCAAAAATGCAATTCTACGAACACTCGAGGCACATTCGCGCGGCCGCTATCGGCGCAGTTGCACTTCTACAAGTTCAGGGCGTCGAACCGGAATTTTTTCGGCTTCGGTACGGGTTCGGGTTCCAGCCTTTCGGGTTCGGTTCCGCGTTCGGTTCCCGACCACCATTCTGTTCCGGTTCGAACCGGTTAAAACGGGTTTATATGGCTGGGATTTTTAAAAAATCAAGAGTGTTTTTTGTTTTACTCTTTTAGTGCTGCGTTTTCGTTTCTCTGTCACATCGGCGTAAAAACAAATTCATAATGTGGGTTTCTTTTTGTAAATGATGTGCCTCGGCCAACTTCACTGTACAATCCACAGCAAAATGTTTTCCATGGGAGGCCAACGATTAAAACACTAACTGAAACGAAATAAAAGGCTTGCAGGGACACTTAAGGCTGCTTACGTGTGTGAATGTGAAAGCATTACTCTTTATGGCCGCAACTTTATTAATTTATTTTAGTGCATTATTATAATTAAAGTTAATTTCATTCTTGGCTCAAAAACCCGCAGTTTCATACCCCGCGGTTTTTTTCTTGAGGGAAAACAACAATGGCTCTACGTAACCGCCGCGGTGCCGCCTTGTGCTATCTTGTGCTCCACTCCCCTCGCCGACCAGTGACGGGCCGCATCTCGTCTCCAAATAATGCATCCTCGCCGCAATCTTCTGGCAGGCAGGCATGTAGCCTCCTGGCCAGTGGGCAGCGCCCCGCGGTGCCCACTGGCATAAATAAGATATAAAGAAAGACATTTTATAGCATTTAGGTTGCCGTCACCTAAAAACTTTCCGGCTTTTCTGTGCGCAACTAAATTTTCTGTTTGGTCGAGAGGGATGGCGCCGCAAAATTTGCAAATGCCAAGGACCCCAAAAAATATCGAGGTTGGTCCGACCGACTAATCCGCCTTAACCGGTCCACTGATTCCTCTAATCCAAATTAATCAACACACCAATCCCACTATTTCACGTTAGCTCACCCACTCAGCTCGCTAATCCACCTCAGTTTGTCCGCTAATCCGCATTGATCGACTTTAATCCATGCGCCCCTTGATTTTAACGTTGAGCAGATTCAATATTATTTGGAAATGCTGTCACATCTACTTTACAAGTGGAGTTAAGAAGGCCCCAAAGTTCTTTTTTAATTCTCATGCTCTCTTAGAGCAGTAAACAAAGGAACAATGTCACTGCACAAAAAGTACCGGTGACGTAGAGGACTGCGAGTGTTTGTCTCACTGCTGTTTGTTCATAACGACTTATTTAACGAGAATAAGAGGAAGATATGGATTTATTGTTGATGTCCCTGAAGGCCTTCACAAGGGGCCGGGGATGCATTTAAATTGACAACACATTGAAAAGGTTACACAATATTAAACACCATTCACATAGAAAGCATGAAAAATAAGCCATGATATGTTGCCTCGGAATATACATTCTAGCTTATCCTAAATTCAAAGGAAAATTCAGGGAGAAGGGCAGTAGAGAGTTTTAGAATAGGGGCCCCAAACGTTTTGGGGCCCCAAAGAAATAGCGTCGAAGCCACTGCGCATGCGCAAGACGCAAACTCCGTTTGGGTTTTGCGTTGGGAACGCTATTTCACCGATTTAGCGGGAGCCCAAATAGCGGCCCCAAAAGCTTTGCGTCGGCAAACATGGCGGCACCCATCGAAGCGACGGCTCTAACCTAGCACAAAACTGGGTTCGATTCGCGGTAACGCGTGAAGTTCGCAAGCTAGGAGAAGTGAGTGCGGTTATCGCTTCCTCTCAACTAGCGTGTGTTATGAAGATTGACTCATTAGACGCCGCTGATTTTGAATTCGATTGTGGATTTTATGGCTCGTAGGCCTAACACGGCTAAGCTTGGCTGGTGAAGGCTAGTAAAGTTGGTTTGCTCAAAACTAAGCGCAACTAATTGTTTGCGGCTTACAGAGAATAACCTCTAAATTGTACTTAAACGCGAATACACGCAAGTAAAAATTATTATTCCTATCATAAAATGGTATATTTCATTTAATTATTTCTAATAGTTTTTCTTTGACGCCGTAGTGGCGCTGTCAGCGCAAGACGCTATCCGCAAACGTCAAACCCTATTCTAAAACTCTTCACTCCTACGTGTCCCAACGCTAACACCCGCAAAGCTCTTTGGGGCCCCAAACTATTGGGGCCCCTATTCTAAAACTCCCTAGTATCTAACGCAAACTGATAGTATATACGGACTTTACATTAAGTTGAGCCTAATAATAAGAAAAGAACCTGATGGGTTGTGGAACTACAGACTATGCATAATATTTGGTGGTGCTGTCGGGCGAGTGGTAAAAATATCTTCAGACGCAAGGTACAGCACCATAAAAGAAACTAGAAACTACAGTTTTAAAGAGCCGCTAACGGTTTACCTATGCTCTGGAATAAAGCAGCTAGGAAACCTAGGATATAAAAGCAAACGGCGCTATTCAGTATTGACACTCATGCTGCATTCTATCTATATTAAGCGATTTTAAAGCTCTTTTAGGGAGAATAAACTACCCCGTTTAGCCAAATACAAGGGCTTTAATATAAGTTATTCGCATGCTCACTGAGCTCCTTACCTTTATCAGTTGTGTGCATTTCTTCTACTTCGAGTGTGCACATTGCATATCTTTCGCATATTTTAATAGGCATTTTTTGCAGTAAATGTTTCCAGCAGTATTTATCGGATGTACGGCATACTTATCTCGCAGGTATTACATTTTTCCATTTTATTCCGTGCAGACTTTTTTCAAGCTCTATGAACAATCTTCCAATGCATCTTCACCCGCAACCACTTTTAGGTTAGAGTGCAGTGTTGGCTTGTACGATTACCAATAAGCTTAATGTGACACCTTTGCCGCTTCCCAGCATTTTATTATGTGCTCACAAAATGCTGCAAATTTTGATTTGGCAGAAAGACCGAAGGAAGAGGACGTCATCAAGGTTTGTTGGAATCAACCCCGTTGGATGACTAGGCAGGCCGTATACGAGCCCTGAAAATGCCCTCTCGGCGCTAACTTGTGTGGCCGGCACCGCAAGCGCTACTGTGGCAAGTGAAACAGGTCTGGGCACCGCAACTCTTCTTTCTCCCAATAGTCCAGCAAATTCAAATCATTGCTTACTACGGGCACCTTCTCGAATGCATCGAGTAGGCTGTGTACTCTTTCGACTTTGAGTGAACTGTCACTAGCTGGTTGTAGGCAGTCTTCTTCTCTTTCCATAAGGAACGTATCTAGTTCATCCTCAGCTCGTAAGCTCCTAGAGAGATATTCTGCTGCCGCTATTAATTGTACTTGATTGCTTCCGACGATCCCACGAAGCCGCCTCCATGTGGTCACCAGATGCTGTTTGGTCGGCACCTTTCTTCACTAGTCAATGTTACGTGGTAGCGAGGATCTAAATAAATAGCTGCACAGAAAAGGTCGCAGCCTAGCAACAACTTCTCGTGCCTTTTCATGGCAATCGCCATGTTGCTGGTTATCGAGGTGTCCATTTTAGAAATCTCTAGGCGACATTTAAGCCAGGTGCTATAAAAATCACCTATCGGGAACTGTTCCCTTTGGGGTTCAACAGTGGCTTTCTCAGCGAGAGCCAGTGCAGCCACCACGTTTTTGATGCTCTGCCAGTCTTTTTCTGTAAGAGAGAGCTCACCTTCATAGCTATAAGGTCGCAGAATTCTCGGAGTTCCAGCAGCCGTTTAAGCATGGCGCTTGTCGACATCCACCGTGTCATACAGTCCAAAATTGATTTCTTCAATTTTAGCTTGCGAAGGAGGGGCATCACCGCTGGTGCCCGCATTTTTTTCCACTATGTTGCGTGCTTTGATAACAAGGTCCTTCACTGCTGAACATTTCAGCGCATCGTGCACTGCATGTTGCTGTGCGTGAACGGCGCACCTCATCCCTTGAAGGAGTGGCCCATCATCTGAAAATGTGAAGTCTCCTTCCAACTCGGTTAGGCAAGGCCAGTCGCTTAAATTTTCATCTGGCCGCACGTCTTCGTCTTCAGATGCTGGCTCTGCTAGAAGAGCAACTGCTCTAACCATGTTCACCCCATTGTCCGTCGTTACCTGCACACTTGGTCCAGAGCTACTCCGTATTTAGAGAGCACACCAAGAACTGCACGCTTAAGTTTTCCGCGGTGGGCCGCTCAAAGTTCTTTCATAGCCAGTGTCTGCAGGCGAACCCTGCCATCTTCAATAAAATGTACATTGATGCTAAGGATTGCTCGATTAAGGCTTGTAGCACTGCCCATATTTAGCGAAACACGACGATCTTGAATTGTGTGTGAAATCAATTTTCTTGCTTTTTTTTGCTTCTTGAGCCACTGGTAATGGAACACTCTCGGCGCTCACAGTCATTCTTTTCTTAAGGCCCTGCAATATAGGGTCAATGAGTTTTTGAAACCGGGAGTCATCAATCATGCGAAATGGTCGACCGTTCCTAGTGACCAATTCGACGCAAGCAGTCATGACGGCTTCTCCGGTTATGTTCACGCTCACACGCGCGCTCACCTGCAATGCGTGCAGGAGTTGTGTCTGCTTCGTTTCTCTGCCCTTCCGTAGTTGGAGAACATACTCACTGCCAACCATTGAGAGGATTCGCTACAAGACGGCTTCTCCAGGACTAGTGCTTGGTATCCTGCGCTGTGATGCCGCTGCACGTGACGTTCAAGGTTAGCAGCATGTTGTCCCGATAACCTATAGTCTGACAGTCTCCATGACATCAAACTGGAAATGCTGGCGGACTGGATGATGACTGAAGCGACCCATCTTCGGTAACTGCAGCGCCGGCTGCACACAATAAAATACAGGAATAGTTAGTCACTGTACGACCACTTTTTTAGAAACAGTTGTGCGTAACATCCCAAATATTAGGTCCGCGAGCAAAAAAACAATGTTTTGCGGGGTCTAAAATAGGTGCGAGGCATGAGCAATGGGTTCTGATTATGGAACCTCACAGGTGGTGTTAAAACAATGTGTTCTGGCTGTTCTTTCTTTACCTCACAAAAATATTGGAGCAGGCGTTTTCGTAACGTCTGTGGTTTCATTTCTTTTCTTGTCATTATGGTTAAAGTCCGGGCTGCAACAATGTCGCTTAAACATTGTGACATAGCGCAATAATTTACTACGAAATGGAGAGTGCAAATGCTTTCGAGGACCCTAGGACCCGAATGAAAAGTGGAAAGTGATATTTAAAGAAACCGCTACTTGAAACGAAGAATGCGCGAAAAGCGGCGACTAAAACGCAGAACTATAGCTACCTTGCCCGACATCCCTCCCTCGCTCTTCACTCGAAAACATGCTTTGACAAAGAGTCATCGCTGCTTTGAATTAGATATTAAGAAACCGGTTTATTCTGACATACAAGAAAGCTTATTTGAACAATGCACTTCAAATTTCTTGCTGTGAACATGGGGGCAAATGCAGCTTCTCTCAGAAAATATCTAGATGGGGAGTGCGGGAAGGGGGTGGTGGGCCTGCAAATTTACGAGGTTCATTTTCAGTTAGAGTAATGGGACAACTATGGCATTAGATTAACAACAACGTAAATATTAAAATTAAAATGTAGAAAGGAAATAATTAACAAGGAAACCATTTCATTTACAATCATATTTAGTCATTAAAAGCTCCGCGAGGCGCGCATAGTAGAGATGCGATTAAAAACAAGCGATTACAATTACAGAAGTCGGTTCAATCGCCTAAGCATAACCCAATAAAAGTCCAAAGAAATCCGAAAGGTGAGAATGTAATATACATTTACACGAGCGCGTCGACAGTTCACTCACCCAGACTGGGTACGAAGAGCAGTTGCGGCATCATTGATAGCTCGGGTTCAACGGAGCGTTCGGCAACAGCCCGGAGGTGCGGTCTGGCTCAGCTGGCGATTCGCCCTTAATTTTATGCTACAAGTGCCGACCGGGAGGTCACTTGTGCACACTAGAGAAAGAAACGATTCAATTCGAACACAAACAGCGGGCACGTACACCTTACACTTCTGCGCTACATGACCGCCATGTTGCAGCTGAGAAAAATTAACAGACAACTACTCTTGACCTTCTGCTCTGGTTAGGGTGACTTCGCAGCAGAGAAGTGAGCCACCGCCAAAAGAAGCGGCACGTGCACCCACACTTCTATACTATAGGGGGTGTAATGTTTGGGGTCGGGCATGAAACAGATGGTAGTTGGCTCATGCCGTCGTCCAACTCATCCACGCTGAGGACGTTGTTGAAAGGAGGGACTTGTTCTCATCGAGAACGAAGAATATGGGATTTATTTACAGTATCTACATGAGAACGTTACAGTTCATCAGTCTAGCATGACTGAAAGAGAAGGCACACTGAAGAGCCGACGACAGCTGCTTATAAACACTCTGTCCTTCCTAGATCCCTAGGTGAGGGAAAATGGTCGTTCAACCTCCGACCAATTCGGAGCGTCCAAAGTCATCGTAGCCGACCCGCCTTTGAGGGTGAGGGTTTACACACTCACTTCCGCACAGGTTGCACTGACCACTCCAAGGTGAGAGGGTTTCTGCAGACACGGGTCTGCACCGAGCAGGCGCCTCTTGATCGCAAAGTTGACCCCGCAGACAGGCCGCCGCGGCTGTCCATTGACTGACGATTTCTAAGGCCCGTGAGACGGCGCCGCAAAACATATCCTTCCAGGAGTTCCCCCGTTCCTGGGGAAATGAGCCTGGGAAACAAAAGTACACGGCAAGTATACCTTCACTTGTGAATGGCGAGGGGTAACGTTTCCAACGGTGTCACCGTTCGTGCTCTAGTGGAGCACTCCCAGACACACTTAGAGCGCGTGAGGGTAGCGATTCCGGTCTCTCAGGAGATGCCCTCGACATAGTGTAACAAGGTCAGTCGAAATCGAGCTACCAAGTGACAAAGAGGGGTGTTCGTTTGGTTCCCAGCATTCGCTGGTCGCAAGTCAGAGAATGGACCGGAGTCAAAGGTTCACAAACAAAAACAAGCTGCTTACAGCAAAGAGATGATACAGAGGAATTTCACTTAACTCATAACAACATACATACAATGTTCTCCAAAACAATGCAACGCATGCAATACAACACTTCACAAAGGCGACAATACACAGTGAGGTCTTGCAACAATAGTGCGCTGCTACACGAGAGGCAACCACAACACGATTTGCTCACCGCGCACTGCGTGAGTCCGATGTGGCCGTGCTTAGAACAGGTGCGCACTCCCTGCAGGTTCGGGGCTACCGACAGTGACGTTGGCCAAGGAGTCGAGCGGAGGTATTTCCTCAGTCTTAAAAGTTAGGGCTTCGGCACGGGCTGGTCGGCGGTGCTAATCATCCTTTTATATGGCGCGCCACGCCTGTTTATCACTTCACGCGAAAGCAGTGGCGCACATGCACATAGCATCCCCTGCACAACAGCGTTCTCACTCTCCCGCTGGGGCGCGCGTCGCTATTGGTCAGGCGCGTAAGCAAGTTCCAGAACGTTCGAGTCGGTTCTCACTGACGCGGCGCCGCCGCCCGCGAGAAAAAGCGGAGATGGATCCACTTAACACTGATTTCTTGTGACAGGCGGTGACCATAAGAGGCTGATAACTTGATAAAGATCAACTTGTTTATTATTTGTGATGGTTCTATCATGCAGGATGTGCAGAGCGTTGACGGACGATGCTGCCGCATTATCTCTCGGCAGCGTCTCCCGTTTTTCTCAACGCTTCGAGCAAATAAAGTTGTCTTTTTACCCACCCCTAACCGATACATGAGCACTTTCATATCCCTCCTCTTCCTAAGAATACGCACCCTGTTCATCACGAACATAGAAGGCAACAACGATCAGAGTATCAGTGTGGACACTAATTCGCCATATCAGTCGTTGACTCCACTGGCATTGTTGCGACGGGAGTATCCATTATAGCCTCCTCGGGGGAGGAGGCGGCGGTGGCGCTCGTCGCAACAATACCCAATTACTCTGTCATAGAAAGTGGCTTAAAACTGCTATACACAACTTCGGAGCGGGTAGGGTTTGCAGGACAACCCTAGCCATTCTATCTCATAATCCGCCAGCCCAACTTCTGAGTTTAATCTGAACACCTGCTCACGCAGGCCTAGTCGGCAATGAAGCGACCCACCTAAGTGCTCGAGCTTTCACGAACCGAGCGCAGGCTAGACTAGGGGACGGTTCAGACGCCAGTAATCTCCCTCCAGCATTCACATCCAAAGACAGATTACTTACATACCACGACATTTGCGGGCATTACCGCCAAGGTCGCCTAACCCTCCCACCTTTAATGATTCGGTCGTCACGCATACACGAGGTACTATGGCGTAAACTACACACTCGCACTTTTCTATCTCCTGCCTTACGTCACGAAATTCACCCGGGAATATACACTACCTCAGCCTGTAAGTTTTGTCCTGCTAGCAGAGCGGACCTTAACACATTATGTGGAAATGCAAGAACCACTCCCCTCCCCTTAACCTTTGTAGTGTTTTAAGTAGTAGTAGCTGAGGGAGGCTGCCATGCGCAGCTACAACCCCGAACTTCAGGAAGCTATACTGAGGTGGGCTGATGTGGTAGAGGAGGCCTACCGCGACTAGGATAACCTCCGTCGCCTTTTTCTCGCAGCCCCTTTCCCTTTAAAATGGGATAAATAAAGTTGCCTATCTTTCTCTCTCTTTACCCCCCCCCCCCCCCCCCCGACTGTTCTGCTCGAAATCTCCGTTCCCGGAACCGGTTCGGAACGCTGCCTTTGATTCCTTCCGGTTCGTGTTCAGTTCCAAAATGGTGGGAAAAATACGGGTTCGGTTTGGTTTCAGTTCCGCGCAAAGAGTCGGGTTCGGTTCCGGTTTTCGATTCGCTTATGGTTCCGGTTCCACACCCTGGGCCGCCTACAACACATTTTAACCAAGTTGTGAAATGCATTTGCCATTTAAAGGGACTTCAACAATATTTAGCACCAATGTGTATATGAATGGTGGTGGTGGTGGTGGTAAACTTTATTGAAAGGGGGAAGGGTAAAGGGGGACGTGGCTGAGGGATCGGGCTCAAGTAAGGCCCTGGGTCTGCTTGGCCTTCTCCGCCCAGACCACCAGTTCATGCTGTCGATCGACGTCCCCAGAACTGAGCCAGGCTATCCAGTCAGTCTCGCTGCTGACGGGGGGGGGGGGGGGGGGTGAGAAAACGGGAGCGAGGTGCATTCCCACATTATGTGTGTGAGTGTTCCTGTTTGTGAAAAGAGCCTACCTTGGTCGCTTTCCTTGCCCCCTGTGATTTTGTTAATGTACTTTGGGTGTGGGTATGTGTCTGTCTGGAGTCGCCTAAACGCGACCGCTTGCGTTTTATCGAGTTGCTTGGCCGGTGATGGGAGCGCGTGATGGCTCAAGCGATACCTATGGGCTATTTCATGATAAGTCTCGAAGGATTCCTCGTGTCTCTCCTCCTCATTCACGCCGTCCGCATCCACGGACGAGGCTTAGCGGGCGAGATCTCGAACCAAACTGTGAGCCGACGCGTTGCCGGGCACAGCCGCGTGAGCGGGGGTCCACACGAGGGTTTTCAAGCCGCTTAGGGGGCGCCGCGTAAGGACATGGTACGGCTCCACGGTGCTCGCGCTCCTTCAACGCCTTGCACAGTGGAGGCCACGGTGGTGGAGGCTATGGCAAAGCGGGGCAGTGCCTGCAATGCTGCGCCCACTGTACGTCGCCGTGTTGTGGAGTTTGTTGTGTTGTGATAGCAATTATATGGACACTTACATTTCCGTCGTCGTCGTCGCCGCCGTGATGTTCTGTATAAAATCCAAATGCGTCGACATTACGGCGGCGCGCCGTATGCCGTATTGCGAGCAAAAGCTTACGAGTGTCAGCCGTGGATGCCAGCTTGATGCGGCGGTGTCTTCTCGCGCTCGCAAGGGAGGAAGGCGGGGAGGGTGCTCGCAGTCTTCTCACGCGCGAAAAGGGGAGGGGGATATGTGCACGCACTACGAGGAGGGAGCAGGTTAGTACGCATCTCCTCTTCTAGCGCCCGTCCTATCTTGGAGGCAACATGCGGTGGGTTCGAAGGCTAGCGTTCCTGAGATAGCTGATGGTTTTGTGTGCGCTGTGTTCTCGCGCGCCTAGTTCACGTTGAAACAAGAGGCAGCACTAAGGGGAATTCACTCGCCGCTGCTGCCGCTCTTCAACATACCAGCATTCTGACAGTGAGTGTCCACAGTCATCGAGTGAGATGTGTTCGTGTTTACCTGTGCGCGTGTGACGTGCTTGTTAATTTAGCAAGCGATTGTCTACAGCAGCTTATGCAGCTGATATAACAACTAACCTTACTTCTTATGGCTGATATTTTGCTATCGTAAGCAATGTTTCGCATTTTGGGCGAAACGGACCTTTCCGATGAATAGTGGGGCTCGTTAATTCGAATTCCGCGGGGATGCTACAAAAATTCGAATTATACAAAATTCGAACTAGTGTAAGTCAGAGAAAAAACGCTCGATTAAGGCTCGTATATAGTACGACATGGCGTGAGCACGCACGCACACGCGCTACCTCACGTTGGCGTGAACAACGTCTACACTTCGAAGCACTGGCGCAGCCAACGTAACCAGGCGCGGCCAACGCAGTCCGACGTGCCCGACGTCGAGATGCCTCTTGCTCCATCGGCGCGTTCGTCGCGCCGACTGGCGCGGGGCAAAAAAAAAAACGTCGCAGTTTCGCCCGAAAAGAGAAGCATCGATTGCGATAGCAAATTAGTAGATAGCTATACGAAGTAAGGATAGTAGTTTTAGCGACCGCATCAACGTGTAAACATCTGCTTACTAATTAACAAGTACGGTGTCACGCGCTCACAGGTAAACATAAACAGATCTCGCTCGATGACCGCGGAAACTCACTGAAAGACGCTGGAGTGAGGAGGGTGTGAGACCGGACTAGTTGGTATTCCATGCTGAAATGACTAGCGCAGGAGTGGAGACGGGGCACAAAAGGGCGACACGGACAAGCGCGAAAGTGAGGAACCGCGGCAGTAGCAGCGAGCGAATTGACATTCGCACAGCTCTCGCTTCAACGTGAACGAAACGTAGAAAGCACATCGCATACAAAGCTATCGGCACTACGCGCACTCTGCAAACATCGCAGATCGCTTTGAAGATGAGGCCTACGCAGGCGCGCACTTTGGCCACGTCGCAGATCGCTTCCAACATACGACGCCCGCATGGCCGCACCGTAAGCAGCAGCCGCCGGAGAAAAACGTACCCCTCCCCCGCCGCCACAGGAGAGGGCATGCATGCGCCCCTCCTTTGGCACTTGAGATATTGTGGCGAATGGACGTGCTTTTCGGGGCTCCTTGGCGGCGACGAAATCATAAGTTTTTCTGCATGCTCTGAGCTTGCTTCTGTTTTTGATTTGCTTATTTTTCGCCTTTAAATAGTAATTGGGTGTTTTTTTGTTTTTTGTTTTTTCCTCGTATTTCGTGTGCGCGGGTGTTTCGTGTACATTTGGTTTTGCAGGATGGTTAGAGCGTCCTTTCGCGCCACGTGCTTCAACACGTGCAGCCAGGTGGGACGTTGAGTGTTTGTAGCCTTTAAATGGTAGCTTGGAGGTGGCAAGACTAATAGCTGTTAATAGTTTTACTGTGCGTGTTTTGGTAGGAAAGCGAGAGCGTGGCCGCGTGGTTGAGCGCGTGCGAGAGCGTGTCATACCTTGGGTCTCCGCGGCATTGATTGCTTTTGAAACAGTCGTGAGAGTTGCTTTGCGACATTTTGAGGATTTGGATCCTGTGCGTATCGGTTTTTGCTAAAAGGCACGTGTTCTGCATTATTATAGTATTATAGTATTCTAGTATCTTCATCAGAAAAAGTTGTGAAATACATGGCAAGAAAGCCGGGAAAGCAGGCAGTGCGCGGCGGTCCCTCAAGGCAGAGGAGGGGACGGATGAAAATGGAGTGGGAACCGAGTCAATCGGCACTCTGTGATGTCGATGCTAGGCTCAAGAAAATGGAGGCCTTCCAGGAAGAGCTTGTCGAACAGGTTGAAGAGCTCAAAAATGAGCTAAATGGAGGATGATAATGGAGAGGGAACCGAGTCAATCGGCACTCTGTGATGTCGATGCTAGGCTCAAGAAAATGGAGGCCTTCCAGGAAGAGCTTGTCGAACAGGTTGAAGAGCTCAAAAATTAGCTAAATGGAGGATGATAATGGAGAGGGAACCGAGTCAATCGGCACTCTGTGATGTCGATGCTAGGCTCAAGAAAATGGAGGCCTTCCAGGAAGAGCTTGTCGAACAGGTTGAAGAGCTCAAAAATGAGCTAAATGGAGGATGATAATGGAGAGGGAACCGAGTCAATCGGCACTCTGTGATGTCGATGCTAGGCTCAAGAAAATGGAGGCCTTCCAGGAAGAGCTTGTCGAACAGGTTGAAGAGCTCAAAAATGAGCTAAATGGAGGATGATAATGGAGAGGGAACCGAGTCAATTGGCACACACTGTGATGTCGATGCTAGGCTCAAGAAAATGGAGGCTTTCCAGGAAGAGCTTATCAAACAGGTGGAAGAGCTCAAAAATGGGCTAAACAGGGAGCGTGATGCACGGAAGGTAGATAAAAATAAAGACGTGAAGCAGCCGAGGAAAAGCTGAACAGTGTCGCCATTGTGAACGAGAATGTGCGTGACAATGGAACGCAGTCTCCCGACGTGACAGGAGAGGGAGTGCTAGCAAAGTACGTAGGATGCGTACAACGTGGTGGAGGGTTAGCTGGAAAGAGCGGCACCTACCTTGAGGCCGCCACACGGAAAAAGCAGGAGCCCAGGGGACAATGCCCTTTGTCGAGTCCGAATCACGCGGAAAAGGACAAAGGGAAGCAGGGAGAGGTAGGAGAGTGAAAGGGTGATTATCGCGGGCGACTCAAACCTGGCTAGGTGCTCAGAATTGTGGAGAGGGTGAAAGGCGATAAAAGAGTGGCGGTAGGGACATTTCCAAGGCAGACACTGGGTTCTGTCATGGAGCGAGCAAAAGAAAAGCTGACGGAAAATGCCCACGTGCGCAACCTTGTCATGTAGCAGGTGGGCTAAATGACGTCCTAAACAGGAACGGGGTAGGACTAGCCAAGCGCTTGGCGAAGTGGGTGGACGACTTGCACGAGCTACCCCCTCAGGTGGTGTACACGGTGCTGGAGGTGCCTGTACGTGACAGTCACGTACAAAGAGCCGTAGTGGCTGCTAATGAGGCGATATGGAAAATGAGCCGAGAGAAAGGCTTCGAGGTTGTTGAAGTAAACAGGGAAATGAGAAGGTGTGGTGGTTTTAAACGAGACGCGATCCACTTCAATTACAGACTGGCACGGGAAGTGGGCTGGCGACTTGGTGGTCACGCTGTTGCATTTTTAGGGGGCCCACGGGCGCTCAGTAGGCCAGAGCAGGTAGTAATGAAAAAGGTCCCCTAGGGGAACCTCAGAAGAGCATCGCCGTCGATAACAGAAAAAGGAGGAAGGCAAGAAAGAGAGCTCGCCATGCAATAGGCTACATAAACATGCAGGGTGGCAGAGGGAAGGAAAAGTGGGCAGAGATTGAGGAGCAGTTAAATAGAGAACAAATAGGGGTGTATGCGGTAACACAAACGCACCTTAGGGACTCGGAAGAGCCGCCAGTTATAGAGAATTACGTTTGGGAAGGGTGCAACAGAACTAAGTCGGAAAGAAAGGGAGGGGGAGTCGGAACGCTCATCCATCAGGGAGCCAAATGCAAAAGAGTAAATTCAAAATGTCACGAGCATCTTTGGTTATCAGGTACAATGAGTGGGAAAAAAACTTGGCTGAGCGTTACGTATTTGTGGACCGGAAATAATTGCACAGAGAAGAATAAAGAGTTAGTGGAATGCATAAGCGCTGATATTAAGGGTTTCGGGAATGGTGCTGAAATTATCCTATTAGGTGACATGAATGCCCACATACAGGATTTAGATAGCTATACCGACAACAACGGGAAGTCAATGCTAGACCTTTGTGAGCAACATAACCACGTTATCATGAATACAGGGCCTAAGTGTGAAGGGCAGATACCGTGGGAAGTGGGAAACCAGCAATCAACAAGTGATTACTGTCTGATGACAGGAATTCATAAGTTGAGAGAAATGGTCATTGATGAGGAAGGGTATAGCAGCATAGGGAGTAACCATAAACGCATCTTTTGAAAATGGGATATGTAGTTGAGAAAGAGAGCAAGGAGTGCAAAATCGCCAGTCCGAATTTGAATGCTGAAGAACTAACAAATACAGTCACAAGAGTCAAGGAAGAACTTGGCAAATGGCCAAATAAATAGTGGGAATATGGTAAGCTTCTAAGTGTAATAACGACAGACATACGGAAAGAGAAACAACATATTTGCTGGAAAGGAAAAAAGAAACCAAAAAGCTGGTGGAACAGGGACACGAGAAGCGATCGCCGAATGACAGAAAGCATCTAGAGAGCACAGGCAGGCAAAGAAGGCGCAGTTGCCGCAAGATGAAGTAACCAGTAAATGGGAAATGTATACCAGGAGAAAAAGTCTATGGTTCAAATATTGGTGCAAGCAAAACTAAATGGTGAAAGTGAATGTTGGTTGTCAGAAATGCGTGAGAAAAAGAAGGCCGCACCTAGAATATTTTGGAACCACATAAAATTATTAGGCAGGAAGTCAACAACAATACAACATATCCTAGATGAAGATAAAAACAGACTGGTAGGAGAAGCGGCAATAAATTACATCTGAAAAATAACTGCCGAATCTTTCCAAGGCAATGCCGAGGTTGTATTTGAAAAAAAAAAAAGCATGAAAGAAACCCAGGTGGAAAAGGAGCTGGTGCTGGCAAATTTCAACTGGAAGAAAGCCGAAGAGAAAATTCCTAAGCGCACAGCCACAGGGCTAGACGAGGTTCCCGTTAAGGTGATTATTGACCTAGGACCATAAGTAAAAAAGCTCTGGTGAAAGCAGTGGAAGAAACTTTAAAAGATAGACGAATACCAGACAGTTGGCGACAAAGTAGAATGAACCTAATTTATAAAGGTAAGGGGGAGAAAGATAGAATGCACTCGTATAGACCGTTGACCATTACATCGGTAATATACATGCTAGCAATGCAGGGAATCAAATTAAAGCTTCAAGCATGGGCAGAAAATAATGGCATTTTGGGAGAACTTCAGAATGATTTCAGAATCGGTAGGCGTTTAGATGATAACTTATTTCTTCTTACTCAGTGTATTGAAATATCAAGAGTAGAAAGCAGACCATTATATGTGGCCTTTTTAGACATTACAGGGGCATACGACAACATAAACCGCAACATTTTGTGGGATATTCTGAAAGGGGAAGGCTTAGGTGACGATTGTCTACAGCTTTTTGGGGAGATTTCCCTAGAAAATACCGTTTCCGTTGAATGGGAAGAGACGAGGAGCCAGGAGAAAGTTCATATCAACAAGGGACTAAGGCAGGGGTGCCCTCTATCCCCGCTGCTGTTTATGATGTACATGGTGAGGATGGAGAGGGCGCTAGAAGGATGTAATATCGGGTTTAATCTCTCATACAAACTGGCGGGTACAGTAATAGAGCTGCAGCTCCCAGGTTTATTTTATGCGGACGACATTGTGTTGCTAGCTAACAAGCAAAGTGATTTCCAACGTCTGGCTAATATCTGTGGACAGGAAGGCAACAATTTAGGTTTGAAATTTAGTGTTAGAAAATCAGGTGTTATGGTATTCAATGAAAACAGTGAACAGACAGTGGCGATACAGGGTCAGGAAATACCTCGGGTAACAGAACATAAATACCTTGGTATATGGATAAACGAAGGCAATAGATATATGGAAACACAGGAAAAAGCAATAACAATGAAGGGGAAGAGAAATGCAGTCATAAT
This sequence comes from Dermacentor variabilis, assembly GCF_050947875.1. Taxonomy (NCBI): domain Eukaryota; kingdom Metazoa; phylum Arthropoda; class Arachnida; order Ixodida; family Ixodidae; genus Dermacentor; species Dermacentor variabilis. The sequence continues at coordinate 211,094,347 of NC_134568.1, forward strand.
GAAGCACAGAGCGCTATGGGAATATAGGTACGAGGTGCTCCGAGGTATGTGGAAAGATGTAATGGTTCCAGGGCTTACTTTTGGAAATGCAGTTGTTCGCTTTAAATCATGGGTACAATCAGGACTCGACAGGAACCAAAGGTCAGTGGGTCGCCTCGCATGGGTGCTCACGGGAAGACTACAAATGAAGCTGTGCAGGGTGATATGGGATGGACTAGTTTTGAAGTGAGGGAAGCTCGCAGTAAAATTGAGTATGAAGAACGACCGAGGAACATGGTAGAAAGTAAATGGGCTGAGAGAGTGTTGAGGTATCTGTGCAAGAAAAACGTTGATTCACAGTGGATGAAGAGAACTAGGAAGCTTACCAGCAAGTATGTGGCCTGTAGGGTGGGCACCACAGCAACAAAGAACGTCGAGCGAAAAGTCAGAGAGGCTGAAATAATCTCATGGGTGGCGGAAATGGAAAAGAAACCTGCCATGAGTAACTACTTAAGAGGAAAAAATGAAATCAGGAAAGAAACAATTTATGATAACTCAAAGGGAAGCTCATTACTTTTCGAAGCGAGATCGGGTTGCCTGAGGCAGGGGTGCCCTCTATCCCTGCTGCTGTTTATGATGTACATGGTGAGGATGGAGAGGGTGCTAGAAGGCACATATAAAGCGAGATATAAGAAGCATGTGCTTGCTGCGGTAAAGCTAGGGAAACTATGGAGCATGTTTTATTAGAATGTGAAGACGTCTACCCAGCGGTCGAATTAGGCACCACTGGCCTCCTTGAAGCGAGAGCAGTGGAAAAGTAAACATGCCCACAATAGGGATTAGTAAGGGGCGATTGGAGGATTGGTGGAAGAAAAGTAGGGAAATGACAAAAAAATGGAGACGTACAAAAGCACAGTTCGCAATAGGGGATCAGAAAATTTGGTTGTGGGAGTTCATGTTTTTTCTTCTTTTTTATTGTTTAACCTAGGTAGGACATTAGGCAGTATAATAGCAAGTGTTTGTTGGCGCAATCCACCGCCCCGTTCCAAAGGGGACACTCATAACATCCATCCATCCATACATCCAACCACCCATTTCTCGCCCGTGCACGCGAGATTGAGCCGCGTACACCAGATCACCTTCGCATGCTTTTCCTCGTTTATACAGCGTACGGTGCACTGCGATGATTTTATCGCCCTTGAGCTTTGTACCGAACCTCACGAGAGAGAAGCGACCTGCAATGGAGGCATTGGCCATGCCTGGCCAGGTGCAAATGTGTCTCTCTCCAGTCAGGCCTAAACAAAGAACCGCAGATGGAAAAAGCAAAGCCGCGCGGCCAGCGCGGCAACAGCAGCATCGCCAACGTGCTCCCACGCACTAGCACTCTCCCCATCCACGATGGTGCAGAGCTTGAATTATCGGTGACAGTGCGGATTTCAGTGTGAATTAGAAGGATGTGTTACATATTGCTTTCAATACATTACTGGACGGTCCCGAACTTTCGAATTACTGAGTTGTGAATTAACGAGCTCTTACTGGATTTGAATGCCACTGCTTCCGGTTGCAGCAAACTACTGCACAGCGGCGTCACAGGTTCAAGTTAATTACGAGCAATACACTTTGTGGCTTGTGAAGCACATTCCAAACAACTTTTAGGACTTCAAAGAGTACAAATGCGGTGTTCGCACCACGTGTATTAAAACTAGAGGTGTAGAACGACAGTTATGCTTGCATGCATGCAAGTTCAGATGCACAAAAATCCAGCACACAAATGTACTACAGCGCACAAATACACGAGATAGCAGTGTCAGCAAAACTTTAGCGATGACACAATCTAGCACAAGTCTGCAGCGGTGGCGTAGAGGTAGAACACCCGCCTCGCGTGCAAGAGGTAAGAGGTCCGTGGTTCGAATCCCGGTGCCGGCAATTTTCCACCGGATTAAAAAAAAATCCGCGTGTTGATAAAATTGCACAAACAGGCCTGGAGTGTGGCCTGATCCCGGTGACCAGAACCGGTAACGCACTCCCTCACCGGAGCAGGATTGGCCACCCTGGTGCAGTACTTGGCCACAACCTCCTATATGAACACAACAATCAAACCCCGGCCCTCAGTCCCCAGCAGCTGCGAAGCAACTGACCACGGCGGCGGTCACACCTGCGACGCAGCAGAGGGTGCTAAGAATCACTGGCTCCGGACAGGCTGCGATTGGAATATGAACCTGGCAACGATTAACGCTAGAACGTTATCTAGTGAGGCGAGTCTAGCAGTGCTATTGGAGGAATTAGAGGGCAGTAAATGGGATATTATAGGGCTCAGTGAAGTTAGGAGGCCGAAAGAAGCCTATACAGTGCTAAAAAGCGGGCACGTCCTGTGCTACCGGGGCTTAGCGGAGAGAAGAGAACTAGGAGTCGGATTCCTGGTTAATAAGAATATAGCTGGTAACATACAGGAATTCTATAGCATTAACGAGAGGGTGGCAGGTCTTGTTGTGAAACTTAATAAGAGGTACAAAATGAAGATTGTACAGGTCTACGCCCCTACATCCAGTCATGATGACCAGGAAGTCGAAAGCTTTTATGAAGACGTGGAATCGGCGATGGGTAGAGTGAAAACTAAATACACTATACTAATGGGCGACTTTAATGCCAAGGTAGGCAAGAAGCAGGCTGGAGACAAGGCAGTGGGGGAATATCGCATAGGCACTAGGAATAGCAGGGGAGAGTTATTAGTAGAGTTTGCGGAACAGAATAATATAAGGATAATGAATACCTTCTTCCGCAAGCGGGACAGCCGAAAGTGGACCTGGAGGAGCCCGAATGGCGAGACTAGAAATGAAATAGACTTCATACTCTGCGCTAACCCTGGCATCATACAAGATGTGGACGTGCTTGGCAAGGTGCGCTGCAGTGACCACAGGATGGTAAGAACCCGAATTAGCCTAGACCTGAGGAGGGAACGGAAGAAACTGGTACATAAGAAGCCGATTAATGACTTAGCGGTAAGAGGGAAAATAGAGGAATTCCAGATCAAGCTACAGAACAGGTATTCGGCTTTAACTCCGGAAGAGGACCTTAGTGTTGAAGCAATGAACGACAATCTTGTGGGCATCATTAAGGAGTGTGCAATGGAAGTCGGTGGTAACTCCGTTAGGCAGGATACCAGCAAACTATCGCAGGAGACGAAAGATCTGATCAAGAAACGCCAATGTATGAAAGCATCTAACCCTACAGCTAGAATAGAACTGGCAGAACTTTCGAAGTTAATCAACAAGCGTAAGACAGCTGACATAAGGAAGTATAATATGGATAGAATTGAACATGCTCTCAGGAACGGAGGAAGCCTAAAAACAGTGAAGAAGAAACTAGGAATTGGCAAGAATCAGATGTATGCGTTAAGAGACAAAGCCGGCAATATCATTACTAATATGGATGAGATAGTTCAAGTGGCTGAGGATTTCTATAGAGATTTATACAGTACCAGTGGCACCCACGACGATAGTGGAAGAGAGAATAGCCTAGAGGAATTCGAAATCCCACAGGTAACGCCAGAAGAGGTAAAGAAAGCCTTAGGAGCTATGCAAAGGGGGAAGGCAGCTGGGGAGGATCAGGTAACAACAGATTTGTTGAAGGATGGTGGACAGATTGTTCTAGAGAAACTGGCCACCCTGTATACGCAATGCCTCATGACCTCGAGCGTACCGGAATCTTGGAAGAACGCAAACATAATCCTAATCCATAAGAAAGGGGACGCCAAAGACTTGAAAAATTATAGACCGATCAGCTTACTGTCCGTTGCCTACAAACTATTTACTAAGGTAATCGCAAATAGAATCAGGAACACCTTAGACTTCTGTCAAGCAAAGGACCAGGCAGGATTCCGTAAAGGCTACTCAACAATAGATCATATTCACACTATCAATCAGGTGATAGAGAAATGTGCGGAATATAACCAACCCTTATATATAGCTTTCATTGATTACGAGAAAGCGTTTGATTCTTTCGAAACCTCAGCAGTCATAGAGGCATTACCGAATCGGGGTGTAGACGAGCCGTATGTAAAAATACTGAAAGATATCTATAGCGGCTCCACAGCCACCGTAGTCCTCCATAAAGCAAGCAACAAAATCCCAATAAAGAAAGGCGTCAGGCAGGGAGATACGATATCTCCAATGCTATTCACAGCGTGTTTACAGGAGGTATTCAGAGACCTGGATTGGGAAGAATTGGGGATAAAAGTTAATGGAGAATACCTTAGTAACTTGCGATTCGCTGATGATATTGCCTTGCTTAGTAACTCAGGGGACCAATTGCAATGCATGCTCACTGGCCTGGAGAGGCAAAGCAGAAGAGTGGGTCTAAAAATTAATCAGCAGAAAACTAAAGTAATGCTTAACATTCTCAGAAGAGAACAGCAATTTACAATAGGCAGCGAGGCACTGGAAGTCGTAAGGGAATACATCTACTTAGGGCAGGTAGTGACGGCGGATCCGGATCATGAGATGGAAATAATCAGAAGAATAAGAATGGGCTGGGGTGCGTTTGGCAGGCATTCTCAGATCATGAACAGCAGGTTGCCATTATCCCTCAAGAGAAAAGTATATAATAGCTGTGTCTTACCAGTACTCACCTACGGGGCAGAAACCTGGAGGCTTACGAAAAGGGTTCTACTCAAATTGAGGACGACGCAACGAGCTATGGAAAGAAGAATGATAAGTGTAACGTTAAGGGATAAGAAAAGAGCAGATTGGGTGAGGGAACAAACGCGAGTTAATGACATCTTAGTTGAAATCAAGAAAAAGAAATGGGCATGGGCAGGACATGTGATGAGGAGGGAAGATAACCGATGGTCATTAAGGGTTACGGACTGGATCCCAAGGGAAGGGAAGCGTAGCAGGGGGCGACAGAAAGTTAGGTGGGCAGATGAGATTAAGAAGTTTGCAGGCATGGCATGGCCACAATTAGTACATGACCGGGGTTGTTGGAGAAGTATGGGAGAGGCCTTTGCCCTGCAGTGGGCGTAACCAGGCTGATGATGATGAATCTAGCACTGCAGAGCTGCCGGCATGAGTCAGGCAGACAATGACTGCCAAATACTTAAAGTGTAAAACTAAATTTTTATCTTAAGACTGGACACAGTGGAATTTTGTAATTCTTAATGAGTGATGTAACACAAATAGCGTTTGCATAGTTTACGCTTTCCTTGCCTTTGCAAAGTATTGACACTTCATCTAATCCAGCAGGGCCGTCATTGCGCCATCATCTTCACTTTAAATGGTGGGGAGTTAAAGCTGCAGAAAAGCATGAGCAATCCTTAATGTGGATATTGTGCATTCGGCACTGTATACAGGTGCACAATATTTGGATCATCGTTCACAACAACTACGCCTCATGTCTATAGTATGATTTAGTATTTACAATGTTGAAAAAGTGTTGCAAGGTGCCTTGAATGCCAGAAAATATCACCGAGGCAACTTGTGCAGTGGCAACTAACCCCTGTATTCAGAAATGCATCTTAACTTGAAGCCCACGCTTGACTTGATTTAAATCACATCGGTCGTGAACGCACCGAAGGAAATGCAATGACCGTCTCAGGCGCGTTCGTACCAGGCGTCGTTTATATCAAGTCAAGCTTCCAGTTAAGATGTATTTCTGAATACGGGGGTAAGGAGACAGTAATGAAAAGAGTATCATACAAAACCTTATAACATCAAGCAATCGTTGCAGTAGCTTAAGTAGCTTTAAAGAATAACTTAAACCTCTTTATAACGAAGTTGAAGGGGGAGCCGAAATTACTTCGTTATATCTGTTATTGCCTTTTACTGCAACAATACGGCCAATGGGGTGCACAATTGTAAACATGGAAATTAGATGGCTTTGAGGGCCACGGCCACGTGCGAGATGAAATTTTAATAAAACCATAGAATATTCGGCACGTGCAACACGTGACTTTTGAGCACCTGACATGGCAGCCTTTACGATAACTGCCTTCAGTTTCGATGCGATGGTCTTTCTGTTACGCTTTCCACATGGCCCGTCGTGAAACCGGAGAAACAGCACAGCGACACAGTCGAAGAGAACAGCTTGCACACTGTGATGCGTCCGTCATGGTCAAAGAAGTTTAAAAATAAATTTGTTATAACCTCCACGGTCGTAGTCGATCAGCACATGGCATGCAATAAAGCGCTCCACTGTGTGATCAAGTAGGCCAGCAAACTTTGCTATGCCGGCTTGGATCAGCCCACTTGTGGCATCTCAGATTGTAGCGGTGTACGATCTCGGGGACAATGTCCAGCTGCCAGCCTGTGCCGCAGAGAGAGAAGCGGATGCACTAATATTTCGCACCGCTGTGTGTAGCCGCGCAACGTGGTACGGCTCACACAGCTAAGCGCACGAGCCCTCCAAGATTGCGCCAGGGAGATTTTGCAGGTCCCGTCTAACTGCGCAGCGCAACTGAAAAAAAGAGAGGGCAAAGTGCGATAGTGGCCACAGACGCGACAGCAAATACCAGTGCTGCTCGCCCACGTATTAGACATGGGAGTTTTGAACTGCCGTGCCGAACGATGGCTGAACCTCGCAGAAAGGAATGTACTCGGCACACAACAGTCGGGTGCTTTTTGGTTTCAGAGACGAATCTAGTTCGTTACATTTATTGGCAGGACAATTTTACATTGCTAAAACAAGGTCTTCAATGTATGTATTTCTGTGGGAATTTCAAGGGGAATTTCATTTACTTTGTAACATTCATTATTTCGTTATATCCCATTTTGTTATAGCAAGGTTAGCGTCCAGTGCCGCACAATGCATCCAACAATTTTATTCACGACCGTATAAAGACCCTATTTATCTGAACAGATGCTGCTAATAAATAAGACTGCCAATTCCTAGCACCACAATATGCAATTTTTGCTTACACATAGGTGTGCTGGCAGTACAAAAATTGGCTGAAGTTTGAACAAGACAAAGTCTTTCTGATAGACTTTTCTATCTAGAAATTACAAAAGACCATAACGAGAAAATTAAATGAGTAAATAGTAGATTTAATTCACAATCTGAGTGACAATGAATATGATAGGGTCAATGGTCTTGCCGGTGCCGTTTCCAGAAACGTTTGACTTCATCATGGCCATTACGATTCACAACCATGACCCGCTTGCTTGGATTGTCCCAGATAAGGACGCCCAGCTCCTGCAAGGTAGGCAGAAAAAACGCCCTGTTCAGCAACTTGCTAAATTATTCACTACCTACTACAAATTTCACCATTTAGTGCAACCAAGCAGTACTCAAGAAAACAGCTTGAAGAAAGGTCCTGTTGCTAAACAAACAAAAGCAGCATGTTAACAAACTTGGTTCATACTGGAGACATGCAGTTCATCAGAAATAAAGATTATTATATTCTAAGTGACTTCCACAGTTGCATTTTGGTCCTGCACAAAAATTTGGTCTTGTGCAAATTTTCTTTTCTGCAACATTTCATGGGAGACCTTATTAGGCTTCCACACACAAAAAAAACACACACTGTCATACCAACTAAAGCAACAAACAAAATATGGTGACATGTTCACTCACATCCCCATTTAAATTGGTAAAAGTACAATAATACATACAAATTGTTCTTGCATGAGGATTAAGTAGGTACTGAAGTATAGTGCACTCTGGTTGAACAAAATTTACTTAGACAAAACTAACAGATAAATGATGTGCGGACACCAACTTTTGTTGGCAGCCCATGGGCACAATGATTACCTATGAACTTTGGTAAATGGAACCCTCTTTGCAAGCTTTGGCTTTGCAAAAGCAATTCTGAAACCACCACGGCCCGTGCTGACCATTATACAACATTGAAACAGCAGCACTCCAACTATCATGAGAGAAGGCAATGCTAAAATGTAAAAAAAATTTTGATACATCAGACGATTCCCACTGCTGTAATGTCAACTCATCAGTGCCATTCACTTTGCTCAGCTTTACAGCATGCACCTTTTGTTACAGATCCTGATGGAAACAATGAAATAGTAGTAAGTGTACAAAGTGCTTACGCTAACTATGATGATGGATGTCAGCAACTTGATGAATAACATTGTATGGGCAGTTGTGATCAGCATACACTGTGGCATCAAACCAACTGACAAGAGTTATATACAGTTGAAATTTTAGCTGTAAGTTTTAACACAAGGCATACAAATAATTACTAGAAAACATCTCACAGGTGTTCATCTCATGCAAAATATGTAAAAAAAAGTCTACTGTAGCCAATATGGTTAAAATAGCAGCTACAGAATGTACAGAAGCCTAAATCAGTACTGTGTAATAAAAAAATAATGTTGTACAGTGAAAGTGCAGTTCACTTACAGCTATGGTCACAAAGTGTGCAAATGAGACTATCATAGCAACACCAACTTGCCTATACTGCCACTTCATGAAGTCATAGCCAGCTATTAAGTATTTTTTTTTTTTAACCATACAGAATTTTTGAACATCGCCTGTGGCAGATGCATAATTTAGTCTTTGAGCTGGATTACTCAGAGGTGGACATTACTCGCACAAGAAATCGATATTTAATAAAGTCTTGTTTGTGCTGCACCATCTGTTAATTATCCGCAAAGGTAATGAAGTTATTGTTTTGGCCCAGCAGTTGTGAAAATCCCAATGTCAGCATCGCCATGAGTTTCTGTATAAACATATAAAGTCCAAGTGCGACAAGAATGTGGCCACACGGCGTATGCTGTAAGTGTGCAAGGGAAAGCGTGCCAGCATCTTCTCATCGGTGCTGGGGAGTGGGAGGGGGCCGGTCAGTGCGAGTCTCCTCATCTAGTTTGGTCACATGCGTCCTGTCCTGGAGGTAATCTGAGGTGGTTACAAAGGCTAGGCATGCTGAGATAGATGACATTGCCTGTGATAGCTGATGTATGCCTGTGTTCTTGCACGCCTAGTTTGCATTGAAGTGAGAAGCAGCAAGAAGGGGAATTCGCTCATCCCTGCTGCCAATCTTATCGTTGTGATAGCAGCGCGTTTGTGGTTACCTAGTGAGATCTGTTGATGTTTTCCCAGGCGCACGTGACACCCCACTTGCTAACATATCAGTAAACGAAAGTTTACTGCATATATAAACAGCCAATAAAACTATGAACCTTGCTTCGTGCAGTTGTCTAGTACTTTGCTACTTCTATAAATGCTTCGTCTTTTGGGTGAAACTGCAACGTTCTTATATTAGGACACCTTTCCCTGTGCGCATATGTTGGTATAAAGTCGCTTCTACCATTTCATTTTTGCAACAGACATTTACACATACACCACGCCTAAAACGAGAAAAAATAAAGAAAAATAGCAGCAGAACAAGGACATGTAATAAAAATCACGCCCTATAGGGAACTGCATGACTAAACCGAAGTTACAGTGAAAGCATCCAGAGGTTTCCTTGCTTCGAATGTGTAAAGTCTCACATGCATAACTGTGCATTGGGTCATGTTAAAGCTGTTTAACATCTGCTTTTCCAATTGTGCAGGGTAGCAAGGAAAGTCCCCACTAACAGTAAATTATTAGTCAGCAGTTGCTAACCTCCCTGTCTTTTCCTCTATTTTCCTTCTCCTCCTCCTAGCTAGTGGCTGAGTACGTGTATTACAAGGTACTGTCTTTAAAGTGGCAACGCCAACAACTATACTAAACAATATGTGAACGAACATCACCCGAAGCTGCTTTTTGATCTAACAACCTCCTTGAGTGAGCTCCGCACCACAGTAGCATGTGGAATACAGAACTGCACTACAAACAGCACAAACAAGACAGCACAGCGGCAGAACATTGGAACCTCCACCAGAAAGAAATGCAACAAAAGAGTGAAAAGAGCAAATGGAGGACCAATGGCATCAGCTATATACATGAAGGAAAGAGAGAAAATAAGAGAGCGTATGATGTCACTAAGCTAGCCTCTGCAAGCCAACCTCCTCTGATGCCACCAGGGGCCTATCTGCAAGGTGGCTCACGGAAACTCGGTGCTCCAAGGTTGCTAGGGATTCAAGGAATTCAGGGGATTGTTTGCATCTTGTTAACTTTTACTGGCACCTGCCATCACATTCACAGAGGAAGGAACACGCAATTTTCTGCTACTGCATACATTGCACTTGGCTTTAAGTGTGCTGCCTTGAAGCATGGACGAAGGCTGGGGCACCTGGCACACGATCATAGAATTTCCAACGCATCACTTAGCTTACCACCAATGCTCTCGCCTTGAAGCCCATGCACAATGCCCACGCGTGGTTTAACGTTTCCACACACTTGTTAAGGTTCATCACATCAGCCATAGCGCACTTTCAACTGCTGTGATTATTAAAGCGAAGCTTTCTTTAGATAAGAAACTCTACCGGGTTTGCTTGGCGGTGGTTGTCTGGCACCTCTCTATCACAGCACACACAACGTAGACAAAATGACTCGAGCAGGAATGCATCAATTATGCCAAGCAACAAGCTCAAATGGAAGTATTTACAGGCAATCTTGTAGTATAAATCGAAGTGGTGGTGAGACAAGACCATCAGAGGTGACTAGGCCGACCTCCAAGATCATGGAAAGCCGAAAGAGAACATCAGCACTACACAGCAAACAACGTATAGCATCAGTGTCAGGCAACAACATCCGTGCAAACTCCTTGAAATCTTCATGTTTTCACAGTTTTGACACAGGCTTTGGACCTGCAAAAGTTTTTTCTTGCCAATTTTCACCCCACTGCCTTCACACCTAAGGGGCGAGATAAAACCAATGCAACAGATGCAAATTAACACAATCAAAGTGAAGTGCCGCTTGCTTATAATGTGACAATAGCCTACATTTCCTTTATGTTTTTATGACTAGTCTTTAAGACTGTCACGTGACATTCCCTCCTAGTTTTTTTCCTCCCTCCATGCTTATATCCATGGCTATGGCCACTCTGCTCACCTCCATTGTGATGATGACGATATCACATTTTAGGTTTTGGTTTTTATTACTCGCAAGGTAGCTTTTATCCTTCTTGGCACAGGTTTGGTGCAATTTTCTGCTAAGATCGTGCTTGGAGCAGGATGGCACAAAGGCTCACTCTCAGCACAATCAGCGCAGCTGTTCCACCGCTGTATCATAAGTGAACTACACTGCAGTACTTAACAATGCTACCACAGCAATTTTTGTCCATTGCATGTAACGAGAGATAAATACTTTTATATTTTCCCGTTCCAGCCAATCACTGTCCCTTGCAAAAAATCTTATGTGCAAAAATATAGGTATCAAGCGACTTGCCGAGGCATAGTTCCTGAGGAGTTGAAAGTCACTCTGCGAGATGAACTGGCTGTACAGGACTCCTTCACGGAACACAAATCGATCTCTCTCCATTTCCCAGAGCCGAAGCTGATCCATGATTGTTGCTGGGATCACAGGTGTCTGCAGTGGCAAGGAGATAAATAAATACCTCTTGCAAGTTTGGACACTTTTTCTGGTAAAAATGTACCCATTAAAGCAGCTAAAGGACACTTGCCTGCTTGAGAGCCTCAGGATGCGCATACATTCGAAGAAACTTTATGATCTGGAAAAGTGAAGGGTGAGTTTCTCAAAACTAGATGCTCCTTTGGAAGCCATAAGTAAGAGGATAGCGATAAACAAAATTTTTTCGAAAGTCAGTCTAACAAGTACGCATTCTTCACACCATTGAAACCTAAGACACTCTAGCAGCTCCATGCAAATATGAAAAATGATTAGGCATGGGAAAGAGCTGAAACCTAGTTAATACTTTAATGCAATATATTCCATATTTCTAGCCACGTACACATTCACACAATGAACAAAACAAGCATAACACACACATGCTAAACCTAAATGAATGTGCAGCAGAAAATGGCACATCTCAATGTAAATAATATTTACTACTTAGATCATAAGCTTACAATCCTATAAGCTTTACTACCTATAATAGTTATACTTAATGCATCACAATGAATAGGTATGGCAGTGACCTTAATTATAATCACACCATTCATCAGAAGCCGCTTGCTACTTATTCTTGCTTACCATAATAAAATGTAGTTACATTGCCCATGAGAAAGGCACAGTATACTTAAAAGCTCACTTCACTGAGTAAATAAAGCAAATAATGGAATAAGGTGACAGCTATATGTGTTACAAACTGCAGGGCATGGAGATACGTTCTCTGTCACAAAACGAAATCTATCTGTTCATATACAAACATAAAAGGCACGGAGTAGGCTTGACAGGAGCGCAGACTCTACCACCGCGTGGCGCATTCACTCGTGACAAATCGTGAATGGCAGACGCCGGGCACCTGGTTCACTTTTTTGCTCTCTCTCCCTCCGCTCCACTTCCTAGCGTTCGTCCACGTGCTTTCTCCTCTCCTTCCAAGCCCAGCCAACTACTCTTCTTGTGTAGCACCGTCTGCCGAGATGCGTGGAAACCATTCCCCAGGTTGCTTCCATATGCGAATGTGGCGGAGAACAGCGACAGCGGCAGTGCGGAGCTGGCAGGGCAGCACGTGTTGAGTTTGCCATCTACTACAAACTCGAGCCCTCGGCATCTCAATTCAACAGTGATTAAACACAAAATTATATGCGCATAAATAAATAAAAAATGCAAATGAGCACATTCCCCTGCTTTTTCTGCACGTATGCAAAGCATTTGTATATTTTCCCAGAGAAAGCAGATGAAAAATAAGGTTGTTGCTAAAAGATACAGCAGAAGTACACGTTTTCGACATCCAAACATATGAATGGAAGTGAAGGTTATGTGCTACATACTTTCAGTGTTCGGCGCTTTATTTACTATGCGTACAGTTATACCCAACGGAACAAGGTGTGTTGATACTTGTGCTTGAAAAGTCGGAACAGAACAGTCATTTCTGAAGTGTTTTGCAGCTCACTATAAATCCAGATATGGCAAGGAATGAGTGAAGATTTCTATCTTTGCAGCACCTTCTGATCTGCGCTGCTGCAACAGTGACGACAGAAAATTCATTGAAGTGACTACTTAAAGCAAAAGACAAAAGTATGTGTTCAACAATTCGAGCAGCACCTTATATTTTATAAGTACTGCAGCGAATATAAAGAGAATGGCCCACTAGTTGAAAAGAAAGTCCCTTGATCGAGTTCGAAAGGAAACCATTTATACGATTTTCGAGAGAAACCAGGTCCAACTCATAAGTGCTGAATGCCAGAAGCAACCACAAGACGCCGATGCAGAAAGGCAGAAGGACAATAATTTGTCTACAACAGCACACACTATAGATGCGTTCCCTTACTCAGACACATGCCATAATGGGAATTCTCAGCCTTGCCTTCAAAAAGATAATGATTCCCACAATTTGCAGCCTGGAGGCTACAGGGGTCTGCTCAGCCAAGAGAATGGTTTGAATATGCCTTGCAACGACAATTTTTCTGAAGGAAGTGGCTCAAGCAGCTCCACAGCATTAAATGACAACAGCAAAAGCTCTTCAAGCGCAAGTCAGAATTCACTTTTTCCGGAGCAATTTCTGCATCCAGAAAGAGACAAGCCTCCACCTTGATGGAACCGCCACAAGGTACGGAGAGAGCCGGTCAACACAAAAAGCATCACAAAAAAAGACACAAGCGAAGCATCTGTCTACTTGACCGATGCTCAAATAAAAACAGTAATAAGATGCACCCTTGCCCTAAAAGCTTGTTCTCACTCTCTTCTGACACAGCTCGAGACCACACAGACGGCCGTTGTATCCCCCCATTTTATATTTCCTTTTGTCTTGCATAGTCTTCACATTTCATTTATTTTCCGTGTTTTTGTTCCTGTGCCTAGCATAATTCCATGTAACCTCCCGTAATAGAGGCACAGCATAGAGCCTATAAGGTATAATTTGAGTAAATGAACTAAAATGAAATGAAGACATGTTTCGTCTGTTAATGTCTCTCCGTGAAACACACTACTTATGCGCGCTACTGCAGTCAGGACATGCGCTGCACAGACGACATGACAAATGTATAAGGTGTGGGAGCACGGCCAGGCATGGCCCAGTGCTATTGCTACAGCAACGGCCGAGAGCCCCAAGCTTAGCGCAGCCACATGAACACCCCGTCGGTTGATTGGAGCAGCCCCCCCCACCTCCAAATTTTTCTCCCATATGTAGCGCTGTCTGGCGAACGCACTGTGAACCAGCAACCGGCGTTTCAGGATCTGTCCCTTGCAGACGAGCGAAGTTGGCACTCCTGTCTAATTTACTCCGAGAATAAAGACTCTTTCCTGCATTTTATTGTGCTAAATTAACTGTAAATCACATGAAAACAGTAAAAAAAAAGAGACCTCTGTGTGATAAGAAGTGGCTAGATCAGTTAAGAATAAACAACATCTAGCGTAGTGTAGATGATGAGTCACTTTCATCTTTGTGCTCATGCCCTAAAGTTTGTGCTCTTCTTATTAGAATGAATGAAATCTAACCAGCCCAACTGGCAGCACTCATGTTTGCTCACCCTGTGTTACGCATAAAACATAACCTCCAACAGAAACCATAATGCGTAGCCCACCTGGTTTGATGTAATGCCACTACGAAGTGCTTGCCGGACACTCTCTCTTGTAAGTCTGGCAACAACAAGATTCGGAAACCTGTGCATAATAAAAAAAAATTGGTTGATCCCTCTTTCAGAGGAACTGATCATAACATGAAAGTGAAATGTGTATTCTAAGAAGCAGTGGCAGCATCGTTGCACAGTCTATTATTATTTACAGTTTCGCTTGAAGGGTGAAGCAATGACAGCAATAGCAAGCACATGAGGCCTGTGCTGCTGCACCGCATAAACAGCACTCTGGAATCTACTAGGCGTCATAGGTGCATCCAATGCAACGGTGAGTGCGTATGTGGCAAAACTGTACTGTTAAAGCTCTGATGGCATTGCAAGCGAGCACCCATAAGGATTTTCAAAGGCACAAGTTGCAGCGGTACAACTAAGTAGTTGACGGTTGTTGTCGGAGGTCACCTTAAAAAAAAAAAGTGCCAGAAATATGCCAGGAACGCCATTGCTCATAGACACCAATTAAGTTAGACTGCACAGACACTTCCAAGCACTATCATCTTTACTACCCTTCTAGGTGTCCAGGCTGCCGGCCATGTCATCTACGAAATACAGTTAAACCTCAATATAACGACTTCGATATAAAAAAATTCGCAATATAACGAACTATTTAACTTTTCATAACCTCTTGTCCGTAGAAAACCCTGTATTTACAGCCTCAACATAATGAAGTATGTTTGTATGCGATTTCAATATAACGAAATTTCACTGCCGCCGCAAAAGAATGCCGAGACAATAAATGGAAACTTCTGCAGACGCAGATGGTCAAATGATTGAATTACAAGTGGCTGCTTGCAAACACACCTCTCAAATAGTGACCACCGAAGAGGAGCTGCATCATATTCCATATAAAACCCAAGTGCAGTAAGATCCTAGTGTGCCCCGCGCACTGTATGATTTAGGTGCGAGTGAAAGTGTGTGAGGGTGAGGCAAGAAAGATGGTGGCTTCACGAGTGCCGCCTTCCCAAGCAAGCAAAGGGAAAGAGGGGCAGGGGAGCGAGCTCGCGATAACGCAATCAAGTACTAGTGAGGGGCACGGCGGAGTGGGGGGTAAGTTGGTGCGCGTCTCGCCTGTGGCTGTGCGTGGCTGTAAGCGCGGCTGAACGCATGCGCAGCCGCTGCCGCATGTGCAAAAAGTGGGCATGTCGAGATGGCATGGCACCATGTAAGCTTTCTACTCGCGCATTTAGTATTGGAGGTTGTGTAATCTCAAGTTTCGGTGACCCGTTGGAACGAGAGGCAGACAAGGCATTCGCTCCCCGCTGCTGGCCCTTTTCCTGATAGTGTCGTCCAAGTGCGGGCAACACTATCAGCCGCGGGGGCAGATTGCACGTGAAAGTGTGGCTGGCTTCGCTTAATTCATACCGCCGATGTGAAGATATCGTTGACGTACGTGGGATGAAACCGTATCATTTGTTGCCTACTCCCAAATTTATCAAAATGAATTGTTTTCTCATTCAAATTTGCTTTTTTCGTTTGCCCGATAATTCGGAAAATTCTGCAGCCCCTTTCCATGTAAGAAAAATTGATTGGCGACTGTACTTATTTGCATAAAAGGTCTAATTTCAATACAACGAAATTTTGATATAACGAAGCAAATTGAAAATTTTACAGATTTCGTTACATCGAGGTTTAACCATACTTAGTGATCAAAACAAGTGATACCCACATATCCTCATTTGAACAATATACATGATCAAGAGCACAATTCCTTGAATGAAACATCTTTCTAACCTTTCTATACTTATTTTCCTAACCACTAGGTAGGCACAAAATGGCAAAGTGTCACCATCTCGCAGATTTGCGTGATGACGATTTCGTAATGTACACACATGGGACAGATATTCAGTAGAGCCTGGCATAAAACACTTCAACGTGAAAGAATAATTGTGTCTAATATGTGACTGCTGTTGCACGCTAACTAAGCACAGAAGAAAAGTTTATAATCATACACACTACCTGTACAAAAGTTCACAAAATAATGCTAGCAGGGCCACCTGGAGTTGAGAATCTGAAAATGCAAAAACATGCGACATCTCAGTCTGATATCATGACTATAATCACCACCCCAAAAATATACAATGACACAATGTATATACAGTCATGCCCACTTACAACACTATTGAGGTGCCAGAGAAATGTCATTGCTGTAATTGATGATTATTCTAGTTGGGTTACAGTGAAGAAAAAAAGTTATAACAAGCCTATACCTAATTTCAAGCCATTAATTTATCATATCACACAGAGCAATTCACAGTACTTACTGCCTCACAGCAGAAAATCCATAATCAGTCAACTTCGCCTGCTTCACGTGCAGTCCACATATCTTTTCGAAGCATGTCTAAATTTTCCACGCACTGAAGTAGAAGGTCTTAAGCAAAAGTGAAGTCTGGAAGGACTCAATTGTGTACAGGGCTTCTTCAAATCACATTACTAGGCAGGCTGTTCTTGTATGTCGTCAATGTACTTTTGTCAATGTTGTCACACTCTAGCAACAAAGCAAGAATCGTCTCTCCATCATGGGCTTAAAAGTCTCTACAATGTCATTGGCATCCAGAAAATCCTACAACACCGACGCATTGCTGTTGACCACTGCTGTTGACCAGTGCTTCATCAGCAGAAACTTCTCAAGCCTCTGCATCACTTGTAGCATCACAAACAAAGCCCACTTTTTTTGAAGCAGTTCTTCACAGTGGAAGGGCAGACTTCTGACCATGCTCTAAAAAAAAAAACCAGATTGCCATTAGCAGCTTGATCGTCAAGTTGGGTTGCAGCCAAACAACAAACTTTAAACTTCAGATACTTCAGGCAAGGAGCATCCTTCGCATCTTTGTGGGCTCCCTGCTGAATCCTCTTTCATCCACTATTCTTTACATTGCTCTAGTCTGGAAGTAACATGCTTGAGGAGCAGATAATGTGAGAAACCGTTGGCTGAGAAAGCTGGTACTTCTCCATCGACTCAAGCATATTCTTGCCATTCTTGCAATCCTTCCCGATGTTGCACAATGTTTCAAGTGCTATGGCTGTATGTTTTCTTTTTGCTGACTGTGCTGCAATTCTTAGCGGAGGCAATGTTGGAGTGCCCTCCATCGTTGCATAAACAAATTCCACAGGGAAAGAACCATGGACAGGCGAATATGGTGCCATGTGCCGAGTGCACTGCTATGGTGGCTGCAGCAGCTGACTATGCATGACCTACAATGCAAAAAAACATGGGTCGTGTGACCAACAATGCTGAAATAGGTTGAGACCAAGCCCTGGAGAAACGAGATACTGGGGGTTCCCGCTTCTACAAACGTCTTCTGCATTTATGCGTCAACCTTCAGCCCATCAGCTCTACAGAGAGCTGTTGATTACCTCTTCTGAGGGGGGGAAGGTTGACTAACGTGCTTGTTGCATAAAGGTGCATCATGGATCGGTTGAAGTTGCGGGATGGTGCGGGTGGCTTTTGCGTGTTGCTTGGACCTTCCATTTATTTAATGTTGGCTTGCGCATGCCAGACCTTATTGCTACAGTACAATAATGGCGCTTGGCAGCACTGCAATACGGAATTTATTTTACCATAAATCATATGTAGGCACTGATGGTGCCGCAGCTGTCCACTGTCATAGCTAATATACTGCTCTAGTCAATATTGCTATAAGTGGGTTCAACTGTAAACTGGTTCCAACTGCTTGCAATATTAATCGATAGCGATATCAATAAATTGCCAATATAAAGCAGTTTGCATCATAATATCTCTTGGGAACTGTCATATATATCACTGTTGCCAATTTTATGACCCGTTTTCCCCACTTTGTAATGCCCATCAAGGCCTTCAGAGCGCTTAAATTAATGAAAAAATGAATACAGTGAAATACCATATGACAAAGCCATTCAGATGAATTAACATTTACAATATACACCAAGAAGCTGCCAATGTAATCCACTGAAATAAATTTCACTTGAACCTCAGTCAAACCAAATTTTAGTAGTGTGGACATTTTCCATGACACTACTCTTATTAGTAAATTCCTTGTTGAAGTATTTACCTGCAAATGTTTTTTTCACAAGTCTGCCTACAAGAACAGCCCAACTGAGCGTCAGCTATTTAAAATACATGTCCTAGGCAGAGCTGCAGCCAAAAAGTGATCGTGTGCAGTCAAGGCACTGACTCAGAATTGTCAATCATGGCTCAGCAGGTCATTGTGGCCATGATAATGCAATAGTACTTGACACATTAACATCAGGCATGCTACATAAGTACGGAGGGCAATTTTTTGGAGGCGCTTAAGGGGTCTGTACTTCTCAGAAATGCAAAAAAAAAAATCAAATTACTTTAAATGCTATCTAACTCTTTAGGCTCCCTTATGCGTCCTACAACTGAATAACTTGCACTTGAGAAAACACATTTTGTTGAACTTCTCTATATGCCCTAAAGAAAGTACCAAAGCTGGTTGGCAAAGCAGCTGACTTGACTGTAATCTAAAGTGACACAAGGTACTCACTACCTCTGCTAAAAGGATGCTTTCTTTGCAGTAATACACATGCTGTTTTCCTTTACATTTTTGTTGAATAAATCTTGTCTAACTATTCATATGGCTCATAGCAACTGTTAAAGAGCCATGTATCTGCTCCCTTTATTGCATGCTGAAAGCCTGCTTCGTATGGAGTCTTTTTCACATGTGAATATGCACTGTGTCTGTGCATGGATGTGCAGATGGAACAGAAGCACCACAGTAATGAAAGCAATTTATTTTTTCTGCAGGTTGCAGTTGAAAGCTTCCATCAATATTTTGCTGCCACAATAGGCCTAAAGCCCAGTGGTTCAGCACCTCGCCATGGCTTGCCTTGCGTCGGTTCGGTCGATTCAAACAATCTGTGTGAGGCATATGAAATTTATTTGCTGACGAGCCTGGACTGCACACCAGAGAATGCAAACTGTTCCATATGGATAGCTTTTGGTCTTGGGGAAAGTAAGAAGGATGGGGAGAGGGGGGGGGGGGAGAGAGACCAAGGAAGGGAGGCCATAACCGTGCATAGGAGAACATTGCATGCATCACACTTTGCAATAAAGAAAAAAAAATATTTTGCAAAGGTGTAATAAAACAGTGAATACCAAACATATGTGACCATGCACAGGAAGGGCTTACTTGTGTATGCGTACACCCTGTAGTTGGTCTCAACCATTATATAACCTGCCTCAAAGCTGCGCAGGGTCGTCTCCTTCAGTCCAGATGCCAGGTTAATGGCGAGCCGTGTTGGGTAGAATCGACCTGACCTCCGCTGGTAAAGGTGAGATCAACATTGAAATGAGCTTTTAGGACAAAAGGGCCTTCTATTTTCCTACCAATTAGTACAAATTTAATTAAAAATGCACTTTATTTTGCTCTGCAGCAAAATTAGAAGTTTAATCAACAACATAAGTGACACACAAGCATAACACTAACTTTGGCCCCTCTACTCAGTAACCATAACCGTCAAAGGGACACTAAAGAAAAAGTACAATCCATTTACAATGACAAGATATCATTTCCAGACTTAATTTCCATTTATCACAAAAACTGTTCATTTGTCATTAAATAATGGCTAACCTATCCCTTAATGAATTTCATGCTCAGCTTACACCACCATGGATGTCAGTATGAAGTCATGAATTTGGCTACCTCTTCATGTATTTCAGCAGTCTTTGTACTGGAAAAACTTTTAGCAGTTGCCATATTAATAATAAGCCTTTGCAGACTTTTGAATGCAGTCTAATTCTTCCTTGATAAACATTTTGAGCAGATGCTGTAAAAATGTGCGACATCATGACAAAGGTGTCAGTGGCACCTGTGTTTTAATTTTGGTTCCTTTCTGGCTTATCATGCTTTCTAGTGTGGTAAGACAACTATTTCCAGTCCCAGGAATACAAGTGACAAATCTAGCCTAATTCAGTAGTTCTCTTCAATGTCCACTTTAAAAGCAGCTTTTGTGCCAGACTTCATACACAGAGTTCATGACAAATGCGGCTCATTTTTCAAAGCCTCAGATTATAACTTGTTGCAAACAAAGAGCTCACTCACTTCAAAATTATTTCAAATTTGTGGTTAATAAAGCTATCAAGCTTGATAGATTATACATGTCAACTATAAAGAAAAAGAGTGCATAGAAGCAGGAACAGTAGAACAAGCAGACACAATGACAAAAGCTTAGATGCATTAACATTAAAATAGTGGACCTGTGTATTCCTGATGATTACAGAACCATCCTGAAGAGAGCTATATTTTATTGTCCCCAGGGAGGGAAGTGACCACATTTTATTTATACTTATTGTGGGAGAAAAGCCTTGTTCATGGTCGAGTGTAGACTGATAAAGTACCAACTTTCAAGATTCTATGCTGAGACTGCCCACATTTGGCTTCATAGTTAGAAAGCAGCTTATAGAAGCAATAAACAAAAGTAGCCAAGAAAATTCTGAATGGAAAGTCACTTGGAAAGCACCAATCAGATGTAAATATAAATTATGGGAGTTTACGTGCCAAAACCACAATCTAATTATAAGTCAAGCCGTAGTGGGGGACAACAGGTTAATTTTGACCACCTGGGTCTCTTTTAGCATGCACCCAATGCATGGTACCGGGGCATTTTTGCATTTCGACCCCATCGAAATGTGGCCACCATGGCCAGGATTTTTTGGCCCTTGTGCCAATAAACACTACATATCATCATCATGACCAGGATTTGATCACACGTCCTTATGCTTAGCAGCACAACGCATAAGTCACTAAGCAAACAAGGCAGGTCAAGCACCAATCACAATACCAAGATAAGTGTGAGTGAAAACTTGTCTCAATAAGAATTTTATAGGTTCTTTTTTTTTAGTATGACCACATACACAAGAAATAAGATTTTCTTAGATATTTGTGAGAACTATACCAAACTTCTGGATTCCAACAATTGTAAAAAAATATTTCTTTTTTTTTTATAAGCCTGTGAAAACTTTTGCGTATCCTGCTATTCTTGGAAATTTTATGTGCTGCTACAAAAGAACAGACTTATCAGTAAATCTTGAGCAAAATTTCACGCTTTCACTACATGTCAGCAGCTAAAGACATGCACATTTGCCACCAATGGAGTACGTGAAAGAGGACGTTGTCGCAGAACTATTCATTTTGACAGTATAAGAATCGCAGTACATCACAAATCCCTCCATTTTGCAAATACTTTCAAGCTAGTAGATGCTTTGTACAAGATAATAAGAAGACAGTGAGTGCAAAAATGGGTGAGTATGCGGGATCAAAAGGCAGTCTGAAGAAGTCATGCACAGCACTGCTGCAATATTCCTGTGGGTGTTTCTTTCTGGAGGTCTTTTTGCAGGAGTTTAAGTAACCATGAAGCCTGTTGTTTCATACATAGCCTTGGATACGTGTTCCGTCAACTTTGCTACACGGATTCATTGCATTCCTTAATACACAAATCACTACTTTTGCAGCCAACTACTGCATAGTCTTCCCTCTGCCATCCCACATTTTGCAGCCTGATTGGAACATAGCATGCTAGCAATCAGCCAGTTGCATTTTGACAGATAATCACAAAGTGACAGGGCAGAAGCAATAATGGTTTCCCATTTTTGTACTTTCGCCTGAGGTAACATGTGGCGTGTCGCCGAAAGTGCCATACCATTCCGCTAGAGCAAACTACTACTCCACGAAAAGGGTCTATAAGTGACAACCAATGGCTAACTTTTATGCACAGAACAGGCTAAATGCATGATTAGAGTGATCAAATGACTACAGCAGTGACCACATGATTGTTGCATGATTTGTGTGCTCACTTATGGCAAGTATTGCCGAGTCTCGGAGTACGTGGCACATTTCACATGCAGAAAAGGCTGCATTCAGTCCAGCGCCCATCATCAGTCTAATTCAGTGTCATCCGCTGTTCCTTTCAAATTAACCAGAATTTAAAGGTTTCACGTCACACCACAAAACTCGAAGCCTACTTTTCGTGTCTTCAGCAATGTATTATTGATTCTTCTGCTCTAGCTCCAGAGAACACACCTGAATGCTCTCACAACCGCACAAAATGGCAGCACGATAACCATGAAAGACTAAACGACAGAACCCGAGTGTTCAGTTTTTTTTTTTCTTAATATAGCAAAAGTGAAGTCTTGGCACAGATTATCACAATGTTGGCTAAATGTAGCAGGACCCCACAGTTTTAGCCTTTTGGCACTTTGGCACAGCAATCCCATCACTATACTTTTATTGTGAAGGAAGGTAAGGTGTGGAAACACGGACACAACAGAAGAGAACCAGCCAACACAAATGACGGCATTTGTGTTGTCTGGTTCTCTTCTCTTGTCTCTGTGCTTGCATGCCTTAACTTCTTTAACGATGAATCCCTGCCAACTAGCTCAACTTTCTGTGGTTTTAACACTATAACGCATATACTCGAGTAAGGGCCGCCCTCATGTAAGGGCCGCACCCCTACTTTGGAGGGCACAATTTTGGGAAAAAATTCAAAATGTCCCACTGGAAAGCGAAGTTAGTTCCGTTGCCACTAGATGACGTTAGCTGCTTTTTTTGTCGATGCCGTTCAGGCTGACGCAACTGCGCCATTATTTCTTTGTGTGGTGCGTCGTCTCGGCTGTTTTCGCAGTGTTTCCAGTCAGATCGGTGGCATTTCACCTCTAGAGAAGGGAGCCATTTTTGGGTGAGCATTGGTCAGGGACAATGGCCCAGCATCTCAGGTCGTTTACTGCAATGTTATGTCATTTGCACCTCTCTTACCCTCTACTACAGTTGCGGAAACAGTAAAAACCTGTAGCGGGCCGTCATTGGCCCAATTCATATAAGAGCCGCACCCAGCCAAGGTTCTAGAAAAAAAAGTGTGGCTCTCTAGCTGCTTTCATCATTTGCCTCCTTAATGAGGGAATCACTTACTTGCTGCTAAATTCTCATGAAATTATTCCTATACCAATGTCACACAGGCATTTTGAAGGCCTTTGAATCAATGGCCTATTGGCTCGAACAGTTAAGTGCTGCTACACAACCAGTTTTGAAGACCATGAAATAAGTAGTCAATAAGGTCCAGAACTCTGTCAAAATCTCAAAGGCATTCAAGCGATAGGCAAAAGTCAACACTGTTGACCACTGTAAACATTATTGATGAGGGTCAACAGCTTGTTTACACTAGCGAACCATAACAAACGCATCTGAAGAAAAAGAATAGAGTAGCAAGAAAGATTTATCACGTAAAAATAACTTATTATCCTGGAGCAACAAGCGAGAGTCCCCCACCATTGCAAAAACACTGCGGCTCCTGCAGCCAGCAGACTCAATGTTGCCAGAGTACTAAAACAAATATAACAACACTCCCTTACATTAAATCTTCTTGCCTTCGATTCTTCTAGCTTTTCAGTGTTTTGTAGGTTATTGCACTGCTTTTTGTTTGAGTAGTTGTACAATAACTAAATATTCTTATTACCCGAAATGTATTTCCCTTGTGCTACTGATGTTTCTTTTCATATATATACAGAGCTAGGATAAATGATTCATTTGTTTTGAAAAGGCTATATCTTGAGAAGTATTACATGCACACACATGAAAGATATACGAAAATAACCACAAACTCACCAAGTTTGTACTATGTTTACGTACCTTGTTTACGTACCCCATTACCGCAATCCTTAGTCGAGCTCAAAGAATGCATCAGTGCTGAAATGCTGACAACTGACAGGACTATGCTACAAAATGTGTGGAATCAGCTCGGTTATCATCTGGATGTGTGTTGCGTCACCAAAGCAGCATATATTGAACATTTGTAGAGGGTGTGTAAACTTGGTGAGCTTGTGGTTCTTTTCATTTATCTTTCATGTGTGTACATGTAATAATTTTGAAAATGTAGCCTTTTCAAAATGAATGAATCACTTATGCTAGCCCTGTACATTAATTGTGCTACCCTGCTGCAGCCGTCACCTTATGTAATGCCTTCTGGCCTTTTAAGGCTACAATAAATGAAATTAAATGGCATTTAGAAACCATACAAAAATGAAAATGTGTTTTTTAGACATTAAAAATAATTTTTAATGCTGTTAAATTTTAGGTCACAACGCATGTACTACAGGTGCTTGGGTGTCAGGTTGACGAAACATTTGAACAGCCAGAGAGTTTGCTGCATAACAGCGATACAACTCCTTTGAATCAATCAGCCAGTTGAGAGTTGAGAGTTGAGTTGAGTTCAAAGTTTGAGAACTTTGAAGGCTGTCGACTTAACATCTATTGAGAATAGCCCGTGTGACACAGGTATTAGAGTATTAAAAATTTTTAACGGTATATAACATATGTTTGCGCATGCAAAGTACACAAATTACAAGTGTGCGTAAAGATTATACAAAGTATGATTCATGCCTTTTCATTTATTTGCACGCAGTGTCGATAAAGCGCATGCATTTAACTTGTGCGTAGTCACTTCTGGGCACGGAAATTATTCTGTATTTAAAATAAGACATGGCTCCGGGACCGAAAATCTGCCAAAAAATAATCTTTTCAGTCCATTTATTTTCATGTTTCTGATTCCGTCCTGCACCTGCTTGTAAGTTTCTATAAGCGTGTGTTGCCTACTTCCGGCATTACAGCAGTCCAAAGATGGAGTGGCATACCCTTGCCCTTTAAAGTAATCAGCTTGTGAAGAATCAGACTGTGGAACGGTGAGTCACAAAAGTAACTCTTTATTACACGAACCTATGCCCACAAAAACAAGTAACACTCAGAGCACAACAAAGCAGCGAGCGTGATCGTCGGAATCTGATCTATGGATCAGATGCGTCGGCTATTCATACGTGACTCACTGAACATTCCTGCGTAATTGCTAGTGCTCGCAAAAGTTCTAGAATGTACACTGCTATTCTCGTCACACATGCAATATGATTACACAAGGCTCGGCAACAACAGAAACGAGAGGTAGAGCCAGCGATAATGTTAGAGAAACTTCCGTTACAGAAAGCCGCGTCTTGTGCTGGGCGATAACTTTGAACATTTGTTACCCGATGAAAGACAGTCACTGGGAAAATAAATAAGAATGTGTGACACTATAAAGAGATGAACCAAGAAAATGCAGCAGGACAACATGTTCCAAACTGACCTTCCTTTGATAAACAAGTCCAAACTCCCTGAGATGCTGCAGGAACACTAGCAGGGATTCTGACATGCCTTCAGTGCTGTAATCCTGAAAAAGAAGCATTCCAATTGCTTCCTCCCTCCCTGCCTATGGCAAAGAATGACAACATCAATACTAGAAACATGTCACTACTTTCAAAGTTAGTCTGAGCACAGTACAATGAATATTGTGTAACAAGACTACAACTTTTTTTAACGTCCTATTTCACTTTCGTCAAGAGCAAATTTTTTTTTATATATAAAACATTTTCCCACTGCTTAGGAGGGCTTCAGCTGCGGAACAAAAAGGTACATTGGGGAAAGAGGGGGAACACAACGTTTATCTGCATATAAGACAAATAAACACTTGACATTTCGTCATAGAAGACCAAGCACCACCAAGAACTTCAGTACTCAAATGTATTGCAAAAAGCAACTTTGACATACCAAAATTCAGAACACGACCTTATAATATTCACATATGCAGTTTTTCAATTTTACAGCATTGACTTTAACGAAAACTGGTGGCTTGGTGTTCCACCAGTTTTTCAAAAATTAATGTAGTTGAGTGTGAAATCTTAGATCTCAGAAAGTGGCTATTAGTCGAACCTCGATATAACAAAGTTGTACTTACAGCGAAAAACTTCGTTAAATTGCAAATTTCATTAATTCGAGGTTTTGATGTTTCACCAGTAAAAATCATTTCACAAATTCCAAGAACATTCCTGGTGGATAGTATCTTGTCAGCAATCACTTATACACAAATTGCAAGAAGGCTGGGCCACAATAGCGAGGTTATGAGTGCCAGCACACACGGTGCAAAGCGCGCCGAGGACAATGCATCGGCATGGCTCACAGCGTCCGAGATTATCAAGTTGTGTTGCGCGACACCATAAATGTTGGGCGCCATGGCTGACCACACTTAGTGCCCACAGGCTTCATCAGGTGACATCCTCAAGTTAAAAATGAAAGCACAAAAAGATATGAATATTCATCCTGAGACAAAAAAAAATGCCACAGTTTCACCAGAAAGGAGAAGCATTGATGGCGATAGCAAAGAGACAACTACATGAAATAAGGTTCGTAGTTCTATTGGTGTCACGCACGCTCAGGCAAAATCTCGCTCAATGACCAAGAACACTAGCTATCGCAACACGAGCCCACTCTTCGCACCATGCCTCGAAAACTTGAGATTGCGCGACCGCCAACACTAGACACATGGGAACTAAATGCGCACCAAGGCACCAACCATCTTGGATTGGCCTTTGCATTTGAATAAATTGTCTGCAAGGTACAGCACGTGGCCCGCATATATGCGTAGCTACAGCAAGGGTAGATGAGAGGAGACGTGCACGCTAGGGGGAGAGGATGGATAGGTGCGTGTCCCCAACACATCCTAGATAGCACAAGGCGGGTGCACTTTGATTAATGACGTCATGCTACCTCGCCCGACTGTCACAAAATCTAATAGGGATGCTCCGAGTAAGTCACGGTGATTTTGACGTCACTACTTATATCACACCGGGCATGGCAATGGAAATTTCAGTTCAAGTAGCTTGACGTCATAAAGCGGAGTGCACAGGCCTGCTATCTAGGAGGCGTTGACATCGCCCCCCCCCCTCCTCCTCTAATGTGTGCTCGGTAATGTCGCCACACTCTCACCTCTCCACCAGCCCCTTGTGCTGAAGGAATCGTCAGCTCTTGTGTTTCACCGAGCACTCAGAGCTGCCACGCACCCCACAGCTTCCGCAAGTTGTTGTGCGACAAGTAGCACTGCGGTATTTCTTGCATACTGCGTTCCAGTGTGCCCACTTTAATAGCATTTGTGCTGCTCGAACTTTTCATGCAGAAGGACACTTGTAAATGGACTTTTTCTTCGGCTGACACTTTTATAGTTTTTTGCTAGATTTCCCTGCCCTACATTCTCCAAGTAAATGCTTGAAATGGCCAAAACCTTGTTAAATCAAAACCGTGTTGAAAATTACTTCGTTAAATTGCAAAAAGAAAGGTTTTCAATGGAACTAGGATCAGGAAATGAAAATAGTTTGTTACATTACAAATTTAGTTAAATCGAGGTTCGTTATAATGAGGTTTGACTATTAGCAAAATAAGAGTGCTGTGAACAGGTCATTAATCGGGTTCACTTGATCTCTGATACGCTTCTGATTGCATTTCTTGAAGAGTGTTTTTGTCACAGACACAAACAGCTCAACAGGAGAAACACACAAAAAAATGTACCAATGAGCTTTACTGTTGCCTAAACTCTCACAAAAGCGCAGTGCGAGAATATACTAAACACATGTACCACAGCACATACCGTACTGAACAAAGAATATTTTACAGTGAAAAATTCATTACCTTCCTTTAAAAAGCTGTCAGCAACTCTTTTGTTCTTTAGATACTGACCTACAAGATGTGCAGAGGAGACTGTTTTGTTTATTGCCACTGCCACAGCTCCACTCTCTATTTTGTTAATTTATTGGCTCATTGTAGCCTTCATTTTTGAGTTTGTAGGGTTTAGTGCATTTCATGCATGTATATACGTGTATCTGCACCATTTCTTTCTATTTGTCTTTCATCCCTCTTCACATCACTTTGCAGGCAATAGCTTTCACACTGTCATCTTTCCTTAACCATCAACAGTGTCACTACAATTGTGGCAGACTGAGCGCTGGTTAGAAATGTGGAAGCTCAGCTAAGAATTGCAGTTTTTTCTTTTAAAAAATGCCAACTCTCCACAACAGTACACATCAACACTTGTCTATTGACTGCGCACTTTCAACTAGGATTGCTAGCAACCATCACGAGATATTTTAAGTAAATAAGAACTTATTGAACTACATAAATTTAAATTGTATTTTAATTGAAATACTGTAAATTTCAAACTTATTTTGCAAGTCCTGACAAGATTAAATTAAGTCAACTAATATTAAAAAAAAAACAAGTTTCTAGAAGCATTTTACTGCATATTTATTTACTATAGTTAGTGGTTACAGTATAACAAACACTTGCCGACCTGTGAGCATTTGAGTTGGCAAAATCCCGCAGACATGACCCATAGAAGGAGGGGTGGGGGGTGCTATGTGGGCTTTATTTTTTTAATTTGACCTGGGCGCTTACCTTTTGTGGAATAAATGCACAATTTATCCCACTGATTTACCTGTGGTTGCTGTACACAATCCGTAACAAACATGGAACAGCATTAAACTCGCAAGGAGTACATTATTTTTGACATAACAGTTACTTCTTGAGCGACTTTTATGTTGCCAATTTTACCTGGTATATAAACTCGTCTGACTAAACATGCAGGAAGCA
Organism: Dermacentor variabilis; assembly: GCF_050947875.1. Classification (NCBI taxonomy): domain Eukaryota; kingdom Metazoa; phylum Arthropoda; class Arachnida; order Ixodida; family Ixodidae; genus Dermacentor; species Dermacentor variabilis. The sequence goes on from NC_134568.1 coordinate 211,123,325, forward strand.
AGTATCCCTCTGTTGTCCTTTGATTGACTGAAGGTTTCTGAAAATATCTTCAGAGGGGGTAGGTGAAAATTTCCATGAATAGGATTTTTGCGTAAAATTTGATGCAACCTTCATAAAATTGTAAAACAAGCCCAAATTCACAAACCTTACGAAAAATTCAGAACTAGCCGGTATAACAACAGCACTTCCTTCTCATTTCAACACTGTTAAATGTGTTTTTTTTTTTCTTATCTAGAAAAGACAAGTTGTACTCATTCATGCAAACGTCTCTCTGCTTTCTTTAACAAACTTTGCTTGTCAATTAATTCACTGCACATCATAAAGTTCACACATTTTCGTCAGCCGCTGCACTGCTTCTGTTAACATATTATACTATTCGAAACTTACATTTGAGCCAATGGATGCCTGTTCTCCAAAACAAGCGTCCTTCATTAATACCTTGGACAAATATAAAAAGATTAACTACATAATTAGCATGCCTTCAGAACCCTAACATATTGCAAAAGAACTGAAAATTCACTGAACTGAAACTGAACTTTCATCATCGTCATCGTCATCATCCTACGTCCACTGCAGGATGAAGGCCTCTCCCAGCGATCTCCAATTAGCCCTGTACTGAGCCAACCGATTCCAACTTGCGCCTGCGAATTCCCTAATTTCATTCCCTCACCTAGTTTTCTGTCGTCCTTGACTGCACGTCCCTCCTCTTGGCAGCCATTAACTCTAATGGTCCATCGGTTATACCATACATAAATACACCTAAGTATTGGAACTGCAACGGCCAGCAGAAAAGCAAGCAAACAGAAGGCCCGAATTACCCTATGTCAATTTATTGAGGTTATCAAGAGAACAATAAAGAAATTATTACTACATTGACACACTTTTATTCACTAAATGAATCAGCAAATCGTGTTTCTATTTTCCACAAGAACAGTGCAGAAGCTGCCAATTGTCATCTCGTAACTGATTAGCACTCACAGCGGGGAATGCCTCGCATCTTCCTTCACAGCGAAGCTGCAGCACAAGACCCACATCTCCATCTGAGACATGCTTTTCACTGCCGTGTGCACACCCACATATTTTTTCGCCACTGAGATAATCAGCAACAGCATTGCGATGTAGCCGGCAGGTTTGACGGAAGCGTGAAAGCTGCGGTAGAATCACTCTTAATCCTCTTCAGCTTCCGCCACATTTTATGCTGCACACACATTGCACTGTGTTGAAATAAAACTACTGTTTGCTGCAATTGCTGCAGATGAAACCAAGGTTGCTACTGGCACGATCATGGACGGCGACCAAGCAGTTCTGATAGACATGCAGCCATCGTACACACCGAGTCAAAACAATTGTTTTCCGCAATCGCTGCAGACGAAACTGTGGTTGCTATCAATGCCATCGTGGGTAGCGACCACGCAGCTGTGAAGGCACGCAGCCAAAGCAGTGTCATGTGCGGCGGTAAACTCAAAAATAAAGGCATGAACAGGCACGAAGCGTACGTTCCAATTGTTCCTGTATGGATTTCACTGATGACTATAGCAATGTGTATTCTGCTGCTTGTACTAGGTTTGAGGCTAGCGCTACTTTTGCTCTTTTACGTCGCACGTTTGCAGCGCTCCGCACTCGCTGCGCTCCGAGAGTTGTTAACCAGTGCGTGGCCAAATACATCCAATTAGTAAGTTTGTTGCCAATAAACAATGCATACACCTGCGAGAACAAGAGGACGAGTTTGAATTATGCAATTTGAAGCATTAACGAGGGACAAACTAGAGGTTTTACTTTAGTACTCACACTCCATTTATACTTATTGGTGCAATTGTAACTAACCGCAGCACTGCAGCTTTACACTCAGTTACAGGAGTAAAAAATAATGACAGCTTGACCACATATTCTGGCATGTGTAAGCCCATTTGTCAAACCTCAAGACACATGCAAAAAGTGATTCCAATGAGAGCAGGTCGTGGAAATATAAAATGACTGTGCGACAGGGATACTAGAAATGTGGCAGCCCATTTTCCCAATTAAGACAAACAAGGCTCACACACTTCCCTATTTTTCAAACTTGTATAAACCTGCATACGCTTTTCAAAAATTGTATGGTATAGTTTTAATTTGTTTAATGCGATCAAGCAAATAAACATATGTCTTGGCCCCCCAGCATCTTTAAGCCCACTTTTCAGAGAAAAATGTAAAATATGCGCGTGGTTTGCCTTTTTCAAGATACAAATTGCATGTATCAAAATGATTTAATTATTGAAGCATTATGCAAGAGAAAAGGCAAATTTGTTCAGTAAATTAAAAGCCACCCTACCTTCCCAAGTGTGAGAAAACTGAGCTGGAAAAGGAAGGTCAGGCATTCCACCAGGTTCAGGCCTCTTGACTGCAGAGAAAGTAAATTTTACGCAACAGTTACCAACAAATGCTGTACGCTACGCTTCCAGGGCCATAGCATAACACAGGAATTTGTGAATACACAAAGATACGGCTGGCATGACTAGAGGCAATAATACTTTTGGTGAATATACACACATGCATACATACATGCATGTAAACACATGCATGTACATACGTGCATGTACAGTGCTTATAGATCCAGACACAAACAATGGCGAAACTACTCCAATTATTTTTTGTTTTGAATATGAACAGCATTTACAACAGTGAATTAATTCAGACTCCAAAATGTAAACCTGGGACTATTCCATGCTTAGTAACTGGCTGCTGTGCAATTACCTCACACTTGCATGTAATTATACATAAAAGGCATTAGTTGCTGCTCTTGCTTTAATTTTTTAGCACTGTAGCACACATGTACCAACATGCACACAAGGAACAATGCACTCACAGGAGCTGGTCATTAAAAAGTGAGACAGTAATCAATCATCGCAAATATGCACATACATTCATTCTGATAACATGACTAACTTCTACACCAAAGCAAAAACTAACAAGAATAACCTGAAAAACAAATGTCCAGCTTGCTGTTCCTAATAGATGACAAGTCAGCGAAAAGTGTCTGATAGAGCTGGTTTCAGGTAAAGAGAACCAATCCAGGTAAAGAGAACACATGTAATTCTTTTACAACACATTCAAAATCAAGCAGTCAGGATTCTCACCTTCAGTCCATTTCATTGCAGTGCCTCTCAACTACTTCGCAATTGCCGAATATGTATTAACAATTACTGAACTGTATAAATTTCATCTAGTAATCATATTGTATCGATCTCTTAATAACCCCTTGCCATGTAACATACCAAGTGGATTCAAACTTGTCAACGATAATACAACTGGATTTGCTTTCTATCACAATTTGCTTTTAAGTTTTAATTCGAACTAACTACGGCAGACAAACAATCCACTTGTCTTGCATATCACTTTGGAATCACCTCCAGACTCACATCAAGCAAACCAGTGTGTTATCTCACTTCAAAAAGGAAGTTTTTTTTTTCTTTCTTATTAGATCACTGATTTATTCCTTCTCACGTTTCTCACACAAACACTTAGGCACTCAATTCTGAGTTATGCTTGTATAATATACTATATGTTACTGATATTCTGTATGTCCTTCTCATTTCTTTAGATATCATTTCCAAATAGTCTATAATATCTATATTTTATTGTAGTATTATCTATCAGCATAGTCTCTATTATTATTTTGTATGTTAAAGCAATACAGTCGATCCCGGATATATTGAACTCAAAGGGGATCGCGAAATAGTTCGACATATCGATAATTAGAAATATAAAATATGGATGTCAAAAGCTTCTCTAACAACTCCACACATCTCAAGGCAGTTTCCCGATGTCGTGACTAACGGGAACTTACCGATCTATGCCTCCAAGACGCATAAAAAAAACAAACAGCGCTATGACCAGAGCAATTTATTTCGGAAGAAAAAAATCTGTGACCTTTGCTTGCTTTTTCTTCTGCACTATCAAGTTCATTAAGCTGTCCTCAAGCTTGTTGACAGTGTCCAAATGAGAAAGGCCAGCTCCTTCCATTGTGCAGCAACAGCGGCGAATGACGCTGAAAGCTGATGCAAGTTCAGCTGCAGTGAATGGTGGTTGGTCCCCTTCGTCGGAACCTTCGCCGCTGCTAGAGCCTGCGTCCTCGTCACCCATGATGCCAGCCACAATCTCTGCGTCAGCGTGATACGCTACAGCTTGCACGTCGTCGTCAGCGCTGACGAAATCGCGTGCTGTAACGCCGCCTGGGATGGCCGAGAGCTCGCGAAAATGCCACGGCGACCGACGACTTGTTCTTGTCAGCCTCCACCCGTGGAATGATGTCCCCCTTTGTTGAAAAATCCAAATTCCTGCATTTTTTCGTGGCCATGGCTCTGGAACACGTGCCAAAAGCGGAAAGAAAAACGCACTGCACCACACGAGTCTCAAGCCTTCGCGTTGGCCTCGTGAATAAAAGGAACAAAGCGAATCGAAAGACGCACCGCTCCGCGTCTCCGCACTACCACAAGCCCAAGCTGCACTGACCTCGTTCGTCTCGCTGCACCAGCGGTGCCAGCCAACCAAAACACAGGAAACGGGCGCCTGCAGTCAGCGTGGTTTCCCCCTCCCGCTTCCCTTTCACACCCAATCGCACTCCAAGTACTCCTTGTCACGTGCCTTCTACCCACACGCCCCTTTCTCAGAGTGCGGGGCGGCGCGCGTGACATCGCGGGAACATAGCGAGAGCTTCATGAGGAAAAGTGCACTTGCGGGGGTAGGATGCGATGGGAGAAGCGCACTTGCCGGGGCGCAGCTCAGCACGGAGTCAATATGTCAATCGATACATCAATATGCCGATGCACAGTTCTATATGCGCGAACAATAGCGCTATACTTTTGCATGGGATTCCCAAGGGGATTTTTCAACTGTTCGATATAGGCAATAATTTGATATACAGTAGAACCCCGCTGTTACGTTCCTCACTGCTGCGTTTTCCCGGCTGCTACGTCGTTTTCATCCGGTCCCGGCATAGCTTCCATAGGATCCAATGTATAAGGAACCCCGCTGTTACGTCGTAGCTGTGAAAACGTTCCCGCATGATACGTCGCAACTTAGCCCCCCGAACCCGCCTGGGCTAAAGTAGTCAACGCGCTCCAACCGCCATTTTGGCTTTTGACGAGTTTTGGCCGGGCTTGGCTATGGAACTGGCTGCAAGAAGCCGCACGCCAGTTCGAGAGGCCGCCATCGAACTGGCGTGCAGCTTCTTGCAGCCAGTTCCATAGCCAAGCCCGGCCAAAACTCACCAAAAGCCAAAATGATGGTCACATACGACAGAGGCGCTGCATACGACGACTACGTCGCCGTGGATGTTGTCGTCGTGACGTCAGAGTGTCAGAGCATCGCCGAGATCGTTGGAATCTGGGTCGCGAGTGAAGTCGCAGACTGCGATGCACGAGCCGCATGATGCCGGGGAGTTGCCAAATCGTAGCTTTGGAAAAGCCGTCGCGGCTCTGGACCTCCTCCGCAGGTACGTCGCACCTCACAGCGACGCTGACAGCAATGCGCCTTCCAGGCTATTGAGAAACATGTGGTGATTCCTAGCGAGCGAAAGAAACGGCAAGCCACAATTCTGGACTTTTTTTTAGGTCCTAAGCGCACCCTGTGGAAATAAATTGTCTATAGTTGAAGCTGCACTTTTTTTCATTCATTTTCGGAGCTTTCCTCACTGTTGCATTTTCCCGGCTGTTACGTTTTTTTTCCCCGGTCCGGTGAAAAACGTATGAACGGGGTTCCACTGTATCCGGGTTTGATATATCTGGGATCAACTGTATCGCATACATTTACATATATTTGTACTTATGGAATTAGATTGTATTTTTGTGTTTTTTGTATTGTCTGCTTTTACTGCCGTATTTACTCGCATAATGATTGCACTTTCTTGTCAAAAAAATTTACGCAAATTCAGGGGTGCGATCATTACGCGGGATTAAATTTCCCACGAAAAGAAATGATTTTTTTTTTCATCTCGCGTTTGCTGCAGGATGACAACAGATCATCAAATAGGCAGCTGCCGCAATATGTAGTGAGGGACGCCAAAACAAAAATGGCGACTGGCAGAGCAAGCCGAACGCGATTTTTTTTCTTCTTGTGAGTACATTTCGTGCATTGAAACAGTTTCTACCGTATCAGTAATGAATAATATCATTAATAACGGCAACTTTGCGGCAATAACGTAGCCATGTTCACTTTGAGGGGACAGAAACAGATGGGTACACTTAGCTGCCAGTGACATAGAAACGCATGGCGGGCATACTGCGGAAATTGCGGCATTTTTCTTCGCTACTATCCTAATACAGCACGTTTCCGCCAAGGGTGGGCGAATATGTTAGCTGTGTTACAAGAGTCGGCGTATGAATAGGGCACACTTCTAATGTATCAGTGTAAACATGGCTACTATGGTTGCCGCTCGCAATTTGTTGCGTGCCCACGAGTGTAGACAGGAAGAATCGAAAGGCGCCTTTGCTGTTATTGTTGACCACAACCATTATAAAGCCTACACATAATAAAGGAAAGTTTGGCTGTAGCTTTTTTTTTGTCATGGAAGTGCGGAAAAGTGATAAAAGGAATGAAATGGGGCATTTGCTTAAGAATGTTTGGTGCGTGCAGACCGCTTGGTTTGTCTTGAAGAGTTGTTTGTGTAGCATTCGACAGATGGTAAGCGCGATCATTATTGGCTAGACTTGGCACATAATATATTGCTGCGGCAAGTTCGGTGTGCGATCATTACACGAGAAATTTTTTAAAAATCGAATTTTGACGACAAAAGTCCATTTTGCCGACAAACTACAGGGGTACGATCATTAGGCGAGTGCGATCATTACGCGAGTACATACAGTATTTTATGCACCTCGCTCGTATTATCCTGCTGTAAAATATTTTTATTAGTTTTATGCACTAACAGGAGGTCCCCTTACAGCTTCATGCTCTGGGACCTCCTTCTGAATGTTCATTTATGGAACACATTTTGTAACTGAATAAAGTATTCTGATTCTGAAAGAAAAAGATTAGTTTACATTTAGTATGATCAGTATCTTCACAGGAAGAGCCAGCAAGCTGCCATAACAACACTAGCATGTACACCTGCCTCTTTAACATGAACAAAAAAACAAGAGGTGCCAATGTACACCCCTTGTGTACAGAACATCAGCATGTACACAGCTCTAACAAATGAAGTACCAAAGTTAAGCCTGGCTACAATGAACACCTTTGTAGCACTAAATACGTTCACTATATCAGAAGTTCACTATAATTCAACTTGCCCTCAAAACTGCCAATAAAGAACTGAACAAGGTACAGAAGAGATGCTTCATATCCAAAAATGACACACACTGCGCTTACTGGCAGAAATAGATGACCAAAGCATGGTTAAGTTGCGTTGACCCAGCAATGGCACTTAAAAGGGTGTCAACGTGTTGGACATTGTCTTAGGTGAAGCCCCTGGCTGAAGGCCTCCCCGTCCGTAATTTGCTGTGCCACTTGAAAATTGCTTCATCGATGATGTTCTCCAAGACATCTATGCCAATATTAGCCACGATAGCCTTCCAGTCTGTCTCACTTGTCAGCATGGCCTATATTTACCGCCTGTGTCCACAAAACTGAGCTGATCTTTGCAGACAATCTCCAAGTAGAAGCAAATGCCAGCTTTCTGAATGCAGCTTATTCCTGAAGGCTTTGGGAAGAAAATGTCCTTGGGGCTCATAAACCTCTCACATCCCGATGCTCACATATACGTCTTGAAGGTCACAAACCATTTCAAGAGTGCTTCTTCAACACGTTTATATGTGGCCTGATTTAGCCGCTTCCAAGAACTGCAGCCACCATTTTTCACTTACAGTCATCCTTATCCTCCCTTTCTCCTTCAGTATGGTCAAGATCAAACTTTGACAATCCATATTTTTTTTTTTTGCGAATTTTGCGAATTTTGCAATCATGTCACAGCCATGATTGGTTGTGACACACAACTGCGTTGGCAGCGCATCTACAAGCCATAAATTAAAGAAAAACTAAAGTCAATCAAGGTGCTGCACTGATTGGCTGCATTGTATGTAATGTAACATAGGGGCTCAGTGCAGTCGCATCCCTTCCCCTAGCTCGTTAAGGCACAATCATGCCACGGTTCCTTCCATTTATTGTAACTGAACTAAGCAGGTTACCAGGTCGTTATAAGAGGTCAGCTCTCTCATAGGCTCCTCGCAAAACTTTTCGATTGTGGTTCACTGTTCATAGAGGATAATAATAATATTTGGGGTTTTACGTGCCAAAACCACTTTCTGATTATGAGGCACCATAGAGGATGGAAGTTCACTTTAAATGGGATCGTTTTATGTGGGCTCGACTATAAGTGGAAAGCCTGCAAGCCAGTATGATGAAGGCAGCAAACAAGCTTTCCACAAAGCCTAGTTTTATAGCAAAGAGCAGTCTTTCAGAAAACATTCAATTAGCTATGGAGCTGTGAAAACTACAGTAATCAGTAGCTACTGGCCTCTTTTGCACCACACCTCAGAAAGTTCTGCTCCTGCCGAGTGCCACAAAGCACGCCCGATCAGCAGTCTGGAGAGGGGGCTGGTGTCACTTGCTTCACCCACGTATGACATGATGAGACATGACGACATGACATGATGAGTCAGCAGCGGTGCTACCATGGCTCTCACGTGCATTGCAAGTCATTTTCGAAGCGGTTTCATAGCACAGTAAGCAGCAGTAGCCTTGATCAGCAACAGCAATCTTATAACCAGCAGCAGCAATTGACCAAGATAGCTTTTCACTGTTTCAAGTGTTACTATCACAAATAGAACAAAGAGCTACCGAACTTTTTTTAAGTTGAGCACAGGAGGAGGAGGAGGAAAGGATGGATAGTAGTACTGGGGTTGTATTCTTGACTGGTCACTTTTCAGGATAGTACGTACTTCCCTTTCCGCACAATGTAACATCTAACACATCACTTCACTGGGAGTGACAGATGTCTTGAGGACAAATTCTATAACAATGCAACGTGAGAACATGACTAGATGTGAGCATTTTTAGGCAAATCCACTTCTGCTGGCTTGGTCACTCAAAGTGTCTGTATCTGAATGTGTCTCAACTCAATACGTATCTGGAACTGGTTGAAAGGGCAAAACTTCTAGAGGATAGGAAAATAATGCCGCACAATGGAGCTCACAAGGTGCAATAAACTTGTTTTATGTTTCCTTCTAATATACTGCATTTTAATCTCCTGATTTACAACACACAGTGAAAAATACAGCAGCGGCATATCATAAAGGGCCAGTATAATGCATACCTCCAGAGTGTCCAAGTACTGAAGTACAAAATGCCACACTTGGGAAGCTGTGTCCATCAGCAAAAACTGAAAGCCCTCCATTGTTATCAAAGGGGAGCTTCCTTCGCCTTCTTCCCTGCATTCACATGATCCACTCATATAGCATGGGTGGAGACAGAGCAAGGAAACTGAGGAACTAGCAACACCTATACAAATCTCTCTTTTGCACTAAAGTATTTGTGAATCACAATGATTGTTTGTTTAATATTGCAACACACTTTACACTAGCATGCACATAGATCACATTAGAACTTGTTATTATTACAAGGGGTACTGATATTTATCACAATTCGCAGATTTCAGATACTATAAGATATAAGCAAGGACTGCACTGCTACTCGGGCTGAACCATCCATTCAACCTACGTAACTGTACTCATTACGCAATAGCAATTGCCAAAATTGTGTTTTGAAGATAAAACCGCCTGAATTGCTTCACTGAAAATCTACTACTACTAGAAGAATCAACTACTCTTGGAATCGATGTGCAATGATTCCCAATTTATATTAAATGCAATGGCGGAGATTTCGAGCCTATTTTACTACTCAGTAAGTCTAAATGCAAGGTCATATAAGCTACTTCTCACTTGCACAGTACCCTACATCCTGCACAATTCGCTACAACCAAGGGCTTAACTTCATAGAACCAAAGTAAGACTAAACAAGTCTTTGATGGCAGTTTACACACACTAACATGGACCAAACCTAGTGCAAAATGCTGCTTGATCCAACTTTCAGAATATGATGTATGTAAAAGCCCAGCCAGCTAATTAAAAACAAATTTCACTGTGCTCTTCACTGGAACAACCTCTCTAATATTTGTCAATCCTCCAGTAATAGTTGATTTTCAATGAAACAACCCAGCTAGTTTTATTTTCAAAACACAAATTTCTTACTAAAGGTACCATGTGCTCACCATATAATACCATGGGCATTTTAGAAAACAGCAACACCTGCAGGAGAGACTTCATCGATGGCATGTGAACCAGATGACAACCCGAAGAACTGTACGGCACAATGCATGCATTTTGCAGGGTTTAAAATTTTTGCAGTTCTAGACTGGCATTTCACACTTTATCCATTAAACAGGCAGCAGCCTGCATAACTCACTACATGTCTACAAGTCAGGGTGCATGAATGAGATAATGCAGCTTTAATGAAATACTATTCAGCACGCCAACAAACATAACCTCCCATGCTATGAAGTGCACTCGCCATGTTTAATGCACTGTTTGTATCTTGCTCCTTTTGCATTTTTACATATGTTGCAACGTTGATGTCAAAAAGTTGGGACCAAAATCATGAAAGTTTCATCACTGTCTTTGATTTCTGGCCATGCTTATGCCTTGCACTAGCAACACTGATATTCAGACTACATACAACAAACTGCAATGGCTGATGAGAACATGAATAACCACAAATTTTACTTCATACTACGATTAAAAACAAGAAGCCAACAACTACTCCTTCAAGTAACCTAACACAAAAAGGTAGGTCAAAAAATGCGCTGCAAAACCAATAGTATAACTGATCGCATAGGTGTAGCTAAACAGAAGCTCGGAATATGATGTAAAGTCGCAATGAATGCTTTCACCTCTTCAAAGAACAAGACCAGGGCTTCAAAAATCTATGAACATATCTTTGCTTGCAAATAATGATTATCATCCAAAGCCTTCGCTGTTCGAGTCTGCAAAATTACGGCAAAAATTGATGAGACAGCGCATTCAACCTTCTACCCAAGTTTGCATAGCTTCTGATGCATCCTACTACACACAAAATGTGTTCAGACTTCGCACATCAGGCATGCTGATGATGTGCTTTCAGAGCCAAAACAATAAACCCAACATGACTGCAACGTGCTCAGCCTGTAAGTTGTTGAAAGGAGCAAATCAGTTCTGCGGCAGCTGATCAGGTCGAGGAAGATTCATGAAAGGAAAAAATTGTCTGCAGATATTGTCTAAAAGAGACCCACATGAATTTAGTTTGTAGTTTCTTGCTACAGTTAGGTGGACAATTTTTAAAAAATTGTCTGCAGATATTGTCTAAAAGAGACCCACATGAATTTAGTTTACAGTTTCTTGCTATAGTTAGGTGGACAATTTTTTCCTTTCATGAAACTTCCTCCACTTTGCAAGTTTCTGCAGAACCGATTTGCCATTTTCAGCGTCCCTGTGCTTCGAGTTGTCAATTAGTTTGGCCTCGCTTTGCGATCTGCTGGTTTCCTGGTTAGCTTGGATGGCAGAGTGACCACTTCGACAAGCTGTTGGTCATGTGTTTAATCCTCAGACCATGACAAATTTTTCTTTCAACTGCAAAACCGCAATGTATGGCAATTTTTCCCTTTCCTGTTGAAAGTGGCAATATGATCAGATGTTGCTGTCAGTGGAAACACTAAGAGAGGGCACTGCATGTCTGAGTTACACACAGAGATACAGTTTAACTAAGACTCTGAATTGGTCCCTACACTACATTCACTGTCTTTTTCTTATGCCCTGATTTACTAAGTTTGCAATCAGTTATAAGGATATCAGTATGTTTAACATTTAACCCTCAGAAAAATGAAATGAAACCTGCTTAAGAGGAAGCTTTAGCTCAGGCCCAACTACAACGCGGCCTATTCAAATACATGTAAAACGCAAAAACGTTTTTATGAGATAACCCCTGGACCGATTTTGATGAAATTTGTCGCATTTGAAAGAGAAAGTTAAATTCTAGTGACTGTTGGAAGCGGAATTTCGATTTAGGGCTTGAATTTTCTTAAAACGATTTTCAAATATTTGACCGTTTGAAAAAAATAGAAGCATGAAGTTTATAAATTCATAGCTCTGCATCAAGAACTGATATCGCGGTTCTGTAAATGGCATCCATTAGATCATTCAAAGCAGACAAATTCAATATGTCATTTTACATCTTACGTGAATTTGTTATGTTGGTTACAACGGTTTTGCAAAAGTTGTATTTCTCTATTATTAAATTTTTTTATATTCATGTGTAACATATCAATTTTGTCCGCTTTAGATGTACTATTAGATGCAATTCACAGAATTGTATTATCATTTTTAGTGGTTAAGTTACAGAGTTGTAAACTTGATAGTTTCGTTTTTTGAAAATTTTCGATTTTTGCCAATTTTTAACAAAAAATTGACAATCTAACTCAAAAATTCGAAACCAACAGTCACTAGATTTTAAGTTTGTCTTTTAAATGCAACAAACCTCGTCAAATTTGGTGCAGTGGTTGCCGAGAAAAACGAATTCTCCTTTTACATGTATTTAGATAGGAGCACTTGAGCTAAAGCTTCCTCTTAAACCCCAGTGGAAGACCCTGACTGAGCCATACACAAAGCACTTCTCTGAAGGTATGTTTGCTTCGCATGCTACTGACAAAATTTCTGCCATTGGTAGCACTGTTTGCTTCACCTTCTCATGTCATGTGGCAGCTGCATGGTGCCTACAGAAAGCTGGCCTAAAGTTTGCCTTTGAAAGAAACAAACGAGGGAAGTTCATGCCACTTGGGCCTGCGATTGTGTCTACCGTTGAATTTTTTACTACAATGCACAGGAATAGGAGTAAAGGAAAACAAATACATTTAACAGCACACCGCAGAAAATATTTTACTTGAAGACCCCTCAGCTTTAGAAGCACAGCACCACTTCTAGCAAGGAAGGAAGGAAGGAAAGCAATTCTCGACGTGATGTAGGCAGAAGACGTGACAGTCAAGGAAGCTGACGCGGCTTGGGAAATGATTGTAGAGTGACAGCTAAAAGCAGAAAAGTGCAGACACGAGCTTGAAGCTGAGAAGCACAGGCGAGAGGCAGCGCAATTGCACACTCTTAGGATGAAGGAGCTTGATCGGGAAATTCAAGTACTTCAATGGCAGCGAGCCCGAGGCTATTTTCATACCTTCAGGACAGGTGAAGATATCGTTATATTTCTCTCTGATTTTGAACGAGTGTGTAAAGAAGTGTCAGCCGCGATACGTGTCAGCCGGGACCTCTGGTCCAAGAATTTGGTCCTGTTGCTGCTGTCTAAAGCCACAAGTGTTCTGGAGTGATTGTCCAATGAAGAAGCGCAGGATTACAGCAGGACTAGGAGGGCTCTGTTGAGCCCTTTTGAAGCTATAAGTCAGGCCGACTTCGGAGGCCAAGATGATAGCGACAACGCTGAGCTTGTTGAGGACAGACCGCCTATTTAGATGGCTACTAGCTCAGGAGGCTTAGGAAATGCTGCGGTGCCACTGGTGAACACGTTATGTGACGAGCGTTAAAGCAATGTTGTTTCGCCATCTCGAGAGGCGGCTGTAGGAACAGTGGCTGGCAGTGGCTCATTTGATTTTGATGGCAGCTATAAAATGTGGCAAGTTGAGGAAAGACCTCAGGGCGAGCCGGCTAGCGCAGATGGCATCGGATGCAGTCATGTTCTGTCAGAGGCACAAACATCTAGCAATGACCATGAACCTAGCTTGGTTGTGCCGCTTAGAGCGATATCGTTGCAACGAGAAGGCAGTGTACCTGGGAGTACGAGTGCCAAGACCGCAAGCTTTGTCAGCCACGCCAAGGGCAAACGACGAAGGTGCAAGCCAAGATAGTCAGAGTCAGGCGGCGATACGAGCTGGGTCAAGTGCACCAACAGCCAAGACATTAGGAAAAAGCTGAGTGGGCTACATCCGAAGCTTCGGCAGTTGTCAAAATCTAGAATAGGCGTGACGTGCGTCGAGAAAGGAAGAATTTCACAGAAATTCAGATGCCGCACATGCCACCTGTCCTCTGTGGTGTCAAGGCATTGCAGGCAGGGGAATGTAGCGAAATGTCGAGTATGCTCGAAAGTCTGATACAACAGCCACTCCCTTCCCGAGGGTAAGAAAGGTGACTGCCTAGAGGACAAAGGGACAGCGTGCACGTGGGTCCGTGAATGCGCTGTTCTCCCAGAATTTTGAGGCTGCAGGTCGAAGGCTACAGGTGCTTCGGGCAACTCAGTTTTGTTCTTGTATCACGATTGGACAGTGCGCAGAATCACAAATTTTCGACCCATTCGAGCGCATATGAAAGGGCGTCTTTGCACACACTGAGCGATACATGATACAGTATCGCCGACTCAGCGGCCATACAAAACAATGTGTTTTGTATCCACAGAAACCTTACCAGCTTATTGCATAGATATTAGTTAACACGTAGTGTTTCCACTTTTCGTCGCGTAAACACAGCGGTGCGTCATCTCCATCGGGCGGCCCGGCAGAACAACAAGCCTCAAAGATCAGAACGGCCTCCAAGCGCCCTGTGCGTTTGTGCGTGAAGCCACATCAACATCAACATCATTTCAGTGCCATGCTAGAGAGCGTTGTGGCATTGTGTAATGAAGGACTTGCATCATGCCGAAGCTCGGATAAAAAAGACACCGAGTGCTCAGCATAGAAGAAAAAATAGGCATCGTTCATGCTATCGAACATGAAACGAAGAAGTCGGCGCTGGCACACGACAAGGATCTATTGTTGGCTACGGTGGGTGGCATTTAGAATGCAAAGTTGCTTGGCAGCGCTGCTGTGACCGCGAAGAGATGGCTACGAGGTTTGACTTTTCACCATCGACAGTGACCAGTAACGAGGACGATACAGAAAGCAACAGCACGGACGATTCAAGCCCGACAGTGGCAGAAGCTGCGCATTACGTCAGCCTCATGAATGCAATCACTGCGACGAGAACAGCACCCTGCAATGAAAAAGGCGCCTTGCGACTTCTGCAGCGCTACCGCCTGCATGCGCGGAGAACATGCAATGCCAACGAGGAATCTGCCATGCGTGTGCTTGACGACATGAGGGGAGTGGCTGAAAAGCTGGCTCGCAGCTTCAGTAATACCGGTGAACACTTTTGATCACGATCAAGCCCGATCCGGATCGGAATTCTTGACCGCGACTGGCTGCCTCGTGCATCTTGCGCAAATGAGCCAATCATGAATGAGCCGACGACAGGCTGCTGTCATCGCTGCTAGGCCGCCGCGGCATCAAACGAAAATAATACTTTTGTCGCGCGAAGTGAATAAATACTGCACGTTTTTTCTCCCCTTTCATCACACTCTCTCCGAGTCCCGTTTTTGAGAGGAAAGTGGGCGATTTCATGCTATTTTAGTTAAGCAGTACTATTGTTTAGTACATACTTTTTCCGAGCTCCGGCCAACTACAGTTTAACAAAATTTCACTGTACTTTGAAAGCCCCTTCTGTTATTTGTCATTTTAATATTTATTTTCTTTTCTTCTTCCTTGCGTCAAGTTGAGTCGCGTGTTGAGTGTATGAAAATGTTGAGATATCAAAAGCACATTGTTTTATAGTCTGGTCCTATCTGTTCGCAAGACAAATATTTTTTAGTTTGTTGAGTTTTTTACCGAGACCTGATTGCGGAATGCTCGAGTAGAGAAAGTGCCAGTTTTCTGTTTGTTTGTTGTATTTACGCATAAGTAGGCTAGGAAGAGCCTAAATGTTTAATTTTTATTGTGACTTGATCTATATATTGTATACCTTAGTTGCAAGTGTCAGTGTAGAATTTAGGATCACCTTTGTTTTTATGTCGTTCACGTGAGTTTGAGTATTTGTTTCTTAAGACTGGTTAGAACCGTATTGTGCTCTAAAGATGTGGCACTTGGTTTGCCAAGCGCATTTAGACAGCACTGAGCGGAGGGCTATTTCGGTTGGCGGTTACAGTTGTCAGATGCCATTCCGTACTTTTGCAAAGTGGTGCCCAACCGTACCGCTCAGCCTTTGCATCGTGTCTTTCAGTGGCAAAATTAAGTCATCTTCGGCAACCTTGGTCTTCACCAACCTGCCGACATTACAGTTGAGAATCGCTTACAACAAAATTATCATCTGTTTAACCCTGTCACGCGTTGACAATTAAGGAAAGGTACGTATTTAGAATTTTCTCTCAGATACATGTCTCGTGTTGTTCGGAAACCTTTTTTTTTTTTGTATCGTTTAGCGTAGTCACATTTCAGGAAGTGCTTTGTTTATTGATGTTGGTCTGGTGGTTTGAAGTGCATTCGAAGGGTGCTTGCTTTGGCCAGAGTGATTTGGCATTGTTGATTCTCGGTCGTTACGGTGGACCTTCTCAGGGCCAAGCAGCAGGGAAGACCACCAGCAGAAAAAGCAGGAAAGCCTCTCCAATGAATCAAAGGCGTCGCTCAACTAGCGCATCCAACCGTCCGAGCTGCGTCGGGCAGCTCAACTTCTGGATGGATTGTCTGGCGGCGGAGGTGCTGTTGTGCCACACTGTGAGCCTTCATCGAGGCAACGGGCACTTCACCCTCCCCACCTCGTTCTTCTGAAGTGGTTGCCCTTGGTGACAATGGGCAAAGTTCCAGGAAACCGCTGAACCCTTTCCATGGGTCAAACTGAGTAGTCCAGGGGCACAGAGCACCCCAACGAATCTATTGGCAGCCTTCAGAATTCCACAGAACTGCTGACCCTTGCTGTGGGGACCCGTTTTATGCAGCTTGGACTTCTCCTTCAACCAAAGAAGAAAGCTACGCGGTTAACGCCGGCACCGATCCTGCCTCGTTCTAATGACGATGGGACACCCAAAGTGGATGAAAGTGGATAATTTTCTGCAGGATCGTGGGATCGTTCCCCACCTGCAGAAAGTTGTTTTTTCATCCACTTTCATGGCCATCATCGTACGCGTAATGCGAAGACGTGGTATCGTTCCCCACCTGCAGCACGTTGCTTTTCATCCACTTTCATTGCCATTAATTTATCATTTCTTTAATTCAATTAGTAAGTACAGGTAATTTCCCGTTTTCCTAGGTGTCTTTGTTTGTTGGCTTCTCATGATAAGATGCTGGTTGTGTGGCCATTCAAAGGTGTCAGTTTTCACCCAAACATCCTAGCGAATTGATATTCCTTTGCCCTGTAGAAAAGAGCATGTGGTTTAAAATCCTAAACCAGCAATTTTCTTTTCCCCTGTGCATATTGCAATTTCTTGCATATTTCAGTTGGACTTGCACCTTTCTCTTTTGCCATTTTTCTTATTTCTTGTTTAACTATACTGTACAGGCATTCACTAGTGCCATGCATCTTATTTAATTCTACGCTAAGTGTCATTTTATAACATATTTTATATCTTTTTAAAAGTAGCTAGTGCCAACTATATTTAGTCTTTAACAAGCTAAAAATTGTACTTTATCAAACATTTATACACTTGTGTTTCAAACTTGGTTCCACTTCTGAAGCACTAAAACATGATCCTACAAAAGTAGATAACTGTGTTCCAACCTTTTGAAAAGTGCCCGGCAATATTTTCAATTAATCAATTAAACACCCTACATCGAAAGTGGTTAATCGATTAAAGGCTAAAATGATGAATTATTAATCGTTAATTGAATAACAAAATTAATCGACCATCCCTAGCTTTTGGGGGCCTTATCAAATATTTGGACCTATCTGCAGCCATGTCAATTAGTCCATATAAAAATGCACTATGTCATACAATATTTCGGCCACTATTAGATAAATATTTCATGAAGAAAGTTCAGGAGTTCATGAAAGTCCATGCATGCCATTTTTCTGTGACATTGATAATTCTATCTGAAACTGTAGAGCTGCATGCCTGTGCAGTGTCCCTACAGAATAAAGTCTGTGAATTTTTTTACAAACAATCAAGATCTTCAGTAATGAAGAAATTCTTAGTAATATTCACCAAACTTACGTATTTTTTGGCTTCAACTGCAGTATTTTTCTCATCTTAAGGCTTGCAGGTATGAGGCTAGTTTAATCTAGATTTAGGCTAGATTTTTATTAAAGGAGGGATACAAAAATATTTCCATTCAAAGCTGCTGTTACAAGAGATTAAGCAGATACAATGAAAAAATATGACAGATGGCTTACGATTTCATAAGTCCAGCATGGAGGAGTATCCGTACTGCATCTGCACTTATGCCTTCTGTTGTATGACAACCCACCATGAAATGAAGGACACACTGCAGCAGAGACAAAGGTGCAGTATGAAGTTGCGTAAACTGAGAGCAATGTGCACAATTATTTACCACACAAGAAGCAAAACCTGCAGAAGATCTACACCTTTGCCACCGCTAGCCTGCAACTTATTTACAGAGCAATTATCTTCATTAAAGGGACACTAAAGAGAAAAAAATTATTTTAGCTATATTAGTAAACGAACTTTCAATGATACTGAGAAATCCACTCTTGCCGCAAGAAGAGGCCTGCTAAGCCAGAAAAGGTGCAATAACGGATGGCAAAGCCACGTTGAAGTTCCTGTGCACCAGCTCCCCACGGCATCATATATTTTGACAGCATTTGCACCCGCCGCGGTGGCCCAGTAGCAATGGCGCTGCATCGCAGACCTCAAGGTCACTGGTTTGATCCCAGCAGCAGCATTTCAATGAGAGGCAAAATTCAGAAACACTTGTGCACTCAGATTTAGCTGCACGTTAAGGTAACCCGGGTAGTCAAACTTAATCCAGAGTCCCTCAATAGGGCATGCTTCATAATCAGATTGCAGTTTTGGCCCATAACATCCAGAATTTTTTTTAACATTGCTTGCTTAAGCTTGAGCGTAGTTCACTTATATTGGTAAGAGTGTATTACAATGTATTCTTAAAGAGCCAGAAACTGAATTAAGCAAGTTTCAAGTACTTTTACTGAGCTACAACAGCCCAAATATCAAAAGATATATTGAGATCAATGATGTAGAGCAGGGGTTTCAGAGCTACACACAAAAATGAAACTTTAACTTTCTTTTTCTCTAATAGTAATCAACCTCTCACCCTGTAATCAACAAAGATAGAGTTCTGAAAGAATACATTATTAGTGTTAACTGATTTAGTGTTTCGCTTTAGGGTCCCTTTAAAATCAAATTCACCCGTTCAATGGGGAAATTCTTTCAGTCGCAAATGAAGCGACCATAGCAGGGGCACAAAATAAAAAGAACAAAATGGCAAAGCAAATGACAGCCAATAAAATGTGCAGGCCCACAAGATACAGTAAGCTATATTTGACAGCACCTACATTTTAACACAATGTAGATTCTTTTTTTTTTTCTATGTAAAAATGTTTTAACATAAGCACCTCCCATCGTTCAGCAGCATATTGGTCTAGGAAGGCTGCGTCTCTTCCATGCTTGTCCTTTTCAAGTACACTGTAAACAGCCCATGGCTTTCCGCTGTAAAACAAGCAACAAAAATGACATAAGTGTGGATGCGTCAAAGGCACATAGACTGCACTAGTGAAGCTAAACAGCAACACTAAATAAGTTTATACTGGCAAACTTTCTTTCAAAATTCTATTTCCACTTACATGTTAGGTGAAGGCTGATTACTAATGAAGCAAATAAAGGCCGAAACTTCACTTTGATAAATTTTATGTCCAAACTGTAGTTCAAAGTATCTTTTTTTTTAATTGGGCCGCTTCAGCACAGGAAAAGCACTCAGAACCTACATATGCAGTTGCACCTGTGGTACCACCAGAACGCACTGAAATCCTTGTTAATTGCTAACAATTAAATAGTCCCGAGTAGATGCTGTCCATGACTTCAATGGTAGCTGCTGCAAGAACTTCAATGTGAAGCCAACACACGGCCTTTTCTTTTGCACATTTTCTAGCTTACCAAGGCTCCACTCTAAGCAAGGTTGAGCCTTTCAGCATCCAAGAAATGCACTTTGGCAATCTGCCTTTAATTAATATTTCCCTCCAACGCCACTTATCATGGTCCTGACAATGACTACTTGGTAGCTCTAATAATGCCTTGGACACGTAACACCAGTGCCGGTGAGAGCATATCTATACAGTACTCAGCGATTCAAATGCATTGATCCGACCACATGGCAGCCGGCAGTTTTTGGTGCCACTGGTGAGCACTGGGGGGCCAAGTGTAGTCACAGTGTGCCTAAAAGGCTCTCACTTTTATTGTACGCCACAATGCATAAGCTCAGTGTGCCCAGCACCAAATGGCGGTGCAAAAAGCGCCAGCAGTCATGCACTCCAAGTATTGCATTTGAATCACTGTGCACTGTACATGCAGAGGAATGTATAAAATTTGGTTCCTACCTGTGCACATGCAAGACCACATGAAAACATGCATTATGTCACCTTGTTTCTGAGGCCACTATGTGCTGCTACATTAAAGAGCCCCTCACCAAGTCTGGCCATTTTGAACTGACAAGCACAGCGCAGACAATGCGCATTCACAATCGTGTCTGCTAAGAATTGCACCGCTATGCGACGCAGAAAGAGCAGAAATTTCAAACTAAACACTGTTTGCCTTTCTCCTCATAGGTGATGTGCTCCAAGACGGGGGGATGACACATATCAGCAAGTGTGCCTACGTACACGTATTGACCCTTTTCGCAGAGCAGTTTGTTCTTGGGAAACGAGATGGCGCTTTCGGCGGCGCGGCGCACATTGCCTCAGCGAAAGTGCACGAATACGAAACCATATACTCCGTAACAGCTTCAGCCCTGTTTCTGTGCGATCACCTCTTGAAAATGCAACTGGGTTGTCGGAAATGCTGTTGGAACAGCTGTTGGAAATGCAACTGAAGACGTGTGCTATGGTTGGCAGCAAAAATAGCGACTGGCACATTAAGGAATGGAATGAATTTGTGTAACCAAGTTCATACACCACTGCTACATACGGACAGCCTGTGTTGCCAGCTCTCCTCAACGCATGACTATCCTCATGAATAAAAATATTTCACTCATCTGCAAGGATTGTTTCGCTAACCTCAAAAAAAAAGAATTCAACCCCGGTATGTCAGCAAGAATGAGTACCGCTCATTAAACAATGACAAAGGAAATTTCGCATACATCCAAACTCGCATGCAAACTTACGCACACTCTTTCGCCAACATATCAAAAATATGTGAATGGGCACACACTTGAATCAATGCACCAAAGCATGGGTGACAGCGACTACACCGTCAGCACATTAATCGTCGAAGCTGAATGTTTCGTGACAGTCCAGAGGAGTAAGCAAGTTATTAGTGATAATTAATACATCTTTGCTACAAGCTGTAACAAAGTACAGAACAGTTACGTTCCAAGCCTTGTGTGTAGCAAGAACAAATCTATTGCAACTGAGCCTACCCTTGAGCGATCAGGCAGGAAATCATCAGATAGTGACCGCACCGACCAACTTCACTGAGAAACGTGAGAAGCCGCTGCTTCAACGCATTTGCCAAATAAAGAATGAAGAGCAAAACACACTGATCCTGATTCAATTCATAAGTGGAAACTTCGGATAACTTGGAATACATTTTCAGCCTCTCTTAGAACAAGCACTATATACGCTGCTCATGCCATTTGAACAAACCTTAATTAGCTCCAAATGCGCTTTTACATGTCCTCTGAAGCTGTGGCCAAAGCTTCATGTCGTCCACCCAGCCAGCATCTACGATATCTCCACAAACAGAGGTTTCCTCAGCCACACTGGGCATCAGGTACATCCATGGTAAACACAGAGGCAATGGAGGCAGCTGAAGCAAGCAATGATTGCGTCACCGCGTGATCAAACATGGCAGCAGCCATGGGGTCGCAGCGAAGAGGGTCAATATGCTGTGACATCGCTCATAATGACACGTGACACTTAGAGAATTATTCAAGGCAACATCTGTTATTTGTGTAATATGTTGCTTCAACAGACGAATTAAAGTTTAGAGAAATAATAAAACACACAAACCAAATGTTTGCATGTTTTCGTTTTACTTCCCACCACAGCAAGAGAGATGCATTTCCATTTTATCTGCTGGTTCCCATGTCATGCCATTGCACGAGCTGAGAGCCAAACTATATCATTTTCAACCGTGTTTCAGCACTCTATCATGCTCTATGATCCCCTTGCATCTGCCTCAGTGTTCCTGTGGCACTGACTTATACCAGTAGTCAGGTGCTCCCGTGCAAAGCGCGCAAAATCGCGCGCTAGGCTCAACAAGACAAACACAACAGCTTGCGCGCGCGATTATCAGCGAAAGGGTCGCACAGGCAAAAAAGCAAGGAGAAAAATAAATGAAGACGGGGCCCATGATGTATGCATGACACGATCATCTAGCTCTGGTATGGGACAATGCAAGAAAGGGATTTTGCTTGCGAAGACTAGACGGGGCAAGTGAAGAGAGTGTCCTTGATAGTGGTGACACTGGCCTCCTGAAATCATGGGTTCATGACACTGAAATATTTCTATCTCGGCTATTAATGAACCAATTTGAAAAATTCTTGTGGCAGAACGCTCCTGAGAGGGCACAAAACAACTTCCAGCATATAACAAAAATTTGCTATTTGGCCTGGTGAGGGGCCCTTTTAAGGCATGGTTACCAGTCATACAAATCTTAAGATCAACTTAGCAGTTTTAGACATTAGTCAATTATAAGTGATACATAATATCATCAGTATCTATAAAGAAAAAAATTAGGACAACTTGAACATTTTATGTCAGACTACTTCAATAACAACTATGTCATAACTCACAACAGAAGATTAATCCAAGTTTATTTACAAAAAGGACGTTTCTCAGGCTATCGCCAGTGGAGAGTGCATGACAAATTATTTACTACTGATGAAGGGATGTAGAAATGTTGATATATAAGTACTTACAGAAAGGGCTGTGTATGAAATAGACACACATTTGAACTGAGTGAAACTAGAGCAAAACACCTCGAAATCCATGTAGGTCTTAAACAGTGGGTCAAACAGAAAAAATACAGGTTCGGTTCGGGTTCAAGCTACTTCAACTTTGTTTTGGTTCAGTTTCCAGTAATCGAAAGCTTTAACAGTTTGAGAACTGGTTCATTGTGTCAAACCAGTTGACAAGTCGGACCAGCCAACTGTTTCTGAGCCTCAGCATCCCACAGTGTCATGTGACATGGTGCACGTAGGCTATTAAACTAGTTTCTTGTGCACAAGTTTCTTATCTGGAAAATTTAGGGAATGATGTTGCTGGCAAACGGAAGACAAGACAATTTTTACGTAGTTTCCAGCAGGGAAATTTAATATTCCATAGCTACAGCAAAAAGATATGTTTCCTCTAGCTGTAACTCAAAATGCCTAACTTTATATATTTACCTCCTGACACCCAACTTTTGCATCTCAATTTGAGCAGATATGTATGAAGAAGAGTAACAAATATAGCGAATATGTGTTACAAGCTCAATGCAGAACAATCCTCTGTATTGCGTGCATATACTACCGCCCTTAATCATGTCTGTTCCAATATAACTAATAGTCAAACCTCGATACATCGAACACGCATATACTTAAATATCACATATATCGAACACTTCCTATATCACCTGGAAAATTGCATGCATTTTTTATTTTTTATTTCAAACGGGGTCAGTCGTAAAATGGATATATCGAACTCCGCCACCCCAGACCACGTGCGCTCCGTTGACAGATGGTGAGCTTTCCTGCAACACCCTCAAAGATAGCGGTGGCACAATGGGCATTCCTGACTGCTGCGATTGCACCGAGGGCGCCACTTGAATGTAGCGGCACATGCACGCACCGGCTTGGCTAGTTTAACAACATCAACGATGCACTGCATTTACCGCACTGACTCCACCTCGGTGCCGCTGGATGGATGGATGTTACGAGCGTCCCCTTTGAAATGGGGTGGTGAGTTGCGCCACCAAGCTCTTGCTATTACACTGCCTAATGTCCTACCTAGGTTAAAAACGAAAAAAACGGAAGATGGTTTCCCATAACCTAATTTTCTGACCCCCTATTGTGAACTTCTGCTCTGCGCCTGCCTCGCCTCGCGAGGACTGGTGGTTTGCATCGACAAAAGCATGCAACAGCGCGCGCTCACTGGGCTCACTCATAGACACCTTGGCAGATGCCACTTTAAATTTTGTTAATGACGGCATTTCAAAATGCTTCGATTGACGGACTTGGAGATCGCAACAGAAGTAGCGGCCAAACGAAGACACTGCCGAGGTTGATCCTGCAAGCGCTGATGTTTCCCTGTTCCCGACTTCAACTGAGGCTGTTGCTTTCGCCCTTCTATGCCGCTACTGCAGCGCAATAGCCGGCCAGTCACTTGTGGATCGTTTAGACAATGTTGAGGCCTTCATGTTTAAGCACGCGGCTGCCAATAAGAAGCAGGCTACACTGCTGCAGTACTTTCAACCAAATAAATAAATACTTTGTGCGAAGCTTTACGTGCGTATTACCTGCACCACGATTGGGGTGCTGCCTAGGCTAATTGTGTGCGGCGCAATAGACCGCGTGCTCACGGCAGACGAAGTCGGCGCGGCATAGGCTAATTACGCGCGGCGCAACCAAACGCGTGCTCCAAACAATGAACCACGATTGCGCCCTTGGTTCATTGATTGACTTGCAGAAGTTTCTATGCATGTTTTAGGTGATTGTATACATCGAATTCTGGCTATACCAAACTATTTTGCGATCACCACACTGTTCGATATACCGAGGTTCGACTGTATATCTAATAAGTGTATGAAATTAGGTACCTAGATGTAAAATAAAAAATCCAGTAGTGCTGTGTAAATAAATGCCTGCTTTGGTTTTTGCATAATTTAATTGCTATTGCCAAAACACTGCAGGTAATAGTAAGATAGCTTCATGGTGAAATCGACAAGTTAAACAACGAATTAAATCCTGAATTAATAACAGCAACTATATGTGTGGACAGAAGAAAAATCAGGCAAAATATTTTTGCACAAAGAAAGACTTTTCTCACTTAATGTGCAATGCAATGTCTATGAAGCAACAAAAAACTGTGCAGCACAACCATCATGGGGCAAAACTGAAAGGACATTGCTACAGAAAATCTAAGGAAAAAAATTTTGAATTAAATTGTGTTTTACGTGCATGTGCTCTTATTTTCTCCTAATTAGCGCAGTCAGCTTTCCTACATATTTATGGCTGCTGTTTAAGTTGCCTAAGTTAACGGCTGAACTATAATGTTGCAACACAATAGGCAAACCTTCGAAAGCCCTTGAAGAACGTTTCTTCCCAGCTAATACGACAGAGTTTGGGACTACAAGCATCTCGTACTAGGAGCCCACAATTTTGGGCATAATGCGCAACATCTTCTGCATACAAACGGCCTTGCAAGTCATGCTACAAATGGGACAGGCTCAACTGTGAAACAAATGCTGTTTTGTTTAGAATGCCTTCCTCTGCTCCATAAGACCAAAAATGCTTGAACTGTTCTGTTCCGGACAGGTAACCGTCATTCTATTTTTCGGTTCAGGTTCAGTTCAGGTTCAGGCACATATCAAGAATACCAGTTTAGGTGTGGGTTTAGTTCAGGCCAATGTTTCAGTTCAGCACCCTTGTTTTAAAGACATGCACTAATAGCCATGCAGATTTCCAGAGCCTAACAACAGTGCTTACCCTCCAAGGAGTGCTATCTGGATGTTCTTTCTAAACACTGCACTTAACGACCAGCCTGGAAGTCCACCAGGAAGGCTGGAGTCTGTCCAAATGTGCAGTGCAGTGAGTGCCTCAAGTGCCTCCAAATGGTCTCTGCACAATTTCAACAGAGTGGAATGACTAAATCAACGGGGGGGGAGGGGTGGGGAGAACAAGGAAAACTGAATACTTCAAATTACAAATCAAAGGAAGACACTTGATCTACATAGTGACGTAGGCAATCACATACTTTCAAGGCCAATGTTATGGTGGCTAGAGGAGTAGGTGTGCCGACCGACTCGTCTCGAGCGTAGTTCACTACTTCTCCATATCACGTCGCAAAAATGATGCTGCGCTTTGTAGAACAGTAGAAATGTGCTGAAGAGCCCACATCTGGCACTTCTGGCAGACTGTGCGCAGTAAATAAAGCAGGCAGAGGGGGGAATTGTCATCAGTGGCCGTCAAGTTCGTGCAGTGATAGGTTACCGATGTCTGTTTTGTAATTCCGTGTTTAGAAGTTCCTGAAAGATTTGGAAGCATGCACGACAAAAATGTGAGTGCCAAGGTTAGTGGAAGCTCATCTCCGAGGACGAATCACCGGAGGTCACCTCAATTAATGGCGACATTTCTGCTTCAAAGAAGATCAACATGTATACTTATTTCTTCACTCTTAACTATAGGTTAGGGGGCCTAAACCAGCATTGTTCTCGGCTCCAACAAGAGCAAAAGTGGACATCAGCTCGGTAGCAGATGACACTTTTACCAACAGTTCCTCATGCGTAACTTCACCTAGGTGGTTAAAGAAGAGATGTTTACCGAAGATGCAATGATATAGTGCTTCCACTCATCTCTATAGTATGAAGCCCGAAAAAAGAAGAGAGAAACATTATTTGGGACTACGTTCACAAAATCACCACGAATTCATGCTCGGAGAGGACACAAGATGCTGCAAATGAAGCTACCTGTGCAAATTGCAACAACTTCCAAGATTTCTGTGCTGGCACTTGCAGAGCTTGGCAGCACGTGCATTCTTGCCTCATGCTCACATAATCCGGCAGCGGCAGGTTCTAGGGCTACCGTATCTTCTGATGATCCAAATTAGACTACTATCACGCTCAATAATGTTCGATTGGAGGCACTTGTGTTTCTATACAAGGAACAGAGCTGCACCATAACTCTGCAGGAAAGATAAATTCACTTGTCAAAATATGCAAAACGTTGCCTTCTACGGCATCAAATGTAGTAAACAATTTTGCACAAAGGTTTAAAAGAGGTGAACAACATCTACACTTAATTATACGAGAGCAATAGGTTTGACTAGGTACAAGTGCAACATACTTGATCCAAACGGTTCTTACCCACTGTGATGGCTAAGTGGTTATTACTGTGCTGCTAAAGAAGAGGTTGTGAGTTCAATAACCTTCTGTGACAGACACATTTTGATGGGGTCAGAATGCAAAACCATCGTGTATTAAGGTTAGGTGCATGTTAAAAAAACTTTGGGGCAGTCTCTCATAGCCTGTGTGGTACTTGCTTCTGAACATTAAACCTCATAATTTATTTATTCAAACAATACTTGGCTGTGCCGAATCTATGAAAAAAAAACTGTGAACCAGTTCTCAGCATAAAATTTCAAAATAACACCACACTTCTTCAAAACCACTTAATCTTTAGTACTATTTATATTCTTGCATAGAAGCTAGAAAAATCATTCCAGCACTTCGTATATTTAAGTGATAGCAAAATTCCCCATGCAGGCTTTGCTTGCACTGATCAGAATGGTATTTGAAGCTTACATCATAGCTGAAAACACTGGCACAGATAACCTCCAACACACTCTGTCTACAGTGCATACGGACGACGACCCATGCAGGAGCACCGTTCTACTGACAGCAGCACCATTCTTGCGTCATGATGCAGAGAAGTGTTGAGCTACGCTCGGTCGGCACATGACCTACTAAACTCCAGACCTGCACAGATCTCCCTGCTCCAGCACACCTGGTCTAGCCCATACCTTTTGCCATTAGGGACAGAACACACAAGCAGACGCGAGTTATAACCTGTTCACTGTCGTCTGCTTCTGTGATCTGCTCCAGCTCTCAAGCCACTATTTCAGCACGTCTTTAACCGTCTGTTTAGGCGATCGATCGATGATGAAAAATGCCGTTTGTCACATCGCATGTACATAATTAAGCAGACCCCCAACCACAAAACAAAAAGCCCTTGGCCAGTTATGCAAGTGGCTTTATCAGTATGTTTGTTATGATAAGCTAATATTTGGAGGTTAAATGTAGCTGGCAGTGCGTAGCAGGTGATCAGTTCCTATAAAATGATGTACAGACGATTGCAACAAGTTTTAGGAGTGGAACAGTCGGTAATTCACAACAAGTGACTGCAGTGCACTTGTTTGTTCCTGCTATCCATATCTCGTCTGTTTCCGCACTGTAGTCGCTTTCTTTATGGAGAATTGCTACTTCACTTATGATCGCGATCATGGTTGAGATGTTGCCCGTCAGGAAGTTCATGTAACAAAAGCATTGATTCTGCGTGATGCATCATACACCATCTTAAACAGCTTAGATTCAGTTTCATAAAAGCTTCACAATGCATATTTGGTGGGCCAAACAAACACGTAATCAATCACTTCATCTGTTAATTATTTTTCTTGTGAGCAGCAGCGCCAAATTTCAGCATAATTTGTTTACTGTTTTACATATTATTACATAGCACTACATTGAGTACACTTAAACAATTTTTGACATACTAGTTGTCTTTACAAGAAATTGTCACATATGCTAGCAGTCTGCCACAGCAGAAGAGCAGGTGCGCACATGCCACCCAGCCGCCCGCCGAGTAGCAGACGAACGTCATAAAAGTGCCACCTAAGGTCACTGGATGAACGAGAGTGGGTGCAAGTGGCTCCCATAGAAGCCGGATATCTGTGCAGGTCTGGAGTTCCAGCAGGTCGTGGGTCAGCACACCTAATCCTCTAGCCACCATACCAATATGAAAGCACAGGCTGACTGACACAACTGACTTTAGCCAACAGTTTGTTGGGCATGTTGGTGATGCATAAGGCATACAGAATTGGAACACGATGGACGGGACAGTGCAGTGTGTCTGCTCCCATCCATCTCGTGTCCAACAGGTATAATGCGTATAATAAATGATTGGCTGAGGTTCAACTCTTGTAAACCTAGTTACCATGAGCGAAAGGTCTGTTCACCTAGGTTTTGCAAAGACTATGCACACAGTGTTTCATTAAAGTGAGGACACAGTCTTTCACACACATTACACACGCTGCCGAAACGGGTTGTCCATGAAGTCGCGGTGAAACCAGGCCGTCGCAGTCGAGCTTGCCGCCAGCCAAAGGGTGTGGTTCATCAAACGTTCATTGTGGCTGCTGTTGCTTGTATCTACGGCTTTGTCTCTTTCTCCTTGTTGTTATTCGTGTTGCTGAACGATGGCAGCGGTTGCAGTAGCTTCTATCTTCGGATGCTTCCGCGCTTGGCAGGCTTCTCTATAACATGCTAATCTGGCCTCCCTTTGCTCCGGTGTTTCAGCAGGCAACTTTGCCTTTGCTTGAGATCTCACAGCCTGCCGTCTAGCTATATCTACTGGATTATTGAATTCAGCCTGTCACTTGCACTGAAGCGCACGCACAGACGACCCAGCCGGCCCGCCATCCATGGCAATACTGCGCGAAGAAGCGCCAGCGAAGCAGACATTAAACCCTCGCCTAGTCACGTGGTACCGCAGCAGCGAGGCTCTCTAGGTGGTATTGCAAGGCTCTGAGTGAGTGCAACTGCGACACCTCTACGCAGCGGATCCCATGGCATGACGTGACACCTGCCACATTTGCACTCCGGTGGCTCAACGTCATCATGACACGATGAATGACCTTGCGGGACATGGTGTAGTAGAGTTTTCATTCTAAAACAGCTGAAGTTCACAAATCTGGCAAGCATCATGAATGCTTCGTGAATGCAGCTGCTTCAGCATGCTAGGATACAGCAATTCAGTTTCCCTTATAGCAACGACATGAATTATAATTGTATAAATTCAGCAGTGCAAAATGTCTTTATTCATGCAAGACGGGAAAATGACAGAAGTCTCCGATTCTCGCTATTGGCAAGTTCTGTTGTCAATAGGTGGCACGCAAGGCGACTCAATATGGTGCCCACAGAGCATATAGGAACCCCTGAGCACATGTGTATGTCAGCTCATATTTGGCTTAGCATTTCAAGATGGCTCTACCTTTTTCACAATCACTGTCGCTAAGTGAGATCATGCACAACATAGACACCTCAGAAAAGCGAATACGGAGCATCACCGAAGGGGAAGAAGTCATGAAAGCCAAGTGCATTATTTCTTGTGGCGTGAAGGCCTACAGCGCATCATCTGTCACTGTGCAAGGGCTTTGCCTGCAGAAATCACGTCTGGCAGAAGCCGCACAGACTGGAGTTTATTTATGACCGAGAAGGTTCTATCAAGGTATGTTAACTTGTTCTTTTGGTTTTTCATCAAGCTAATTGCGATGGCCCACAAAGCCTACCTTTCGCGCAATGCTGTTTCGCGACAATGAGCAATTTTACTGCTGTGTGGTGTTCTGGAGCTGCTTTCACACATTGAGTTGTTATGAGCAGATATTTATATTCTATAGTTAAAGGAGGGATATCTCTAAGGTTATCCAAACTGTGATTTTTCAGACGTCTTCTTTGTATGTCGATATGCTAGCGCGTGCAGATGTAAGGAAAGCCAAGCCAGTTGTTTTATTTTTCGCTGGTGAAGTTCTATTATCGTTCGAGTGACTAGGAGTCATGACAGACACTTTTTGCACTCCCATCGTGAATTCAGTGTCTGTGTTATAAGTTCTACCAATTTTGTTTTCAGGGCCACTGTAGCTGCAAAGCGTGGCTGCACATTGACGCATGGGGTGCAGCCGAGAACATAAATGTATGCGTTTCTGGCGAGACAAGACAACGGCAACCACACTGCAGCCTGCTGCTGGTGAAGCATAGTCCAATACTTACTATGCCACCCACATAGATCTACTGTAGCATTTCTCTCGAGCTGCAACAAAGTGCTACAAACATGTAAGTTTTTACCTTAAATGCTCGTGTATTGTTGTTGCACTGGCCACAAGTGCGCAGCTCAAGCTTGGCTGCGCGGCGGAGCACGGGGTGCAGCGAGAATGAAAACATTCGTTTCTAACGAAACAAGACACCGCAGCAACCACACACTACGAGTTGATGCAGGTGAAACCTGAGCAAATACTTCCGACGCTCACTCACATACCACATATACTTGGGATGAAAGCCAGCGGTGTTCGCGCTGCTGCAATACTGTCGCAAGCTTTATTTTTCTAACTAACACATCGATTCTCCATAGACAAACAAATAAAAGAATTCACATAAGAACTTTCATTTTCTTAACTACACGGCTTCAGAAGTCACTGTCGATGAAATGCGCAGTGGACACTTTTATCGGTGGTGTGACCCGCTTGCCAATTCGCAACAACCCTTCTTTCTTCTATGCCGCATCTTTGGGGAACGAGTGGAGGTTCACTTCACTTGCCACAGCTGTTGGTGCATTGCAGCACGCAGCACATGCGATTGCTTCTGAATTTCACCTTGCACAAATGATGCATAAAAACAGATAATCAAGCTTACTGTCCGCCACGAAGAAAGCAAGCAAATGCGCTACCGCCGCGCCGCCTGCAGTTAGTTCGCTACTCTTTGAAAAAATATCACCGATGGCCGCTGGGTGGCGTGACAGTCTACGGAACTTGCGAATACGTTGTGACAACACGCTAACCAATTAGCAATCAGAAGACACCTTAATTTGACGATGCAAGGGCATTTACTCATGCTAACGTAATCCATGCAAGTGGTACTTACTTGACATATTTTTGTTCATTCCAAGATGAAACTACAGCTTGCGGTACAGGCTGTTCAACAAACAGCAATCGCATAATATAATGACGTGATATGATTGGCAGCTCTCTGTAACGAGAGCACATAATTAGACCACATCATTCAGCAGGACACAATCGCTATGACAACTATACCGAAAAACGGCCAGGCATGTCGCTGGATGAGTGTAGAGCTTGTCCAGCGTAGCCGGCGAAAGCGTTTTCAGGTACGCGTGCAAATCTCTGCACTTCAAGCCGGCTGACGTTAAACTCATCACGATCACGTTCTGAAAAGTCCTATAGTCAGCTAACTCTATGCATAATTGCGACTAGAATGCACTACCTGCGACCGAACTCGACATGGCTGGCTCTCAACACTCACATACGCACGCTTTATCGAAGTGAACGCATGTGAACGGTAGCATTGTCGCATTGTGGAAGGGAGAAAAGGCGCACAGGAAAGCATCGAACAACGCTTGACTTGGCTTTCATTGCGTCCATGCAAGTGGATGTGAAAAACTGCTGGAGTGGATGATCCCGTAGCTTTCCACCACAAAACATGAAGCCATGCTGCCCCAAATAGAGCCTTGTCGGGTGGGGTGATGTCCGCTTACAGATTAAATTATTTGGCTCTTTATTGTATATGCTAGGCTAATTATAAAATAAAAGGTGATTGTTTCCAACGAAAATAGTAACAATATTGATGATTTTCTCTCGAACACAATATGCCGGTATATTTAGATTTCACACTTTCGCAGTAAAACCAGTACTACAGAGGTGCACGTAGATATAGTGAACTAGAAGGGGGTAGTAGGGTCAGGGAGAGCCCGCGAGTGTGGCATCTCACGTCGACGCCGCCAGATGGCGCCACTAGAGCATGGGCTGTACGGAACGCGAAACTCTGAGAGGCTATGTCTGAGCATTTTCCAGGTAGAGAAAGCCGTGTGCGCTTGGTATCACGCCGAAAAAAGAAAGCGCGCAGCTCCGTAGCATGTTTTCTGAAAACTTCCTCTGAAATTAAGACAAGGCGCAGAGAAAGGTGGAAAGACGGACGTTTTTCGAGCTTGCGTGAAAATAAAGCCGACCCAACGAGTGCAGACTAACGGCCGCACAACGATGCGACTGATTTCTAAACTAAAAGCTCGCGAAAACCGTAGAAGAGGTAAATATGTGAATGGGTAAATTGCTTAATTCATTTGCCATTAACAATTTTTATACAGGTCAGGACCCAATCGCATTCACAAGTTCAAGTGAGCCAAGCAATCGCGGCGCGTGCGCTAACACATTCGGAACAGAGGTCAGATATGATGAGGTTTTATTCCTTTAACTGCGATTTTGTTTACGAAAGCATATATCCACTGAAAGCTAGGGAGTTAATCCTATGGTGATGCCACTATTATGCGGACTCGTAGTGGTTACCAGGGATAGCGAAATTTCGCAACACAGCAAAATAAAGAGAACTCGTGGTGGCCACAAACAACTCTTTATTGGTACAAAAGATGGGCAGCTACTCCTTTCTCAAAGTGCATGGCTGCTACGAAAGAGGCACTATGAGGAACGGCTTATCTTCGCGTGCAATTTCTTTTTAGACGCGTTCCTGT
Source organism: Dermacentor variabilis (assembly GCF_050947875.1). Lineage (NCBI taxonomy): Eukaryota > Metazoa > Arthropoda > Arachnida > Ixodida > Ixodidae > Dermacentor > Dermacentor variabilis. Next base: position 211,156,530 of record NC_134568.1, read on the forward strand.
CGCAATTGGTTGATCCCTTTTACATAGAAGTGCAGCCTGGTCAGCACATAGAACTTGGTCAACTCTGTTGTGAGCGCATCCTAGTGCTGGCTGCAGCCTAAGGCATAGCCGAAGTTCTCCTTCACTAGCAACATTACATCCACTATGCTGTCACTGCAGAGTTTCTGTGGGCTAAAGAACATGCACAGTGAAGATGTCCTCCAACTTCTTCACTGCCCTGAAAAGCTCCAGCGAAGGATATAACAACCCTCCCTTGTCGCATGTCACAGCGAACTCAGAGTTTCTGCTTTCCGTATTGGGGGTTTCCAAAAGAAAGGCCTTGCAAGACATGCAGTAATAACACTTCAGAAACTTTCGAGCAACATACCCTGCCATGTAATGTATTAGACGGTCGTCGCTCTTCTGCTCCACCAACTCTCTGTGCTCAGCACTGCAGGAATACTACGAGGCATGCGCTCGGCTGAAGGTTTCCTTCCTCAATGAGATGGTCGATTGCAGCAGCCCTGGCTTATTGTGCTGGAGCATCTTGCGCACTCAGGAGAGAACTCATTTCTCCACTAGCTCCATTAAGGTCAGCATTGCCTGAGCGTACTATTTTCGCAAAAGTTATAAAAGGATAGGTAACGACAATGAGAAACTGCGTTGGTGTTGGGTGGACATTAGACCCACATGATTGCCTGACTATAGCGAAAAAGTTTTCCAGCGAATCCTGGCTTAACCTGGATGTCATAATATACCTAAATCCCTGGCTGACACCATAATCCAGCAGTGATAATGTGCCGGATATCGTCACCTTTAGGCCATCTGCAGTAGGATCGCTTAAAAATCCACCTAGTCTTTTAGCGTGTTTCGCACACAAACCGCACATGTTTCGTCGAGTTTTTTGTCTTGGCGGTGCAAGTTGCGTTCCCAAATTCGCCGTGTTTATTCGTCTTTTGATGCGGTGAACAACGGCTAGCTGCTTTTCTTTTTTGCACTTATATCCTGTTTCACAGCCGGGAGCGAAGCAGTGTCGTTGCCGTTGACGTTTCGACGTTCCTACTTCTCACGTGTTCGGCCGACTGCGCGCGAAACGGACTCGAACGGTAGGTTGAAACACCAAAAAGCAGTCAACGTCGCGAATCAAGCCCGCACGAAGAAGCGCGCGAAGCACATTATTCTATGGCGAAGCAGCGGAGGGAGCCAGCCCACGCGACTACAGCGCCGCCACCGAAATCCGCATCCCGTCCACACTCGCCGCCTCGCTGCAATGCATAGGGCGCTCCGGCTCCTGAGCCCACTGCCCCCTTCTAGAACACCATAACGTAGATAAGTATCTGTCTGGTAAAAATAAGCCATGATTAACGAAGGAGGTTAATGAACTCGGGGGCAGTGTGCGAAAAGCGCTTACTCGCCATTTTTCTTGTTTATTTATAGTTTTACCGTGCCCCTCCTGTGCGGCTTCACCTCCGGGACATAATTTCTACTCCAGCATTTTTTTTTTTTTTTTAAAGAGAGACCACTTTCAGAGACATCACGCAACACTACAGATTGAACAGATGTAAATACCCACCACCGCACGCCAAACTAAACAAGAAACAGGCGGTTGCCTGGAGGCAATTGCAAACACACACATATCCTAACCCGGCGATCCTTCACCTCTGCTACCCCGACATTTATCCGTCCGACGACTGTAAAGCGTGCGGAGCCAGAGCGACGCTGCAGCACATGCTGTGGGCATGCGCCGGTAGCCAGCAGCAGGAGTTCCCGACGAACGGGATAGAAATGGCAGTCTCGCCATATTCTCTATGGTCTCGCACCGAGGGGCGCGTTGGGAGGCGGCCCTGCTCAGCCACGACCTCGCCGATCAACTGTGGGCCGTCCGGCACGCCGAGGAAGCCGCCCGAGTCCAAGGACTCGAGGCCGTCACCTAGGCTGGGGTGCTCATGGCCCCACCCCGCCCAAATCGCCGGACATTTTCAATAAAGTTTTCACTACTACCAAGAGAGAAACCTTAGCTCGGCCCAACTCCGACGCGGCCTATTCAAATACATGTAAAACGCAAAAACAGTTTTGTGAGATAACCCCTGGGCTGATTTTAATGAAATTTGTTGCATTTGAGAGAGAAAGTTAAATTATAGTGACTGTTCAAAGCGGAATTTCGATTTAGGGCTGAATTTTGTTAAAAATATTTTCAAAAATTTGAAAGTTTGAAAAAAAAATAGAAGCACGAAGTTTACAAATTCATAGCTCTGCATAGAGAACAGATACCGCGGTTCTGTAAACGGCATCCATTAATTCATTGAAAGCGGACAAATTCTATATGTCATCTAATATCTTACGTGAATTTGTTACGTTGTTTACAAGGGTTCTGCAAAAGCTGTATAAATTTTTTGAGGTTCATGTGTGACATATCAATTTTGTCCGCTTTAGATGTACTATTAGATGCAATTCACAGTATAGTATTATCATTTTTCATTCACAAAACTTGTCTTCAGAAAAGTGACTAAACGAAGCAGGGCACTTAAGTCCTGACAATGCAGTCTACGTTGACGATGAAATCGACAAAAGAGACGATGTCCTGACAGAAGAAGATAAGTTCTGTGTAAGTTTGGCACAAGCATTTCCCGAAACAACGAAGCTAGCTCGTTGCATAAAAGCAGGCATCAAGGATAATGCTTCCAAGGAGTTCGTTGGCCCGTAGTAATAAGCACACATTAGCAATGCAGCCAGTTTTTTGCCAATTTTTAATAAAAAATTGACGACTTAAATCAAAAATTTGAAACCAACAGTAACCAGTTTTCCATTTTTTCTTTGAAATGCAACAAACTTCGTCAAGCTTGATGCAGTGGTTGCCGAGAAAAACGAATTCCGCGTTTGCGTGTATATCAGAGCATCCGAGCTAAAGCTTCCTCTTAACCTCCTTGGCACAGTCGCTCGGTGTCGACGCAGTAGACAGCGCTACAGCGCTATCGTCAGCAACAGCATTTCAGGAGGTAAGTTGGTTCTTTAGAGAGTATGTGGAGGGTGGTAGTTGATTTTCGAAATCAGTAGTTTCGACGGTTTCGATGTTGTAACGTCTGCTGTGCTTTATGGTTAATTCGTGAATGAGCTGCTATGAACGTAATATCTGCCATTCTGTGGACATTCAGCAGCTTGACCGATGGCTGCATTGCTGCTGTGTGCTTATTTCTACGGGCCAACGAACTTCTTGGAAGCATTATCCTTGATGCCTGCTTGTATGCAACGAGCGTGCTTCGTTGTTTCGGGAAATGCTTGTGCCAAGCTTACACAGAACTTACCTTCTTCTGTCAGGACATCGTCTCTTTTGTCGATTTCATCGTCAACGTAACCGACGCAATAGTCCATGGCAGTGTAGACTGCATTGTCAGGACTTTATATGCCGTGCTTCGTTTAGTGGCTTTTCTGAAGACAAGTTTTGTGAACGGATACAACGGAGTGGTCTCAACAGCATCTGAAGTTGTGTCGTCATGCCACAGTTTCGTGGCACTTCTGCTGAATTCAGTAGTACTGTTGTTGCAAATTCTGCCGTACCTTGCAGTTCAGGTTGGGCATTATGCGCTCTACGTTGTATCTGAGATCGCAATGTTCATTTTGACCTGTGTTATGGCGGCGGTTGGCTCCGTAGTGAGTGCGACCGTCACTACGGCTTGTGTGCTGTCGCAGTTTCTCTTCGGTCAGCCGGGAGACGTGTACACCGGATTAGTAATCCTACTGCTGACAGCGATCATCTTGAAGATTGCTGTTCGTGCAAGAGCTCATCGAACCGTGTGGAGACGTGCCTTGCGTCTTGCCAACACCATCACATATTGGAAGCCACAGCGGCGGCGGCAGTCCAGCGGAATGAGAGAAAGTCCATCGCCTCCTCCATTTACGATGACTTTGCGACGAACCACTGCACTACGCAGGGACAGAATGAATCGCCTCGAGCAAGAACTTGAACAGGAACGAGAAAAACAGCTTTGCGTTGTGTGCCTAAATGAGGCACGTTCTGTCATCCTTCTGCCTTGTCGTCATTTTGCCCTGTGTACCCAGTGCCTTGGAACACTGTTTCAGCAGCAGCAACAGACATGTCCGATGTGTCGACATACTATTTATGAAGCAATTCCTGTGTATGCTTGAACATTTTCAAGAGCTGACTCATTTCCTTGCAAGTACTAGAGGTTTCAGGAAACCTTTTTTTTTTGTGTTGTTTTTATGCCTTTTGTTATGTGTTTGTGTTTTGTTATGCCTTTTGTGTTGCATCAATGTTTCAGAGCATGAACACATTTTGTGTACTGTGGTGCATACCCCACAATGTAAATAGCAAGAGGAACGCTATCATGTTTGACATATACAGACTTTTTTTTGGCTTTGTGCGACGGCATTTAGCATTGACAGTGTTCCATCTGTATTGAAATGCCTGTGATGTACCTTATGTAAGACTGTGAAGGGTACGTTCAGTCGGCCACTGTGTGACTAGGATACAGCAGAACCCTGCTGTAGAAGTTTTATTCAAGCCGAGCAGGTTTCTATAGTACTGAATGAAATTTTTGTTAATTAGCTTGTCCATAAATGGCATGAACGTAGCTTAACCAACATGGGTTAGTTTTGTTGGCCCATGCTGGTAAACTGGGCACGATGGGAGTATGCACAGCAGACTCCATGAGCTACCAGTGATGATTCAGTTAAACATTGCCCGGAAAAATGCTGCAGTGCATCATTTGTCTTTATAGCCAATGCCAGTAGCTTGGTGATCGAACTTTCTTTGTTTGCTCCGATGGGGTACATTTCTGTTGCTTGTGTTTATGCAATGGGCTGTCTTGCTTTGGCTGTTAACTGCCTTGTGTCCAATTCTAAAGTAATATTTACAAATAGAAAGCAGGAAATTTAAGTGCATATAGTGTTTCATTCACTAAAAGTGGAGCATTACTGTTCATGACTTATTTATAGTGTTTTATAAAGGGACTGACAACTGATCAAAGTGTGTTACAAGATTATGAGGTAAATGAAAATAATGTACTTTGTTTACATTAATAGAATCAAGACAGGATATGAGCCATTTAAGGTATGATTATCATTTTAAATTGGCACATTAATGTAAAACTGCATTCTTAACAACACACTGCTGTGAAACTGATAAAACATTAGAGCCTCCTGCATGATCACAAATTGGTGTTAGTGACTTAGCTGTCATTAACTGCACTGCACTTTTTGTTTAAAAGTGTTTGTTATATTTTATATGCATTTGTAATATCAGTATGTACTGCAATGTAAAGAAAAAAGGTTTATGTTTACAATTGACGCTGTCTGTCATGGCAATGACAGGAACAGCAGCATCCCTCATTGCATGGCAATGTGCAAAATTGGTTTTGTATGTGTGAGTTAGCAAGTCCTCCTCATTGTATTGTTATCTCCCAGTGAGATACAGAATGCCCATAATTTACCCGCTATGGTTACGTAGTGGCTTTGGCATGGCACTGCTATGCATGAGGTCAGGGAGTAGCAAGTGCATGTGTGTATCATTAGAAATAATTCAGCAGTTCTGAAGGCATAAGTACAAAAGGATCATCAAAGTAAAAAAGTATATATTCTTGCAGCTGCACTTGGCTCCTGGCACAATTTATGTCAAGATTTTGATGGAAGCCTAAGGACCGTGATGGTAAAAGCCGTAACGATGATGCCAACTACAGCAAAAAAGAAATGAGGTCATGTTGGCTTCCCTGACTCGTCAGCTCCCATCAGGGTAGCCAAAACATGTTTCTTTCATTTTTTTTTTTTGTGTGTGTGTGGTCAGGGTCTTTTTTATTTATTGTCAGAGTACAATTGGGGGGCATCACACTTGCTTCTCTTTCCATCATAGGACTACACGTTCATGACTTCAAACATAAAGATTATTAATAAATATGTTCCAGGGTGTTTTCCACCCAGCTGCTTGTAGGGTTGGTCACTCAGGATGGTAAACATTCCACTACATTTTGAATATAGGTACCGTATAAAGATTAGTTGTCAGCCCCATTAAGCAAATGAAGCATAATGTTTTTTATTGTTGAACTGAGGGACATTTGATCTCTGCTGTGATGAGCAAAGTATTATTTTGGCATACAAAGAGTATTGCATTGAAAATCACTGCCATTTTAAGAAAATCTGTATATTGACCATGCAAGAGTGCATAGGCTTCAATAAAGTGTCTGTCCCAAAAAGTGAGCCCCACTTTTCATGCACATTGTTCCTGCCGGACTACATGCACCATAGCTTTATATGTCCATTGTAGCAAGTTCTTTGTTTGTTTGTTTTTTTGTACTGTACCTGACAATTTGTTTTGATATTTTATTTGGTTGTCTCCAAAACACTTTACCTGCCATGATGGCCTAGTTGCTTTGTTGTCGCGCTGCTAAACCTGAGGGCACAAAATTAAATCTTGGCCGCTGTGGCCGCATTTTGATGTGGGCGAAATGCAAAAACACCTGTGTACCGTGTGTAGGGTGCAGGTTAAAGAGCCCCAGGTGATCACAGTTAATACGGAGTCCCCCACTACAGCATGGCTGATAATCTTATGGTGGTTTTGGCATGTAAAATCCCAGAATTTAATTTTTTAGAACACCTTAAGTGCATTGGTTTTTGTTTTTAATTAATTTTGGCACAGAAGCATTTCATCAGTGTGTCTTCCACTAACTTCCTGTGCAACATCTATAATGGCATCAACATAATTGCTGCTACACATTTACATTAATAAGCAAGGTTTAGAGGGAATAAATTGCTAACAGTTGTTTCCCAGTCACATGGCAGTTTACATTGCCAGTGTCTTAGTTCATTTACCCCAAATTTTGCTGACCATTTGTATTGGCCATTTAGTTACGTAATTTGCACCTTCATAGCTTTCACTGTTCATTATGTTTGATCTTGTGTTTGGTCTTCTTTTGAATAGGGAAGTGCTTCATGGTTAGGTCTCTTTTAGTTTACTGCTAGCAGACATCAAAATTATGGTATGCTTAGTACAGGTTCCCTGAATAGGCTCAAAAGGTTTCTATATTCAATATCTTTCTCAAAAGCTTTCTGCAGTCACTTTGTTTGATTCCCAAATACAGTTTGGAGATTGTTAGGACTGTGTTTTAGGGAGGGAGGGCAAGAAGAGCTGTCAAATTGTGCACTTGCTTTTTAATAAAGGGGTTAAGCTATGAATTAAAATTGTCATACAGCTGATCACTGGTTACAATGAAAATTATGGTGTGTGAGGAGAGTCAGTGTAAGGCAAACTGCCATAGTGAAGTTTGTATCAAGTGGCATGTGTATGTGTGCAGACCAAAAATTTTTGTTGAAAAGTTGTGTATAAAGACTTCGTGCAAACTTTGTGGTGGTGTTCTGCATATAGAACTATATTATCTCCAATAAACTCCATATGTTGTATATTTCTTAAATGCCTTGCATGTGAAAAAGCTGCAGGAATGACATCCCAAAAGAATTTATTGAAAGCATTAGTGGATTATCGATGGATTTATAAAGAGCAAGAAGTATGCCTTGAAGTTTTTGTATGGTTTTACTTTTCCTAGTATGCTGTACTGCATTGCCATGAATGGCGATGCTCGGTCCACTGTCGCTTAACCATGCTTTGACTTTCACTGCGACAAGCACTTCAGTTCTTGGAAACCAGGTTTCTCAAACAGACATAATGTAATGTCTGACGTAAGAGTTCTGTGGAAACTCGCAAGGTGTAGAGAAGAAATTAATAAAGGGAAAATTAGACATCCACCCCTATCCTGCGCCAACTGATTCCAACTAGCGCCCGTGAATTTCCTGATTTCATCACTCCGCCTAGTCTTCTGCCGTCCTCGACTGCATTTCCCTTCTCTTGGTACCCATTCTGTAACCCTAATGGTCCAACGGTTATCTAACCTGCACATTACATGACCTCCCAGCTCCATCTTTTTCTCCTAATGTCAATTGAAATATCGGCTATACCCGTTTGCTCTCTGATCCAAACCGCTCTCCTTCTGTCTCTTAATGTTATGCCTAGCATTCTTCGTTGCATTGCTCTTTGCGCAGTCTCAAGCACTTGGTCTCAAGCTTCTTTTTCAATCTCCAAGTCTCTGCCCCATATGTCAGCACCAGTAAAATGCACTGATTGTATATTTTCCTTTTCAATGATAACGGTAAGCTTCCAGTCAGGAGCTGACAATGTCTGCCCTATGCGATACAACCCAATTTTATTCTTCTATGAGTTTCCTTCTCATGATCAGCGTTCCCTGTGATTAGTTGACCTAGATAAACACACTCCTTCACAAACTCTAGAGATTGACTGCCAATCTGTTCATCATTATCTTTGTCTTCTGGATATTAATTTTCAACCCCACCCTTACACTCACTCTGTTAAGGTCCTGAATCATTTGTTGTAACTCATCTGCAGTGTTGCTGAATAGAACAGTGTCATCGGCAAACCGAAGTTTGCTGCGATCTTCACCGTCGATCCTTGCTCCTAAGCCTTCCCAGTTTAATAGCTTGAATACTTCTTCCAAGCACGCAGTGAATAGCATTGCAGAGATTGCGTCTCCCTGTCTCACCCCTTTCTTTATAGGTACCTTCCTACTTCTTTTGCGTAGAATTAAGGTAGCTGTGGAATCTCTGTAGATATTTTCTAAGGTATTTATGCAAGCCTTCTGCACTCCTTGATTACGTAATGCCTCCATGACTGCTGGTATCTCTACTGAAACAAATGCCTTTCGTAATCTTATGAAAGCCAGATAGAGAGGCCTATTGTATTCTGCAGATTTTTCGAGTGCCTGATTAATGACGTAGATGTGATCCATTGTAGAGTATCCCTTCCTGAAGCCAGCCTGTTCCCTTGGTTGACTAAAGTCCAGCGTTGCCCTTATTCTGTTGGAAATAATTTCATGAATATTCTATGTAATACTGGGAGTAAGCTAATGGACCTATAATTATTCTATTCTTTAACGTCTCCCTTCTTGTGTATTAGTATAAAGTTTGCATTCTTCCAGTTTTCTGGGACCATTGCAGTCGATAGACACATTGTATATAGAGCCGCCGGTTTTCCAACCATTATGTCTCCTTCATCTTTTATTAAATCGACTGTTATTCCATCTTCTTCCGCCACACTTCCTTGTTTCATGTCTTGCAAGGCCCTTCTGACCACATCACTAGTTATAGGAGGAGATTCTGTATCCCGTTCATTACTGTTTCTAATGGAGGTATTTAGACTCCTCTGGGTACTATACAGGTCAGCATAGAATTCTTCCGCTGTGTTTACTAGACCTTCAAGATTGCTGATAATATTACCCTGCTTATCTTTCGCTGCATAAATCTTGGTTTGTCCTGTGCCAAGTTTCCTTATCGCTGATTTTAGGCTGCGTCCATTCTTTACAGCTTCTTCAGTCTTTCTCACGTTATAGTTTCCAATATCACTTATTTTTGCCTTATTGATCAGTTTTGACAGTTCCGTGAATTCTGTCTTATCTCTCGAGTTTGACACTTTCATTCTTTATCATTTCTTTATTAGGTCCTTTATTTGGGAGAACTTGCCTGCTGGTTGCCTTGGTGCCTCGCCTCCCGCTTCAATTGCTGCCTCTGAAGCCAGCCTAGTTAATTACGGTTTCATTCATTCCCTCTATGTCATCTTCATCTCTCTGTTCTAAGGCTTCATAGTATTTGTTTGCAAGTTCCAGCCTGAATTGGTATTGTTTTACCCTTTTGCATCTAGGTTGGCCTATTTCTTCCTGACCAATTTTACTCTCTCTTCAAACTGAGGTGAATCCTAGACCTCACTATCCTATGATCACTCCATTTTACCCTAACACTTCTACATCCTGCATTTTGCTAGGATCGGCAGAAAGTATGAAATCAATTTCATTTCTTGTTTCACCATTAGGGCTTTTCCAGGTCCACTTTCTGTTGCTACGCTTCCTGAAGAAGGTGTTCATTATTCAAAGCTTATTCCTTTCTGCTAATTCTACCATCATCACTCCTCTAGCGTACCTAGAATCAGTGCCGTAGTTGCCAATTGCCTGTTCACCCGCCTGCTTTTTTCCCCACTTTTGCATTGAAGTCGCCCATTATTACTGTATATAGAGTTTGCACTTTTCTCATCGCTGATTCAACATCTTCATAGAACTGATCTACTTCCTCATCGCCGTGGCTGGATGTTGGAGTGTAGGCTTGTACTACCTTGAATCCATACTTCTTATTAAGTTTGGTTACGACTACGGCTGCCCTCTCATTAATGCTGTAGAATTAGTCAATTTTGCCCGCTATGTCCTTATGGATTAGGAATCCCACCTCGTATTGCTTCTTATCTGGGAGACCTCTATAGTGGAGGCCGTGGCCGTTATTCAGCAGTGTATAAGCCTCACCAGTTCTTCTAATCTCACTAAGGCCGATGATATCCCAAACAATGTTTGATAGTTCCTTGAAGAGTTCTGCTAAGCTAGCCTCACTCGAAAGAGTTCGGCTGTTTAAGGTTGACAGGGTCAGTTTCCATTGGCGGTCTCTCCATATCCAGAGATTCTTAGCACCCTCTGCTGCATTACAGGTCTGACCGCCGCCTTGATCGGGTGCTCCGCAGCTGCTGGGGACTGAGGGCCATGGGTTAATTGTAGGAATCATCAGTATTTATTCATCAATATTCAATCAGTCATCACCATCAATCATTATCAATCATCAATACTTATTCCCACTTGCCTGTGGCAAGTGGGAATAAATATTGAGATAAGATTTGGGATGGGCAAATTCGAAGATCTGTATCGCAAATTTTTTAATGATGTGAGAGCATAATTAGTTGCCAAAGATGGAGTAATTGAAGGCCAGGTGAAGAGTAGGGGCTTGTGCAGAAGCTATGAGAAAATTAACATAGGAGTGTGTCTTGAGTCTTCTGCCATCCTCAACTGCGCTTCCCTTCTCTTGGCACCCACTCTGTAACCCTAATGGTCCACTGGTAATCTAACCTACCCATTACATGACCTGCTTAGTTCCATTTCTTTCTCTCAATGTCAATCAAAATATTGGCTATCCCTGTTTGCTCTCTGATCCACACCGCTCTCTTCCCGTCTCTCAACGTTATGCCCAACGTTCTTTGTTCCATTGCTTTGATGAAATTAAGAAATTCGCTGGCGCTAGCTGGAATCAGTTGGTAGCAGGACAGGGGTAATTGGAGATCGCAGGGAGAGGCCTTCATCCTGCAGTGGACATAAAATAGGCTGATGATGATGAGTCTAAGTGTTCCTCAAACACTGGAATGAAGACGAAGCTCATGCAGAAACAGTAATAAGGTTGGAGCAAGGGAAATGTCTTAAAACACCATATCCACCACAGTGGCTTAGCGGCTATGGTGTTGCACTGCGAAGCACAAGGTCAAGGGATCAAATCCCAGCCGTGGCGGCCTCATTTCAATGGTAGCGAAATGAGGCCAGACAAGAAGGATGACAGGTGGGCATAGAAACGGGTAGGGCAGTTGAAAGGTGACCAATTAGTTTGTTAGGGTTGTATGAGAAATATTAGCAAACAGAATGTGATACTCAAATATTATTGCGCAACAACAAAGACTACTGCAAATATACACATACACTCGTGTACTGTGCATTGGGGGCATGTTGAACATGCCCTGGTGGTCAAAATGAATCCAGAGTCCCCAACTACGGCATGTCTCATGATCAAATCATGGTTTTAGCACGTAAAACTGCATAATTCAATTCAGATGTACTTTCTTGAAAACGCTACGCTCGTTACTTTCCTGTCGGGAATGCTATGTCATGCTGATAACGCGCATGGCGTTTGTTACTGGAAAGTAGCGGGTTCACCGCGTTAAGGAAAGGAAATGCAGACAAGAACGATGACGATTATTGTTGTGTGGTGAATATACACCCCAAAGGGTGCAACTGTTCTTAGAGTGTACACTCTTAAGCAAAATTACACCCTTTTGCTACACAATGATCATCTGTCATCAACGGTCATCACCGGTCATCTGTCCTGTCGGCATTTCCTTTCTTTAACGCGGCGAGCCCGGTAAAGGGTGTAAACTCCAAAGTGACTGGGAAGTACCAGGCTCGCAGCGCTAAAGAAAGGAAACGCGGGCAAGACGGATGACGATTATCGTAGTGGGACAAGATAAGCCCCAAAGGGTGTAATTTTTTTTAAAGTGCAGAGTGTGTACACTCTTACACTCGAAAAAAATGTTATATCCCTTGGGCTCTATATCTGCCACACAACAATAATCGTCATCTGCCTTGCTTGCGTTTCCTTGAAAACGCCGCGCCCTCTACTTTCCTGTCGGCAATGCTATGTCATGCTGATAACGCGCATGCCATTCGTTACTGGAAATTACTGGGCTCGCAGCGTTAAAGAAAGGAAACGCATCAAAGCAGATGATAATTATCGTTGTGTGGCAGATCTATATACACCCCAAAGGTGCAAACTTTTTTAGAGTGTATTGTTGTGTGGCAGATATACACCCCAACGGGTGCAAACCTTTAGAGAGAGTGTGTGGCAGATATACACTCCAAAGGGTGTAAAGATTTTAGAGTGCACTCTAAAAACAGTTGCATCCTTTGGGGTGTATATTTGCCACACACCAATAATCGTCATGGGTCTTGTCCGTATTTCCTTTCTTTAAGGCGGCGAGCCTGGTACTTTCGAGTAACGAACGGCATAATCGGCACACAACGATAATCGTCATCTGCCTTGATGCGTTTCCTTTTTTTAACGCTGCGAGCCCGGAACTTTCCAGTAACGAACGGCACGCGCGTTATCAGAAGGGGCACTCCAACACTCTTAAAACGGTTGCACCCTTTGGGGTGTATATTTGTCCCACAACGATAATCGTCATCTGCCTTGCTTGCGTTTCCTTTCTTGAAAGCTCGGCGCTCGCTACTTTCCTGTCGAGAAGCTGCGTCACACTGATAACGCGCATGCCGTTCGAGACTGGGAAGTAAGAAATATTTACACCCTTTGGGGCGTATCTTGTCCCACAACGATAATCGTCATCTGTCTGGCCCGCGTTTCCTTTCTTTAACGCTGCGAGCCCGGTACTTCCCAGTCGCGAACGGCATGCGCGTTATCAGTGTGACGCAGCACTCTCGACAGGAAAGTAGCGAGCGCCGAGTTTCAAGCAAGGAAATACAAGCAAGTCAGATGACGATTATCGTTGTGGGACAAATATACACCCCAAAGGGTGCAACCGTTTTAAGAGTGTATGGTGTTGTTTGGCAGATATACAGCCCAAAAGGTGCAACCGTCTTAAGAGTGCATGTGTAAATGTGCAAAGGAGTAATGAAAATGTATTTCACCCCTTGGTACTTTAAAGAATAATTTTTAAAAACGAATAATAAAGGTAATGTATATTCTTTGTTTAGGAAAGAGCCTAACTGTTGATTCTGTTGCCCTTTATTGCCGAATAGACGGAACTTTTCTTCATGATGGCAACATTGAGCGAACAAAACCCATGCGAAAAGCGGCGAGCGGCGTATCTTGACTGAGGACCCGGAGCGATTAATTTTTGGTGCCACTGAGGAAAAACATTGCGCGTCTTTGGAGAAGAGAGCTGCGCTTCTAGGTTTAAACAGGTGAGAACCGGTACAGGGTATGTGTGATGAGTTCATTGAACGTTGAGTTGTTAGTGCAAACCAGCAAGGCAGAAACACGACACGCTAAGCCTAACCGCGACTATGCGCGCGGGACAAGTCTGTTTTAAAATGTGGTCGAAGACGTTACAGTGAAGAGTTCTAGTTTACGACAGTACATTAGTAAATAACCTGGTAGTCATTGCAAGTGTTGTCAGCGTGGTTGCAACCTTTGCAGTGTTATTGGGTTATGAACTCCAGCGATGTCTTGTGTAGGCAGACGTAGTTACAAATGCGCCTGCTAGTTTTCGTGCTACGTGAACAACCACTTGAGCAAAGTGCGAAGTGTGTAAAACTTTATTCCGCGTATACGCTGCTTGATTGAGTTTGACTTTCGTGTACAGCAGTATGGTAAAAAAGCCGAATGCAGTAAATGCACTGCTGTAGAGGATAGTGAAGCGAAACGAAGGAAAGCTTCTTGGGCCCGGTTTTTATTTATATTTTTTTTTTTTACAGTTTCGATTCTCGGAAAGGGATTGAGAAGGCGCTCTCTTAATCTACTAAATGGTGCCGGAGTGACGGTGTTTTTCTCAAGCAGGGATTGGCTCAAGGTGGTTATGGAAGTGCAACGTTTACCTGCACTCGGGAAAAATTGAGAGCTTCCTATCGGCGCCTATTCAAAACCAATCTCATGTTGGAGGCCTATTAATTATAACACTTTAGGTGGTGAATAATGCATCATAGTTTTCTTCGCCACCAGGTGGTCTCGTGGGAAAATAAAGAAAATGTTTGCAGACATATCAAACCAACGTACTCTGTAAACGTTTATTCATAGCAAATATTGCAGGCGGAGCTGTGCTTTCCCTGAATGTAAAGATTAAAGGTTTTGCCTACTAGATACTGCAAGTACACCTTGATTTGCACTGGCAAGCTCAGGCATGGTGTGACCTGTGTGGCTTTTCTTGGTAGCAGATTTATATATTTGTTAAATGCATAAAAAAGGTTATGTTTTGAAGGTGAGTTATGACTTTGTATACTACATAATGCAGCTTGATATTAATTATGCCACAAGCATTTCGACCGATTTATTTTTGTTACATTGACTCAATCACCAGAACAAGTTCCTCCATTTGCATTGCTTGGTACATATCCTATGCTAGAGCATTATGTTGTAGATGAGTAAGCAACTTTAAAACCTTTGAATATTTAGAATGTGGAAGAGAATCGCCTGCTGACAATTCTGTGATCTGATATTGCAGTGTTACCTTTTCTGACTTGACACTCATGCCAGCACATCATAAAGATGGGAAGCCAGACAGCCCTTTGTTTCTAAATTTTACATGCTCATTTGCTAAATGAGTACTTTTAGCCAATAAGTTTGACGTATTTCACTTAATGCATTGGTCATGTGTATCACATTAACCAGAGAACTGATGTCATGAAAATAGCAATGTAATATGCAGGGCCGGGATAACATAACACTAAATCAATCCGTTTTATTCAAAATCTGCCATTAGCCATCCATGTTAGGTCAAAATGGCTCGTGTTCACCGTATGGGTAGGGCAGCCACTATATGGGCGGTACCCGAGCCATTTTGACCTATCGCAGAGGGCTAATGACGGCTTTGGAATAAAAAGAGATTGGAATAGTTATCCTGTCCCAGATGTGAAAATAAGTAAGGCACGTGTACTGGTTGCAACATTAAATTTATAGTTAACATAGTTAACCATTAGAAAGATTTCGCTTGCACAAGGCAGCCACATTTGTTTTGTAGTGATTTTGTCATGTTAAATTTGAAAACTAGACTCAAGAAATAATTTTTCTCTTAAAAAATGTAGGGAGCATTGATATACCGATTGCTTTTGGCCTCGGGTAACTAAACATTGGTTAGAGCATTGCATGCATAATGCGAAGATGTGGGTTCGTTCCCCACCTGCAGCAAGTTGTTTTCTTCCACTTTCAGTGCCATTAATTTATCATTTCTTTAATTAGTAAGTACAGGTAATTTACCCTATGTTTTCCTTGGTGTCTTGTTTGTTGGCTTCTCATGATATAAACATTCTTCTGTGATAGTTCCACAATCTTTTCGCATAGATCTAGAGAGCAAACAAGAATAAATGAAGCAGCGCGATAAAACACGAAGGGTTTAAACAAGACGGGCATCCTTCCTGTTTACATAACTCCATATTTTTTTGTGCTGCCCAGTGTATACTTAAATAATTAACCAACTAGCCCAAACCAAAGTTTCATAGTGAACAAGAGAAGCCTCAGTCCAGAGCTGAGGCTTCCCCTGTTTACTCATTGATTACTCATTTAGTTTACCCATTGAGTATCCATCTTTTTGTGACCTGTAGTGCTTTGCATTAACTTGCAACTTACCATTTGACCTGTAATGCTGAAGTGCTTTGTATTAAACGGACACTAAAGCAAAACATTACATCAGTTTAGACTGATAAAGAATTCTTTGGAAACTCTGCTGACATTAATTTTGAAATGTTAGGTTGATTATTAAAAGGGAAAATGAAGGTCAGTTTCAGTTCTTGGATTTTGCACCGAGACCCTGATGCCGGTGTGTGTGTGTGTGAGGTCATGGATTTCAAAGTATTTTCATGTATTTGGGCCGTCTTGGCTGAGTAACAGTACCGAAACCTATGTTCAATCTTTGGAACATAGTTTAGTCTAATGTTACAGCTAAAGAATTGACTGGGCCTTAGAAAAAGGCATCAAAATCTGTGGCATCATGGCGAGCTGGTGCAGGAACTACAAGGTGGTGTCGTCACCAGTCTTTCATTTTTGGCCTTTTTCTGTCTTGCCAGGCGGCTTCTTGTGGTAAGAGTGGTGTTTTTGGTATTGTGGAAGAGTAGTCTACAAATACAGACGAAAAATTTTTCTCTTTAGTGTCCCTTAAATAACTGTTTCACTCAGCATTTGATCCTCCTCTTATCCTAAATTTTTACCATGTTTTTCTTTTTTTTACTTGTATTTTTTGTTCATTTGTTCGGTTTGTCTTTTGTGCTGTGCATGTTGATCGTTCCATTTCTCTAGTCTTTTCCATGAGCTAGGCACATGTGACTGCTGTCATTGTAATGCTGTATTACCTTACATACTGTCATGA
Organism: Dermacentor variabilis; assembly: GCF_050947875.1. NCBI lineage: Eukaryota > Metazoa > Arthropoda > Arachnida > Ixodida > Ixodidae > Dermacentor > Dermacentor variabilis. Next base: position 211,173,187 of record NC_134568.1, read on the forward strand.
ACAGTACTAACATGCATTTCTTACCTTCTTACCTTTGTGCTGGCAGCACCGGTATTGACCATTTTTATCTCCATCACTTCATGTTTTAGTGCTGCAGTATATTGAAGGAAACAATTTTGCCACTTGTTCTGCCTATGCACTGTTTGAGCAGTTACAATTGTAGAGCAGTATCAAGTACAGGTAGCCTGTTGTTTTGGTATATAGCTGGTGCTGCTGTCAGCAAATGTGGCAAAAAAAAAAGTAGCCTTCGTTCACTGATCTGTGTGCGGTGACATAGTAGCCTCATCCTAATGACAGTATGCTTTTGTACACTGAATCTCTTGAATGCATGATTCTGTGTTTGGTTATATAGTCACAGCTGTCTTCCACACTGGTTGATGATTGCCTCTCACAGATGTCATCAAATGTTCTGTTTTCACCGCCACTGATGTATGCTTTCAATCCATCCTTTCTTGAACCATTTTCATCCATTTGTCTAATTTGTTCTAGGCATATTCGGGCCACTGTAATGTCTTGCTCACAAGGACACTGAGAACATTACACACGGCTTCGATTCTGGTTTGCTCTTTATCTGCATTTTTTTTTGCTTATCGACTTTCTCTCCCTTCAATTCCTTTATTTTATTAGAACATGGATATATTTACACTTTATTTAATACCAATGTCACACGGGTAATAGCTATTGATTCAACAGCCTCAAGGTTCTTGAAACTTTCATAGTTTCAGGGAGGGTGTTGCTATGCAGCAAAGCCTGTGACCATTGTTTCTATTTGTTACGTTATTGGCCTAAGGGTGGCAGCACCATTGCTTCAGTAGTCTGGATTGGATGCTACCATGAATAGAAATCTACACAGTGATGCTTCTCTGTGTGCAATTTGGGCCATTTGATTTGTAATGAAGTACACTGATTGCAAGGAACTGGCAGTAAACTGCCCTTCAGCATCACAGTATTATGTAACAAGTGCAGAATAATTCTACTTGAGAGAAGTGTAGACACGTGTAGGAGCCTTCTATGACATAGTTTATTTAAGATAAAAAACCAGATTAAGCATTGTTGAATATAAGTATTCTGTAGCCTTGTGACTGCAGACAGGTATGGCGATATATTGTAGACATTTGTTGGCTTAGCACATTCTGACATGCCAAATATAAAGGGTACTTTTGGCTCATTGAATAATACTTTCCCCCTGCTGTCTTGTTTGCATTCTAAGCAACATTTGGATTGCTTTTGTTATGCTTGAAATTTGCTTTCATAATTCCAACTGCCTTCACACTTGCTTCCACATTATTTTTTTGTCATTTGCTTCACTTACCATGTGTTTCACACTGCCCCTTGTTCCACCACTGCACTTCTACTTTACATTGCAATCAGCATTCAGCATGTGGGTAAACCTCGCGGTGCATAAAGGTTGCATGAATGGAGGCATTACATGAGTGCATTTCTTTTGGCTAAGTATCGGAGTCTAGAGGGCGCAGTTTCATTGTGACAGATGTGTGTTGATTTTTAAATTTATAATTACATCAGTGGTAATGTTCTCTGTTCCAGGCACACGTAAATGCTTCTCATGTATTGGCTTGTGAAGTGGCATCTGTGAAAGCAAAAATTCTGCTACTGAGCATGAGGTCGTCGGTTTGATTCCTGGCCGCAGTGGCCACATTTTGATGGTGGTGAAATGCAAGAACGCTGTTAGATTTGCCTGCAAGTTTAAGAGCGCCAGGTGGTCAAAATTAATTCAGAGCCCTCCAATGCGCTGTCCCTGATCATCCAGTTTGCACTTTTGGGATGTTAAACCTACAATTTGTGGCGACAGTAATTTTGGTGCATCTCCCTGCAAGGTTTCTCTTCTGAAGAAACAAGTGCTAGAGCTTACCACTAAATATTTGCATGCATATTAAAAACATGCTCTCAGTGCTCATATGCGGGTTGTATACTAAAACTGACGATATGACACTACTAAAACACACAGTATAATCGTCAGTGTCCATACTAAATGCTTTGAAAAATAGTGTGCAGTGCCAATGTACTAGTAATCCATTGGCTACCAAATATGCATGCCATGTGGCCGTCCGTTCCGATTAATTTTATCCCGCATGTGCATTGTGCAAACTGCCTCTGTCGCGCTCAATATACATTGGTCAACAGTATTAAATGCTGAAAAAGATCCAAACAAATAAGTTTTATTTCAATATGAAGCTGCACTTTTCAGTTCAGAACCCTATAACCAGTCGCGATACAAAGCTTGAGAAACACAAGCATGCATAGAGCAGCGCCGCTCATTTCATACATTCACCTGCTGTTGCTTTTTTCTTTCTCCCTTTTTGCAGTGCGCACTTTGCACTGCCATGATGGATCTTGTTTGATAGGATTCTGCAGAATCTCACATGGGAACAGCACCCACTGTGCTGGTTGGAAGTCCATAGTATACCAGAATGCGTGTTACATACAAGCAAGCGTTCTAAATATATAAACTAAAAGAAAGAGACCATTCTGAAATGGACACCAGCTGCCATCAATTAATAACAATTCTAAACTTGCCCAGTGTATACTGGCTGTAACGCCATCAACAAACAGGTTTTTAAACCAAGAATACCTACCACTAACATGGCGTATCACTGGCTTTTGCATATGGCCCTCATAGTGCCCGGCGATTTGCCGGCTTCGACAGCCAATGGGTTAAGGAACTAAACAATGCAGAACTGTGGAAGTTTGTTGCACAGGACTAACTTCTGCAGCGTCAGAATGTGCAAAATACTTGAATGGAACCTTGTGCCAGCAGTGTATGCCATGATGTGGTCCACTTGCTATAGGAAGGTGAAGTGTCATTGTGGTTATAGAATTGTGTTGTGCATTAACATATGTTCAAGGTTTATGGCCAAGAAAGGCTTTGCTGAAAACACGTAAAAGTAATTTTGGCAGTTTGAATAGGCTTTATTGTCCTTTTCAGGCTGACAAGACCTGGTGGCAGCAGCAATGTCATTCTGCTGCGCATTGAGCAATGAGACGCCAGAGCAACCGGTGGTGTCTCCAGCATCTGGAAATGTGTTCGAACGCCGTCTCATTGCGAAGTATGTCCGGGAACATGGCACAGACCCTATCAATGGCCAGCCACTGACAGAAGATATGCTTATTGATCTGAAGGTTGCTCCAATAGCCAAGCCACGGCCACCCTCTGCTACGAGTGTGCCTGCCTTGCTAAAGGCTTTGCAGGATGAGTGGGATGCTGTGATGTTGCACAGTTTTTCCTTGCGGCAGCAATTGCAGACAGCACGCCAGGAGCTTTCACACACACTGTACCAGCATGATGCTGCCTGCCGTGTCATCGCCCGTCTCACTAAGGAAGTGACAGCTGCTCGAGAGGCCTTGGCCACACTCAAACCCCAAGCTGCAGGTGGTGGTGCTGCTGCAGGAGCTGCTGTGGAAGCTGTGGCTATGGAGACGACTGAGGAGGCTGGTGGCATGACTGCCGAGGTGGTGCGCCGTCTGCAAGAGAAGGCTGCTTTGCTCACAGCACAGCGAAAGAAACGTGGCAAGGCCATTCCCGAAGACTTAGCCAAGCCTGAAGAGCTTCGGGCCTACCAAACGTTGGGTTCACACCCAGGCCTGCATAGTGCTGGCCTGCCGGGCATCCTAGCCTTAGACGTGAGCCCAACTGACCGTATCCTCACAGGTGGCAGTGACCGAAATGCAGCTGTCTTCAATAAGGACACTGAACAAGTGGTAGCTGTCCTGAAAGGTCACACAAAGAAGGTAAGCTAGTTTGCACATAGTGTTACTTATTGTTTCTTATCCTTGCAAGCTGCTGCTTTGCCTGGAAGATATTTAGGTGCATTAATTTCATAAGACAATGTGTGCTGCTCCTGATGACTTCTGCATTTCTTGGAAGAAAAGGTTGTTTGATAGTGTGCACCACTGACAGAGATTTAGTATTTGTCCACCAGTAGTGACTGCAGGATCAAAGTGCTGTGAAAAACAACCTAGAACATTCTACAGCTAAACTTTGAGAGGCACAAAATGCAGGAGCAGGGCAAAACTTTTCTAGTGTCTAAGTTGTGTAGTTCTATATTGTTTCATTACGTGCATAGGTAGAGTCTGCACTTTGAAAGGTCTGCTTAGATTTCCTGCTACGAAATTAATCTTTTATAGTCCTGGTGTTCTGTGATGTTCTGTTAATTCTGGCAGTTGTTGAGGTGAGCTGTAAATTCTCACAGATGCACCAACAATATAGAGGTAGCATTCTCGAGCTCGAAGTTATACTGTATTTACTTGCATAATGATCGCACTAGCATAATATTTGCACCCCTGAATTTTGTCGTCAAATTTAATTTTTTTTAATTTCTTGTGTAATGATCGCACCCCAAACTTGCTGTAGCGATATGTCTTGTACCAAGCCTAGCTAATAATGATTGCGCTTACCATCTGTAGAATGCTACGTGAACGACTCTTCCAGACAAACCAAACGGTCTGCACACACCAAACATTCTTCAGCAGATGCCCCATTTCATTCCTTTCATCACTTTCCGCACTTCCATGACAAAAAAAAAGCTACAACAAAACTTACCTTTATTATGTGTAGACTTTATGAGGGTTGTGGTCAACAACAAAAAAGGTGCCTTTCAATTCTTCTCGTGTACACTCGTGGGCTCGCAACAAATCATGAGCGGCAATGATAGTGGCCACGTTTACACTGATACGTTAGAAGTGTACCCTATTTATACGCCAATGCTTGTAACGCAGCTAAGATATTTGCACCCACCCTTAGCGGAGACGTGCCGTATTAGGATAGCAGTGAAGACAAATGCTGCAGTCTCTGCAGCATGCCCGCCATGTGTTTCTATGTCACTGGCAGCTAAGCATGCCCATCTCTGTTTCTGTCCCCTCAAAGTGGTCATGGCTACGTTATAATTATTGTCGCAAACTTGCCGATATTAACAATATTATTCATTACTGATACGGAAGAAACTATTTCAATGCACGTAATGTACTAACGAGAAGAAAAGAAATTGCGTTCGGCTTGCTCTGCCGGCCGCCATTTAGTTTTGGTGTCCCGCACTACATACAGCGGCAGCTGCCTATTTGTTGACCTGTTGTCATCCCGCAGCAAACGTGGGATGAAAAAAAAAGTTTTTTTCTTTCCGCAGGAAATTTCACCCATGTAATTTAACCCTGAATTTACATCAATTTTTTTTTTTTACAAAAAAGCGCAATCATTATGCGAGTAAATATGGTAATCACATTCACGAGACTTTGCGTGACTTGGCTAGAAAAGAAAGGATACCTTCAAGAAAAGATTGTCACTGAGCGTGTTCCTTCCCTTCCACATAATACTCGTCATTGGTAGCCACGGATAGATGTGCGAGGTACTCACCGTTACACATAACCTGAACATGCTTTAATTGCCTTTTTTGCTTCTGTGGTGGAGCGTGCTATAGATTCCTGGTTTGGCTGTCTTGAATGTGCTAGCTGGATGCATCTTCCTTTGAAAGCATTCAATGCTTGTTCTGTAAAGCCTGTGTCTGTTAAAGGGCCCCTGACCAAGGTTGAGCATCGCAAACAAAACAAGCGCACCGCGTATCACATGGTGGCCGTCGTGTTAGCAAAGCATGGAACTGCTGTGTGGCACTAAAGCGGTCAAAATTTCAAACAGAAGGCTGCGCACCCTTCATCTACGAAGCCGCACTTCGAGCAAGATAGTCAAGCTCACATGCACAAACGCCTCTACGCAAGATGCACTGCTTGCCGCATCACCGACCCTGCCATATGACTTTGGTTGGTCATCCAATGTGGAGCATTCAACGTTGGCACTGGAAACGCACCTTGCAGCAAAGCAAAGGAAAATTTAAAAAAAAGAAGCAGTGCCCGTCATTGCAACATGTCGCTATCCCTTGGCTCCGGTATGGGAGAAGGCGGGGAAGCAATGCTGCTTGTGGGACTCTAGTTGAGGCAAAGGTGGAGAGTCTCCGTTGACACTTACGCTCGCCTCCTTGCGGAATGGTACCAGGACAGCTCAATTTCTTTTGTCTCCAATAGTGAATCAATTTGAAAATTTTTTTTTCATAAGAAGCTTCCTAGATGTTGCCACATCGCTTTTTATGTAACCAAAATTTGCAGTGGGGCCTGGTGAGAGGGGCCCTTTTAAGTTATGCCGTTGTAGATGTACCTTCATTATTCTGGTCTAGTCTTATGGTGCCTGTACATATTTTTTGTAGAAAGGTCACTTCTTACCCTCGGAATAGTTAGAGGCTTCTAATCTACTACCAAAGCGAAGCAGTTTAGTGAAAACTGCTTACACTGCTTCAGCTCGCCTAACATTAACCTCTCCTACACTTCTCTCTCCTTGATACCATACCGTGCTAAGTCATACAAACCACTGTCTGCTAGTCCCCACACTTACTGGGCGTTTGAACTGCCTAGCTTCTAGCGATTCCACTAGCAGTTGTCTAGGCCACCACTTGGTAGTGGCTGACATATTAAACAGCAGCTCGAATGTATAGTACAATGCATTCTCTTTTCCAACATAAAAGAAACAGCTTATTAGAAACGGCATGCTTCAGACATCCATGTGATCACCATTAATGCCAAGTCTTTTTATATGGGAAAGCTCAAACTGGTGCACCTATCTACACAGCTTTAGCCAGTCATAAGAGCGAGTCCTGTGCAGAGTGCATAAGCTTTTGTGCCAGTGTTCCCTAGATTACTGGTAAGCATGGTTCCATTCTCATGGGTTGATGCTCTTTAGTCATTTCTGGCACATGTGCCATTAAACACCACAAATCAATCTATTCTCATGGGTGAAAAACAATTGTGTGACGCTTGCAAGTCACTGATATATATTGAATTTGTGCAAGGGCAGCAGAAAAGTCATCAACTGTGCTGACAATTAAAGAAAAGTAGGAAAATGGGATTTGCTGTGTGCTTTTTTGTTTGACACTCCATGTACAGTTATTGCCATAGTACGGGGTGTGCCAGCTACCACATGGCCCTTCCCACTGTGCAGGGTAGCATACCGAAACTATGGTTAACCTTCCTGCCTCTTTCTATACATCCTTTCTCCCGCTCTTTAAAGGGACACTAAATAGAAAAATGATTTCTTCTGTATCGGTAAATTGCCTCTCTACTACGCCAAAAACACCACTCTTGCCACGATAAGATACTTGGTAAGCCAGAAAAAGCGCAAGAACGAAAGATGGGTGGCGACGCCCCCTTGAATTTCCCGCACCTGGTTGCTGTGATGTCATGGATTTTGATGGCATCTCCTAGGGCCTACTTAATTATATAGCGGTACAGATTGACTACATTGTGTTCTAAAGGAACCAAACATTCAACATGGCAAATTTCGGGAACCTTTACTCAGCCAAGGCGGCCCAAACGCGAAAACATACTTTGGAATCCCTGACGTCACACTGACATACCGGCGTTGGCGTTTAGGCACAAATTTCAAATACTGATACTTCGACCTTCATTTTCTTGTCTAATAATCAAACTATTATTTTGAAATGGCTGCCTGCAGTGTTCTCAAACGATGCTTTATTAGTCTAAACTGATTTGTTGTTTCACTTTAGTGTCCCTTTAAAAAAAAAAGAAAAGAAAAAAAAAGAAAACTGAGCGTAGTATGTGGGCAGAAACTATTGCATGTTGTTAGCATCCATTTGAAGATAGGACCAATATGCATTCTCCATGACCAAATATTTATAATTAACCTTTATAACTTGTGTTCACTGTATCATTATTAGACCTTTAGAGTATATTTGGAACTTCAGTTTCAGTTCATGGTGTATTACAGTTTGTGTAGTTTTTTTCTCCGCTGCTTTTGAAATAACAGCCATGAAATTTCAAAATGCTGATGCACCTCTGTTTTTGTGCCACAGTAGTCCTGCTCTAAAACATGCCATGAATGAATCTGAATGCCATGAATGTCATCTGAAGAAGCCTACTTTGAAAACTGAGCACATACAGTACTATCTCCGTTGTGCAGTTGACACTGAGACTACCAGATGCCTCATATTGACCGAAAACAGAAGTGCTCGTTACACATTCTGTACCGCAGGAGTCTTAAACACAGATGGCACAAAGTGCTGGACACACGTGCACACACAAAAAGTTTGCAGCTGTTATTTTGGGAAGGGAATAGGCATCACTAATTTATTTTGGTTGCATGCTAGTGCCACTTTTGCGCCTCTCGTTTGCCATTACATTTGCTGTGCTATCTGTGCTCCAGGACTTGTCAGGTGACAAGCTTGCCATGTGATGGCTGAAGCATGGCTAAATGCTTTTGGGGTTAAAGAGGCTCTGTAATAATTTTTCTGCATACCTTAGAAACACATTATAATAAGTGCAATACGTTTCAATAAGTATACTGCCAAATAAATTTTTGCAAAGATCAATAACAGTGGACAAAAAGAGCACAAGAGTAGTTTATGTTCCCCATTCCCCCTTAACAGTGTGTTTTGACTTAGCTGGTGTGGCACCTGTAGTAATGCTCTGCCTATTTCTCCTTTCTTTTCCCTTACATGATTACATCACATATGGTAACCCTTCATGAGTGGTGTTTTACAAAGACACCTGAGAGTTGTAGTGGAGTGGTGGGAGGACAAGTGGGATGCATTAACTGTCACTTTCTTATTTGCTAGAAGATTAGAGGGATGTGCTTAAGTAATTCATGGTCATGAACAATTGTCCAGTGGCTGGCATCTATGGGCTGTCTCTCTGCCTATGACATTGACAGTGGCAAAAGAGAACAGGCTTTTAATACTACAGGAGGGAGGGCAATCTATTATAAGAGATTGTGGGTTCCCTGTTGCAAGCAGTGGAATAGTATTCAGCTCACACTTTCATGGTAGCAGATCTCATGTTTTTTTTTCCATGTACAAAATGAGTTTTCATGGCCCTCTGAGAAAATTTGATGCCTTATAATAAGGCCCCTCTTGTCAAGGTTATTGGCCAGTGCAAATGAATTTTCCAAGTTATTGAGAGTTAGTAATAAGCCTATGATCTACTTACTTACTAGTCCATCTTTAATGTCAATGTTTCACCTTGTCAAAAAATGAGTAAGCTGTGGTACAAAACTAATCTGCATTCAAATATTTATTCATATTTGAAAATGTTTGCCTAAATTATTTTTATCATTTGCATGTGCCAGAGAGGCATGCATGCTTTGTACAAGAGTGCAGTGATAACTGCTGGGCTATGATTCCAAGTATAACTTGTAACATAATTTGAGGTTTTGGATACACATATGTGCATTAGGCCCAAAACAATGTTATATGTTTAGTGGAATGCACTATTGAGAGGCATTATGTATCATGCATGCAAGCTCTTCTTTCTTCATTTATTTTGTGCAGGTGACATCAGTGGTATTCCACCCAGATGAAGACACAGCAGTGACAGCATCACCAGACACCACAGTTCGTGTCTGGCACATCCCATCTGCACAGACAACTCAGATTATTCGTGCTCACGAGGGACCAGTAACTGGACTTAGCTTGCATGCAACCGGTGACTACCTGCTGTCAACGTCAACTGACCAGCATTGGGCTTTCTCTGACCTTCACACTGGCCGTGTGCTGGCTCGTGTGCTTGACAATTGTGGCCTGACAGCAGCCGAGTTCCATCCTGATGGTTTAATTTTAGGCACAGGCACATCAGATGCCTTAGTCAAGATTTGGGATTTGAAAGAGCGCACTAATGTCGCAAACTTCCCAGGTCACTCAGGCTCCATCACAGCACTGGCATTTTCAGAAAACGGATATTACCTGGCCACAGCAGCAGGGGATGCTGCTGTAAAGCTGTGGGATTTGCGTAAGCTGAAGAACTTTAGAACTATTGTCCTGGAAGACGGCTATGAAGTGCGGGATTTGTACTTCGACCAGAGTGGTACCTACCTGGCAGTGGCAGGAACAGATGTCCGTCTCTACCTTTGCAAGCAGTGGGACACACTGAAGGTATTTTCAGACCACACAGCTTTGGCAACAGGTGTGCGATTCACTCACCGTGCCCGCAACGTGGCCTCGGTCTCCATGGATCGTACCCTCAAGATTTACGGGTTATCATAAGAAGCACAGGGCTGACACCCTGCCAGTCATTTTTTCCCAGACAAGAAGCATTTGCCATTCAAGTCCAGAAGACTTCATCCCTTTACATTTTATTCTAATAAAGTTACTTCTAAAAGCATCAGGCCTTTGTAACTGTTAGTGATAGTTAGCCCATCTCATTTGCAGTTGCAGTTTTGAAAAAGGATGCACCCAGTAAAGTCTTTTATCTGCGTTGTTGGTTGCCCTTGCAACAGAATTTCGAGCTATGCTGGCATGGCTTTTGTGTAATAATTTGTTACTTTTAAAAAGCGGCGGAAAAATTCTATACTGACCTGTAGAGTACCCAGAGGACTCGGGAGTACTCTATTCGAAACAGTGAACAGTTTACAGAAACTCCTATAACTAGAGATGAGGTCAGAACAGCCTTGCAAGGCATGAAACGGGGGAAAGCGGCAGGAGAGGATGGAATAAGTCGATTTAATCAAAGATGGAGGAGACATAATACTAGGAAAACTGGCGACTCTCTATACGAAGTGTCTATTGACTGCAATGATCCCAGAAAACTGGAAGAATGCAAACACTATACTAATCCACAAAAAGGAAGACTGTAAAGAACTGAAAAATTATAGGCCCATTAGCTTACTCCCAGTATTATAAAATATTTACTTTAATAATCTCCAATAAAATTAAGAGCAACACTGGACTTTAGTCAACCAAGGGAACAGGCAAGCTTCAGGAAAGGATACTCTACAATGGATCACATCCATGTCATTAATCAGGCAGTCAAAAAATCTGCAGAGTACAATAGGCCTCTCTATCTGGCTTTCATAAAATTACGAAAGGCATTTGATTCAGTAAAGATAGCAGCAGTCATGGAGGCATTACGTGATCAAGGAGTACAGACTGCTTACATAAATACCTTGGAAAATATCTACAGAGATTCCACAGCCACCTTAATTCTACACAAGAAAAGTAGGAAGATACCTATAAAGAAAGGAGTCAGACAAGGAGACACAATCTCTGCAATGCTGTTCACTGCGTGCTTGGAAGAAGTATTCAATCTATTAAACTGGGAAGGTTTGGGAGTAAGGATCGACGGCGAATACCTCGGCAACCTTCGGTTTGCCGATGACATTGTTCTATTCAGCAAAACTGCGGACGAGTTACAACAAATGATTGAGAACCTTAACAGATAGCGTGTAAGAGTGGGGCTGAAGATTAATATGCAAAAGACAAATATAATGATAAATAACCGGGCAAGGAAACAGGAGTTCAAGATTGCAAGTCAGGCTCTAGAGTCTGTGAAGGAGTACGTTTACCTAGGTCAACTAATCACAGGGAACCCTGACCATGAGAAAGAAATTCACAGAAGAATAAAAATGGGTTGGATCACCTACGGCAAACATCGTGAGCTCCTGGCTGAAAGCTTACTGTTATCATTGAAAAGGACAATATACAATCAGTGCATTTTACTGGTGCTGACATATGGGACAGAGACTTGGAGACTGACAAAGAAGCTTGAGACCAAGTGCTTGAGACTGAGCAAAGAGCGATAAAACGAAGAATGCTAGGCATAACATTTACGAGACAGAAAGAGCAGTTTGGATTAGAGAGCAAACGAGTATGGACAATATTCTAATAGATATCAAGAGAAAAAAATGGCACTAAGCAGGTCATGTAATGCGCAGATTTGATAACCGTTGGACCATTAGGGTGACAGAAAGGTGACAGAGAAGGGAAGCGCAGTAGAGGACGGCAGAATGCGCTGGTGCTAGTTGAAATTGGTTGGCTCAGAACAGGGGTAAGTGGAGATAGTAGGGAGAGGCCTTCGTCTGCAGTGGACATAAATAGGCTGATGATAATGATGGACACCCTGGATAATGGTCTTAGTAGCAGCAAGGTAGTCATTCACAAGGCTTAGTCGGACTGCCACCTGTAGTGAAGTCTATTGTAATCTCACATGGGTTTCAAATCAGTAGAAGCAAACATGTGAAACTGTGCATGTAACTGTTACTACTGGAGATTGTTTCCCTCTAAGTGTACATGCTGTGCTTCCAAACCATATGGAACTCAGGAGTGTGTTAATGCCCACAAGTTTTCTACTGAACACTCATAATGGGCATTGACTTGCATTCAAAGGGAAGATTGTTTCCTGTCTTACATACTGGAACAAGAGCAGCACAGCTCGAAAACAATGTGCTGAGAATGTTCAACAGTAGTCAAATGCATAATCAAAAGTTGCAGATAAAAGCACAACTCGTTATCAACCTTTGATAGTGCATTATTGTTGCTGGGCTGGTTGGTTCTTACAGTGCACAAAATACAAGTAAGGAAACAACTGAACAGGAAGAACATCAAAGAGAAACACAAAGCAGTGCCTGCTATAGAAGGAATATAACATACTAATACAACTTGCTGTGCTAGTTCGTTCATGCTTCTTTCGATGGAAAAGGTTGGACAGAAAAGAATATCTTTTCTATTCTTTCCTATCTGGTCATTTCCTTACCTGTTTTTGCATCTTTTCCACTGCAAGAACTTTGATAGTGCATTTGAGTGGCTGTTGAAAGTTCTCATTGCAATGCACGCAACGTTAGCAGTCCAATGATGCCTTCGTGAAACTTGATAGGGCTGTCATGACTGGCAGTCTTGTGCTCGGATTATGCCTGGCCCATGTTGACCAAGACACATCTGGCCATAAAACTCTTCTGACCTGAAAACCTCTGACCTGGTCCAGCTTTGTATACTCGTGTGGCATCCCTATGTAACCTATCAATCTCAACTTCACCCCTTTTCTCTACTTGTTTTCCTTTTGCTGCAGAGCAGTGTTGTTTTAATGTTTATAACTCTCATTGATTCCTGGAAGCATAGGCACCAACTGCAGGAGGGCTCCGGAGTCCGAGCCCCCCTCTGGAGTTTTCCCGGAGGGGGCAAAGCACCCCCCCCCCCACTCGGAATGTCATTACCAGAGTTTTGTCACCCATATTATTTGAGGTTACTTTTGACTTCTCTCGACCTTTTAACTTAAAGTTTTATTGTGGCTAATAGCTTACTGCATCATTGCTTGCATTGCATCAGACATGCACGGCTTTTGATTCATGCTTTCGCTGTCTTTCTGCAAATCCTGACAATAGGAAGACAAGTGCATTAGAAACACTAGCAGCGGCTGCCTCATCCGTATTTTCTCACTTAAACATTGTTTTAAATTTCTACTGTAAACAATATGCACATATACAATATATTTAAATATACACACAGGACAAAGTTTATTACAGTCGAACCCACCTACAACAATATTCAAGTGCCACGAACATTCCATTGTTATAACCGATAATTATTGTAACCGGGTTGCATGAAAAAATCAAAATATGGGGATGGCAGAGCTGACATGAGAAAACTATATATGCAGGGAGGCCAGTGCCCCTCCTCACCATCTTCCTCCGCCCGGCTGCTGATTGTGTTCACTCGTTTAACTGCTTCCTGGGTGCTCTGATCGCATGCAACAAGCCGCGGCTGTCGATGTTAAAGAATGGCACTGATAAACAACTGCAAAGAGGTGTCACGGGTGGCAAGCGATATGCGAGCACCGCCGAGGCATCACTTTGGTGGCTCCAAAAGGGGCCTTTTAAAAATTGCGAGAAGGCTGCCATGGCAGCCTGTTAGCTTGAGAAATCCAGAAGAAACTCTAAGGAGAGATTGCCACAAGTATCTCACCATGTACTCACTGGCTTGTACGAGAAAAGCCTATGTCCGTCAGCCGTGCATGCTTTAGGCGAAGCATGCCGACATCCTTCTTCAACGCATCCAAGTGCTCCACTTAGTGCAGCGGAAGATTCCTCGCGAAAACGAAGGCCTGGAGGGGACTGAATCATGCCGGGCCTCCTGTGAGGACAACGTTCAGGCAGCCTGCCCTACCGCTTCATCGCTGCCGTCGTCGCTGTCGCTATCCGATGCAAGCACGTTCGTGACGATCGTCTCATCGGTTAGAAGCACTTAGTTTCGAAATCTATAGCCGTGCACTTTCTTTTCACCGGCAATGGCGTGCATTGCTAATGACCAGCAGGCAGATCAGCCATCTTCCGTTTCAACACTGAGTCAAGCAAAGTTGAGAAATCGCGTGGCCAGGAACAACTTCGACACATCCAACAAAAACTAACGCAAACGATTAAGCTGTTCGCAGAACTGCACTGAATAAGGAGCCAGCGAGCAACATGCGAGTAATCTGCTTGCAGTGCAGTTGGCACGGTCCATTTGCGTTTCGGAGGGTGGGACGGCTTAGATCTATGGATGCAGCCCATTGATGTTCGGAGGGGTGGAAGGGCGACGGGAGAGAGCTGCGCGAGGATGGCTGGAAAATGAGCTTGCGACGGCTGTTGGAGTGGCGGGCCATTGTGCAGCGGCTTGAATTTCTCGTTTACTTTTTTTTTCTTTTCGAGGATTTCGGTTTTCACTACCTTTCGGGTCGGGACACCCAGCAGCCAGACTTCATCATTAAAACCGATAATGCGGCTTTGGGGCATTGTAGTAAGGGGGTTATTTCACCATGGAAAACATACAAAACTTGACAGTGCAGTAGCTTCTCATTGTTATAACCAATATATTGTTAAAACCGGTATCATTATAAGTGGGTTTGACTATATATTTGAAAGAGAAGGAAGTAGCCAACTAAATTTATTTGTAAACGTATGAATAGCCTATGCCTAGAAAATTAATATGTTGCTGTATTTTTGCCTCGCTTCAAATTGCTTTGCGTCCTCTTTTGACCCTGAAAAAAAAATCCGCAGACTTCAGTGACTCCTTTGGCAGAGCCTTTTATCAATGGCGTGTGAAATGCACGTGAATGATATGTCTCAGTATTGCTTCTCCTTCCAGTAAGCAATGCTAACGACTAATGAAAAAAAGAAAACTCCTTTAATAATTTACATTTATTAGGGATGGAACAATCGTCACTTGCATGCAGAAGACATAAATATATATAGGGTGTCCCAATTAACTATCATGCATGCAGATTTCAAAAAACAGCAATTGCGTTACTTGAAGAAAACCTATTGCATATTGTTTCCTGTACAGTGAAGTAGCTGCCAGTAATTTTTTCGTTACTGAGATTTAATTAGGTAATTGTAATTATCGAAGTGACGACATACTATCATAATTATTAAAGTGTCGATAATGCATTTGTAGAGACAGCCAAGAGACATCTCATTGCGGTATTTCCAGCGGCATACTAACTTTGTCTGACTGATAAATAAACCCTACATAATATTAAAGATACCACGTGACTGCGCTCCCATCCACATCATAAAGCAGCACCCTCAAACAAGCTCCCTCCGAGTTAGGACAAAATAAAGGAAGTAAAGAAAAGCATCATGATCATGATGATAGCTGTTGTCTTGGCGTAGATAAAGTGCATGGGAGTATTTTTTTTTTTTTTTTTGCCACAAAAGCAAATTGACAACCTCAGTGCAAAGGTTTAACATTGCATTTTGTTTCGTCCCCATCGGCATGTCTTTCACTGAGCAGAAGGAAAACATAATCCTTGCTTTGGGAGCTGCAAATGACTACAAGAGGAAGACTGCAAATATATATCAGCCATGGAAGTATGGCGGTGGACCAAATGCATTGACTGTCATCAGAAATTATGAAAACCTGAGCCAAACCGGCAGCTTCCAGAAACAGCGGCGGAGAACTCCATCTTTGAGTCCTAGCCTACGCACGGATGTTCTAGCACTTATGGCCTCAAACCCTCATGCTAGCGTGTGGGACATGGCTGCCCAGGTACCAATTTCCAAGTCATCAAGTTAGAGGATTCTAAATGACTCAGCCTTCCACCTGTACCACCTTAGCCTACACCAATGCTTTAAAGATAGGGACCTGCAGAGCTGTCTAGATTTCTCGAATTGGGTCCTCACAAAAGCCGTTGAGTCACCGGACTTTTTGAGCAACATCATGTGCACAGGTGAAGCCAATCTGCAGAAACGCCCTGGTAAATTTGCATAATGCACACTATTGGAGTGACTCCAATCCACACTGATTAAAGTGCACCCTGCACCAGTGCCAGTGGTCATCCATTGTGTGGTGCGGAATTTACGTCGGTGCTTTGATTGGTCCCACCTTCTTCGATCACACACTGACTAGGCAGCGCTATGTGGACGAAATCCTTGAAGGTGTGGTTGACGAGTTTCTCAGTGAAGTCCCACTGTCGCTTGCATGTCTGTGGTATCAGCAAGGTGGGGCACCAGCACACAGCAGCAGCGTAGCACAAAACTGGCTGGATGCGACTTTTCATGTGCAATAGATTGGAAGGCACGAGTCTGTAAATTGACCAGCTAAATCACCTGACCTTTCTCTACACTCTTTCTTTGGGGTTATGTGACAGATCATGTTTACTTGATCGAGACGACGATGTCAGATGAGCGCAAGGCAAAGATAATAGATGTCTGTAGTAGAATTCCAGCATGGGTCATCAAGAAAGCCATCGATGATGTGATAAAGCAGAGTCAGTACTGCATAGCTGCAGAAGGAGGCCTATGTGAACACCTCCTCTAGGCGGCAGCTGCTGTTCAACGGTGCTTATGAATGCACAGATAATAAGGGTTCACTGAAATCCGATGTTCTTCTCTCTCTTTCTTTTTTGTGCCGATGTACCTAGTGCCAATTCGGCTCATTTAGAAGTAGCACATTTACTTTCTTGAACGTTGCCTTCTTGGTTTTGCCTTTTTGGTTTTGCCTTTTCTCTACACGTGGGTCGCCCTCGGTCTGTTTATTTCGGTTTTATTTTTTTGCCGCGAACCTGTTTTTGCAGCACGTGTACACTCATGAAAAATAAAACCATCACTTTAATTTGGCTTTGGTCTGAAGCAAGTTTCTGATGCGAAATATAGCTGCTTGCACACTCTTTCAATGAGGTGTGAGCAGAGCCGGGATTTTTATAAACATTTTACGCCTGTTCCTTTGCTTTTCACATTTGGTGCGGTGGTAGGAGCGGTGCTGCGGTCGTGTTGTCAAGGGGCTTTTGTTACCAATGTATCGATCGGCCTTGAGAGACTGATAATAAGTGTGACATAGAAATGAGAGGAAGGAATAGCTGCGAAACCTTCTGTTGGTGCTCCTTCCTTACCATTATCAAGGTGATCTGCTGTCTCCTCGGGCTTGCGACAGGCGAAGCAGTTTCTTTCAATCAGCTCATTTGAAGGCGCTGCTTCATGATGCGGGTGGGAGCACAGTCACGTACCTTCAATTTTTCATGGGGTTCCTTTGCTGGTCAGAAAATATTGTACGCAATTAGTACGTCGCTGAAAACACCGCAGTTAGATGTCATTTGGACGTTCTTACAAATGCCTCATTGACACTTTGATAGCTACAACAGCATTTCTTAAGTTAGATAATTAATTACGATTATCTAATTACATATTTCAGTAATGAAAAATTATTCGCAGCTACTCCACTGCACTCCAAGCGCTGTGCACTAGGTTTTCTTCGAGTAGCGCAAGTGTTCTTTTTAATTGTGGCGCATAATAATTGGGACACCTTGTATAATTCATTCAGTAACTGAAATGAGGCCTAGCCGGATTCACTCAAAATCAATCAACAGCAGTCATGCACAGCAGCGCTTATGCTCGGACTCAAAGGTAAAAAAAGGGAGAGATGCTGCAGTTTCATGGAAATGCGAAGCAGTATTAGTGATAGCTAAGTATAAAACAATTTCACAAAGGAAGAATACACCACCAAGAGATGCTAGATTTTTGGTGGTGCGAGAGGACTCGGGCTGTGAAATTTAAAAATTTAACTGTCCCCTACTATGTGGTCTTGTATATACTCATACAAGGCCTTCATTTCAGTGAACAATTCTTCGAGGTCACACAATGTTTCTTCAAGTGCAACTGCTATTAAAAGTTATATATTATGCAAATTAACTTTTTAATTAATTACATTACGTCACATATTTCAATCTACAAATCATAGCCGCTGAGTTCGCATGGCGTATCCACTCGGACTGTATTCTCTGGACAGCACCAGTTTGAGATATTAATTTTCATAGTGGCCGTCGAAATGCCTTGGTGTTCCAGTTAATTTTGTGCTTCAGGGCATAAAACAGCGGTTTCTTAAAAAAAAGGTAACTGGAACCCCATTGGATTTTTGATCCACTTTCATTGCCATTAACTTATCATTTCTTTAATTCAGTTAGTAAGTACAAGTAATTTACCCTGTGTTGTCCTTGGTGTCTTTGTTGGCTTCTTATGATTAGATATATATATACAAAATATGGGGTTTGGAATGCTGCCTCCCCCCCCTCCCCCCAGAAAAATGTCCAACTTTGCCTGGAAGCAATTTGTAAATGTTTGGGTTAATATACAATGGGTGCCATTGTAAAAGCATAACTAGATTAACTTATATTCAGAGCTGCCAGAACTTCACGTGTTACAGTTGACTTATGTAATTCTATGTTGTGTGCCTCGTCAGTTAATGTGGCTGTGTTTGCCAACTCTCTTCTGAGTAAGACACTGAGCATCTGTAATCTGAGTAAAAGCTTGTACCTTAGGAAATCGATGGTGGCAGCTTGATTATAAGCTATACTGGCCATATTAAATGGGGGAAGATGGATGTTTTCTGGTAACGTGGAGGTTACACCAGCTGACGGTTTAAGCAAAAAGTGGCATAATTTTCCAGACTGCAAAGTGGAATGGAAATGGCGTGTGGGGTTGTAAAGGCATTGTAGAAGAATGTAGACTGCTAGATAGTGTGTAGGTATTTGCTGTATTGTTCTGAGTTGATCCATAGTTTCATCTTGTAGATTTTGGCTCATGTGGTGGGACCTGCATTGCCTGCTTTCTCTGAAAACTGGTTGCATTTAGCTGGCGCAAGTTTATGTGAACAAAAAATTTTTAGCTGTTGTGCCAAATTACGAAGGGGCTTTTCATGCATATGAGGGCTAAAATGACTTTGCAAAAGCACTTGCTGCTACAGGTGGGGCGCCCTTTATAAATAATTACAGTTGTGTGCCATTTACCTTTTGACACACAAATCTGGGAGGCAGTTCTTCAGCATGCGAAGCTGGAAGTGTGGGAAACTTTGCTTCTGAACAATGCGCAAAGGTCCCAAAGGACACCCACTTTCGATTTATTGTTGACAAAACTGGTAAGTAGCGCCCGAAAATTGGTATTAAACCAAACACTGTGAAAAATGCCACCTCTAAGCAAAATTTAGTGGAAATCAACCAGTGGTTTACCTGGAAGTGCCATACGCCTAGCATTCCTATGTGTGCAACACAGTAGGTCTACTATTTGATTTGAACCTCAAGGGGACTTTACATGAGGGGTGGGCGCATAAATGGTGGATAACAATGATTGTTGCGTAGAATTATGAAGAGTATATAGCTTCTTCAATGGCATTCTCGAAATCGGCAGGATCAGGGATAAGAGCTTGGCTACAGGGAAGGGATTAGAATAGCAAAATAATAGCACATATTGGCTATCCACAGCCTTAAGCTGCACTGGCTTGGAAAGGCAACACTTTAAATGTGATGGCTCATTATTCAACAAACAAAATGGACCTTGTTTTAGCCTTGTTTCTTGTCACAAATTTATTGTCATTCCTTTCTCTCTGTAACCAAATTAACTGCATTACTTAAAGGTCGCATTCAATGACAGCTATAGATCACTTCATCCAAGGTTTTTCTCTTGCAGTGAGAAAGGTAGAATGTCATATGAACAGTGATAGCCTACACAGAATTACAAATGCGACCTCCGAGTGAAGACAGGTTCTCCGAAAAAAAAGTAGATTCATATGCTTGGAACAACAAAAATGGAAAAAGATGCAGATGCAGACTATGTTGACTATATGTATACACACTACCCTGTGACAACACTGCGAGCGACACAGCTATCTTGACAGTCACATGGGTTAGTGCAGCGCAGAAACCATTCAGTAAAAACAGAATAAAGGCAAACTGACAGTTATGGTATCCTACTTAAAGAACCTTAAAAAAAAAATGCTCATTTAACCAAAACAATACACGCAAAAGTAACTAAAATTCGGCGGGATTTGCGGATAGGTACATTCTATATATATATATATATATATATATATATATATATATATATATATATATATATATATATATATATATATATATATATTTTTTTTTTTTTCCCCACTCCAAAAGGCCTGCAGTGCCCGTCAGATTTGTGAACCGCTTTAAATGTTCAATTTTCGTGAAATGTTGCACATGTATGCTTATGAGCTGTTGATGATCTTTTACTCTCTTGTGGTTTCTCTTGAAATAGTATCATAATCTTCTTCACATTGTTGCTGCCTGCGGTTGGTGTTATTTGCATTGCCTTCGTGTGTAATAGTGGAGTAGACACACTTCCATGATATTCCAAAAGGACTTCTTGGTCAAGTTGGTGCTTAGATTTCCTAGGTATACTTTGTGGCGCAAAATACATTTCTTGAAAAGAACTTCTGACCCTTTTCAAGAAATGTATTTTGCGCCACAAAGTATATCTAGGAAAACACTTCCGTGAGCTAAATGTGGGGCAATTGCAGTTCTTTTCCTCATTTTGGAAGCTCAACGAATGGCCATGAGGCAAATTTCATGCGATATTTTTGTTGTCTCGCTTATTTTTCGTTTGTAGTCGCAGCCTCAAGTGTTATTTACATGATCATGTCTAATTAGAGCGTATAGTGATCACAACTGCATATAGAGTCGGTAACGGAATTACACAGCTCCCATCGTAGCCTGAAAGCCAGTACCATTTTCAAGTTGGAAATAGGCAAAAGGAAATAAATTGTGCAGATCCCACGCACTGTGAGGACCGATGTAAGCGAAGCTTTCTGTGCTGGTTGGTTTGATTGACAACAATTAGCAGTGATGTTGATGGCGAAAGATTAATTTCTTCAACATTTAGTCTAACACAAAGAGTGGTGATTTGATGTTAAACGTTACTTTGCATGCACCACTGTTGTTTGTCTGCATAGTACACATGCAGAACACACAGGGAGTGGTGTTTGCTTGAGGCATTGTTGTGCACCATATTTCATAAGCTCTGAGATGGTTGAGCATGGTCATTGCTTCACATGGCACATCGCATCGTGGCAGAAGTATTAGACTTGAATTGGATTATGGGGCTGTACCTGCCAAAATCAAAATCGGATTATGAGGCACTCCGTAGTGGCAGACTCCGGATTAATTTTGACACCATGGTGTTTTTTTAGGTGTCACAAAATGTAAGTGCACGTGTGTTTTCTATTTTGCCCCCATCGAAATGTGGCTACCGCGGTCGGGATCAGATTTGCGATCTCGAGCAATGCCATAGCCGCACAGCTAACGCGGTGGGCGCAGAAGTTTTGATCTGTCATGCGACCACTTATGTTGTATAGCCTGGACCCTGCAGTGCGCTTTAATTAATACGGATCTGCTTCTGCATGCCCTGCACAAGTTGTCCGCTTGACATATTTTCATGGTGTTTATTCCCCCCCCTCCCGCCTTGTATGGGAACTGCCTTTTCTCCGCCCTCCTTTCTATAGTTCTATCTCCGTCCCCTCTGGACTCGCACATTAGTAGAAAGGTAAGCGCTGCAGATGTTGAAATACTTTTGAGGGGGGGGGGAGGGTTATGGACAATTACAGCTGTCAAGAGGCTAATATGTGGCGACGCCCAGGGAGCTATAGAGGGCAGTGCGCATTCGACCTGGTGGGGTCCATACGAGTTTCTCACATTGCCTTTCCTCTCTGTCTCATTCCTGTCAAGTAAGCACACGCTCTGAACGGTCCACAGGCGTATCTACTGGGGAGGGGGCAAGGGAAGCTCTTGTACCGCTGTCAAAAGTGGGGGGGGGGGGCAAAGTATGTCATTTGAACCCCCCTACACACACATTTGAAAGCACGCACTGGCAATTTCGGCTGCATGCTGGAAAGTCCCTTAAAACTACAGCTAAAGCAAAGGCAACGGCGATTGTCTTTTGTGCCTTCTCGAGACATCCTGTAGCGGACAACGTGTGAGATTTGCCATACACACTCACGTTGCGGATAATGTCTGGCGCTGGGTAGTTAACAAACTGTCAGCTTGCGCAACTTGCATATCATGTCCAGTTTATTGGGGACTGCTATATCTGTATACTAAAATACAATTAGCTTGTTACATTTAATCTGCGGATGAGGAGGATGTGCAGATAAAGTATTAAAATCAACCGAGCTCATCGACTGGTATGCCTTAAAGCCTGAAATCATTGGATTATCACATGACTGGAACTATTTAATCTCTTTCCGTTGCAGCGTTGCAGTCTTTTAGTAGCTTATCACAATCAGAAATCTAATCAAACCTCTTACAGGTATAACTGTCGAATTTCACTGTGTAATCACTACTTATATCGTAGATATGCTCGCGAAAATGACCTGGGTCGAACACGCAGAGCCATTTCAATACCAATAGAACATCGACTTGAATGATTGCTAAAAACATATATGTGCCACTTCTGACTGACGATTTCATTTTCAGGCTGCTTATAAATAAGAAGTATACACTATTACTTGTTTCCCAGCAGGTGCAAACATAGCAGGTATTTTGTATTTTGAAACAATGAGGGCCACTTTTTGGTGATGTGTGTCGAAAATTGACACTGTGTAAGTTGCTTATGTACTCTGAAAGCAGTAATTAACTCACGGGTCGCTTTATACCAATTTCTATGCGTTGTTTCGCCGGGTATCCTTGGTAAAATATGCGGAGCGCGGTGTTTATATTTACTCAACGTGCGAAACAATTAATGTGCTGAATGATGAGCGATATATGTTTATTCTGTGTAGGTTCATTATAGCCTTTGTAGAAAGTAGTTCATTGAAGTGTTCCAGGGTGTCATACTGCCGCTAATCTATGTTTCCTGGACTCGTAAAACAACGCATATGAGATAAGGAAATGAAATTCCGTGAAAATGCAAAAATATTAAGCACAGTGCGTTGTGAAACTTTCACTTTCCTGTTTTAAATGCAAGTGTCGCAGACAATTACTAAACCCTAGTCAATCACGGATTACGATCAACTGTCGATAAATGTGTGAAATTTACATAATTTTATCACAAGGTGCTGGAGACATACTCCATATAGAAAGCAAGTCAAGGTGGGAGAATGAGTGTGCATTTTATAGTGACCCATCATAATTACATAGTAAATATGCATTTAATCATTATATAAATAAATTTATTTATTGACTGACTGACTGACTAAATGAATATTAATATTCATTTAGTCAGTCATGCTACTTTTCTTCATTAAATGTACTGAATCACCCGCTCGAATTACGTACACAGGGTAATTATTAGGCACAACCATTACAACAAGGGAAGAAATAATCTTTCCCAGCAGTTACTACCAAAACGCCGCACTTCAAATGTCCTGTCAAAGACGGTGGTGCCTTCATGAAAGTGGCCGTGTGAAGTGTTACATTACTCTCAGAAGTGAAAAGGGGTGTGCTTTAAGAAAGCAGAATGTTAATTTACTCAAAGCTTAATGTGCATTGTCTATTCCTTGCAACCACTGCACAGTAATGGCAAAAATAAGTTTCATTCGCAACCGTCTACGCCGTGACTGAAGGGGAAAAGCCGCGATTCGTAGTAGTTCGTAATTTCTCCGGTGTCCTCGGTGAGCTAAGCAAGGCATCTTGTTTATGTCTATTAGCGGCGAGAATTTGGAGTGGCGCCCTCTCGCGAGTGACGTCACGGCCAGGACGCCGCTCGCTCCGGCTAGCTCGGCTGTCGCGCGCGCTCGTTTTCTTGGTGCGGGCTTGGGGTATTGGCGGCTTGAGCCGTACATACAGAAGGTTATTTCGGATTATTTCTGTTGCCATGCGTGGGCCGCAGTTTTTTCTTTGAAACCGCGTGAGTTATGAAAATTTGCGACTTGGATATCGCAAGCTATGTAGCGCTGAAGCGGTCTACTGGTCTTGCAGTGCATATATGCACCCTGTCTGTTCATAATTATTTTGCTTAAAAAGAACGTCTGCAAGTTCAACACGCGAAGTTATTTATGATGCTCATCTAAACACTTAACATTCCCTTATTACTTAAGTATGAGAGACAGCATTTTGCATGGAAGAAATACCTTGATATTTGGTGCCAACATTATAAATCCGGCGTGTTAGAAGGACACTGCCCAGTGAAGCTTTCATCATGATTATTATTATTATTATTCATTATGAAGTAGCTCTTTACAGCTCCAATTACAACGCCTATAGCATACTCGATGCACTACAGCGCTATAGGCTGCGTTGAAATGGAAAATGCAAACATCCTGCCTCGACATGTCTCAATCCTGCGTTGTTTAATTACAGTACAGACTGAAAACTATTTGCTTCGTCAGTGCATAAAAGAAAACCTCACGTACCCGCCTCTTAAAGAAGACACCACAAAGTCACATGAACACTTGACCTCCACTGGGGAACAATGATATCTTGAATATGTGCAACACTATATACTAATAAATGGGCCTTGGGCTTCTTGCTGGCTGCAGCGAATCGGTCCAAAAGGCATATTTCACTCAAATATTTGACCACAGGAGCCTGTGTCAGTTCTTCAAACAGATTCACCATGTCTGTTTCTCAAGCAAGAAGCACCAGTAATTAAATTGCTCAAGTGAGTTGAACCTGTAGCACGGAAAGTGAAAAAATATTGGGACATTCCTTTCTGTGTGCTGCAAGCAGCTGTAAACCTCAATCAGCTTTGCTTCAAGTTACCGCCACTTAAATTTAACTGGCGATGAACGGCCTAATTTTGAGAACCAGTTAAAAACGCAAGTGGTGCTGGCCGAATCTGAACTGCAGTGGCAATTAAGTCCTCGTGTTACTGGCGAAGGTTTCTGTGAAGAAATAGAAACTATTCGTCGTGAGCAAAGATGTTTTAGCGGGTTAAAATCAAGATAAATGTTGTAGAAGTCATATATAGTCAGCGTTTATTTGTGGCACGCATATTGCACCATATGGTGGGTATGGGATTTTAACTAGATTCTTACGTGCTGTGCTTTTGTGTCTATGCTTTTATTATTCACGTGAGCTACCACTGGAAAGTGTAGATCCGCGCATGAAAAGCCCGCAATGGGCTGGTCTGAGCTCCCTCCGGTGGCACGTTGCCTTCGAGAAATATATTGTCGTCTAGGAAAAGCTTCTTGATTAAATTTTCGCGAACGAAGACATCGTAATATATATATTTGAGAGGCCCGTCATAAGTATACAAGCATTGGGAACGAGAGCGAACAAACGGAAACGCTGCAGAAGGTGTGCGGACACCGCTCGAAATGCAGCAGACGACAGGCGCGAGTCCGTGCCCTGACGTCACGCGAGTGGCGCTCGCAACGCCCCTCTAGGTCGTTCTCGGGGCAATAGTCGGATACAACTCAAGTCTGCAGGGAATAGCAGGGAAGCCCCGCCCACGCCCTCATAACCGCCAGCCACTGTCCCAGGTCCGCGAGGCTGCAAATAATTCGTACTTCAAGCTTTCCCTGTTACCTAAATAAGGTGGTAACCACAAAAATAAAATTACAAGCGCGTAATTTTCTACGTTTTCACTTGTCTATTATAGTGGAACAGTGAAAGCATAATTATTTTTGAACTGAAATAAAACGCATGCTTCGTTGCAACTGTATACTGTCAAGTTTCACTTCATTAGGCAGTGAAGTTTCATGAGTAAAACGGGGTCAGCAGTGAAATGAATTCTGTACCGCGGACTTTTGAAGAGTGAAATGTTCAGGCTCCATACACTTTGCCCATGTCTGTTGCACATCTCATCGCTTCCGCCGATGAAAAGGCTCTTCAAGATCTACAGCAGACGCTCCGGAGGTAAGTACGACACCATTTTGAAATGGTCGCATGACGACGATTTTGTTTGCTTCTGTGATTGGCTGGCGGAGTAACGACCCCGCACGGGGTAGAGCCTCTCCTCAGTTTCCTTCCTCCATGCTATGGTCCATGCCCCGCACGGTCCCTGTGCCTTGGTTGCCAACTGCTATATTTTGAATTGTATATGAAAATTGGGGGCATGTTATGAATTAGGTGTAGGCAATGTTCCAAATGGGTGGGTTAAATGTGCATTTTGCAAGTCAGTTTACGTTACTTAATTTACGAGCGATGTAAGGCGGTGTAAGGCTGCGCTGGCATAACTACAGCTGAGGTCAAAGATTGCGAACGTAAGGGAAGCAGGCGGGGGGGGAGGCGACCAGCTTTCCGAAGCTCATATATATATATATATATATATATATATATATATATATATATATATATATATATATATATATATATATATATATATATTGTGACGCTCTTAAGTGCATAGTGGGTTCACGCCTCAACAAACAGTATGCGGGGCACCGAAGAGTGGTGAACGAAGAAGACGACGGGTGGCTGGCTAGCTGAATCTCGACAGAATCACTAAAATACCTTGGAGTGATTTACAACGGATATCTTAACTGGCGGCCGCATATTGAATATATTGCGACAAAAGGAGCTCGTTCAATGGGCATTTTGCGCAAGTTGAGCAACCGAAGAACAGGTATGCGGAGAAAATCCCTCTTGATGGTGTATAAGATGTATGTTCGTCCGGTGTTAGAATTTGGATGCGTTTTATTCTCAGGTGTCCCAGCATACAAGCTTCGGCCGCTAGTTTTGTTGGAACGAGAGGCGCTACGTATGTGCTTAGGCCTCCCAAAATTCGTTTCGAATGCCGTATTATACCTGGAGGCAAGAATCCCACCCATAATATGCCGATTTCGCCTTCTGACGGTTCAGACTTTCCTAAGGCTATATGAATCCCCATTAAACCGCCTTCAAATTATTTTCCTCTCTAATCCAGAATTATTTTTTCCTATTCATTGGCCCAGGTTTCATAGACCACAGATTATATTTGTGCAAACATTACTTGAACCACTAAATGTGCACATTCGCGAGGTGCTTCATGATAATACGCATTCAAATTACCCAGAGATCAGGTTTGATGACATTTTCCCAAACCACGCGAAACTCCTCCCTTACGGCATTTTAAACGCCATGTTGCAAGACCACCTGAGCAGCCTAGAAACAAACGTTATCATTGCAACAGATGCCTCACAGTGCGAGGAAAAAGCTGGCATTGGAATATTTTGTCCTGCGCTCGACTGGTCTTTTTCTTTAAGGTTGCCTGATTTTGTGCCTATTTTTCTGGCCGAGTTGTTAGCAGTAATCCTAGCTTTACGTAAATTAGACCCAATTATTACAACGGCTGCCATTCTGACTGACTCCCTTTCGGTATGCTCTTGCCTTACCGCTACTAATGAGTCACCCATGCTAAAACTATTCCGCTTACTAGTTCCTGCCCATGTGCGATGTGTTCATTTGATTTGGGTGCCAGGGCATAAAGGTTTGTTTTTTAATGAAACTGCTGATTCACTGGCAAATGCATCACTATCCGGCCCTGTTCTTCCTATTCTACCAGTGACAGCACAGATCACGGCGACAAGATTTCGGATGCGATCAATAAGATTAGCCTTATCAAACCCACATTTGACTGCTTCTCCAGAGTATAAGCACCTGGCATTTCCCTGGCATAGCGAATCCTGTGACACAAAGATGCTGGAGGTCTGCCTCACCAAATTACGCTGCCGCATACCCTCGCTGAATTTCTACTTACACAGGTCGGGTTTGGTTCCCTCCCCCCTCTGTTCTTTTTGTAATGAGGAAGAGACGATACACCACTTTCTTCTATCTTGTCGCCGCTTTACTGCGCTTAGAAAAAGATGGTTGGAAATACCTTTTCGAAGAATTGGCCTGGACTTGACAGAACCTGCAATTCTTTCGTTCGGAGCGTCCACTTTGGGATTCAGCCACACGGATGCATGCTACGCTGTCCGCACATTCCTTATGGAATCTAAACGAATGCCCTGCTAAATTCCTTTATTTTTGTTTTTACTTTTAAGTTAATTATTATCAATTCAATATTACCTTCCTGATGTTATTTAACAGGCAATTCTGCGCTATTCAATGCTATTTCAATAACTATTAGGAAATTTATGCTCCATAATAATTTCGAATAATCCACCCATCTCTTGGCGAATCCCCCACCGTGGGTAGGAGCCACACGCATCACAGGCCACAACAACAACAACAACAGGCGCTCAGCTGATCAAGGCCAGCGCATCTAACGCTACCCGGTGTTGCGTACTCCAGGGTAGCGTAGCGTACTGCTGCCGAGAAGTAGCGACGTCTGCCTATCGAAGCTCGAACGACATTACTTATTGGGTAGCGTGGCGTTGTCGGCGGGCTGCAGGCATCCGGTAGATCATGACGACCAAGCAGGGGCGAGACGATTTGCTAGTGCGAAACTTGCACTGTTTATTCAAAGGTAGTTGAAAGAAAATAAGAAAAGTATGAAGTATCCCAAAAGTACATTTCGGAGCCCCTTAAATAGGCTCTTTACAAGTGTAGGCGGGATCTTGCTTCCGTCGATGACACGTAAGGCACCGAGAGAGGGCCCCTCCTCCTGCAATACCGAGCACGGAAGGAGAAGTCGATCCTCTTTTCGACGAATCCGGGGAGAAGGTCGGGTGAGTGACCTCTCCGGCGCCGTGGGGTCTGGCCAAGAGAGGGTAAGGGGATGACGTAACGTACCCACGGTGCCACGACCATGAGAGGGGAAGGGGATGACGTAGCACCCACGGTGCCACGACCATGTAGAGGGTAAGGGGATGACGTATCGCCCTTGGCCTCCGGCCATCCCTAACACCGGCTTCAAAGTAACGCCTTTTGTGGGCGTAACAGAGTGGTGGAGGTGCGAGGTACGACAAAATGTACCACGGAGTCGCAACACCTAGAACTTCGCCGGAGCCGTCGTCTTGCCGGTCTCTTGCCAACGACTTTCCCTATGGCTCAGGACGGAGGTGGACAAATGACAGGTCTAGTTTCACCTGCTCAAAGGTCAGCTCCAGTTGGACCTTTGCAGCAAAAAAGTGAATTGGTCCAAGTGGTCACACCATTTGATATCAACTGGACCAAAATGGAATCAATTGGAAGCCAATTGGAGTGCTGCACTTGAACTGGAAAAACCAATTGGACTTCACAGTTCCAGTTGGTTATTCCAATTGGTTCACCATTTCCATTTGGTATCCCAATTGGAATGTTTGTTAGTTCAATTGGTTGAACACATTCCAATTGGAGACCCATTGGAACAGTGATTTCCAATTGGTGCCCCAATTGGAATGCTTGTATGCATTCGGTATGCAATTGGTCGTACATCTCCAATTGGAGCAGACCCATTGGAACATTGCTCTTCCAATTAAAATTCTGGTTGTAATATTTCTTGTTAACATGACAGCCTGATTAAAAGTGTATCTAGCTCCGGTTAGAATTCTAGACCCATTAACCGTTTAATTAGTTCTCACTTGACTTCACAAGTTTCCAATTTAAACCCATATAAGGTATTTCAAGAGCTGCATGTCTTATGTTTGGATTCCTTAGGATTTTTGCTCGATTTTTAAATATACTGTAGGGTCCATGCTATCTCAAATTTGGACAGTTGGGAATTTCCAGCTGACAATCAGTTTATATATAGTACAGTGTAAAATGTAGCTAGCTCTAGAACTTTGTGTAACCTACAGTTGTGCTCCCAGAAGCTTTAACTTCTGTATCCTGCAAACGCCTAGATGAAAATAGGCCGAAGGCTACAAGCAAACTTTGTAACTTTTGTAATTTTGTCATTTTTTCTTGGATATTTTGTGTAGACATATCAGTGTTCACTCACAGAAACACGAACTTACCGATTTTAAATAAAAAAAACTGACTTCGCCCACTTTTCCCGCGAACGAGCGTGGTTCCATGTAGTGCACTACATGGAACCACGCTCGTTCGCGGGAAAAGTGGGCGAAGACGTCGACGAGTGGCTGACTCACTACGCAAGGGTGAGGTGCTACAACCGTTGGGATTCTGTCACTCAGCTTGAATATGTCGTACTCTTTCTGAGTGAGACAGCGCTGATGTGGTATGAAAACCACGAAGACTCCCGAACAACGTGGGAGCGCTTCGTCGAGGAAATTGAGAAGTGTTTTGGCGACTCCTACGCCAAACAGAAACGCGCCGAGAGAAACGAAGACTCCCGAACAACGTGGGAGCGCTTCGTCGAGGAAATTAAGAAGTGTTTTGGCGACTCTTACGCCAAACAGAAACGCGCCGAGAGAACACTAGCTCAAAGAGCTCAAGCTCCTGGAGAAACATGCACTATATAAATAGAGGAAATCCTCAAGCTGTGCAAAATCGTAAATTCGCAGATGTCTGAGGAAGGCCGAGTCGGACATCTCCTCAAAGGAATTGCAGAAGATGTATACAATTTCCTCATAAGCCGGGAACACGTTGATTCCGTCTCAGATGTCGCGCGTCATTGCCGTACGTTTGAGACGTTGAAAACACGTCGCATTGTGCCAAAATTTGGACGCCTGGCGAATGTGACAACCGTTGCCAGCGTCGATGAGAGCCCGTCCGCCGATATTTCGTCTACTATACGGCAGGTTGTTGTATTCATATAGGAGGCTGTGGCCAAGTACTGCACCAGGGTGGCCAATCCTGCTCTGGTGAGAGAGTGCGTTACCGGTTCTGGTCACCGGGATCAGGCCGCACTCCAGGCCTGTTTGTGCAATTTTCTCAACACACGGTTTTTTTTTTGTATTTTCCGGTGGAGAATTGCGCGGCACCGGGATTTGAACCACGGTCCTCTTGCACGGGAGGCGGATACTCTACCGCCCCCGCAGGAGTTAAAAAATTAAATTATGGGGTTTTACGTGACAAAACCACTTTCTGATTATGAGGCACGCCGTAGTGGAGGACTCCGGAAATTTTGACCACCTGGGGTTCTTTAACGTGCACCTAATTCTAAGTACACGGGTGTTTTCGCATTTCGCCCCCATCGGAATGCGGCCGCTGTGGCCGGGATTCGATCCCGCGACCTCGTGCTCAGCAGTCTAACACCATAGCCACTGAGCAACCACGGCGGGGCCCGCAGGAGTTGTGCGCCTCATTTCACCTACAGTGGTGCCCTATTTGATCAGTCAAGGTGGACCAATCTGAGCTCGGTTATACAGCACGGATGGCACTCGGCTGGAGAACCTGGTATTTATGACCTACACAAGTGTGGCCATATATAATTGACCATATATATTTTTTTTTGATGGAGGGTTCCCGTACAGTGATAAAATAAAAAAAAAGACATTAAAAAGAAAAAAAATTTGGGAAAAAAAAGGAACATAAGAGGTGATTTGAACTCGTGACCCTTGGATGTTGCCCGGAAAGATAGCTCAGTCGGTTGGAAAGATAGCTCAGTTGGTTGGTTCGTCAGGCTGCCATTGGAATCTGAACCTGGCAACGTTTAACGTTAGAACGTTATCTAGTGAGGCGAGTCTAGCAGTGTTATTGGAGGAATTAGAGGGTAGTAAATGGGATATAATAGGGCTCAGTGAGGTTAGGAGGACAAAAGAAGCATATGCAGTGCTAAAAAGCGGGCACGTACTGTGCTACCGGGGCTTAGCGGAGAGACGAGAACTAGGAGTCGGATTCCTGATTAATAAGGAAATAGCTGGTAACATACAGGAATTCTATAGCATTAACGAGAGGGTGGCAGGTCTTGTTGTGAAACTTAATAAGAGGTACAAATTGAAGGTGGTACAAGTCTATGCCCCTACATGCAGTCATGATGACCAGGAAGTCGAAAGCTTTTATGAAGACGTGGAATCGGCGATGGGTAAAGTCAAAACAAAATACACTATACTGATGGGCGACTTCAATGCCAGGGTAGGCAAGAAGCAGGCTGGAGACAAGTCAGTGGGGGAATATGGCATAGGCTCTAGGAATAGCAGAGGAGAGTTATTAGTAGAGTTTCCAGAACAAAATAATATGCGGATAATGAATACCTTTTTCCGCAAGCGGGTTAGCCGAAAGTGGACGTGGAGGAGCCAGAATGGTGAGACTAGAAATGAAATCGACTTCATACCCTGCGCGAACCCTGGTATCATACAAGATGTAGACCTGCTCGGCAAGGTACGCTGCAGTGACTATAGGATGGTAAGAACTCGAATTAGCCTAGACTTGAGGAGGGAACGGAAGAAACTGGTACACAAGAAGCCAATCAATGTGTTAGCGGTAAGAGGGAAACTAGAGGAATTCGGGATCAAGCTACAGAACAGGTATTCGGCTTTAACTGCGCGAGACAAGTCAGTGGGGGAATATGGCATAGGCTCTAGGAATAGCAGAGGAGAGTTATTAGTAGAGTTTGCAGAACAAAATAATATGCGGATAATGAATACCTTTTTCCGCAAGCGGGTTAGCCGAAAGTGGACGTGGAGGAGCCCGAATGGTGAGACTAGAAATGAAATCGACTTCATACCCTGCGCGAACCCTGGTATCATACAAGATGTAGACCTGCTCGGCAAGGTACGCTGCAGTGACTATAGGATGGTAAGAACTCGAATTAGCTTAGACTTGAGGAGGGAACGGAAGAAACTGGTACACAAGAAGCCAATCAATGTGTTAGCGGTAAGAGGGAAACTAGAGGAATTCGGGATCAAGCTACAGAACAGGTATTCGGCTTTAACTCAGGAAGAGGACCTTAGTGTTGAAGCAATGAAGGACAATCTCATGGGCATCATTAAGGAGTGCGCAATAGAAGTCGGTGGTAACGCCGTTAGACAGGAAACCAGTAAGCTATCGCAGGAGACGAAAGATCTGATCAAGAAACGCCAATGTATGAAAGCCTCTAACCCTACAGCTAGAATAGAACTGGCAGAACTTTCAAAGCTAATCAACAAGCGTAAGACTGCGGACATCAGGAACTATAATATGGATAGAATTGAACAGGCTCTCAGGAACGGAGGAAGCCTAAAAACAGTGAAGAAGAAACTAGGAATAGGCAAGAATCAGATGTGTGCGTTAAGAGACAAAGCCGGCAATATCGTTACTAATATGGATGAGATAGTTCAAGTGGCTGAGGATTTCTATAGAGATTTATACAGTACCAGTGGCACCCACGACGATAGTGGAAGAGAGAATAGCCTAGAGGAATTCGAAATCCCACAGGTAACGCCAGAAGAAGTAAATAAAGCCTTAGGAGCTATGCAAAGGGGGAAGGCAGCTGGGGAGGATCAGGTAACAGCGGATTTGTTGAAGGATGGTGGTCAGATTGTTCTAGAGAAACTGGCCACCCTGTATACGCAATGCCTCATAACCTCGAGCGTACCGGAATCTTGGAATAACGCTAACATGATCCTAATCCTTAAGAAAGGGGACGCCAAAGACTTGAAAAATTATAGACCGATCATCTTACTGTCCGTTGCCTACAAAGTATTTACTAAGGTAATCGCAAATAGAATCAGGAACACCTTAGACTTCTGTCAACCAAAGGACCAGGCAGGATTCCGTAAAGGCTACTCAACAATAGGCCATATTCACACTATCAATCAAGTGATTGAGAAATGTGCAGAATATAACCAACCCTTATATATAGCTTTCATTGATTACGAGAAAGCGTTTGATTCAGTCGAAACCTCAGCAGTCATAGAGGCATTAGGGAATCAGGGTGTAGATGAGCCATATGTAAAAATACTCCACAGCTCCACAGCCACCGTAGTCCTCCACAATGAAAGCAACAAAATCCCAATAAAGAAAGGCGTCAGACAGGGAGATACGTTCTCTCCAATGCTATTCACAGCATGTTTACAGGAGGTATTCAGAGACCTGGAGTGGGAAGAATTGGGGATAAAAGTTGATGGAGAATACCTTAGCAACTTGCGATTCGCTGATGATATTGCCTTGCTTAGTAACTCAGGAGACCAATTGCAATGCATGCTCACTGACCTGGAGAGGCAAAGCAGAAGGGTGGGTCTGAAAATTAATCTGCAGAAAACTAAAGTAATGTTTAACAGTCTCGGAAGAGAACAGCAGTTTACGATAGGTAGCGAGGCACTGGAAGTGGTAAGGGAATACATCTACTTAGGGAAGGTAGTGACCACGGATCCGGATCATGAGAGTGAAATAACCAGAAGAATAAGAATGGGCTGGGGTGCGTTTGGCAGGCATTCTCAAATCATGAACAGCAGGTTGCCACTATCCCTCAAAAGGAAAGTGTATAACAGCTGTGTGTTACCAGTACTCACATATGGGGCAGAAACCTGGAGGCTTACGAAAAGGGTTCTGCTGAAATTGAGGAGGACGCAACGAGCTATGGAAAGAAGAATGATGGGTGTAACGTTAAGCGATAAGAAAAGAGCAGATTGGGTGAGACAACAAACGTGGGTAAATGACATCTTAGTTGAAATCAAGAAAAAGAAATGGGCATGGGCCGGACATGTAATGAGGAGGGAAGATAACCGATGGTCATTAAGGGTTACGGACTGGATTCCAAGGGAAGGGAAGCGTAGCAGGGGGCGGCAGAAAGTTAGGTGGGCGGATGACATTAAGACGTTTGCAGGGACAACATGGCCACAATTAGTACGTGACCGGGGTAGTTGGAGAAGTATGAGAGAGGCCTTTGTCCTGCAGTGGGCGTAACTAGGCTGATGATGATGATGATACGGCAGATCGTGCGTGAAGAACTGCTGCAGCACCAGGAGCTTGCGCGCGACGTCATACGACAACCTGATGCTTATTACCCGCAACACATGGCGCCTGCCGCACCCTGCGCTTCCTGGCAACCGGCGGTATGTGTCACAGACGTCAACCACAGAGGAGCTCCATGACCACGTGAGGGCACATTTACGCCCCAACACCGACCTGCAGAACACCCTCGCCCAAGCAGGTTAGCCTGCAGACCGACCGTTCCTCCTGTGCAGCAGGCTCAGCGGCTTCGCTCTGCTACACGACCCCCCACGGCTGAGCGCTTCGAAGGGCAGTTCATCGATCGTCGTTTACTTGTGTGTTATATTTGTGGCGACTTGGGCCACATTGCCATGTACTGCAATCGCCGCCAACCACCGAGGTTCGACCGATCGACGATGTCTAGGCGGTACCGCGCTCCTCTGGGCGAAACATATTCGCCCTCGCACACATATTTAGGAAGCTTGCCTCACCAGCACCCGGAACCGCTGCGGAACCTTTCTCCAGCATCCGATCGCAGCTTGACACCACCCGCTCCTCGTGTAGGGCGATCGCCCTCTTCGCGGCGTCGATACCCGTCGCCACCTCCGGAAAACTAGCCAGCGCGGCCGTTGGAGGTGAGGTCGCTGGGCAATCTTCGATGTCGACAGAGATACCTCCAACCATTTGTATGTTTAAGAATAAGGTGCCTGTATTAATTGACGGGGTTTCATCCATAGCCTTAGTGGACACGGGAGCAAGCGTTTCAGTGACGAGTCTTGCGTTCAAAAAAAGTGATGTTTCGCTGGGACCGTGCCGATACGTTTCGCGGAGTGAGTGGGGAGTTGTTGTATCCTGTGGGCGTGTGTAATGTAGACGTTACCTTGGGTGGTCAAATATTTAACGCGGAGTTCGCTGTCCTTCCTCATTCTACGCATGACGTAATCCTGGGCCTTGATTTTTTGAAACTGTGTGGTGCCACCGTCGACTGCAAAACGGGTGAAATCAGTGTAGGTACGAGCTTTTCTGCTGCGTTTATGGAAGGCCCACCGTATCGTGAAAGTGTGCTTTGTGTATCTCGGGATACAGTTGTGCCTCCGTTATCCGCAACGTGTGTTTCAGTTGCCTGTTTCCCTACCACCGACGGAACGTTTGACGCTACCGTGGAGCCCGTTCATCTGAGTTGCATCAAGAGGAATGTACTGATACCGTATTGCACGCTGGCAGTTGTTCAGGGACGCACCAACTTATGGGCCGTAAACTGTTCGAGTGAACCTGCAATACTACCACAGGGTCTGAAACTTGCCGCCTGCCATGAAGATCAAGTGCTATCGCTCGCCATTCTTACAGATCTAGGCCCTTGATTCTGCGGATGAGCGTCATTTCGTTGATGCCTGCCCTGCGGCGCACTCCTCATTTCTGACTATGGTAAACAAGTCACTCAGCGCTAAGCAGCGTTACGAAGTGGCGAATATTCTGCTAAAACATGCCCGACTGTTGGACTTTTTCCAGCAAGAGGGGCCACCATATAATATTGTTTCCTCCTTCTCGTACACCATCGCATAGATACGGGATCTGCCCAACCTTTGCGACAAAAACCATACAGAATCTCACCATTGGAACGCAAGGTGATCAATGACCAAGTCCACGAAATGCTAAATAAGAATGTAATCCAAGAATCCTGTAGTCCGTGGGCAGCGCCAGTGATTCTGGTTAGAAAGATGGTACATGGCGATTTTGTGGTGACTACCGCCGCCTCAACACCATCACTAAAAAGGACGTATATCCTCTTCCGCGCATTGATGATGCTATCGACTCCCTCTCATCAGCGTCTTACTTTTCGTCTGTTGACTTGAGGTCGGGGTACTGGCAGATTCGTATGCACAAGGCAGACAAGGAGAAAACGGCATTTGTAACACCAGGTGGACTTTTTGAATTTAATGTGATGCCGTTCGGGGCTCTGTAATGCGCCTGCAACTTTCGAGCGCTTCATGGACAACATCCTGCGTGGTTTGAAGTAGGAAGTATGCATGTGCTATCTAGACGATGTAGTGATTTTCGGGCGCACGTTCAGTGAGCACAACGCACGTCTCGATCTTGTGCTAGACTGCTTGGACAAAGCGGGTTTGGTGCTCAACTCGAAGACGTGTCATTTTGGAGAGCGCCAAACACTCGTTCTGGGACACCTAGTGGATAAGGATGGTATACGACCTGATCCAGCGAAGATTGCTACGGTGGAAGCCTTCAAGCAACCTCGCCATGTAAAAGAGCTACGCAGTTTTCTGGGGCTTTGTTCGTACTTCCGCCGGTTTATTCGTGGATTTGCCAACATCGCATATCCGCTGACATGCCTCCTCCAGAAGGGCGTTCCCTTTGAATAGACTCCTGAATGTGAAGCTAGTTTTCGTGAGCTGAAGCCTCGTCTGACGTCCCATCCCATTCTCCGACACTTCGACTATGCGGCTCCCACAGAAGTTCATACGGACGCTAGCGGCATTGGCATCGGCGCTGTCCTTATTCAACGCGTCGACACCAAAGAACACGTCGTAGCTTATGCGAGTCGCTCTTTAAGTAAGTCCGAGCGTAACTACACCGTTACAGAGCAAGAATGTCTTGCAGTTATTTTCGCAGTACAGCGCTTCCGGTCGTACCTGTACGGGCGCCCCTTCACTGTGGTGACAGACCATTATTCTCTCTGCTGGCTGGTTAATCTCCGTGATCCGTCGGGCCGGCTTGTGCGTTGGACACTTCGTTTACAGGAATATAACTTTACCGTTTCCTATAAAAGCGGCCGCCGACACGCCGACGCTGACTGCCTCTCGCGCATGCCGCTTCCAACGACGGACTGCGACGCGGACAACTTCGACTGCTATATCGCATCACTGGAGCCGGGATTTCCTGATATAGACACCTTCGAGGTAGAGCAACAAAAAGACAGAACTTTAGAACCACTGCTCATTACTGCAAGGCAATCAGCACCATCCACTCGTTTCTGCGTTCGTGATGGGGTTCTTTACAAAAAGAACTATTCTGCTACAGGCCCACAATATCTTCTGGTGGTCCCGGAGAGTCTCCGTGTCTCCGTCTTGCGCGCTATGCATGACGATCCAACATCCGGTCATTTGGGATCTGCGCGAACGCTCTACCGCCTTCAAGAAAGGTTCTACTGGTCTAAAATGCGCCAGACGACCGCCCAGTATGTGTCCAGCTGCAGCGAGTGTC
Organism: Dermacentor variabilis; assembly: GCF_050947875.1. Classification (NCBI taxonomy): domain Eukaryota; kingdom Metazoa; phylum Arthropoda; class Arachnida; order Ixodida; family Ixodidae; genus Dermacentor; species Dermacentor variabilis. The sequence goes on from NC_134568.1 coordinate 211,210,993, forward strand.
AACGTTACAAGCGTCCGACGAGTGCTCCTCCTGGTCAACTCCATCCAGTGCCACCCCCCAGCACTCCCTTTGAGCAAGTTGGCATCGACCTCCTCGCTCCTTTCCCGCGTTCATCTGATGGGAATCGCTGCATTATCGTGTGTGCTGATCACTTGACACGCTACTGTGAGACAGCTGCAATACCATCGGCTACTGCAACCGAAGTATGTATTTTTCTGCTGCGCTTTGTCATTCTCCGACACGGACCTCCCAGAGTCATCATCAGCGATTGTGGGCGGCAGTTCACTGCAGACGTGGTCGAAGAGATGCTTCGTCTATGTGCTTCAAGGTTTCGACATTCCTTCCCGTATCATCCCCAAACAAATGGCCTTACGGAACGCACAAACAGAACTCTTACTAACATGCTGTCCATGTATGTCGCGTCAGATCATAAGAACTGGAACAGCGTGCTACCTTTCATTACGTACGCATTTAACACCTCAAAGCATGAAGTTACGGGCTACAGTCCCTTCTATCTTCTTTACGCTCGTCCGCCTCGTTATACACTAGACACTATCTTCCCATTTTCCAGCCACGATAATCTTTGTATATCAGAGACAGTCTGTCTTGCTGAAGAAGCCCGACGACTTGCTTTTTTGCGCACTCTTGTTTCACAAGACCGCTCGAAGGCACGCTGCGACCGCCGACGCCGACACGTGATATATGACCCTGGTGATTTAGTGTTGCTCTGAAAACCAACCAGGAAACGTGGATTATGTGAAAAACTGCTGGCCCACTATGTTGGACCCTATGTTATTACTGAGCGTATCAGCGAATTAACCTACCGCATAGCGCGTCTCACATCAAATGGCCGACGGTCAGCAAAGACTGAACTTTCGTATGTCGCCCGTTTAAAGCCCTTTATTTCTCGACAGCCTGTTTGACTTGCCCGGCGGGCTTCGTCTGCGCGGAGGGAAATGTGACGCTCTTACGTGCATAGTGGGTTCACGCCTCAACAAACAGTATGCGGGGCACCGAAGAGTGGTGAACGAAGAAGACGACGGGTGGCTGGCTAGCTGAATCTCGACAGGCGCTCAGCTGATCAAGGCCATCGCATTTAACGCTACCCGGCTTCAAAGCAACGCCTTTTGTGGGCGTAACAATATATATATATATATATATATATATATATATATATATATATATATATATATATATATATATATATATATACAATTATATACAATATATATACAGTGAACAATTCTTCGAGGTCACACGAAGTTTCTGCAATATATATATATATATATATATATATATATATATATATATATATATATATATATATATATTGCAGAAACTTCGTGTGACCTCGAAGAATTGTTCACTGAAGTGACGGCATAGTAGGAGACAGTTCAATTTCACAGCCTGAGTCTTATATCCCACCACCAAGAATCTGGCGTCTCTCGGTGGTGTAATCTTCCTTCGTGTAATTGTCGTATACTTCGCTATCACTAATGCTGCTTCGCCTTTCCGGCGAAACTGCAGCCTCTCTCTGTCTGTCTTTCTTTTTGGTCTTTTTATGTGAGTCCGAGTATAAGCGCTCCTGCAGATGGCCGCTGTTGGTTATGATTTCGAGTGAATCCGGCTTGGCCTCATTTTCGTTGCTGAGTGAATTGTACAGGGTCCCCCAACTATCATATGCGCCATAGACTTAAAAAAAGAGCAATTGCGTTACTCGAAAAAAAAAAAGCTAGTGCGTATTGTTTCCAGTGAAGTGGAGTAGTCGCCTTTAATTATTTTGTTTCTGAAATTTAATTCGACAGTTGCAATTAATAATCTAATTCGAGAAGTACTGTCCTAATTATCAAAGTGTCAATGAGGCATTTGTATAGGCACCCCCAGGCGCCCCCAAATGACATCTAACTGCTGTGTTTTCAGCGACGTATTAATTGCGTGCGTTCTTTTTCCGACTGGCAAACAAACCTCACGTAATATGAAAACTACCACGAGACTGCGCTCCTACCCGCATCATAAAGCAGCACCCTCAAATAAGCTGCTTAAAAGCAACTGCATTGCCTGTCGCGAACCCGAAGAGACAGCGCATCACCTTTATTATGCATACAGACGGAGCACCAACAGCAGGTTTCACGGCTTTGCAGCTATTCCTTTTTTTCTAGGTTACACTTGTTACCCTTCTCTCAGGGCCGACTGATCAGATTGATAACAGAAGCCTCTTGATAACGCGGCCGAAGCGCCGCTATGACCACCCATGAAACGGGAAAAGCAATGTAATAAGCATAGCATGTTTCAAAATATCGGCTTTGCTTGCACCGCATCGACAGAGTGCGTGCACAGCTATATTTCGCGCCAGAAACATGCTTCAGACCAAAGCCAAATTAAAGTGACGGTTTTATTTTTCATGAGAGTGTATACAGTGCTGCAAAAACAGGTTCATGGCATTAAATAAAAGCGAAATAAACAGACCGGGAAGCGACCCATGTGTTGAGAAAGGGCAAAACCGATGCGTTAAATAAAGTAAATAACTTCTAAACGAGCTGGGGACGTATTCTGAAACGTTCGCCGCCGCGAAAGTTTCGCCCTGGCCACGCCTCCGCCGTTGCGGCGCGCTCTGAATGACAGCTTTGACAAAACCGGAAATTCAGGTGGCGCAAGTGAATTTCCGGTTTTGTCAAAGCAGCCATTCAGCGCGCGCCGCAACGGCGGAGGCGTGGCCAGGGCGAAACTTTCGCGGCGGCGAACGTTTCAGAATACGTCCCCTGAATTGGCGATCGGGACGCCTGCACAAAAAAACAAAACAAAAAATACATCAGATTTGAGCGTGCCCTTATTATCTATGAATTCGTAAGCGCCGTTGAACATCAGCTGCTGCCTAGAGGACGCGTTCGAATAGGTCTCCTTCTGCAGCTACGCAGTACTGTCCGCTTTATCACATCTTCAGTGGCTTTCTTGATGACCGACGCTCGAATTATACGGCAGAGAGAGAGAGAGAGAGAGAGAGAGAGAGAGAGAGAGAGAGATAAACAACTTTACTGGTCCCTTATGAAATGGAACGCATTAAGCGTCTGATGGGTTGGCTCCCTCTTCACGGGCTCCATATGCTTCCAGGGCCGCCTGGCCCCTGTGGATGAGTCGGAGCTGGTCTTGCAGGGCGGGGATTGATAGCATGATCTTCCATCGCTCGTAAAGGGTGGGGATAGTAGGGAGGTTATAGTAATGGATATAGATGGGGGCTGGTCTTTTGAAAAATTGCACTCCTATGACGTGCCGAAGGGTGCCTAGTGCAATGCAGTGAGGACATGTGTTAATTATTGTATCTTTCTGGGTATATTTTGTTCTGGAGGCTGGGGTGGGGAAAGGATCCTGCTTGGATTTGCCTGTATATTGTTTGTTCGGCTCTGGTCAAGGAGTGGTGGGGGTGCGGGAATGTCTTCCTACCGTCCCTGTAATATTTGACTATGTCTATGTAACTTGTGATGGGTTGCCATCCCTTTGCCTCCTCCTCGGTGGCCCGGGAGTTGAGCGCTCGGGCCTGTTGATGAACACATTCGTTACCCTCAACTGAGGAGTGAGCCGGGACCCAAACTAATTCGATTGTTTGTTTAGGAGGCATAGCTTTTCCGAGGATTTTTAGTGCTGCAAGGGACACCCAGCCAGATCTGTAGTTCTTGTATGCAGCTTGTGAGTCCGTGGCGATCTTGGTGACGTTAGGTGGCAAGAGTGCGAAAGCTATCGCCGCTTCTTCTTTTTCCTCCGAGGAGGGTTGATTGATCCGCAGATGACTAGCTTTTCTAGCCCGGTGACCACGACTGTTGCCCTCGTGGAGCGTTTGGATAGAGAGGCGTCTGTATATAGGACAGTGCCGTCTTCCTCCAGGATCCTAGAAATGGCTCTTGCCTGGGCGTCGCGTCGTCCAGCATGCCTTGTGGGGTTCGTGTTGCACGGTAGTGGTTTGCATTCCAGCTTTTCACTCCAGTTTTCGGGTAATTGGCCGTGGTGGGTGTAGTGCGATCCTTGCCATCCGATCTTGCGGAGGACACTTCTGCCCGCCTTGGTCTTGCTAATTAAGGCGTACCCTTTGATTGGATAGGTGGGCTTCTATACGAGCTCGGCTATTGTGTTGTGGACTGCCATTTGAAGTAATTTTGTCGTGGATGAATTTATGGGAATACCCAGGGCCTGCTTCGTGGTTTTCCTGATTATTGCGTCAAGTTGTAAGACGTCCTTCTTGAGGAGTTGCAGGTACGGCGCTGCGTAGATGATTCGTGAGAAAACAAAGACCTGAACGAGGCGCAAGGTGTCCGATTCCTTCAGACCCCTCCGCCTCTTGGCCACTCGTCTGATCATGTTCAAGATCTGGTCTGACGTGAGATTGATTTTTCTAATCATGGCTGTTGCCTTGCCATCTGCCTGAATCAGGAGGCCCAGGATCCTGAGTTGAGGTACCGGGAGGATCCGGATCCCTTCCAAACTGATTTATATGTTTTCTGCTTGTTTCCCTGATGAACGTGGTCTGACAATGGTCAGCTCCGACTTTTGAGGCAAACAGCAAAGGCCACAGGTCGTCGCATATCTGTTGACCGTGCCAGCCGCTTTTTGGTGCGTTATCCATCCAGCCATCCGACCCTGCCCTCACAGTCCAGGGTGTGATGTCATCGGCATATAATGCATGGCCCAGGCCGTCTATTGATTCGAGAAGCTTGGGCAACGGCAGGAGAGCCATGTTAAACAGGAGGGGGGAAAGGACCGAACCTTGCGGCGTTCCTCTATCCCCCAGGCAGATTGGTTGGGATGTCTCCTCTCCGATTCTGATCCTGGCCGTTCGGTTACGAAGAAAGTTCCGGATGTAGCTGTACGTTTTCACTCCACAACCCGTGTTGCGTTGGTTGCGGAGGACACTTTCATGCGTTACGTTATCAAAGGCACCTGCGAGGTCTAGCGCTAGTATCGCTCGTGGCGCCTGCTTCGTTGCCCGCTTAATTACCAGCTCGTTGAGTTGTGCGAGAACATCCTGCGTGCCCAGGTGTTGCCTAAAGCCTTACGTTGTCTCTGGCATCCGATCGGTGGCATCCAGATGTCGCTGCAAAGTATTAAGTACCATACGTCACATGACCTTCCCCACGCGGGACGTGAGGGATATCGGTCGCATGTTGTCGATGTGAGGTGTCTTCCCAGGCTCGGGTATGAAGCGGACTTCTGTCTCTTTCCATTCCTGTGGAAGTTTGCCAGACTCCTACACCCGGTTCATATACTCGAGCAGCTCTCTGCGGGCCTTGTGCTTGAGGTTGTTGAGTAACTTGTAGGTAATGGTATCGGGTCCCGGCGCGCTGCCCCTGTTGCTCTCGGAGATTGCCGAGACCAACTCGGTGTCGGTGAATGGCTTGTCTAACGGCAGACATCCGTTAGCCTTGTCTTGAGCCAATCTGACGTCCATCTCGATCACGTAACCACGATCTTTCACATAACTCCAAAGAAAGAAATCGAGTGGAATGAGGGCAGGTGACCTAGCCAGCCAATTTACAGGCCCGTGCTTTCAATCTATTGCGCATGAAAAGTCGCATCCAGCAGTTTCGTGCTCGGCTGCTGCTGTGTGCTTGTGCTCCATCTTACTGATACCACAGAAGTGGAAGACGTGAGAGCGGTACCTCGTTGAGAGCTCATCCGCCATGCTTTCAAGAATATCATCCATGTAACGCTTTCCAGTGAGTGTGATCGAAGAAGATGGGACTGATTATAGCACCGGCGTAAATTCCACACCCCACATGGAACGACCAATGGTAATGTTGCCGATTGCGCTTTAACCAGTGTGAATTGTAGTCACTCCAATAGTGCGCATTATGAAAATTTACTTGGGCGTTTCTGTGAAAACTGGCTTAATCTGTGCACATGACGTTGCTCAAAAAGGCCTGTGACTCATCGGATTTTGTGAGGACCTAATTCGAGAAATCTATATAGCGATTCCGTGCCGCTTCCCTGGCCTTGGTGCCCTGTGACATGTTAGCCCGCCGCATGCGCATTCGCTCGTTCTTCTTCTGGCGTTTGGTATCGGGGGAATCCACATTCTTGGGGCGCTTCTCCGAACCGCTTGCCGTGGAATCATCACCGGGACGCTTGGAAGCCATCCGACTAACTCGACTGCTGCAACGAGACGTCTGACGAAAGCGCGGGCTACAGGGAGCGAATTGTCACGGCGAACGCGGCGCGACGAACAGGGGCGCGGCGGCAAGACGTCGAAGATGCGCTGCATAGCAATACATGAGGCGAACAGCGGGCGGACGCCGCCGCGAGTTCGCCGTGTTGGCGCCAGTGTTATCAGACTTAGCATACGCGTTGTGGTAAACGATGAAACAAATATAATCGCTTTTTAAGGTGGCATATACCGCTTTTATAACTGAAAAATACACCAACACTAGCGCAGACACCAACGTGGTTGCAGAAGACGAGAAAAGGCCCGCACGCGAAAGACCAGCATGCCTAGCGACCGGAACTGGCGCCTCCCGATTGGCTGTCGTCCGCCGTTGCGCGCTCGACGCTTCCGGCGGCCCGACGAAAATATTTGGACAGGCAGGTCGGCGGCGGCCGTCAAATTTTTGGACGCCGGCCGTCGGGCGTTCGCCGCCCAAGGAAGTTCGTCGCTCAGACGCCGGTTATTCGCTCCATGTATTCCGGGAGGAAGGAGCGTTGCCGCGCGCGCCGCTGTGCTGTCACGTGATTGCTGAGAGAGTGTAAGGGGGAGAGGGTACAGCTGTGGCGGCGCAACGTACTGTTGCTATGCGCCGCTGTGCCATCACGTGATTGCTGAGAGAGGTGATGGGGAGAAGCCACAGCTGGCACCATTCCAGGGCACGGACGGACAGACGGTCGGACACCGCGTGCATGAGCCATTAAAGGCTTTCGCCTTAAAAATGGCATAGTTTCGGCGCCTGCGCATGTGACTGCACGACCGTGGGAACAAGCAGACGAGGCGGAAGTACACCTCGCTTGCTTCAGTGCTAAGTAAAACAAAAAACACGCAGACAGTCCGTTTGCATGTTTTATTATTTCTCTAAACTTCAATTCATCAATTCAAGCAACAGATCACACAGATAACAGATGTTGTCTTGAATAATTCTCTAAATCACGTGTCACTACGAGCGACGTCACACTGCGGACACCAGTACGTAGGCGCAGGTACACGAGTGCGTCACCGTCCGGCTTGGAGCGCGGTCGCCGCGAGTGAAAGGAAAAACGTTCGGATTGAATTTGCAGACCTTTCCGCTGCACGTAGCGATGTAATTCTTTGCAAACACGATCGTTAGCACGCATTGTATGCTCTGCGCTTGTCAGCTCAATATGGCCAGACCTGGTGAGGGGCCCTAAGAACACCGCGCTTCCTTGGCGTTGTTTCTGCTGCTCGTCATGGGTTGCTGCGCCCACGGTTGCCATAATCGCTTCAGGGTAAAAGGTTTTTTTACCCTGCCGTCCGGCAAGCATGATGCGGAGGGAAGATATGGATGCGCCGGATCGATCGTGCAACCTTCAACGCGCCGCCATCCGCGCGCCTTTGCGAGGTAAGTGGGGGTTTCTAAATAACACATTGTATCAGAGGTATTTATTCCAAGTTTTCACACCGCACGATGTTACCATGGATGTCGTGCGCTCCTTCGTTGCGCACGATGTCGACACTGTTTTTCTTCCTTGAGCTGTAGTGCGCACTTTTTTTTAATGTGTAAGCATTCTTTGGCGAATACCACAGGAAAATTTGTCCGTCCCGCGAAAAGTTTAATGCTTTGTATCTGCACAAAAATGCGTCATTTGCGAAGACATTTAATCGTTACAATAGTGTAAGTATATATGATTGGTAGCTTTATAAGCCATATGGAAGAATTTAAAAAAAAAAAAAAAGAAACGAAAATGATCAGAGAGGATACCCATAGGATGCACAGGGCTCCATAGAAAATGTATGGGGAAGCTAAGAGTAGGGGTGGGGCCAACTTAAATTTGGAGGTGGGGCAACTTGAAGTTTGAGGGTGGGCCAACTTAAATTTGGAGGTGGCCGAACTTGAATGTGGGAGTGAGCCAATTAAAATTTGGGCTCAGGTCAACTGAAATTTGAGGGTATGCTTAAACATTCTTAGACAACTCCTGTGGAGTTTCTGCATGCTTTTTGATATAAGAAAAAAAAAAGGAGCGATACTCAAGCTAAAATTTGCGTTTTTTAAGCATTTGTCTCTAGCCGTGAAAAAAGAAACACATAAATTGAACTGCTAGAATACTCAAGAAACAAATAAGAGTTGCCCGCGTTAATACATAGCAAAAAATTGTGTTTCAGCTTTAAAATTTCTGTGGGAAACGCTGCTCATTCCACCAAATTTACGATATCCTTACTCAGTTTTTTGTTTCGTTAATGTTTGTCCGTGACGAATGGTTTCCTGGACATACACTGTTTAATTAGTGCAGGGCGGCTTGTGTCCTTTGTTTAATATTTAGGACAATTTTTTGAATGAACAATTTGAGCCTTTGATTATGCGCGATTTCAGCAAAAAGAAGCTGGAGCCGGATGATGTGCCCAGCATGCTCTGGTTATCAGCCAGAGCGCATAGTGAATGCTAACGTAATAAATTTTAATGTTTATTGTACACTCTAAAAATAATAATAATATTTGGGGTTTTACGTGCCAAAACCACTTTCTGATTATGAGGCACGCCATAGGGGAGGACTCCGGAAATTTGACCACCTGGGGTTCTTTAACGTACACCTAAATCTAAGCACACGGGTGTTTTCGCCCTCATCGAAATGCGGCCGCCGTGGCCGGGATTCGATCCCGCGACCGCGTGCTCAGTAGCCCAACACCATAGCCACTGAGCAACCACGGCGGGTTTACACTCTAAAAACAGTTGCACCCTTTGGGGTGTATATTTGTCCCACAATGATAATTGTCATCTGTCGTGCCCGCGTTTCCTTTCTTTAACGCTGCGAGCCTGGTACTTCCCAGTCACGAACGGCTTGCGCGTTATCAGTGTGACGCAGCATTCTCGACAGGAAAAGTAGCGAGCGCCGAGTTTGCAGGAAAGGAAACGCAAGCAGGGCAGATGACGATTATCGTTGTGGGACAAATATACACCCCAAAGGGTGCAAACTGTTTTTGAGCGTACGCTTATAACTCAAAGCCCACAGTATAGTGTACTAGAATAATGTCCTAGTGACACGACCGGAAAGGGGCGCGCGTGCCTCTTTCCGTTGACGCCACCAGGTGTCGCCACTGCGACCTTTTCTAGCAGACCGGCTGCTCTCATATTCGTTGCTTTTGAGGCGGTCCGGGTTATTAAGGGTTCTTTACGGACATGGTTCTTTCTTTATAACAGAACAGGATTGTATTTAACAAAGTATAGTGTAAAGGAAGATTTTGAAGGCCACATCGAGACCATAGTATCGACAATGTCGTCTGCTAGCGTATTCTCGCACAGTCCGGCGCTTTCATTGCGCTCGTCGTATCGCATGTGCCTGCTGGCAATTCACGGAGCTTCTTGTTGCTCATCTACTGCTCGAAAGCCAGTATATGTGGGCCTGCCTTGCTTCTATGGAGCTATATTTACCACTCCATTTAAATCGCGTGCTTATCGCAAATGACAGGAAAGTGCGTAGCGACTTCGGCGTTGCGCTGCTAACCCCGAGGGCGTAGGATTAAATAATGGACTCGTTGGCTGCATTTTCATAGCAGGAAAATGCAAACATGTCCGTGTTGCCGGTTATAAAACACCAGTTGGTCAAAATTATTCATGTGTCCCCCCCCCCCTCTTTACTGCGTGCCTAATAATTAGATCTTAGTGTGTTTTACACATTAAATCCCGGAATGAATTCATTTTTGACTATGCAATTGCGCACATACAAACTCACAATTTTTCCCGAAATTTTAGCTCCTAAGAAATCCGCCGCATCTTCAGCACATACTGTCAGAGTGACGCTCGAAAGAAATCCAGGTTAGTATTTTTTTAATTATTCACAATGAAAATAGCACAGCTATAATGGAACACTAAAGTGTACCTTCCCTAGACACCGAGCATCAAATCCCATTATAAGTAACTATTACTGTTAAAACACATGACCAAAAAACACCTAGTAGCATGGAGTTCTAGGAACATCAACTGAGCTTAATATATTTTGATGCCTGCAAGGCGTCTTCTTTCATTACACTTCTTCACGCTTTTTGTTAAGAAATGTAGCCTGGTTGTGATGCAGAAAGCAGTGAGTTCTGCTGTGATGGATTCGAAGTGATCAGGGCAGCCAAGTTGATGCTGCAGCCTGGCTTTAACAGCACCTAGCTAAAACATCTAAAACACTGTCTGCGTGCAACTCAAGAAGACTAAAACAAACTATGAAGTCTTTGTCCAAGTTGATCATAAACTTGTATATAGGGGAGGCAGGATATGACAAACCACCATTGTCTTTCATATGGCAAACTCTGCAAGCCTGAAATTTCCTGCTGCCCATTTTGTGATCAGTAGTAAGTTCAGGCAGGCTTCACAACCTGTCTTTAAAATGCACTTTCTCGCCACAACCAGCGATATAGAAAATTAGGCGGCTGTCACTGGATGCTGGAGTCCCAAATACCACAGCAGCAGGCTGCAACCTCGAGTTAAAACACATGAAAGGTCATGAAAGTCACTTTCAGGCATTATTCTTTAGCAGATGATGCGGCTCTCAGAGTCTTGTAGCAAATGGTTCGCAGCGGCAAGGGAGCGTACAACTATGTCTTGGCACAGCCCAACTCTAAAGTACAGTTGAGCAGACACTTCGTCTTCATGCCCACTGAAATGCAGAACTTTCTCATGCAATATCTCGAGCCTTTCTTGCTTTTGTACCTACGTTGTCGCGAAAACTACGGTTGAGTCGTTGCCACAGTTAAAGTGGCACCAGAGCTTGAGGCAACATTCACTACTTGGAGCGAGCTAATTGCGAATGGTTCATTCTCCGCAAACTGTCCGTTTTCATCTTACGCAGTCTCGACCAGGATCTCGCGAAGTGGTTGGCGGAGCTGACAATCTCCCGCTCTTTCTTCATTTTGTGCGGTCCGTGCGCTCTTACGTGGCTTCGTGCTTACCATCGGTGCACTTTCTACGGCTGGCCTCTCTTCAACAGGTGCGACAGAAAGGTAGGACGTACAGTCGGCCAGAAGGGTAGGCACCGCGCCAGGCGCCAGCGACAGCTTCCCACGTGGAAGTCGCACTTCGGTGCTATTGATGATGCGGACGTAATCCCTCCAAATGTATCGAGGCTCAAAGTGGCGCTCACATACCACTGAACATAAAAAATTGTAACAACGCAAACATATGCAACCACAAAGTAACAAGGACGAGACACAAGCACGGAATTCTTATGTCAAGTATGCACCAACTCGCCCAGAAAGAAGTTTTAATGAAATACCGCTGAAGATTCAGTGAGTTGCTTGTCTGCTGTTCGCAGATTGCGCTCTCCCATTTCTTCCCAAGTTCATTTTCCGTTGGTGCGGCGAACAATGACGCTTTCGGAGCGCCCTGATAATCGCTGTGGCAGCCCGGAGCGTATAAATGGGTGTCCGTCTTTCTTTTTGGCATCGAACCTCCTGTGCTGCAGTAGATGCAGGGATACGCCTTCTTTTTTCAAATCATCCAGTGTTTTTCACAAGCATGGCCACGTTGAACGTAACACGGCTCGGAAAACACACGGAGCAAACAGCCGCAAAGCGTGTCTGAGCCGGCTCGACCGCGCTCCAGCAGCTAGAAAAAAGCACAGCAGCGCCATCGTGTACATTATTCTAGTACACTATACTGTAAGCCCTTGTACGCGCGCTGCTAGCACAGGTGTACCAAAAAAATGGTCGAAGCATTGAACGCGACTAGTTTTAGCGTTGCGCACGAGCTCCTCGCAGGTCCTCGCAATACGCGGGGCAACATGGTGCGACGCAGCACGAACCATGGCCTCAGAGATTTGCACTCTCCGTGCGAATGAGACTGCCAGAGAAACCTACCTACGCGCAAACCTCGGAGGCCGTGCAATAACAGCGCCCTGGCAGATACTAGGCTTTTCACAACGCTGGCGTGATGTTAAACGCCGGCCGCGAAGTTACAGGCGTCGCACCTCTATGCTACCCACCGAACACAGCCGTTGTTTCTCAGCGTCCAATGAACCCAGATTTAGCTTGGCGTTTACTATCCATCCCCTCACCCTCAAACCAGTGTATGCACGACGCTGCGGTGTTCACAGATGCTCATGCCAAAAGGGGAAGCAATGAGCAGAGCGTGACCTCGCGCACCTCCGTCCCTTTTCTTTTCCAGCCAAGCGGACTGCAGGCGTCTTCCAACCATCATCGGAACCGAAACTCAAAATCAAGTGAGGCAAAACAGACATCTGCATATTTTCTGGCATGCAAAGTCTCTGCCTTAGGGCAGATGTACACTCCACATGCGATTCCACTAACTTTGCGTGTTTCAAAAGTGTAATCAGTATCGCCAATTATTTTCCTTTATCACACATTAGAACTGCCGCATAAGGGCCACCCGGATTTTCATCAGGCCACATTCACTGTTATGTGGAAACGCATTCTGTATGCTTTTTTTCTTTCTCGTCCCTCAGAGTAGCCAAACAGAGGCATTTCTTGTTCATATCCCTGCCTTCTCTTATTTCCTCGTTCGGTTCCCGATTTTTCGTAGTCATTTAGAACGGGATGCAAACCAAGGTGTTGGCGTGGGGTCCAGGTCAATGACTGCGCAGACAACACAATTTCCAGTGAGGTGCCGACTGGTCCCGTGTTGCTGCGAAGGCCATCACTGCTTCAACACTGGGCGAGAGAATTTATGTATGCTCCCAAGAAAGCTCACCATTATTCCCTTATATTCGTCTAAACTACATATCAACACTCGCTTATCTTTCGGTTTTTTTTTTTTTTTTTTGTGCACACGACTTTGCTGGCAGTTGCCACAGCCATAGTGAATTTATTCGAATGTAGCCCACTCCCATAGCTAGCAAGGCAGCACACAGTCTGGTCACGACAATTTGTATGCACAGTGGAAAAAGCTCAAGAAAATGCAGCTTCTGCCATGGTGCATATATAAATGCAGACTTACCAAATGGCATTGCAATCACTGTGAACAGATTTTGCACTAACGTAGTCGCCGGTTGCAACCTCTGAGCAAAATCTTGTAACAGTACTTTGTGACCGATGTAGCCACACTGGTGAGTGAGTCATTGATCACGATGGACCACTAAAATGTGCTTGAAATAGTGTAAACCAAGAAGGGCTTTCTGAACAGCAAAAGCTAGATTACTCAACTGCAATTTAATAAAGGCAGGTACAAACCAGACAGGACTCTTGCAGGGGTACGAATGTCCTCAATTTCACAAGAGTTCTAAACTCTATTCATCATACCACAAGAGGGACAACATCGTCCTGTTCAGCATGTCAGTGCCGAAGTCCTTTTTCACAATTTCATGAGCCAAGCGCAAACATCTGCACATGTTGCAAATTATAACCACATCACGATCGCAAAGGTCCTTTAGAAAAGTCTGAACAATTGTCAGCTGCCCATTGACTTTGCAACGGCATCTGCATAGCTGTGGGGGGAAAAAAGCATAGGCTGAAGCTAGAGCTCGTCGGCACTTTCAAGAATCTCTTTGGAACTGGCCTAGCTCTTGAAGACATTTTGCCTACACACAAAGCATTTCACAACACTTGCAACCCCTGTGTAACACACACACACTCAAATAAAATAAATCAGACATGGGAAATGTTAAAACCTACAACCCGTGACCAGGGGGAAAAAAAAAAAAAGAATGAAGGAAGAGTTTATTTGATGTCACTTGCTTCATCCTCCCACCGTATGAAGCCGATATCACACACACCAGCTGGCAGATGCACGTCGCCATCAAAGCACACACCAAAAATGAAATGGACCGAACATTCAGGGGGCAGGAAGAACAAAATGCGTACATGGGAGAATCAGTCACGCGCGAGTGTGAACCACACTGTGCAGCACAGAATAGCTAAGCATTTCAAGATGGCAGCAACAAAGACCTGGATTTTTATTTTTTTAAAAGTCTCATGAAAAAGAAACAGGATAGAAAAGCCACCAGGCAAAAAAGGTAGTCTTAACTACTATACGTGTGCAGCCAAACTGTGAATGTATTAAAAATGAAAATTAAGATGGAAAGGCAAGCATCTCACAAGCATGGCTGCAAACATCACGTAACAGTCATGTGCACAAAACGCAAGCAGAGAGCCAGAAAACAAAGAATAGGCGTGTACATGGGCTCGCAATGGGGGGGAAAAAATGCAGAGTCCTGTATCTACACCCTAGTTGCACACTCTCCACGTCGCTTGGAACAGCTAGTTTTTCCCATTCTGTACGAAGATTGATCACATGTGCAGACACGAGACACAAAAGGGGCACGACAGATGGCAGGTTCAGCTTTACACGGCAGCAGCAAAACAGGGTGAAACCAAAGGGTGGCGAGGAGGCAGTTGAAAGAGAAAAAGGAGGAAAGTGTTGGTGCCTAGCCCACACCCTGGTCCTGACAGACTACTGTTTTTTCATCAGTTAGGGGCCGCTCCTGGTTGCAGTCCGTGCGGGGACTGGTCTGTTGACACAGGTGGTGGGAAGAAGGGAAGGAAGAAGCCATCTGGTGAACGAGCGCTGGCCGGCCAGCAGGGCATGCCGGGTGCTCCCTTCCGCCTTCCCAGCGGCAGGCGCCCACTTTCCGGGGCACATCTGCTCTGGTGACCCTTGACCCCCTATGTCGAGGTGGTGCTGCCCAGTGCAGCAACGCTGGGTGACGTGACCGGTGACGTGGGCAGCATGCCAAGGGCATTGGAGCCCACAGGAGCGCCACCTGCATGACACACACACACACACACACACATGGTGATGAGTGTTGCTGGACCCTCTTGTGCTAAACCACTAGCTACCAATGCACTCTGAGCATAGTGCAATAGCATATCATGCAGTGCATTGAAAGTGCTGATTGCATGTGCAAGGCAAAGGTGGAGACACCTGTTTTCAAGTAATATTTTATGCAGAAACCAGAATTTGTTGTCAAACCTTTATGTAATCTCTACATACTTCCCCATCACCTCTGACCCTGACTGTCATCTTCCAGTTAACTATCACACAGTGATGAGAAGACACGCATTAACAAAAGCAGCCATGCGTATCATATTTACTCGAATCTAACTCACACTTTTTTCCCAGTAACACGGGTCGAAAAATAGCCTGCGCGTTAGAATTGAGTACAACCCTAAATCTGTGTTACCATATTGCTATCGGCATTTCAATATGGCCGCCTCGTGCGCACTTCGAGCCTAGCTATATACCCATGTATATAACCAATCGTCAAGTTCACTTCTGCTCTATCAGCACGGAAGTCCCGACAGCAAAGACATGCCGAGTTTATCACGATGCCGCAATTAACAGGCAAGTAATCATATGTGCGGAGATGGACAGAAATCGGGCTGCATCATGGGCGTTCGGAGTTCCCGAAACTTGCGTGCGGCACTGGCGCAAACAGGGGAAGCTTTCTACTCCGGCAGCTGCGTGGCCCCTATCTTGAAAGCGATCTGCAGTGGAGGCGCATCTAGGCACACCGCACTGTGTTCTCATCGCTTAGTGTGCATTGAAGCAAGAGTCCGCACAAAGGTCAATTCGCTCGCTCCTGCTACTGCACTTCCCCACTGCAGCATTTTGATAAAGAGTTTCCGTGGTCATTGTGCGAGACATGTTCATGCTTGCTTGTGCGTGCAACACTATGCTTGTTAACTTAGTAAGCGAATGTGTTAAAAGTTTATACGGCCAATAAAACTTCCATCCTTAATTTTGGTATAGCTGTCTACTAATTTGCTATTGTAATCAATGCTTCGGCTTTCAGGCGAAACTGCGACTCTTCTTATTTATTGCAACTTTAGTGCATTGGGAGTAAATTTTTGGTTTGCCAAATGAAAGAAAGATGTATTCTTGTATGAAAGAAGGAGGTGCGCGATACTGTAAAGGACTTTTTTAGGTTGCGGCAAACAGGTGCATGTTAAAATTGAGGGCGCGTTAAAATCGAGTAAATACGGCAAGTGCTACTACCAGATTTCACACAAATAGGTACACAAAATAGCAATGCAGTGCAAATTGATCAGTGTGTACATGACCATGGGCACCACTTTTTCTATGAACTCATCGAATAATGAGTGAGTTGACACCACCACAACATAATAGTAATGCAACTTTTTAAATGTGGTAGAGTTCACGTACAGAACTTGGCAAGTATCCATACGGTTTCAGCTAGCTTAATTTGAAAGCGAAACAGGTTTACTTATGGAACGTGGTGAATGTCGCAACAGCCCAGCGCAGTGCACATAATTTAAACATGTCTTGCCCATGAGGCCGTGGATCTTCTAGCAAGCTCAGGGGCTTACAATACCCCGAAAGGGAGCATTAAGGGACAATGATGAAGATGGTGGTGGTGAACAGCAGTGCATGTGCAAAAAACTGCTGAACTGTCTTTGTCATCAGGTAAACTGTTCTTAGAAATTGTACAACACGATTTTACTTTGGCTAAAGACAAAATTCAGGCTCGTATGTAACAATAATCAAGTTACTGTTATTTTTGTTAGTAACCAACTTCCAACTGCCTTTGTGAGTCATTAAGTTCTGGGGTTCTACGTATTATGAGGCACGCCCTAATGGAGGACTCAATTAATTTGGACCACCTGGGGACCACCAATGTGACCACCAACATGCACCCAATGGGAGGTACACAGAAATTTTTGCATTTCGCTCACATTTAAATGCGGCCACCACGGCCGAAATTTGATCCAGCACCCTTGGGCTTACCAGAGAAACGCCAAAGCTTCTACACTACCACAGCGGCTCAGTCAGCAATTGGCCTATGTTATTTTTACAGTGAAGCTGTATGTGGCTAGCCGATTCATCCATCCGTACGTCTTATTGGTCGCCTGGTACGCCGAAAACTTCACACACAAAAAAAAAAAAAAAAAAAAAAAAAAAAAAAAAAAAAAAAAAAAAAACAGAAAGAAAGAGTCACCTGATTAGCCAACACCATCTAAATAGACGTCCACATGTCAAGTTTCGTCCTAGACGCCAGTGCTCGTTTCTCCCCTGGCGGAACGATTTCACCTCCCGTGGGTATACGTTTCCGCCGCTTCCCTTCAAGGTTGCACTTGCACTGCGCACGAAATGTCTTTTCTTTGTGACAGCGGCTCTTTGGATGACTGCAAATTACTATTGTATTGTTAACCCTTTCGCTGTCACGGACGTACCGGTACGTCTTCGTGCTCCCCCCCCCCCCCCCCCCCGCAATGTCACTGACGTAACGGTATGTTCTCTACCGTGCATTCAAAATTTCGCGCCTGAGAGCAACGCTGGCGCTCCTGGACTGGCCATGCCATCTGTTGACTCTTTCTACAAGTTCGTATTTTCGCCCCGGCCTGTGTTAGTACTGTATTGAAGAGTACGGTGCGACTGCCACTTGCCCCTCTCTCTTTGCTGATGGCGCGGTGGCTCCGCGTTCGCTGGATCATGCGTCGCGTGCATGTGGTTATGGGTTCAAGGGTTGTTACTGCGATCTCCGCTGGTTTGAAGGTTTTTATTTTTCTTCTGTTGGTGTGTCTGCTATGGCGTGTCAAGTTCAGGGGCATGCGCCGTTGCCTCTCCGAAAAGAGTGACTTGATTGCTGCTTTCGCTCTCTCGTCGCACCCTCGCTTCCGACTTGCAGCAGTAAACGTAAAGCCCTTTGAACTTTGTTTTAGCCTTTTTCCATCTCCCTCTGTCTTCTCGATCACATAAAGTCCCATTTCTCTCCATTGTGCGGGCGACTGAAAGCGCATCCTCCCTGCAGGCGGTTACTTTCGGATGGCTGAACGTGCGGGACCTTCGTCTGCTCATTGGAGCGGTGCCTCTTCCGATTCAGAATACGAGCCAAGCTCGGAGTCGGACTCGGACATAGTCTAATGCGAGGAAGAGGTGTGTTCCGCATCGTCAGATTCAGATGTTGAACGTATGTTATAGTCAGGCTGATGATGATGATGTTTACTAACAACAGCTGCAGAACACTGAAATGCACATATTGCATTGACTACCCTATGTTATTTGTATACCAATCAATCAAAAATAAATTGCTATGTTCATTCCCTGTTATGCCCGTTCCCTGAAACCAAGCCGACACTGGGGGTGCGTCACGGCCAGAAAGGTCCGACAGCGAAAGGGTTAACTGCCACAAAAGCAATGTAAACACGAAAGGTTTGATGCCACCAGTGAAATTCTGCCGATTCACAAGAAAATAGTACGAAAAAAGCAGACTACAGGCATGGATTACTGCGGTGCGCCAAACAATGCAATCTCGTTCGTTGATTACTCATGAGTGTATGATGGTTTTTACGTGTAATCGACATGAACTTCATGATTACTGGGTATATAATCCATCAAATAAAAACTTTCAGTTGCTAGACCAGCACTTGTTCTGTCTTCTTTGTCATGTTTCGTCTGTGTATGCACTGCCCAAGAATGGAAACCACTTCTGTTGCATGCGCTAGCAGTCGCTGGAGTTCACGTGTGCTGAGAAATTGAATATGTGCACAATGCATTGAACATGACTGGACTGCATCACCACTGCACCAATCGATCGAGTTGCTGGAAGATAAAATGCCCATGTCTTGGTCACGCTGGCATTGCTGAAGCAGAAATGATTACTAATGCTTTCAACTTCCGTCTCTTGGCCAAACAATTGCTAAGCTATTTACACTGCTGTCTCTATTCTATACTGTAAAGGACGTACTAGTTAAAGCAGTGTGCGCATGTCGTATTTGTGCTATGCGGCAATATGTTTTGTATATTTTCGCAGTGTCGAAGGAAGTCCGTGGTCTCCAACGGAGACAACACGGATTTGTAGCAAACATTTTGGGGGAAACTGCTAATATTACTTTAGTTAACACACATCGTATGTGCCGATGAATTTTCCGGCGGCACATATGATGTCGTTTCCGATTGCCTGCTCCGCATCACTTACATGGCTAAGCAGACGCTGCCCTTTCGCCACATTGCAGCCACGAAAACACTCGTCAACCACACAGATCTTTTTAAAGCCAGATTGAAGCGTGTACATCGTGCACACGTCCTTTGAATGAAATGTCCGCACATGAACACACGCGTGCGCTACGAGACCTGTGCAAACATGTGCAGTGAAGAAGGCAACCAAGGCAGCGTGAAGGAGAGATTGAAGAGATGTACACCCGCTGGTTGAAATTTTACTCTGCATATGGCAGTCTCATGCCAGCGCGGCTCCGCGGTACCGTTTTTGTCTATAACACAAGGCCTCTTTACTCCGATCCATGATGTCACACTACCTGGCCTGAAATTTCCATCGACAAGCCTGGCGTGATGAAAGCGGTGACGTCAAAATCACTGTTGCCTACTCATGAGCATCCCTATTAGATTCTTGGCACTCAGGCCAGGTAACATGATGTCATGGATCAGAGTGAATAGGCCTTGTGCTATCTAGGTGGTATTCGATTAGCTGTGCCAGTAGCGACGTCGTTGCTCTCCGTCCCAGCCGAGCGCACATGCAGCAGTTTATCTCCAGCTTCGAAATGGGTAGGCAACGCTTCATACCTACTCTTTAGGAGCAGGCAGCTTTCAATCAGTAATGCCGCAAGCAGAACCGGGAACGAGCTCGTCTACACCGTGCCGATGCTACAGTCCGGGCACAAGATCAGGCTCATGCAGCCGAGCGCAACCAGCAACTGCGTACCGAGGATGCGGCAGCCTATCAAGCCATTGTTTAATGAACTGTCAGAATTAACCCAGTGATAAACACCGGGGCTGCACGTTTCAGCTTCGCTGGTTAACCATCAGCACAGAGTGCTTGGATGGTGATTTTTTTTTTGGTAACGTTACTCCAAAGGTATAAGTTTTGTTGTAGAGTCGGAAGAAGTGACACCTGATTTTGCAGGTCACCTCACACACAGCACATAAATTGTTATTTCTCTATTTACACTTCTGCTATGTACTTCAATTTCTTCTGGCTCATGAGAAACAGCACCTTCTTAACCCTTTACCTCCCAAATTATTTTTGAAATGATCTTCCCAAAATAGTTTATATTAAATGCTTGATGGGATAGGCACATTAAATAAATACCGAGGATGCATCCAGAGCAATATATTTAGAGATAAATTTTTTTTAATGCTAAAGAAAGTAAGCTTCACAGTGTTGTTTCAAGTTTGCTTTTTCAGCCCTAAAATAAAAAGCAAACATCGAAAATACGACTTCCCTGCCATTCGAAAGTTCTGACTTAGCCAAGTAACACATGGGATCAGATCTAGTCATGCAGGAAGGCCCAACTTACTGCCATGCTCGAGAATGCAACTTAAGTTGAAGGCCATGCTTGACTTGATCTGAGTGACGCCCAACATGAACATGCCCAGGACCCTCAATGCGAAAACTCCGGTGTGCTCAAGTCGGGAGTCATTTAAATAAAGTCAAGCATGGGCTCAACTTACGTTGCATTATTGAATATGGGGGTTAGTGTGCCGCCCAATAACATAAATTTTTCTTGTGGCAAACATTAAAGATGCTTCTGCCGAGATTCTGTTTGGTCACCATCTGTGACCAAACAGAACTAGATGTGTAGATGCACTCAGATTGACTTTGGTGAGATAAATTGGCACTTTTTACCATGGACTAGCCCAGCTCGTCGCCAGTAACTGTGTGCAAAATGTCTGGACATGCTTAGCTTGTCTATGTGCAGTAAAAGGTCAAGTCACCCACATTTTTCAAGCCCCTCATGTCGTGACAAGCTTGGCTGGACAGTATAGAAGATATAGGTAGTACTTCCAATGCTAACTTAAGGGCTAGACAAGTTAGAGTATTTTTAATGCAACTAAAGTATCGTATATTTTAAGATATGATACTGTCATAACATCAACGACATGCAGTCACCACAGGTTAACGATTAACGGGGACTAAAGCCAAACATAAGCAATAACTTTTTTGTTACATCCCATTTCTGATAAACACTGCCAGCAATATGAACAATCAACACCACAGTGCCACTTAGAAAGTTTGCACTGTCCAAATACAGCGAACAGTTGGAAATTACTTTTGTGAAAACATAAAAGCCATGGCATTACAATTCTAATAGGAGTGTGGTGAACTTTTAGCCGGCCCCCATACTATCTTTATACTATGCAGTGATGGTCCAGCCAGTTTAGGATTTGGAGCAATTTTTGGAGCAGGAAAAATGTCATTCTGGAGCAGTTTCTGAGCAGAAAAATTGGTCTCATTGGAACACTTGGAGTAGTGCAGCAGTAATCCATAGCTTGGAAAGCTTGCTACTAATATGTTCGTATGAGTGGCTAACCAGCGATCGGTTCTGAGTTCATGCATATGTGTTTTTGACAGACGTGTTTTTCACAACCGTCTAAGCCAGCAACTACTGCAACTGCGTATAGAAGCTCGTAGATTGACAGTAAGTTCCGCACTGCATGTGCAAATGTGTCAATCTGCATGCATGAACATGTGTATGCAATACAATATGCTGCCTTCCAGTGGCTAATGGGTCCCATATCTTCGCACATAGGTTCTGCTTGCGTCGCTGTTGCCTTTGTTGGTGTTGGGTATAGGAATTGTTTCGATTGCAGTTGATGAGCCGGATGAGCCTTGTACCAAGACAGGCGTGCCTCATAATCAGATTGCGGTTTCGTCATGTAAAAACTCCAGAATTAAACTTTCTTTTGTCCCAAAACCAACTGAGCGCCCTGTTAAGGCTGTATGCAATGCATTGACCTTAGCCGAGTATTTACCAAATATGCAAAAAATAGAGTAGTAGACAATCAAGTTGTGAAGTTAGTTATTTGAATGTTCACAAATAGATTCACATAGTTGAGTACAGTCAACATATAATTTTTTTGGAGTCCCCAGGGGCCGCAAAAATGTCCGAAAAAACTGGTCAGAAGTTAAAAAGAAAAAAGCACTTATGCCTGCCTTTTACTGCCCTTAAGGGCTCAATCACCACAGGCACGTCCGAAACAGCTCTGAAAGGCTTGCAGTACACTTACTAGACGTATCGGTGCTCGTAATGTGACAGGAGATGGCGGGTGCATGCGTGTATAATTAAGGAATACATACCGTGTCTCGTGACAACTGTCCCTTTCCACTCTTGGTATGATTCACCGCAATACTACATGTATGTTTCACCGCATAACACTGCTGTATTGAGACAAAGGTAACTTTCAGGAACCGGCATTATGCAATGCGTCGTGCTTTCCGAGCTTTGAAGTAATTGGTGAGGATTACAAAGGCGGAGTTGGTGCCATTGCTAACAGCAGCAAATTGTTTTAATGAGAAACATGGCACTGAATAGCAAGATGCTTCCCACCAAATGTCGAAGTAGCTAGGCCTAGCTTGGCCGTGGTGGTGGCTACGGTTGCCATCGGGTCTTGCGTGCGAGAGAGCTTGTTCAAGGCGGCGAGATCATCAAAATAGCGGCGGTGGTGGCTTCGACCAATGCCGTTTCAGGCCTGTGGTTGTGGGAAAATGTCCAGAAAATCGGGTGGCAAAGGATTTTTGCATTAGATATTCCACACGTTCTTATACATAGACTCTATTGCGTACCGTGGCGGTGCCACGAAGGCGTCCAAATTATCGGGCATGCCTGAAAAATCGGGTGCCCGGAAAATTGGTTGTTGACTATAGTTGTACAACCCTACTGAACGCTTTGCATTGCCATGAAAATGCGAAAATACCGCACTTTTGTGCAGTTAGCGCAAATGGCACTTGAGTGGGCGTAGCCAGGAGCAGGCAAGTCGAACTGTAGCAAAATGGCACAAATGGCGCAGTTGGACCACTGCTGACTATGCCTTCATTCACAGCCATTTGATGTAGTGCATACGAGGGTCTGTCCCAAAAGTCCATAGAGTGAGT
This sequence comes from Dermacentor variabilis, assembly GCF_050947875.1. Taxonomy (NCBI): domain Eukaryota; kingdom Metazoa; phylum Arthropoda; class Arachnida; order Ixodida; family Ixodidae; genus Dermacentor; species Dermacentor variabilis. The sequence goes on from NC_134568.1 coordinate 211,233,925, forward strand.
CAGCAAATAAGCAGGAGAGGGCATAGCAGCACCCTTCTCTCTGCTCAAGAGGATCCGGTTGACCTCAAGTATGAGCCAGACTGCTGTAGGAAATAATAGAATTTTATGCCTGCTCTTTTTCTGCAACCCATCTTTAGTATTTGTTGAAATGGAGATTAACAACCAAATGCAACAAATGATCAATATCAAGTTTCTCGTAAAATTGGGCAAGAATGGTGCAGAAATTCATCAAATGTCGCAAAAGGCCTCTAGAAAGGATGCCCTAAAGGATAGGACTGTCAAGTGGGTCCAGTGTTTTTGGTAAGCCAGTGAAAACCCCAAGAACAATGCAGAAGATCAAGACACCCATCCACCTTGGGTGAAGATGAAAGCATCGATCATGTGCATTTTCTTGTGCTCAGTTAGCTTTCTGGTGCTCTTGTGCTTAGAATGATAGCAGATGCACTTGCTTTCAGAAAGGCGTCCATTCACTTGATTTGGACTGAATATTTGGAAATTAAAAGTTTGCACCAAGATGTTACCGAAACTGCAGACTTCTGAGCAAAATTTGGGACGAAGAGAATGCTGAATTGACTGGAAAACTTTATACAATAGTGATGAATTCTTGAGGACAGCTGTACCCAGCGACAATTGATTATGAATATGACATCGAGCTGAACAAGGAGCAGAAAAAGATGAGCCAAAGGCAAAAACTGCACAGAACAAAGCAAAATCCGTCATGTTGACTGTGTTTTTCAACTCTCATGAAATTATGCACATGAATTCGTACCTGAAGGTGCTAATGCACCTTTCTACGTAGCAGTCCTGAAGCACCCGAGTGATGTGTGTGCCACATGTGACCAAATTTGTCACAAGATAATGGATTCTGCACCACGGTAATGTCCCTGCACACTCTGCATTGATAGTGTGCAAGTTTTTGGTGCATAATTTATCAGTGCTGGAACACCCTCCCTATTCACTGGATTTAGCCCTCTGCTAATGTTTTTTTTTTTTTTTCCAAATGCAAAATGCCACTCTGGAGGTGGCATTTCAGGGATGTGACGTTTCGAAAGGAAACAAACGGCAGTGCTGACGACATAGCTGCTGTGACGCTTAAGTGCTAGGGACCTGGGTCATAAAATTATTACTAACAAATCTATCTTTAATTTCAGTTATTCTTCCAATCTACAAATATGGCCCACCTGCTTAAAAAAGAAGACTAGCTTACCATGACGTGTTGTTGAGGAAAAAGAAAGCCCTGTTTTTATCTTATGAAATGCTCACTGAGGTTTTTAGCGCACGAAAAGGGACGAAAGACCGTGGCGAAACGAGGACACAGCGCTGTGTCCTCGTTTCGCCACTGTCTCTCGTCCCTTTTCGTGCGCTAAAAACCTCAGTTATGGAATACCAACACGCCCTATCCTACGCTCTTTCATGAAATGCTCACCTTTGCCCATGAAAGTGCTGAAAATGACCCACTTTGCCGTTCACCGTTCTAAAATTGCATATCAGAACCAAGCGATATTCTCGTTTGAAAGCGCATCTTTTCTGGCTTGCTTCCTTTCTCGGAATGCTCACTCTCCTGCCAAATTTTTTGCATCCAGGAGAATAAAATGTTTTTCTCACATGGCAATCAGCTTTTCCTACTTTTCTAAAATAACTCTTTGGCCATCAGCAACATTCCAAGAGGTGTATTTACTGTCCTAATCATTCAATTTAAACTTCCTTTTTTTAACTTGACAGCTAGGCTTCCGAGGATGCAGTAAGGAGTACATGCCATATTACCACACCTTGAGAAACATGTTGAAAATTTGTGGAATTAAAAAAAAAATTGATGTGCAAAGTAACAACTTCAAACTTTCGTATCGTTGGATGGAGTAGAGGTATAAACATACCTCTACTACTAAAAATAATACCAGTTCACAAATCTGGAGATGTTTATACACCTGACAACTATCGGCCCATATCTTTAACCTGCATATGTTGCAAAATGCTCAAGCACATAATCACTTCCCACGTGTACCGCCACCTAGAAGCTCACAATTTCTTTTTTTCTAATCAGCATAGTTTTAGGAAGGGATTTTCTTGTGACACGCAATTGTTCGAACTAACGACTGACTTGCACTTTAACATGGACTGCAACCTTCAAACTGACTGTATCTTTCTTGACTTTTCTAAAGCTTTTGACCAAGCGCCCCATTGTCGCCTAATTTCTAAATTATCTGCCCTACGACTTGACTCTTTAACATTATCCTGGATTCGTAATTTTCTTTCTTTTCGAGAACAGTTTACTGTTGTTAACAATTTCTCTTCCCCGCCTTCTGTTAGCTCTGGTGTGCCACAAGGCAGCGTCCTCGGCCCCTTACTCTTCTTAATCTACATTAACGACTTACCCACCCAGATTACTTCCTGCATGCGCCTTTTTGGCGATGACTGCATAATCTACCGTCCTATTCACACGACTGACGATCACTTGAAACTTCAAGCAGGTCTTAACCTTATCGCTAACTGGTGTAACAAATGGCTCATGACACTAAACTTTACAAAGTGCGAGGTGATGTGCTTTAGCCGAAAATGTGTAAATTCTAAATATTCGTATCATCTTAATAACACTATGCTTTCCCACACTTCATCATATAAGTACCTTGGTGTTGTTCTTACAGAGAATCTTTCATGGGCCCCACACATCACTTCTACTTGCGCCAAAGCATCACGTTCTCTTGGCTATCTACGACGCAATTTGCGAAATGCCCCGCCAAACATCCGAAAACTCGCTTTCCAAACATTAATTTTGCCACAGTTAGAATTCGCCTCACCAATTTGGTCCCCTCATCAAAATTACCTAATAAATATGACGGAAATGATACAAAACAGAGCAGCCCGGTTCATATCCCGTAACTACAGTATAAACTCGAGCATTACACAAATTAAACTAGACCTACTGTTGCCGCCATTAAGATATCCGCCGCAACATCGCTCTTCTGTGCCTATTCCACAAATATATTTACACTAATAAACGACCCCGGTTGCAACTACAAATACCCCACTCTTTTTCACGCAGATTACATAATCAGTTCAGTTTCATGCGCATATACGGTAAAACAAATGCATTTAATTTATCGGCACTACCACGTGCCATCCGTCTCTGGAATAACAAAGCCTCCATATCTAATCCCGACACGTTCCGCTCTCAGTTACTCATGCTTTTCCCATTTAATACCGTTCACGAGTGACCAATCTAGTGTATGTTATCGTGCATTTTTGCCATGTTGTATATCGTTTTCATAAACGCTATTCCTTTGCTCTGTTAACAGTAACAAGTGTTCGTGTGCCTTCAGATATTGCTTTGTATTCCTAGTGCCTTCAATATTGTGTAACACGGTAATCTTTTTATAGCACTGTTCCTGTTGGAAATTTGTACTTTTTATACCTTTTACTGTTTAATATGCCCCCCTTACTTTATGCCCTGCCATAGGGCCTGTAAGGTTCTTTTGAATAAATAAATAAAAAAATAATGCTTATAGCACCTACTCTGGTATTCAGGAATTATTTATTCACAGAACTATTAGCTTGCTTACTGTAAAACACTTTTTGCCAATCATCCCAAAAATTTGGAACAGATAAAACTGTATAAAATTCTTTCTTCGTTGTGTAGAGAAAAACTAGCTGAATATTTACAACTAGTACATTAAATTACTTATTTGTGAATTTAATTCCTCTATAGCAATAGCAAACAAAACTTTGCTTGAGGCATAGCTCACCCTTAACCGAAGAGGTGGAACCAGTGTATTGTGTCTAATGGTAAGTATTTTGTAGGTGACCACATTGCTGTGCGTGCAAGTTTGTGAAATGAAAATTTTCAGAGTGCAGCTCTTAGGCACCCTGCGGCGAGCATCGGCGCCACTTGCAACCTAGCGAACAAGCACACCAAAAGAACACAGGGAATATGGCGGGGGATGAGAAAAGCGGCGAGAGCAGGCGTGAGGAGAAAAGTGGAGAGGAGGGTGCAGTGGAACTATGAGGTAGAAAGCGGACGAGTGGATGGCAAAATGGTGAGGAGGAAAGCTGAGTGCTGGCGGAGACCAGGCATGCGGCCAGTGCAGAAACAAAGCATTGACGTGGGCTTTGGACCCATTTCACCGCCGCCGCTAGAGAATGCGCTCTGTGCAAACTGGTGCAAATGCTTCGTCTGCTGCTGCTGCTAAATGGCGGCGGCTCAGCACCGCCACCATTTTTCAGAATGAAATTCTTTGCCACAATATATCGTGTTTGCCACAATATATCGTGAATTCAGAACACCTAAACAGCTGTGCTCAAAATTCGCATTAGGGTGTATCGTAGTCGGTAAAAATTTTCTTAACTCTTTCTTACCATGGGGAATTTGACTTTTTTTATGTATGTTTGAGTAAGAATTTTTTGTGCAACAGCTACTAGGTCTACACTGTCATGCAGTATACAGTAAAACCTTGTTAATTCGGAAAATCAGATCATTCGGACTTGTCCTTTGGTCCTGGCACAATTATGTATTATCTAATGTAACAAAACTCGTTAATTCGGAAGTACTTGGCTGCACATCGGTTAATTTGCACAACTTTCGGAGCTCGGCAAGTGCTGGAGCGTCGCTAATGTGCGATGCAAAAGAGCAGAAATGGTGTTAGCACATCGCCCCCCGTGCTGTCGCTTTCCGTGTCGCCCTCATCACTGTCGCTAGTCGACACTTCAGCAACAACAGAGGCAACAATGGCAAAAAGTTGAGCCTTGTAGCCGACATCCGACATAGCCATGCATTTTCTCCTCAACTCATTCACCGAGTTATCGGGGCTAAGCTCTGCCTTCACTGGCTCTGCGTCATGATGGCACGTCCAGCTTCTCCAACCGTTCCACCAGTTGCTTGGCAGTCGACGCCAAGCGACAGCTATCAAAGCAGTGTGCTTTGTGAGCATTCTGTCGCAGCACCAAATGTGCCTGGTATTCCGGTAACCAGGCAAAACGAGAACAAGGTGAAAGCAGAATCCAACGTTTCGACAAGTGGACTTGTCCTCTTCAAGGCAACATATGCTTTCCTTGCCACAGTATATATAGGTGGGATTCTTCTAAAGGGGAGAGGGTGTAAGGTGGGTGGGTGTGGAAACGAGTGAAGGTGTGTTAACGGCGAGGGTGTCAATTGAGAATAAAGGAGTGCTGTGCACAAGGCCACGGACACGGCCGTCTGTCAATCACGTGTTAATGCCAATGTGTCAGCCGGCGTGTCAACGGCATACACAGCAGCCCTCTATTACCTGTTTTACTGGTGGTCGTGACTATTGAGTCTCTGAAAGATACTAGAAGGAGCAGCAGAAACCGGTGCTCGCGGAAAAGAAAAAAGAAAAGAAAGAAGGAAATATTGAAATGGTATAAATAAGTAGAGAAAAGGACGAAAGAAGAAAAAAGAAAAGAAAAAAAGACGCTAAGAAACCAAACTAAGTGTTGTTGTTTATAGCTTGAAATGTAGCATAGTGAATAGATTCTAAAGTTCTCTTTAAACGTTTATGCCCAATGGTTGCAATGTCTTGAACTTACGGATAAGGTATGATTCTCTATACAGTGGAACCCCGTTCATACGTTTTTCACCGGACCGGGGAAAAAAAACGTAACAGCCGTGAAAACGCAACAGTGAGGAAAGCTTCGAAAATGAATGAAAGAAAGTGCAGCTTCAACTATAGACAATTTATTTCCACAGAGTGCGCTTAGGACCTAAAAAAAAGTCCAGAATTGTGGCTTGCCGTTTCTTTTGCTCGCTAGAAATCAGCACACGTTTCTCAATAGCCTGGAAGGCCGCATTGCTGTCAGCGTCGCTGTGAGGTGCGACGTACCTGCGGAGGAGGTCCAGAGCCGCAACGGCTTTTCGAAAGCTACGATTTGGCAACTCCCCGGCATCATGCGGCTCGTGCATCGCAGTCTGCGACTTCACTCGCGACCGAGATCCCAACGATCTCGGCGATGCTCTGACACTCTGACGTCCCGACAACAACGTCCACGGCGACGTAGTCGTCGTATGTGACCGCCATTTTGGCTTTTGGCGAGTTTTGGCCGGGCTTGGCTATGGAGCTGGCTGCAAGAAGCCGCACGCCAATTCGATGGCGGCCTCTCGAACTGGCGTGCGGCTTCTTGCAGCCAGTTCCATAGCCAAGCCCGGCCAAAACTCGTCAAAAGCCAAAATGGCGGTTGGAGCGCGTTGCCTACTTTAGCCCAGGCGGGTTCGGGGGGCTAAGTTGCGACGTATCATGCAGGAACGTTTTCACAGCTACGACGTAACAGCGGGGTTCCTTATACATTGGATCCTATGGAAGCTATGCCGGGACCGGATGAAAACGACGTAGCAGCCGGGAAAACGCAGCAGTGAGGAACGTAACAGCGGGGTTCTACTGTATTTTATTTCTCGTTCAGAACGGAAATTTGATTGTAAGATGTAGAGTTTAAGTTCATCAAAGTTATGGCCTGATTGGTTGAAATGCTCAGCGACAGCTTTGGGAAGCTTTTTAGCTGTGTCCATGCAATGTCCTGCTTTCCCTTGTCCTGCTTTCACCTTGTTCTTGTTTTGCTCATCGTCTTGAATTCCCATCTCCTGCCTTGCCCGTGTTTTCATTGTTGAGGGCTTTCGTTATCGCGGGGTTTGACTGAATACACAAGAAAGTTTGCGGGCACTCTCTTGTGTATATTAAATTTTCACATAAAGCGTTGTGATAGACAGTAATGCTTCATTAACTCGAACTTGCATAAACATCAGCTAAGTCGAAATTTTCCACAGCGCCGATCTATTTCCCATATGTGCCATGTATTTATTGCCCTTTATCTCAAAGTATTTTTGAACCAAATTGCAGATATCTCGAAATCTTGTCCGAGAGCGGAACAAAAACTCTGTCGCCAGAACGTTTAACAAGCTTCGCGCGAGGCTGCCACACCAATCACAAAGCGGACGTTTTCCCTAAATGTCAAGTCGGAACCAAGTGGCATAACTGTCAAGCAACCATGTGGCACATCATGTGATGGGAGAGACATGCGCAGAGGCAGACCCTGCAAAATAGCTTGCTTGACGCAGTTTGCTTTGTTCACTTTATGCAACACATGTGGTTTACCATCAGATGTGCAATTTCAGTTTTAATCTTATTCTATGCAACGCACGCAGATCAGATTTTTTATTCTACGCAATGTAAAATAGAAACACACATGCTACGTGCATTCAGGTAAAACCTGCCCACATATTGTGTACTCATGAATGCTCACGTCGCTTGCGTATGCAACGTATGCGGCACAGACTTACTGCGAACGGTGCCACAGAAAGCGACATGGGCATTCACAAGTATGCGCTATGCGGGCAGGTTGTAGTATGAAATGCATGCGGCATGAACTTGCCACAAACAGTGCCACAAAAAGCGACGTGAGCATTCACAAGTGCGCGGTATGCGGGCAGGATGTACCGGGTAAATTTACTGTCGCCGAAATCGTTGCGATGGCTACAACTGGAGAGGATGGTGAAGGCAGTGAAGATGAAAGAGCTCAAGAGGTGCCGACATCAGCTAAAGCAACAAACATGCTTCGCTTGCTGCAAAATAGAGTGAAGCGGCAGGAATGATCGGCTCATGCAATGTGTAAAGGAGCTAGAGGATGTCTTTCTAGGTCCAAGTGCTACCGCGAAGCCCCAGCCTTATACAGTTTTTATGCACTGAATAATATGGCAGTGCTTAAAAACGGAGCTGATTGGTATCTTTGGTAATGTCTTTATTTTTCTGCCTTGAAAGCTTTACAAAGAGCCAGTTTAGAAGCTCTTGCTGAAAAGCTGGTCAGTAGTGGTGAATTTTTTAGAAAGCGCTCAACATTTCACTACAATTTCTGCAACTTTACTTACCTCAAAAATCCGCTTATCTCTAAATTGTTTCCAGTTTTTACTACTTTGACGTAACTTAGTATTACAGAAAACCTCGTTAATATGTACCGTATTTAGACGATTGAAAGTCAACCACTTTTTTTAAATTTGCGAGTCTGAAGTTGGAGGGTCGACTTACAATCGAAAGCAAAACATGGCCCCACCAAAAAAGCGAGACCAACGGGAGCTACAACGTAGTTACAATTTTGTTTGTTCTATGGCCCTACCCGTATCTTTTTGCTATCCCGCGTGTTTGTTCGCTTCCGGAAGGGTTTTTCAACATTTTTGAGAGCTTTACAGTGCATGCAACACTCATGGGGGGGGCGGGGGGTTGTCGATAGTTGATGGAAGCGCCGCTGTTCCTATTTGCGGCGGCACCCTCAGAACGGCGGCGCTTGCAGGGAGTATCGGTAGTTCATGGAAGAGCAGACACCGCTCGCGAGTTTTTTTTTTTTCTCTCTGTTGAAAGGCATTGGCATTGGTTTGACACATTCCACTTGACTGCTATGTGCTACCTCTACGCTTTCCCAGTTGTCATGAGTGCTACAGGCCCATTAATCATTCGGCACTCATTCACAGCAGCGTTCAAGAGGGCTGCCATCCTTTACGCCGAAGAAACAAATCACTGCGCAGCGGGCCACAATTTCGATGTTTCGGAACGGGTGGAGCGAGAGTGGCAACTGCAGCGAAGCGAAATTTTCACCTATGACGGCAAGTGAGAAATTTCCGACGTGCCGAAGTCTGGACGCTTTCCGGAGCTGTAGGCTAAGCTTGCGGCGTACGTCGCTGAAATGCGTGATCGGTCCCTGCCAGTGAAGTGCGACATGGTCATGAAACAAGCCCGGACCTTCGCCTTAATTTTAAGGCCCTGCTCCGCCTTGAGTACGAGTGGCTGGCGGCAGAAGACCGTGAAATTACGCCAACCGGACCTGTCAAAAGAGCCTCCCTGATGACTGCGTGTGGTTGGGTGCATTTGGCGTGGGCTGCTGTTCCACAAGATGTCGTGGTGCGGTCGTTTGCCAAATGTGAAATTTCGCTGGACGACAACGCACTGTGGTACCGCAGCAATGATGACGATGGCAGCACTAGTGAAGATGAGTAGTCCAGTGACCATGTCAGTTACTAATAAATTTTTGTTATCGAATGCGCCCTCGGGTATGCTTTTTTTTTTTCCTGTCACGCGATATGGGGGGGGGGGGGAGGGGTCGACTTACATTCGAGTCGACTTACAATCGTGTAAATACGGTACCTGCTTAAGAGGAAGCTTTAGCTCGGGTGATCCAATCTAAATATGTGTTAAAAGGAGAATTCATTTTTCTCGGCAACTCACTGCACCAAATTAATAAAATAAAAATATTAGAGTGCTCAGCATGTTTGTTTTTGATGCGCTTATGTGTGGCGGCTGTAGCCATTGCATTAACGAAGCAAGCAGACTTATCAAAACGTAATGATGCATCCACCTCCTGGGTAATGAAATCTACACTGGCTCATAGAAAGCAGTACTGTAGTACAGAAAATTATTTAGGGCGCTTTGCCACTAGTAAGTTCAATTTCTCTGGTTTTGAGGGCTCGAACCTCCATTTAACACACAAAAAAAGAAAAAAAATGACAAGTTCGCACTCCTTTACAGGGCACATCAATGCTTGCAATTTCATTGTGCAAACCTTCAACTGTATCCCCAATCCTAAGCCAAACACTTGATTTTGCCTCCTATACCTTGCGAAAAAAGGTTACTGGCTTAGATTCAAATATATACCTGAATAGCATGACTACAAAAAGCTGACTGCACAAAACAATAGGTCTGAGCAGTGGGCAGGGCAGTTGACTATCATAAGCAGGTGTCCAGTCAAACATCACTACATGGGCACGAGAGAATGTACATACACACTGGTATAGAGTGCAAAGGGCTGTTGTAACAAGTTGAAGTGAATGGGTGGAAACAACTATTGCTCGTAAAAATAAGTACAGTGAAACCTCATTAAACCATAGTTGGCCGGAGCTCGGAAAAAGTATGTACTAAACCGTAGTACTGTTTAACTGAAATAGCACGAGATCGTCCACTTACCTGTCAAAAACGGAACACGGAACTCGGAGAGAGTGGGATGAAAGGTTAAAAGAACAATGCAGTATTTATTCACTTCGCACGACAAAAGTGTTATTTTCGTTTGATGCCGCGGAGGCCTAGCAGCGACGACAGCGGCCTCAAACTTACTGAAGCTGCGTGCCAGCTTTTCAGCCAGCCCCCTCTTCTCGGCAAACACTCGCATGGCAGATTCCTCATTGGTGCTGCATATTCTCTGTGCACGCGCGCGATAGCGCTTCAGAAGTCACGGGGCGCCTTTTTCATTGAGGGGTGCTGTTCTCGTCGCGACGACTGCATTCATGAGGCTGACGTAACGCGCAGCTTCTGCCACTGTCGGGCCTGAATCGCCCGTGCTGTCACTTTCAGTGCCGTCCTCATCACTGCCACTAGTCCACATTTCGGCAACAACAGAGACAACGATGGCGAGAAGTCGAACCTCGTAGCCGACATCTCTTCGCGGTCGCAGCAGCACTGCCAAGCAACTTCTTCACATTCTAAATGCCAGACACCGTAATCAACAGCAAATACCTGTCGCGTGCCAACGCCGACTTCTTCATGTCTCGTTCGACAGCACAAATGATGTCAAAATTTTCTTCTATGCTGAGCACCCTGCGTCCTTTCTATCCGAGCTTCAGCATGACTCGAGTCCTCGCTTGCATGACGCCACAACAAATGCCACAACGCTCCCTGGCACGGCCTCAAAATGACGATGTGGCTTCACGCACAAACACACAGGGCGCTTGGAGGCTGTTGTTCCGATCTCTGAGGCTTGTTGAGGAGACCATGCACCGCCGTGTTTGCGCGACGAAAAGTGGAAACACTAAGTGTTAACCGACATGTACGCAATAAGCTGGTATGGTTTATGCGGATACAAAACGCATTATGTTCAATGGCCGCTGAATCGAGGATTTGACTTTACTAGTTTCAAAACGATACTGTTTAAGCAGGTACAGTTTAAAGTGGTTTTACTGTACACACGAATGTGCTTCTGCTGCTTCAACATACAAGTGTTACTTTCTTTTTTTAAAATTATTTTCTTGCAGAATATTTTACATGATTTGCAAGTAGTAGTAAACCTTTATTGTACAAAATATGACGAGCAGTCTTCAGGCTGGTCGCATCGATATTGAGACTCAATTCTGTGCCTACATTTGAACCAGTAATGAAGGTTACATAAAATGATTCTACATATAAATGGTGAGCCTGGGGTGTAATAGTTCACCGATATGCAACATGTCCTTCGTTAATAGTCCTTGGAAAATGGTGTATGAAGTAGAAGAGCGCGCATGCAAAGGTTATGCTTGCAAATGTTTTTCACATTGAGCTCTTTCTTGCCTAATGTACTACGCTGATCTTCCTGCAAACAAATGTGGTGCTTCAAAGCGATGAATGACAGGCAAGAGCGCTTGAAGATATACCCATACATTAATTTTGCAGCAACTCAGTGAAGCAAAACAGCCTTCTCACCTGCAGATACAGGAGGAGGCGACCCACTGTGAGCCGTCCGACGGTCCATGAACTTTTGTTGTTGCTCCTTGGAAACTGGATCTGTATAAAAATATACCACAGCAGTTAAACACTACAGTGGACCAAAGCTGCAATTATACTGCAAAAGTCTATTCCCTGAAATGTGCTCAAAGGTTGCACACCAACGTGAATGTAGAATTCTTGACCTTTCAACTGGCGTTTTTTCCCCTCCCGACTGCTGCTCAGCCCCTGCAGGGCTTTTTTACAGCGTAAGCTGTTATGGACTCAGTCCGATAGCCATTTCGGTTGGTGATGTCCGCCACCACCGCTGCTGGTGTCTGTCACAGCTATCGCCAGGAATGAGAAAAGTTCCCAGCAGGATCAAAGTCGGGCCCTCTGCGCAGCAGTTGGCTACTCCACCACTGCGCCGTGCCAGCGCTTGCTAGCTGCTGCGGAAACATGCCCTATACAGGCGTCCTAGTGCACGAGGAGTCGCATGACGAGTCACACAGTTTCAATATATGGCCACTTCGCATTGCAGTTGCATTGTATTGTACCAGGTGCTGCAAAATGTAACAGGTGGATCGTACTGTGCCACAGATCAAGGGACAAGACATGTGCGCCGCATAGTCTCAATACCTGTGTTTACCCTTTGGTACATGTTATGGCGCTCCTCGCAAGGTATGAACCGCTGCTGAAGAAGAGAGTCAAACTGTGCACGTTTCAATAAATGTGTGCAAATTAAAGCACTTTCCGTACACCCAGTACTTGCAGTTACCACCTTCAAGCCGTTTACGATGGTCTCCTGTGAAACCGCTCCTCCAGCTTATGTTGCAGCTGTGCTGTGCATGCTGTGCAGAACTGACTTCTTGCAAGTTTGGTCAACCGACATTCTATGCTACACAGAATCTAGTTCCTTGTAGCCACTTTCTCAGGGTGTCTACCAAGTTGGCATTTCCAAATTCCCAGAGTTTTCCAGGTTTTCCCTGAGTGCCTTTGAAAAATTTCCTGAGTGACACAGAACTGTTTCACATCAAGACAGGCTGACACTATGTTGCCTGATGCTGTCACTCTCTAGAATAAGCATGCTAAAAAACGTCATAATCCAGTTTGAAAAGTAAGGATTATCATTTATTTTATTTTAAAAAATCTGAAGCGAGTAGTTAGTAAAATGCAAAGCGAATAAAATATCTTTGAAAAAGACTAGTCATTATAATTGCAGAGTAACTAAATATTTGAATATTGTAAGGTCAATCATGCTAAATTTCTTCATAAAAAGGATTAAATCCTTTGCTTGAATTACATGCACGAGTTATTCATTAGCCTCAAGCAATTGAAGAAAAAAAAATATACCTCAAGGTTGTTACCGACATGTCCCACATCAAGCGTCACATTAGTGCCTTCACCAAAGTGATACTCTGCAACGATACATATCACTCAGAAGCAAAAGGGAAGTAATTTAGGTTATCAGAATGTTCAATTTGCCGTAAGCTTAGTGTTTGTGATCTATTTTTTGCCACCACTGCACTGAAATGGCAAAAATAGGTCGCGTCGACAAATGTGGACATCATGACTGAAGGTGATACGAGATATTTTTATCAATTTATAGCAACCTCATTGGTGTGAGGCCCAAACTTCATCACAAATGAGATTCTCAACAGCTGGTGTGTCAACCTCAACTGTCCTGACATACTCTCAGCCCGCGCACAACGCCTCAGTGCTGCATTTCACTGCTTTAAAGAGTTTATTTCGGTTTGGATGAGGGACACCTGCATTCCGGCATCAGCCAACACTTTGTTTTTTGAGCTCAAGCTCCTTGAGAGAAGCGGTAGCAGACTTCCGTTCTCGTTCATTCCTCAATGCGTAGGTCCCTTTTGTTCTCGTCCTCCTTCCACCGTGCGTTTGCCCCACGGACAATTTGAAGCGGACAATCATCAGCTGTACAGTCAACATCCGTAAAATCGGGCAGCGCAAAAAAATGAATGCACGTCTTGCTTCCATTAAAGACTCAAATCGCCAAAGACACATCCAAAAAGGCCTACCAGCACACTTATTAGGCATATCGGTGCTCGTACTGCTACAGCAGATGGCCGGTGGACGCGTGCATAATGAAGGAATAGATACTGTGTCCCGTGACAATTGCCCCTTCCCATGCTTGTTATGCTTCACCGCGTGACACTTCTGTATTGAGGCGAAACTGACTTTTGGGAACCAGCATTTTAGAATGCACCGTGCTTTCCGACCTTCGAAGCCAATCGCGAGCGAGGGCCACAAAGATGGAGTCTGTGCCATGCCATTGCTTACAGTGGCGAATTCTTTCAATGAAAAACACGGTGCCGAACGGCAAGAAGATTAATAGCGAACATTGAAGCATCTAGGCCTAGCATTCACCATGGCGGCGAGGTAATCGAAACAGTGGCAGTGGTAGCATTAATGCAGTTTCCGACCTGCAGTCACAGCAAAAAGTCCAGAAAACCGGATGGCCGAAGGGCCTTTGCGTCCGAAGTTGCAGACGCTCTGACATTGACTCAACGGGGTACATGGTAGTGCAGCGGAGCCGTCTGGCCTCCGGAAAGTCTGCCATTGGCTGTACACTGGAGACTCCAGCCAACGACACGGCGTCAAAAGACTATTTGTTACGATCCCTCTCTGTTACACGAGCCAGCATTACTGTGGCTTTCGTTCTTTTTCAGTGAAATTACAGCTAATTTTCCCTGATAGAAGCCCAAATTTCCCAAGTTTTTCCAGACTATTCAAAATTCCTTAGAAATCCTGGTTTTCCCAGGTGGTAGACACCCTGCTTTCTCCCATCTCTTAATTTATAAGCAGTTCAGTTTGTCTGTCGAAGTGATGCCTAAAGACCAGAACTTTAGGTAAAAGTGCATTTTTTCTCTACATCCTTAATGTGCCTGTTTCACATATAAGCACAGACTATATGTCTATATAATAGGACACAACTTAAAAAAACAGCAGTTGGCAACCAAGGCACATGACCGTGCCTGGCTGTTACTCCGCCAGCCAATCACAGAAGCAAACAAAATCGTCGTCATGAGACCTTTTCAAAATGGCACTGCACTCTATACCTTTGGAGCATCTGCTGTTTTTGAGTCTTTTAATCAGCAAAAGCAATGAGGTATGCAACAGACATGGTCAAAGTGTATGGAGTCTAGGTATTTAACTCTTCAAACGTCCACAGTAGAGTTCATTTCACTGCTGACCCCGTTTTACTCCTGTTTTATTTCAGTTCAATAAAGAATTAGGCTTTCACTGTTCTGCTATAAAAACGAGTGAAAGCGTTGAAAATTACGTGCTTATAATTTTATTTTTGTGGCTACCACCTTATTTAGGTAACAGGGAAGTTTGAAGTACGAACTATTGCAGCCTCACGGAGAAACAGTGGCTGGCAGTTATGAAGGCATGGGTGGGGCTTCACTGCAGACTTGAGTTGTGTCTGACTACAGAAATATTTTTTCAGCACATTTATCATACCTATAAATGCTTATTCCTATGTTGGTGCCTATAGTGGATTCCCAGAGCCTAAGAATGCCTTTTTCCATGTTTTGTCCGAGCCTCATTTTGTTTATGATATTATAGAAGGGACGTATAAGCACTAAAAAAATGCTGTTTTATGCACCTACAACAAGGTATGCAAAGAACAGTCAATTCAAAATTCAAGGTCAATCCAAGGATGCAGAGACAAAATTCAAAGGATAAAAACTTTATTTGCACACACACACACACACACACACACACACACACACACACACACACACACACACACACACACACACACACACACACACACACACACACACACAATGAAAAATAGCAATATCTCCTTCTTTGCTGTAATTTTTTGCAGTTGAGCAGCTGCTGAGGTGGATGTAAGCCTAGAGCTCTTTAGGGGGCTTTTAAAAGATAAATTTTACATTGTAATGATGTCAATCACCTTCCAGCATGATGGTTAGTAGTGTCCCGCTTGACCCACGCAAAGGTACTCACTGTGTTAAAGCCGAATGGCTGAAACTTACTTTCCACCAGACATTTCTAGACCCCAGGGCTCAAAAATGTAGCCATGATAGTTGCGGTGAGCCAACAAAACAACAACAAAAGAATGTGGAGATCCCCTGCAGTGTGAGAATCTATGTAGGCGAAGCTTTCTATGCTGTCTGCGTTGCTTGGCAATTGAAGCAAGACGTTGTCGTCAAACGTTTCATTTCTTCATCTTTAAGTCCAACACGAGAGTGGCGAGGTTATGTTAAACATTCACTTGGCTGCAGCACTGCTGTTTGTCTGCGTAGTACACAGAACACACGGGGAGCTGTTTGCTTGAAGCATTGGGCACCATACTTCATGACCACTGAGAGGGTTGAGTTTTGCCATTGCCTCACATGGCACATTACATCGGGGCAGAAGTATTAAACATTAATTGAATTATGGGGCTGTACGTACCAAAACCAAAATTGGATTATGAGGCATGCCATAGTGGCGGACTGCAGATGAATTTTGTCACCGTGGTGTTTTCTAAAGTGTCCCTAAATCTAAGTGCACAAGCGTTTTTTATTTTTCCCCCGTCGAAATGCGGCTGCTGTGGTCAGGATCAAAAACTGCAACCTCAAGCAATGCCATAGCCGCAAAGCTACCACGGCGGGCACAGAAGTGTTGATTTGGCGTGCGACTGCTTCCATAGTGTCGCCTAGACACTAAGGTGCACTTCAATGCGTCTCTGCTTTTGCATGCCCTGCGCAAGTTGTCTGCTTGACAAATTTCCATGGTGTTTTTAAGAAATATCAGAAACGTACCGTGCCTGGAACTTAAATTTATACCCTTTGGCCGCAACCACAGTCATGTCTATAGCAGTAGCATTTCCTTGCTTTCTCATGTCACCTTTTCCCAATCTAGCCCCACCCCCCCCTGTATGAGAACTGAGAGTGAAAAGTGGCAAGGCTGTTACTCGCTCGTTTCGCGACTGCATTGGTTCTACCCATTCTGTGTCTCCTCTCCCTCCTCCTCTCGGCCATTCTACCTAGCTTAACTCTGGACTTGCACGTTAGTAGAAAGGTATGCACTGAAATTTCTGCAATTCTTTTGCAGGGGTCACGGTAATTACAGCTGTCAAGAGGCTAATGCGACAACGCCCAGGGAGCTCCAGAGGGCATTGTGCACATTCGATGCAGTGCAAAGGCCCAAGCAAGTCTCTCGTATCTCCTTTAAAATTAAAATTAAATTATGGAATTTTACGTGTAAAAACCACAGTCTGATTATGAGGCACGCCGTAGTGGAGGACCCCGGAAATTTGGACCACCTGGGGTTCTTTAATGTGCACCTACATCTAAGTACCCATGGGTGTTTTTGCATTTTGCCCCCACCGAAATACAGCCGTAGGGGCAGGGATTCGATCCCGCAACTCGCGTCGCCTTTACTCTCTGCCGCGCTCTTGACATACGCTCTCGACCACCCCCCTACACGGTGTGCCAGACAGCAGCAGCAGTGGGAAAGTCAAAGGAAGAGTCAAAGAAAGCTTCACTTTAAAGTAGTGTTCTCTACTGGGTTGCTTCATCTGGCTTCACCTAGCTCCATGATTTAAACAAGTCTACCGCTGGGTGAAGACATGCCACACTGCAACGCTTAACAATAATTAAAAAAAATATCTAAGATCATTTGCGAACAGGCAATGTCCATGGTAGAGCCCCGATGCAGAGTTTGTTGCCTTGAAGGTTCAAGAGTCAGCTACCACCCCTGCTTTTCAAGGAATTCAAGGAGCACATTTATTAAGTGGCTCATTGCAATGGCACATATCTGGAAAAAGCAGCATCTAGTCCAGTGAGACAAAAAATATCAGGAATGGCTGAATATGAATGAAGAAACGAAAGAAAGAACAAAGGACAGAAATAATGAAGCAAAGAAAGAACAAAGAATGAAAGAACCCTTAGGTAGCGTATTATGTACTCGCATGTGTCCTTGAGGAGGTGGACCTACACCACCATACGTTTACTTCACACTGCGGCTTATTATGTCTTGCAAGAAGTCTCACCCCTCTGATCCTATAACTTAATGCATTACCATGTGTGCAGCAGGCTTTCACCTTCACGTGTTACAGGAGTGTAACATGCTGACAAACTTTATTTTCAAGGAGTTTTAAGGGCCCTTTATCTCTTTTACCGAATTCAGGGTTTTCCAGGATTTCAAGGTGACGTACAAATCCTGCTACAAGAGTCACTTAAAGCTGTCATTTAAGGAATATACAGGCGACAAATACTGCCCTGTAGGCTATGCATAGGCTCAATCAATGAGAACTTCTGCTGGGCATCAGAGGATAAATTGCAATTTTCTGAGGAACACAGCCCACTGAACACCTGTCTTGTGAAATATGTTCTCCATGTAACGGAATAAGGCAAGTTACATTACAAGACACAAAGAGATAGTATATAAATAATGTGACCAGATGTCCCAATTTAGGCGCGACCGGTCTTACTTTTACCGCTGTAGTCCCGTAGCTCTTGCGTGGGACAGCGTCCTGTCCCGCTTTCAAACCCCCGGACCTTGATTTGTCCGGAAATGCCTGCCCTGTGATGCTAAATAGGCTGTTTACATCCTCAAGTGTGGTGGTGCCACCTTCAAAATAACTTGAGAGGGTGTCTACCAAGTTGACATCTCCATATTCCCCGAGTTTTCCAGGTTTTCCCCAAATTCCTTCACTAAATTGCCTGAGTGACACAGAACTTCGTTTTGTGTCAAGACGGGTTGACACGACGTCACCCGATGCTGTCACTCTCTAGTAAACATGTTAAAAAATAAAAACCGACTCAGTCCCATTTGAATAGCGAGGAGTAGTATTTATATTGTTCAAAGAAAAAAAAAAAACACAGGGGCACAGTTAGTAAAATGCACAGTGAATAAAATATCTTAGAAAAAAATGGAAAAACCCATTGCAAATCGAGTTGAACATGCTCAAATACAAATAAAAAGGAGGTGCATACAGAAGCAAATATTTCTGAATACGAGTTATTTCTATCAACTGATAGCAAGCTCATTGGCATGAGGCCTGAATTTTCTCACAAGTGAGATTACCTCTCAACAGCTGGTCAGTCAACCTATACTATTCTGACATACTATCAGCCCACACACAGCGCCTCAGTGTTGCGCTTCACTGCTTTGAAGAGTTTATTTTGGTTTGGATGAGGAACACCTCTATCTCAGCATCAGCCTACACTATTTTTTGGACTCAAACTCTTTGAAGGAAGCGGCGGCACACTTCCTTTCCCATTAATTTTTCAATGCGCAGGTCATTTCTGTTCTCGTAGTCCTTCCGCCGTGACTTCACCCCACAAACCACTTGATGCATCCTCTTAGTCAGTTGCAGAGTCAACATCCGATTTTTCTGACTCCCTAGGGGCCCGAAAACGCCCGAAAATAAGAGCAGTTCAAAAAAATGAATGCATGTCTTTTAGTGCCTATAAGGGCTCAACTCGCCACACGCACATCCCAAAAAGCTCTGAAGGCCTGCCAGTACACCTATTAGGCATATCTGTGCTCGTACTGTGAAAGTAGATGGTGGGTTCACATGTATATAATTAAGAAATACATACTGCGTCCCGTGACAATTGCCCCTTCCCACACTTGTTATGCTTCACCGCAATACTTTCGTGTATGCTTCACCACGTAACATTAGTGTACTGAGGCGAAGCTGAGTTTAGGAAGCTGGCATTGTGCAACGTGCCATGCTTTCCGAGCTTAGAAGCCAATCGTGAGGACCCCAAAGGCGCAGTCGGTGCCATTGCTGACAGCGGCAAATTCTTTCTATGAAAAACGTGGCACAAAATGGCAAGAAGCTTAACGGTGAACATCAAAGCAGCTAGGCCAAGCGTATCGCTCTATGCAGTTGTTACAGCAGTGCCATTCTTTAATGCCAACAGCCGCAGCTTGTTACACGCGATCGGACCGTCCAGGAAGCAGTTAAACAAGTGAACACAATCAACACCCAGATGGAGAAAGGTTGTGGGGAGGGGAACAGGCCTCCCCGCCACAGCTTTCTTGCATTAGCTCTGCCATCCTCCTATTTTGATTTTTTTCATGCAGCCCGGCTATAACAATTATCGGTTCTAACGATGCAATTTTCATGGCTCTTGAAT
Organism: Dermacentor variabilis; assembly: GCF_050947875.1. NCBI lineage: Eukaryota > Metazoa > Arthropoda > Arachnida > Ixodida > Ixodidae > Dermacentor > Dermacentor variabilis. The sequence continues at coordinate 211,253,489 of NC_134568.1, forward strand.
AGTGTTATAAGTGGGTTCGACTGTAGCACTGAATTATACCACTAGTCATGTGTCCTTGTGCACAGCGAGCAAAATCGTGCACTGCGCAAAACGACAACAGCTCGCGCGCAACGCAGCCAGCGGAAATGCGCATCGCCGGGAAAAAAAAGAAAGCAAGAGGAATAAAAAGTGAAGGTGGGGCCCGTGACGTATGTGCCACGCGTGCTCGAGGTCCGGCATGGGAGAACGCAGGGAAGGAATTTCGCTTGCGGAGGCTAGACGGGGCGAGTGGAGAGAGTCTTCCTATGCAGTGGAGCTAGCCTCCTGAACTCATGGGTTATGAGAATGCCGCGTGCCCTCAGTCAAGGCACTGAGCATGCCCTCAGAAGCAGCATGTCATCGCATGTACTCACCGAAATGCGACACCACTGTTCCGATAAAGGTTCGGTAACAAAGTGTTGTGCCCATAGAAAACAATGATAAGGTCTCCAGTGCGCAAGCCTTCAGTTTTGCTACGATGCTAATCTGCTAGTGCACCGAACGGTAGGCTTAGATTAGTGGAGCGCTTGACCGGCTATTGATTGCACTACTACTGCCTGAGATACGTGCTTATGCAGATTCCCGAGATGCACATCAATTCTGACGTTGTCCAACACCGGTTACTTATTGCCAACTTTTCCCCTTGAAACGAAAACAGATAAATATTTCGGTTTCACTCCGAAACAAAATAATAAATAATGTTTCAGTTACGTTTTCGTTTCAGTCAAAAGTGTCATTTTTTCTCATGCTTCATTTTCGTTCCATTCCGACACACAGATTGGAGAAACATATTGTATACAGTCGCCGACCAATTTCCCGGACCTCGTGCGGACCAAACATTGTCTAAAAATCTAACAGTTCGAAAAACTTGTTCACCCCAAAAAATTAAATTTATTAGGCTCACAGCAGCTTAAAATCTTTTAATGCCCTGCTTCCCACTATGATTGATGGCAATGAGATTTGCTTGGATTTGCACAAGAGTGACATAGCCTCTGTATAAAATCTGACACGAGCATCACCGTATTGGCTGTCTCCATTGCTGGAGATCGCCAGAGATCACCATGGACGTAGAAGAAACGAGCCACATTTCTTCAAACCACTTGGCTCTCGCGAAGACATATGAGGTGATACCGATCACACAACTGCGAAGCCGCGCTAACACACACAAAGATGCCAGATCTCTGAGACACCAAAACTGAAACTTAAAAAAACAAAAAAACTAATTCGCATTAAGTGATTGTGCCAAATGTGTTCACTCAGAAAAGAAACAAAAAGGTGCCGTCCCCTGGAGCGTTTTGTCAGCTAAGAAAGAGCGGACATGGTTATAAAGCAGGCCACTGAAAGCCAATCCTGGCCAAACCAGCGGAAAATCCAACATGGTGGCCTCTAAGTCTGGGGAGCGTGGCTCGGAACGAGAGATTTAGTCAGAAAAATCTAACTTTGGGGCCTAAATTTGTTCGAAAAATCAGCCGTGAAAATGCATTAGCTCTATGGGAACCCTGACGGTGCATTTATGAAGTCTGGAATATCCCCCTCCCCCACCCCCATCAAATCCAAATTTCGGAGTCCAAAAAATCTGCCCGCAACTAAGAAATTTTGCTGATTTTTATATATAAGAGTGTACCTTTACAAGTTTTGTGAAAGTTAATTTTACGATCTTGTTTTTGGCAATTTATATTTTTTGATGACGTAAATCTCAATAAAAGTTTAACGCCTGAAAAGCACATTCATTGTGCTTTGCTGTCATGTAATGCACAATATTTTGGGTCTAATACTTTCTTCAGAAAAAAAGAATCTAGTGTAACCTATAAACAACACCCATTTTGTCCACAGTGCGGAAAGAGTTAAACCAATGACTACAAATATTTACTTCAAAAAGAAAAAAACTAATACTTATTGCTTACCACTCCCAAACTGGAAGTTTACCACCCTCTGGCTGAATTTAGGAAATAACATTTACATAGGAAAGACACTGGGTCCTACTCTTGTGTGCAACATAGCAGAAAAATTGCCACTGCATGCAAAAAAAGAAATGAGCCTCACAGAAATAAGGATGCTCCATGGCTTCTCTGGCAGTTAGGCGCTCTTGATGGTCATAGCGAAGAAGTTTGTCCAGGAAGTCCAGGGCCTCTGGGGTTACCAAATGCTGGTTTTCACTATGCACAAAGCGCTCCCACCGTTTGCGTGAATGCCTGTAGTTAAAATCAAACACCAGTTAAGATATCAAGTACTCCTGCTCCATGAGCAAGCAATAATAGCAAGATACCAACCTTCCAAGGATATCATTGAACCGAGGGTCCAACTCAGCCTGGTACTTTTCAAGGTATTCAAAAAGTTCCTCAGTGCCTAGCACCTTGGCAATGCGCACCAACTGGTCGTAGTTGTCATGGCCATGAAAGAAAGGTTCTCTGCGGAAGATCATCGAGGCTAACATACAGCCGAGACTCCACATGTCCAGGGAATAGTCATACATCTGGTAGTCCACCAACAGCTCCGGACCCTGCAAAGTCGCAGCACACATGCATCTTTTAGACCAGGGGTCCTCAAACCACGTTCAGGATGTCCAGCAAGTTGACACCTCTAAATTCCCAGAGTTTTCCAGGTTTTCCCTGGGTGCCTTTGCAAAATTCCCTGAGTGACACAGAACTTTGCTTTATGTCAAGACAGCTGGCACCATGTCGTCCAATGCTTTTACTCCATAGTAAGCATGCTAAAATTTTTTTAAATGACTTAATCAAGTTTGGATATTAAGGAGCAGTGTTTATTTTATTCAAAGAGAAAACAGAAGGGAGGGGTTCGTAAGATGCACAGTGAATAAAATATATTCGAAAAACATGGTAAACCCCCATTGCAAATGAGTCTAACATTTTCAAATACGAATAAAATGGACATGCATACAGAAACCAATATTTTCGAGCATGAGCTATTTCTAACAACTACAGTCGCCGACCGTTTATTCGGACCTCACGCGGACTGCGAAAATGTCCGAATAAACAGGTGTCCGAAAAAGCAGATTAAGAAAAAAAAATGAAATCCTTTATTTCCACGCACTTATTCGGGCTCGGTAGTAGCCTTGGAAGAAATCGTGAATGCGCCGTTGCACGCTGTTTTGTTTACGCGCAATCAGATAAGCCTGAATCTCGGAGAGGGTCGTACGGTCACTATTGGCGGCTGAAAGCAAGTCACTGCTTGTACACGCTCCGCATGCGACGGCGGCGTAGCACATGGTGCGTCATCTTCCAAATCGGAGTCATCGTCCGGCGGTGCAGCAGAAACCTAACGAATGATCTTGCCGTCGTCGAGTTCTGCGCATGTCAATACAGCAGTGTCAGCACCTATGAAACTGTCACATGAGACGGGTGTCCGGAATCGCAATGCCACCACTGCGCAGGTCTCGGCAGAACATTTTCCGCGTCAGTAGGGAGCACATCGGAAGGCGACAAATCTTAGGCCTCCCGGCGCCCGCTTGCCGGCACCATTAGACCCTTGACGCGATGTTTACGTATGCCGCGTTGGATCACCGAAACCTCGACACAGCACACAAAGCAAACACCACCGTGCAGACACCAGTCCCACAAACGAAAAACGCGGCCTGCTCGCAGCGTCTTGCGCGAGGAAACAAATCAGCTGCTGGATTGTCTTGACATGGCTTACTAAGCTGAAACCGGAACTGCTGCAGAGCCGCTCTATCTAACCCGGCAGAAACGATGATGATGAGCGGGGATTTCTAGTAGCGCCACTTCGTGGGGCAGCAAGGAAGCTCCGTTCAAAACAAAAATGGCGTTCAGCAAATCGAACCATGCACCGGTCAGAGTCGGTGCATGGTGCTCTCGACCGAGTTAGCTAAAGGAGTGTCCGAAAAATCGGACGTGAGGTTCCAAGGTGTCCGAACTTTCGGCAGTTGTTATACATTATGGTCTATGGGGAGAATGGCGGTGCCGCGAAGCTGACCGAATAATCGGGCATGTCCGAATTTTTGGAGTCCGGAAAATCGGTCGGCGACTAACAGCAAGCTCATTGGCATAAGGACAAACTTTGTCACAAGTGAGATTCTCTCTCAACAGCTGGTAAGTCAGCCTCAACTGTCCTGACATATGCTGAAGCATGATAGCAAGGTGGTCGAGTTGGTTAGGCTTCATCATACTTTTGGTAACAGCCCAAAGGGACATGGACAAAAGGAAGAAACAACACGGGCACCCGTGTTTTGTTTCTTCCTTCTGTCTGTGTCCCTTTGCGCTATTACCAAGAAAACGATGTGTCCTGAAATACTCTCAGCCTGCACACAACGCCTCAGTGTTGCGTTTCACTGCTTTAAATAGTTTATTTTGATTTGGATAGTGGGACACCTGCATCTCAGCTTCAGCCAACGCTGTTTTTTGAGCTTAAAGGAGTACTGACACAAAAAAAATCCACGTGGTTTTTTCTGCTTTAATAAGTAGTTAATGACCCAGTAATCACGGCACGAAACCTCATTTACTTCAGAGCGCGACAGTTAATTATTTGCAGTCTTTTTTGTAGCGACCAGTCGAAGTTTCGGTTCCAGAGAGCGAGATGGGGCAAACGGGAGTGTAAACAAAGTGGTCACGTGTTCGCAAAAAGCCATGACGTATTGTCATGAGACTGCCGCATCGGTCGGACGACCGCAGCCAATGACAGCGCCGGTAGCGTGAACGTCATGGCCACGTGGTTGACCCAGCGGGGCGGGGCCGGCGAGCGGGCGCCTCGCTGCTCCGATCATGTCTTTTTTTTTCTGGTCGAAACGCGGGCCTCTTTCGCCGCTGACGACGGCGCATAAATGGGCTACAATTTGTTTTTGACACGAAATAACTCCTAGAATAAAGTGAACTCGAAAGAGTGCGAGTTAAAAAGCGTTGTGCGAAATAGTAAATCGTTGGCGTGATTTATACTCGGACGCGGTAAGCGCAGACGCGCCAGCAATCGTCTGTATACGAAGCGGCTCGCCTGACTGGCCTGTTTACTCATCGCTACTAACGGCTCCGGGAAAACTAACCGTATTTTCACTTAAGAGAAACAAGTGTTCAGGCATTGATTGTGCTGACGAATTTAGGCGCTTTATTACGAGCTGCGGACGCATCGCAAGGACCCTCGGGCCCCGGATACACGGCCGGCGAGCTAGGCCTACATCGTCTCCCAGCGATCGCAAGCTCGCTTGGCATGCTCGTTCGCTTCTGTTGGCGCCAAAGAAATCAAATGTGCTGCAATTTAAGCGTGACATAACTGTGTACACGTTGTGCCGACTAACATAGGCGCTTCATTATACGAGCTGCAAACGATCGTGTCACAAGCGCAACCGGTGTCGGATTCAGCTCTTGGCCATCGGCGGCTGTCAACGGATCCGACACTGCTGACGCGGCCTTGCGGAAACACGTCTACAGTGCTCGCATAGACGTGTTTATATTGTCATCGTTTGTTTCAAACAAGATAGCTGTGCAAATAAGGTTGCTTTGACTTTCTGTTCGAAGTTACGCAGGATTCCGAACTTCCACGCAGGGGCGCCGGTTCTGGGCCGCCGCTCGCTCAATTGTACAGTCGCGATCAATTTGAAGGTGATCGCGCGAGCATCCACCGGCGGGCCTTCCAAGCAGCATAGCGGCCGATTTCGGAACTGCGAAGATAAAAATTGCTCTGCCTCTTTCCCCTATTATGCTCTTCCGGGCTGCAACCATCACCCCCAAGACCAACTCGCCACATTTTTTGTCTTTGTTTCCCTTTCATGGCAATGATCTGTGTGCGTCGCTTCCTCATGCATATCTTGGCTAACAGTGACGCCTCTGTGCAAAAGCTCATAACGCAATCGAAATGAATTCGCAGGTTATGCCGTGAACGGTGACGGGAGTGACAGCTTTTCACGGAACACCAAAAGAGAGAGAGAGGGGAGCTATCTGATGTTTCCCTCTCGACCGACGGTGATGACGTAACGTGGCGCTGCTCCTACTTTTGGTCGCCGCTCGAGCGATCACCTTCAAATTGATCGCGACTGTACAATGTGTCCCGAATCGCCGCACGCGGCAAGTCGCACACGGCGCGCCGTACTACAGATGCAACGGAAAATCGCGCCATGTTTAGATGTGGCCAATCACTTAGCGACTCAGATATTGCGGCCGGCGATGGCGAGGACGAACCTTAACAAAACCCTCGCATCGGCCACAATCAATGGTAAGACACAACAAATCGGCGTTGAACGTTGTGGCAGCGCAGTCAAGCTGATAGTGTGGGAAATATCCCGATGGACACGACAAAAACTGCAGTTGCAGCGACACGGAGAGCGTCCCACTACGAGTACAACAGCTAGAAGAAGCAACAACAGAGGAGAAAAGCACATGTAAGCCGCATGGCAGCCAACGAAAATTCGTGACGTATCCACATGACGTAGCGTTTTCTTGGCTATTTACAATCCCGGTTGATGTCAATGTCGCGAGGTGCTCTGTTTTGCGGTTGGCTGGGCGCACATACTTTAAAATTGATTTTAAATGTGTTCTAAGCGATATTCGCCGCTGATATTTTATAGACGATGTGTGTGTGACCAACTAAATCGATCTCACAAGTTATCTCGACTTCAAATTTTTGTGTCAGTGCTCCTTTAAGCTCCTTCAAAGAAGCAGCGGCACACTTCCTTTTCCATTCATTCCTCAATATGTAGGTCCTTCCTGTTCTCGTCCTCCTTGCACCGCGCGTTCGCCCCACAAACCATTTGAAGCATCCTCTTGTTCAGGTGGACAGTCAACGTCCCATTTTTTGGACTGCCTATGGACTGCGAAGACGCTTCGAAGCCAATCGCGAAGATTACAAAGACTCAGTGCTGACAGCGGCGAATTCTTTCAATGAAAAAACACAGCACTAAACAGAAAGAAGCTTAATAGCAAACGTGGAAGCAGCTAGGTCTAGCATTGTGGCGTTAGTGGCTACAGCTGCCAGCGGATCTGTGTGCGAGAGTGCTGGTTTGAGGCGGCGAGGTAATCAAAATGGCAGCAGTGGTGGCTTTGGGTTATACCGTTTTGGACCTGCGGTCACAACAAAAAGTTAGGAAAATCGGGCGGCAAAGGGTTCTTGCGTCCAAAATTTCAGACATTCCTATACAGTGAGTCTATGAGGTACGTGGTGGTGCCGCGAATCCATCCTAATTATCGGGCGCCCGGAATGTCGGTCGTTGACTGTACACTGGGAACTCCCCCAGCCGACGACACGGCGTCAAAGACTATTCGTTACAATTCCTCTGTGTGACCTGAGCCAGCATTACCGCGACTTTCGTTCCCTTTCAATAAAATGACAGCTAATTTTCCCTGATAGAAAGCACAAATTCCCTGAGTTTTCCCTGAGTATTTCCAGACTATTCAATATCCCTGATAATTCCCGGTTTTCCCAGTTGGTAGATGCCTTGCATGCTTCCCTGAATGGCATTTGAGGGTTATGTGAGCAGAAACCTAACAGAACACAAGCCAGTAGAACCTCATTGATATGATCACATTTCATATGATTTCACGCCACCAACATGAAGGATTGAAAATATAAATGACCGAACATAGTTACACTTCTTTTATACCAGTTAATACGTTCCTGGAAAATGCAATCTAGCCACCAGTGTTCAGAACATCACCAAAGTGGGATCTTATGATACATGTTCCCACCACTAGAATTCGATATGAACACGAAAAGTAATAAGGCACACGCAATTGAGAGCAGTAGGTGCCTGCAACAGCAGCTTCGCCAAGTACAGGTACGATGCTGGCACGCACTCAGTTTCTCTTTTGATAAGCTTCTTCACCTTTCTGTTTCATACTGCCATTGGAAGCGAACTGAACACTTTTATAGGCGATAACCCAAACATCCAACCACTTCCTGCTGCAGGCGGCTCAAAGTGAGCCTTATGTTTTGCTCTGGAAGCATCGTATTCTCACGGGGCCCACCAGCTTTATTTCATTTCGATTTCTTGTAGCTGTATCAAAGCACTACACAGAAAGAAAACAACATAGTGCATCAAATCGTCGGTGCGTCGTACCACAACGATTCTTGCCAAGTAGGCTCATCAAAATGTCCGCCAACATTCCCCGACCGAAGAAGCTGTTTACCCAGGCTGAATTTGAGGAGTTGAAAAATAACCTTGGGGAAGCCGCAAAGACAACAACGTGCATCTCGGGCCTCTCAAGCTCCACCAGCTCGGCGCACGTCAGCAGCTCGTGCTGTAGAAATTTTCACAACGATATGCATCTAGATGTCGGCTACAGGAGAGCCTACCAAATTTTTGGTGACTTCAGAATGTACATTGTGCTGGCTGCTATGCTTTTTCTTTGTGTGTGCATGTGTGTTTTCTTCAAGTGGGTCAAATTTTGTGGTACAGAAATAATTCAAGCACCTGCTACCTTTCCACAGTATGGTGCAGTTCCATTCCACCCACTGCAACTGGCTTGCGATATGCGATCACCACCACCTACTGCAGCAACATTGGTTTAGCCTACAAACCCTCACTGCATTTAACGCACAATCTGAACACGTTGCTAAAAATTAAAATTATTTCTTGCACATTCTAGAAATTGAGGATTCATACCATGACTGCCAAGTCAATAGTCATCCAAAAAAAAAAAAAAAAAAAAAGTTGCGCAAAAAATTTCCGTGTTATTAATTTATGATTTGGGGCCGGTACCTTGAAGTACCGGGATGCAACTCGAACGTTGTACTCTTGGCCAGGGTGGTAGAATTCAGCGAGACCCCAGTCTATCAGGCGCAGACGTCTGCATTCATGGTCAATCATCACATTATGAGGCTTGACGTCACGATGCATGATGCCCATTGAATGGGAGTAGTCCAGTGCCTTGAGCAGCTCATACAAGTAGTAGCGAATGTCGTAGTCTGTCAGTGTCTGGTACAGCTGCTGCAGGGCCAAAAGAATGCACACGAATTCGATCACGGTTAGGTACGGGAAGATGGCAGAATACAATAATTGTAAACTATTCAGTTAGCTTCTAAGAAACTATTTTTGTGGAACATTATCGTTCAGTAGGGTAAAAGAAGACATTACTGATGTCAACTAATACACAATTGTAGGTCATGCAAAAGGGTCACCAGTTTATTGTTACAATCAGCACTGAATTTTTCTTTGTGGAAGTGTAGCCGCCAAACTGTAATGGTTAAACAACTAAAGTATTGAGGTACGACACTTCTACTTGACAATGCAAAGCAGAAGTTACAAAACATGAAAGCAGGACAATTTACCACTCACTAACTCATATAAGACAAATAAAAATCAAAATAACACAAATTAACACATCCAGAATTGTAGAAACTGAGCGCTTCAAAACGTTTCGTTTTGTGAGATCTTGTGAGGGTAGGTACAAAAGTAACATGGGATTGGCATAACACAAATTGAACACATTTAGAATTGTTAAAACGAACTGCTCCAAAATTTTTGTTTTCAAAGCTTAACAATATCTTGTAATTGTACAAAAGTTATCGGGAAGCTAAAGATTACCACATACAAGACTGCACTTGAAATGAACTTACCTTGAAGTCAGTGTTGTTGACATGTTCAAATATAAGGGCAGGTGTCCTCGACTGAAAGAGAAAAAAGAAAGCTGCTTTACATACCAGCTATACAAAAATTTCACTCAGATTTTTAGGCTACAGCTGTAAAATCTCCCTTCTCTATGGAGCAGTCAACTGGACTGTATGCAATGGTTGAAAGCTTGCCTCTACAGTTGTCTGCGGATTGTTAGTAAGCCATTTTTAAATAGTAGTGTAGCACAAACGAGAAAAGGACATGACAAGAACACATCAGCAAAGACATTGTGCTGCCATCCGTGTCCGAGTGTTCATGTGCTCTTTCCGTATCCTCATCTTGTATGTATTGTATGTATTGTAAGTTGCCTTCAGGGCAGTCCTTGCTTTTGGTGGGGGCACTGCTCCTTGGGCACTGTGCGTTTATACAAGTGTGTGGTACGTACTAATATGTGAAAGGCATACCTGCGCTTTCTCCGCTTGTTTACTCCACAGAGGTCAGGTACTCCTCCGATAACTCGCTTTAAAATCATGCAGATCCCACGCGCAGTGGGAATCGGCAAGCAAAGGTGCGCTGAGGCGGCCAAACAAAATGGCACACCTCAGCAAAATACACACAGCATACTTTGGCAGCAAGTGCACCTTGCAGCTGTCAGGCCAGTAAGCAAAAAAACACCGCATAGTGCCACCACCGACCATCAAATCTAAAGACACGACAAAGGCCTTGTGCGACACCATGGAAGTCTCAAAGATCTAGCTGGTGTTCAGTGACGAATTTTCGCCATAACTCAGTGGTGCGAAAGCACTTGTACTCAGCGGAGAAAGTCTGGCTGCTCACCATGAAAGCAGGCAAAAGAGCCAAAGAAAGCTATTTGCTTTAAAAGCCAGAAGACCTCAGCCATCAGCCCTTTACACTGCACTGCTGTTGCACTATTGTTATTGTTGCACTGTTGTTGTTGGTACTACCTTGCAGGTGCCGCGAGAAACAAAATGGCTGATATAGCTGCCACGTGGTTACCAGCAGGTTCGTTATGTTTTGCTCAAAGGGATGCTTTCTAGGCAGGACACCGATGTTGATGCATGTGCAGTGTGAGGCAGAAGATTTGTGCCAACGGCACAAAACTATTCACACCTATCCTCCACTAAGCAGAAACAGAGCTTGCTGTTATGCCTGCACTAGTATACCTATATTTGTCCTTCTTAATATGAATTGAAACATGCTTTAACATTGAAATGCTTGAACTTCAGCACTCGCCAACCAGCCACATAAACTTCGAGCCAGCCACTGAGCTTATGCATTTGCTAACTTATCTGAGCTGAAAGTTGTTAAGCAATTAGGATGGAGAAAACTGCAATTCAGCTTTGACCATGATGATAAACCACTGTTCACACAGTACAAACAAAAAAAATAGGGAAGTGGTGAAATCGTGCAGTGGCAACATCTGCACGTCACAGAAGGCTGCCAGTCACACTCGCCAACGATCTTTCGACTGAGACAACTAACGTCGATCCTGGATATACCGAACTCCAAGAGGATCACGAAATAGTATGATTTATGAATAATTCAAAATATTGTACTATATGGCAAACTGGAGCTAATCTGAAATCTCTGCACGTGCCAACAGTTTTCAGAGATGGTGAAAAATGGAAATCTGCTGTCCTCAAGGCTCTGTGGGACACACAAAAACTCACTTATTTTTTGTGCACATACAATGCAAAAATCACTTACGCTGTGGACTAGTCTGATACAATGATCACAACGCTAACCCAAAAAGTTGCCTGACCGAGAGACTGCTGTGTGCCTTGTGTACGCCACAATGCATTCCTATTCGGGATAAAGTCTAAATGGACGCGGTGCGAAATCTAACCAGAATAGATTAATAATATGAACTGTGCCACCACCAGCGCAGTTACACTGCAAATCCCGCGTGAACGGGCCCTGCCTATCCTACACACTGTACCATTTACAATCCATCGCCACACATTGGCAAGAAGTCAATGCAGGCTGCAGAAAGTCCGAGTAAATTCCAGTTCACATGTAACCCTGAGAGCCCGAATGAAACAAGTTCAGCATGGATGCGCAAATCGCAGTGATTTTGGTCTTGCCGATAGTGAAATCTCAATATGACGAACTTCAGGCGACTGCGCCGAATTGTTCGTTATTCTGAAAGGTTGTTATACTGAAAGACACAAAACTGACCATTTCCCCAAACAACCCATGAGTGGCCACAGTAGAAAGACACAAAATTGACCATTTTCCCAAACAACCCATGAGTGGCCACAGTATAAGCTATCCCGGAAAATGCCTCCGTTGGCTCTTGACCCACACTGTTGCTGTTTTGTATAGATTAAGATTTCACGCATCACCCCACCGCAGAACCGTTTAAGAGTGGCACACGCAAAGGAGACCCTGACGTCGAGAAAAACACCAACAAAGAACAAGTTCCACGTCACCTTTGAAGTGCAGTTTCTTCTTGTTCGTTTTTCACTTTCCTTGCCGTGGACATCCCCCTCGTCTGTCTGAACTGTCTCACTCGAGGCGGACATCTCAACTATTCCAAAGTGAAAGCATGTGCAAACGACACCATCGGGAAAGTGCAACCATGTGGAATCCCCACAAGCACGGAGGTTACATTTCTTGGTGGGCGTGCGTATCTGTTACAACCGTGGAAAGACGGGCAAAAGAAGGAAGAGATGTGCCTCTGCTGAAAGCAGACACTTGTCTGAGCTGCGCTCTCAAAACCTGATGAGTGAAAGAATGAAAGACAATGAAAAAGTCCTCTTTCGGTATTGTTGTTCCTCTGGCGCTGTTCTCAGGGTTTCCAAACCTATGCACTATGGTGTCCGCTTTCTGCACCTTGTCTGCTAGCCTACTGTTCTGACTGTTGAAAAGGATACACAGAAATCTAAGAATACCCAGATTTCGGAATATTAGTTCGCAGTACTAAGATGTTAACATGACATGGAAATTGAATAACGATCGATATTCTGAGAAGTTTGGTATTCTGAAGTTCGCAGTACTGAAATATTTTTACAATGAAACTATAAGCAGTCAGCAGGGGATCTCAGAAAAGCTCGTTAATGTAGTGTTCGCAGTAACGAGGGTTCACTATAACATTCACTTGCAGTGAAACACATCTTGCTCAATTTTACTTTGTCGTATGTCCCGCCTTTCAGATTCAATGTCTTGTCTGACAACCTCTACCAAACTCGTGTTATTTCATTGGCATTGATTATTTCCAAAATCACGAGAGTGCGGCTATGTTAAGGGAAGCACTCTTGCACGTTTCACATATTGAATGTGGTGGTAAACAGGAGTTCGATACACGAGTAGTACAGTGCTGTACTTATGCATGGGATATTCAAGGGCATGTTAAGACTGTTTGGTACAGACAATAAGTTGACATATCTGGGTTTGACACATCCAGGATCAGCTCTACACATATGCAGACCTGCCACCCCTGTTTAGAAATACTGCAGTAGAAAGCAAAAAATACAAAATATTGGTGAAAAATAGAATAGAACCCCTTTGATATAATCTTGTTTTCCCGGCGCCGTTTGCTATCGAGAACACCAAAAATTAGCCAACAGAGTTACGCATTTATAATGTTTTATAAGTTTATAACATTCCCAGTAAGCACAATCTTCCAGCACCAATGTTTAGTACATCGCCAGACTGCGATCATATGATACATTTTCTGACCGCTAGACCCAATATAAAGAAGAAAAGGTGCAACGCGTGCACAATCGGCAACAGTAGCCGCCCACCACGGCCTCTCCCCCCCAATACTGGTGTGCACTTAGTGCGCACACTGGTGCGCACTAAGTTTGTAATTCCGGTACCAGCAAACCTTCTCCATGGTCGTCGCACACTGCATTCACAGCTATGATTGCCAACCCTACTGCGATAAGCATCTTCCCTTTTCTGTTTCACTGCCCGTGGGGTGCAGTGCCATTAGAAACATTCTTCATTCGTTTAACTATAGGCGGGTACAACTTCAGAAGGCAGGAGAAGCCCCGCCCAGATGATCGAAGCGTGATGGCCGATTCGTTCCACGACTAAAAAAGTAGTCCCACTGACGCGACTTGGCCACGTTCGAATCGCAAACTGCCATGTTCTCCGTCAGCAGGGTCACTGGCCGTCCAGCTCATGACGTCAGTGCAGAGTGTGCGCCCATTGGTGGAGACTCGTGTGCATGCAGTTTTGAGAGGAAAATGCTGCTGCCTTCTAAAGTTGTACCCAACTGTAGGGGTGTGCGAAGACTCAAATATCACTGAATGGAACAGTGAATGCTCAAACAATGCAATTCGCAAATCAAATATCTACTACAGTCGAAACCCGCGATAACGAAACCTCGCGAAAAATGTTTTCGTATCCCCGGCGAACACCCATAGGATTCAATGCATTTCGTACCTCTCAACAATGAAATATCGCTGTACTACAATCACGCATAAACCTGCATATTACCTACTTGCACAAGGTTAGCAAGCTTCAAAAGGTGCTCAAATGCGATTGCTTTGCACAATAATTTCATAAAATACCACCACATTACACTTGCGTGGGTGCCTCCATTTTTGTTTACAAAAACAACCAAGCGATGCGAGTGATCACCTTAAATTCGCCTTAAATTTGGGATAGCCTTTCATTTCAGTCTTTCAGAAAAACTCTAAACTTTTTATGCAATAGATAAAATATTGCAGGAAAACACATGTCCACTGTTGTACTGGGAACCTCATTGGTATTCAGTGCAAGAGAATGTCACTACAGTCGAACCTCAATACAGTGAGACCTCGTTAAACCGTAGTTGGCTGAAGTTTGGAAAAAGTACGCACGAAACGGTAGCACCACTAAACCGAAATATGAGATTGCCCACTTACCTGTCAAAAACGGAACTCCGAGAGAGTGCGATGAAAGGGGAAAGAACATGCAGTATTTATTTACTTTGCGCGACAAGCGTGCTATTTTCGTTTGATGCCGCGGCAGCCTAGCAGCGACGACAGCAGCCTCAAACTTGCTGAAGCTGCGTGCCAGCTTTTCAGCCAGCCCCCTCTTCTCGGCAAACACTCGCATGGCAGATTCCTCGTTGGTGTTGCATATTCTCTGTGCACGCGCACGGTAGTGCTGCAGAAGTCACGGGGCGCCTTTTTTCATTGCGGGGTGCTGTTCTCGTCACGCCGGCTGCATTCATGAGGCTGACGTAACGCACAGCTTCTGCCACTGTCAGGCCTGAATCGCCCGTGCTGTCGCTGTCCGTGTCGTCCTAGGACATCACTGTCGCTAGTCCATACTTCGACAACAGAGGCAACGATGGCAAAAAGTCTAACCTCATAGCCGACATCTCTTCACGGTTGCAGCAGCGCTGCCAAGCAACTTTTTCGCATTCCAAATGCCACACACCGTAGTCAACAATAGACCCATGTTGCATGCCAGCGCTGACTTTTCGTGTCACATTCGATAGTACGAACAATGTCTAATTTTTCTTCTATGCTAAGCACCTGGCGTCTTTTTTATCCGAGTTTCGGCATGACATGATTTCTCGCTTGCACAACGCCACAATGCTCTCTGGCACAGCACCGAAATAATGTTGATGTTGATGTGGCTTCACGCACAAATGCACAGGGCACTTGGAGGCCATTGTGCTGATCTCCGAGGCTTGTTGTTCGGCCGGGCTGCCGGACGGAGACGATGCACCACTGTGTTTGCGCGACGAAAAGTGGAAACACTACGTGTTAACCGATACGTACGCAATAAGCTGGTACGGTTTATGCGGATACAAAACGCATTATGTTCAAGGGCCGCCAAGTCGGGGATTTGACTTTACTACTTTTAAAACGAAACTACTGTTTAAGCAGGTACGGTTTAACGAGGTTTTACTGTATATCGAACAGCGCGGTGATTGCGAAATAGTTCGACATAGCCAGAATTCTATATATAGAATCACATAATAAATGCATAAAGCACTTGTACAAATCAATGAATCGTTGCGCAGCAAAATATTCACTTGAATCTTCTCACAAAGTATTTATTTCTTTGGCTGAAAATACTGCAGCAGTGTAGCCTGCTTCTTATTGGCAGCTACATGCTTAACCGAAAGACCCTCCATCCATGCGCCACCACCGCTTTCTTAAGTAGCGACAACCTTTGTTGTGCGCCGCCTTTCCCCCTCACACCAAATCCGGTTCCAGTATTTCCGGTTCCGGCATTTCCGGTTTCGGTGTTTCCGGTTTCGGTGTTTCCGCTTCCTGGAGTTGCGCTGCGGGAACTTCCGCTTTGACTGCTGTTAGACGATGGTGAGACGCCCGCGCATGCTTAGCAGAGCTGTGGCAGCCACCATAAGAATGCAAAGGGGACAAGCTGTTGTATTCCGCTGAAGTAGTTCGCAGTCGCTGTTTTCCAAATGCACGAAAAACGGCAGTGGTCTCCAAGCGCCCAGGCACTACATTCCACTGTACGTTGTCGCTCGTGTCACAACCCGTCGCAGGTTGACGCAAAGCAGCGAACACGAGCAGATTGCTGGTTACAATAGGCAGTGGTTCTTGGATGGAATCGCATCCACAGTTTCAACCGCAGCTGGTGCAATTAAAGCCTCTCTATCGACGGGAAAGTAAACAACGCTAAAAAACATAGAGTCACTTCCTCTCGGAACAGGAAGCTGCAGCTACGCAAGTTCCGCTTGACGCCGGAAGCTAAGGGGGTGAGTGGGAGAGGACCGTGGAGGAGGAGGAGGGCAGGTTGGCGGTACTTAACCTGGTCGGCGGAAACGTGTATGGAGGGGCTTTAGCTTAACCATGGCATCCTTAACAGCCTAACGATCCACAAGAAATAGGCCAGTGCCTTCTATGGCACCGCAGTAGTGGCGCAGAAGGGCCAAAGCAGCTACAGCCTCAGTTGAAGTTGGGAACGGGCTAAAATAATCAGTGCTTGAGGGTATCAACCTTTGCAGCATCTTCGCTTAGCCGTTACTGCTACTGCGATCTCCATGTCTGTCAAAACATTTTTTGACACTGACAAATATTAAGTGGCAACTGCCATGGGGTCTATGAGTGAGCCCAGTGAACACACGCTGTCGTGCGTCCTTGTGGATGCAAACCGCCAGTCCTCACGAGGCGCGGCAGACGCACCGAGGTGGAGTCAGTGTGGCGAATGCAACGAGTCGTTGACTTTGTCAAATGAGCCAAGTCACTGCTTTCATACACTGCTACGTTGAAATGGCACCCTCGGCGCAATCTATGTGTGCAGCTATAGTGTGCAGCAGTCAGGAACGCCCATCGCGCCACCGCTATCTTCGAAGGTGTTGTGGAAAAGCTTGCCACCTGTCAAAAGCACACACGTGGTCTGGGGTGGCAGGGTTCGATACAGTTGAACCTAGCAATAACGAAATCAACGGGGAACGCAAAAAAATTCGCATTCGTGAGAATTTCATTGTTGCAAAAAGAGACAGCACAGATAGGTAATGCATCGCAGAACAAAACTTTACTGTCAAAATTCCGTTAGCCTACTTTGCAAGCTTTGCTCAAGGATATAGAACCGCATTGCTGACGGTACAAAGTGCGCTGCACGCGTCAACCAGCAGTGGCAGCACTGCCATAGCACAGTCAATTGCTTTTGGAGATGCAATCACTTTTCCGAGATTTTGTGTAACTCGGCACCGGACGCAGAGCAACAGCGCATGCAGCAGCATTTCTCCAGCGCACACTGTTGCACATAGGCGCCATACGCGTCAGTGCCGAGCACAAAAGTGATCGTATCTCATATTTACTCGAATCTAGGCCGGCTCCGATTCTCAGCCAACCCCCAAATATCTGGAAAAAAAATAACTTGTCTCGGATATAGGCTGAACAAAAAAAAGTGAGGACAGAGTTCACAAAATGAAAACAGCCTTTGTTTAATATGAACATGCCGAGCTCGCTCTACGTTATCACTGCTAGCCTCGTCGCTATAGGTCAAACCGCATGTTGCTTGTGGATGTGCGCAAGCTCACATCCGCGCACCCATGCATGTGCAGACAGTGCAGCGCGGCTCACAGGCATCGAAATGCAGCACTATCTCGGTGAACAGCTAGTCTCTGTTATAGCACGCTTATTTTTCTTATCGCTGCCATCTCCTTGCTGCAGCACATGCAAAAAGCATCCCTCGTTGTCCCCTGCAACGACGGACGTTTTTCTCCTCGATGCTGAAGTCCCGCCCGGCTTGAACGTTTGACAATGCCTCTACGGCTAGCACAGGTTTTCGTTTGAGGGCGGCACTATAGTGGCATCGCCCGTCTGGTGCCATTATGATACCACGCTATGGGCCACGCTGCACACCGATACAACACAGGTGAAAAACGCAACTGGTGCCATTATGATACCACGCTATGGGCCACGCTGCAAGCCGATACAACACAGGTGAAAAACGCAACATTGCTCGTGTACTTCAGTTAGCTACTGGCACGGCTAATAGCAGCTGCAATACTGATTTTTCTAGATGGCGTTAGCTATGCACCATATTCATCATTTTCAATTACAAACTGGCACGTTTTTTTTTAAATCCTTCAATCCAAGCTGACCATAGAGTTTGGTAGATGATTAGTGCCAAAAAAGCTATTGGCCTAGATTCGAATAAATACAGTACTTTCTTAATCCTATGCACCACGAACTTCCAATAGGGTTGGATTTTTTTGCCAATGTGACCAGACAAGGCGCTGGATGGGGCACAAATGCGATTTCCGGGAGATTTTCCTGTCAACTGTACAACCGGAAGAAATACTCGAAGTCCATGAGTCCAACGGCCGAGAGGGTGGGTAACTCTGCCATTACTCGGCGGCTCAACATCAATGATTCAACGATTCACAGGTGACAAGACCAATGGAAGGCCCTCTTTAAATTCGAGGCCGGCCGGAAGGGCTCTGTGGACCTTGTAGTAATCTACAGTGGCGTAGCCAGGAGGGGGGGGGGGGGCTCATGGGGCTATATTGTTACTTTTGCGAAAAGTAATGGGCCACGGAACTCTTCAGTTGCCGGATACTCACATTATTGCGATAACAATTCAATTATATGGACACTCAAGGAGCACACCTGTCGCCGCCGTTGCCATCATGTTTCGTATGAAGTCTGATGGCGATAACATCATCAGCGCGCGCCACATACTGTATGTGCGAGTGAAAGCGCGGGAGGGGGGAGGGGGCTGAGGTCAGTCTTGTGTGCGCATCGGAGAAAATCGAGGACGAAGCGCGCCGCCTTCTGTCGCACGCGATGCATTGGGAGAGTGGAGGGAGGGTGGCGGGCCTTAGGATTCTGTGGTCTGAAATTACGGGGTTTTACGTGCCAAAACCACTTTCTGAGTATGGGGCATGCCATAGTGGAGAACTTTGGAAATTTCGACCACCTGGGGTTCTTTAACGTGCACCTATATCTAAGTACACAGGTGTTTTTGCATTTCGCCCCATCGAAATGCAGCCACCATGGCCGGGATTCAATCTGCGACCTCGAGCTCAGCAGCCCGACACCATAGCCACTGAGCAACCACGCCGGGTGTTCTATGATCTGTGAATCTGTGATTAAGCAACATGTTTGTTTGCCTTGTTTGACGCATTATACAGGATGTTTTAGCTAACTTTAGCCACAGTAAGAATATGCCGAATCACTTTAAGACGATGCGACCACATGCATACTCACTTGTTCACTTGGCCACATGCTCACTTTGGTATGCAGTGTGTCATGCTTTTTGTATGCTGCTTAATTAGATAATTAGTCAAGATAAATTAACTCACTTCTGAAGCAACGATGCTAGGAAAAAAATTCCAATGAGAAAGTTGCAGAGCAGTTTGCAAAACGTCCGAATAAACAGTTTCTGTCTTTCTATCTATTAAGTATTAGTGTTTTTCAGCTCACTCCGGATGCCCGCGACAGGACATGCCCGCTTGCGCGTCGTGATTGCACTGCTCCCAAGCGTTCCGCACTCAACCAGCCATAGGTGCGCTGCCACTTAAAAAGTGACAAGGCAGCGACGCAAGCGTTGGTTGTTCAATTTAAGCTAGCAACCGTTATCTACTGCGTTGCATAAAGCAACTGACGGACGTGTTGGCGGTGATAGGTAGTAGTTCCCGGCAGCGATAAACAGACTATCGTGCATCAGCTGTTAAAGCGCAATCAATTTCGTGATGCCTTTTTCCAACGAGGAAAAAGCAGACATGATCCTTGCACTAGGAGCTGCAGGCAGACAGAGACGACAGGCTGCAAGAATATTTCGAAGCTGGCACCCGAGTACGTGACCGAGCTCGAGGATAATACTCAACACCTACGAGTCGCTGAAGCAAGCCGGCAGCTTCACAAGAGGCAGAGAGCTTCAGTCATAAATAATGAGGTTCACTCCAACGTTTTGTCTTTCATGGCGGCTAATCCACACGCTAGCGCGTGCAGCGTGAGCGTACAGCTCGGTGTGTCCAACTCAGCTGCCTGAATGATTTTGAAAACAGCTGAACTGCACCCCTATCATGTAGAGTTGCATCAATGCCTGGAGTCAAGGGATCTCCAAAAGAGACTCAATTTTGTGAATTGGATTTTGATTCAGGAGGAGCAGGATTCTGACTTTCTCACCAAGGTACCCGGACTGACGAGGCGAACTTTTCCCGAAATTTCCAAGTAAATATCCACAACGCCCACTATTCGAGTGAGCAAAATCCCCACTGGCTAGGAAGATCACGCCACCAATATAAGCGGTATTTTAACGTTTGGCGCGGAATATATGGCAACACAGTCATTGACCCAGTGTGTTTTACCCACACTCTGAACACTCTGACGGGCAATAGGTATATGAGTTCCTCAAAGGGATAGTTGAAGACTTCAACTGCAACATGCCACTAGCCCAGCTTGTCACAATGTGGTATCAGCACGACGGGGCCCCAGCTCACAGCTGCAGTCAAGCACGAGCATGGCTTGATGTTACCTTCTCAGGGCAATGGAGAGGAAGAAACAGGCCTGTCCTGTGGCCAGCAAGGGAACCCGACCTCAACCCTCTAGACTTTTTCTTGTAGGACTGTGTTAAGGATCACATATACACGACCGACGGAAACGACTCCAGAAGCATTACAGGAGAATATAACTGAAGTTTGCCACAGCATTTCACCGATGGTGCTCAAGGCAGCGACAGCATGCTTTCTCAGAGGATCCCAGCGTTGTATTGCTGCAGAAAGTGACCTCTTCGAGCGCTTGCTGTGAAAGCGCAGGAAAAATAAATGTAAATTCAGTGAAAGACTGCGTCAGGTCAGTCAGGACACCTTTATTTTCAAATTTTCAGCGTTCTGAAAACAGTTCTTTATTTAGGGATGTTCAATTTGCTTACAGGCGTCGCGAAATGACAGACCTGTTACTTTCAGCAGCACAAGTGATAACCACTGTGTCTGCTTAAACGCTATAACAAACTTTCGCGAGGGGGAGCACATCGCTGGCGTAAATGGCACAGCCAACGCTTACGTCGCTGCCCTGTCGCCTTTTAAGCGGCAGCACACCTATGTCTGTTTGTGCGGGGAAAGTTGGGGAGCAGTGCAATCACGACACGCAAGCGGACATGTCACTTGGTGTTTTGTGTTTCGCAAGCATCATCAGTAAGCTGAAATACACTAATACTTAATAGATATATAGAAAGACAGAAACTGTTTATTCGGACGTTTTGCAAACAGCTCTCCAATTTTCTAATTAGAATTTTTTTCCTAGCTTCGTTACTTCAGAAGTTGGTTTATTAATCTTGGCTAAAAATCTCATTAACCCTCTCAGGGTCAATGACGTAAATATACGGCGCCGTCTGTACGTTTAAAAACCGCGCGAATTTCCTTTTTCTTTTCTGTCATGTGCTGCCACTATGTGGGAATACAGGGAATTTTTTTCGTACACCTCCCTCTCTCAGTTTTCGTTACATGGTTTGTTTTAGCGCTAGTTTGCCCCCGCGCGTCTATATTCTACCGCTCGCGCATTGGCACTAGCGCGGGCGGGCGGCGGTTCGGGTTCTGTTCCGCACACAGTTTCAGCTTCTTTCGCTTGCAGAACTGATGGCTATCTCGTTACTAATCGCTCAAAGAGTGACCACCTCTTTCCCGCTCGTTTAGTGCTCACAGGGGTGCGCATAGGATGGATGCCGCCATGCATGCGTTTCCATTGCTTTTTTTTTTTTGACACTCGCGAAAACTAATTGCCTCTGGTTGGCGATAAGATGAAGATTAGCGGAAGTTTGTCACACGTGCTTCTTTGACGGGCACACAATCACACATTTTTCTCGAGTGCGCGCACCTACGCAGTTTGATTACGCTATAGTTGTACATACCAGATATTAGTGCAAGAGCAGGAACATTTGAGCCTTGCAAAATATTCTCGTCTGCACATTTTCAAGACCTTGAATTATGTGTATAAAAATGCACCAAATTTTTATTTATTATAAGTTTATTTCCTTTTTTATTGTTGTTATTCATGAATGAAGAGTACATATATACCAACGCAAAATATTTTATTGTCACTTAACGGTCGCCCTAAAAAAATTGCGGTAAATTTTTTTCGAAGTAAGTCCCTAAGAAGAATTAGAATCTGCAATAAAAAAAAATCGTCCCTGGGCGGTTGCATATGGCGAAAAAAAAACCCTCGAAGGGTTAATCAAAATACAAAAGAAAGCATGACACACTACATACAAAAGTGAGAACATGCACTTGGTCGCATCATCCTAGAGTGCATCGGCATATTTTTTAAACTCTGGCTAAAGTTAGCTGAAACACCATGTATACAGTGACTTTTGCTTAGATACGTAGATTTATTAGATACCTTTATGTATATTCAAATATCTTGTTGCGAGGTTTTGTGGATACATGCAGTGAACTTTGTTTCCCGAGACGCTTTTTTGCTTTTTATCAGGCTTTATCTTCGCATTTGTGTATTCCATTGTACTTCGCATTTCTAATGTATATTTTGCAGAACTGCTGCTTTTTATAAGTGATCTCTGTTGCGACTAGAATTTCAGTGAAATTACAATATACAACCGGTGACAGCTGCTCCTGCGCAGTATATTTCAATGAAGGACAGCGTCACAGATTTTTCCCTGAGCGTTGCATATGTACAAAAATGTAAACAATGTTCTTGAATGACAAAGCTTTATTAAAATATTTGTTTTCAACTTGTTCACTTCACAGCCTTTACATTTATCATCTCAGCTGTATGCACTGCTTTGCTGGTTTCGCGCTGATGTAGTTCTAAAGTTTATGCGATATTTTATTTCTTATTAAACAGACAAAAGAACATGGAACCATTGATATACGTTATTTCTGCCAAAATTTTTGGGACATAAGAATATATTCTTTTATGAAAGAATACATATTTTACTTGTCTTGACAGTGTCTAGCATCCAAGAATTTGTTTGCAGCATCTTTGGCAATGGCAATGCATTTATTATTCATGTACAGTCGCCGACCGTTTATTCGGACCTCACGCGGACTGCGAAAATGTCCGAATAAACAGGTGTCCGAAAAAGCAGATTAAGAAAAAAAAAATGAAATCCTTTATTTCCACGCACTTATTCGGGCTCGGTAGTAGCCTTGGAAGAAATCGTGAATGCGCCGTTGCACGCTGTTTCGTTTACGCGCAATCAGATAAGCCTGAATCTCGGAGAGGGTCGTACGGTCACTATTGGCGGCTGAAAGCAAGGCACTGCTTGTACACGCTCCGCATGCGACGGCGGCGTAGCACATGGTGCGTCATCTTCCAACTCGGAGTCATCGTCCGGCGGTGCAGCAGAAACCTAACGAATGATCTTGCCGTCGTCGAGTTCTGCGCATGTCAATACAGCAGTGTCAGCACCTATGAAACTGTCACATGAGACGGTGTCCGGAATCGCAATGCCACCACTGCGCAGGTCTCGGCAGAACATTTTCCGCGTCAGTAGGGAGCACATCGGAAGGCGACAAATCTTAGGCCTCCCGGCGCCCCCTTGCCGGCACCATTAGACCCTTGACGCGATGTTTACGTATGCCGCGTTGGATCACCGAAACCTCGACACAGCACACAAAGCAAACACCACCGTGCCGACACCAGTCCCACAAACGAAAAACGCGGCCTGCTCGCAGCGTCTTGCGCGAGGAAACAAATCAGCTGCTGGATTGTCTTGACATGGCTTACTAAGCTGAAACCGGAACTGCTGCAGAGCCGCTCTATCTAACCCGGCAGAAACGATGATGATGAGCGGGGATTTCTAGTAGCGCCACTTCGTGGGGCAGCAAGGAAGCTCCGTTCAAAACAAAAATGGCGTTCAGCAAATCGAACCATGCACCGGTCAGAGTCGGTGCATGGTGCTCTCGACCGAGTTAGCTAAAGGAGTGTCCGAAAAATCGGACGAGAGGTTCCAAGGTGTCCGAACTTTCGGCAGTTGTTATACATTATGGTCTATGGGGAGAATGGCGGTGCCGCGAAGCTGACCGAATAATCGGGCATGTCCGAATTTTTGGAGTCCGGAAAATCGGTCGGCGACTGTATTTGATGCCTCGGCCAATGCTGTAAGGAGGAGGCCAAGCTGCAACCCTCATCTTTGTGCAGAACTCCAGCAATGCTGTGCTATCACGCCCAACTGCATACAACAGCAACCCAATGACAACAACAGCCTGACAGCTGTCACAATTAAGGCAGGAGAGAAGTGACACTTCATCAACTGCCACCTGCGGCATTAAGGATAGGGACTGGTGATAGGAATTCACAGAATAACTGTGGTGCTGAATGCCACAGTGAAAACTACTGCATCGCACTAACAGCCTGCTACTGCATTCGAAAGAAATATGCAGATGCTACCTTCTTTGAATGTGCATTGTGCATGTTACAAACAATGAAGGAACTGACCAGGGACACGCTTGACAGGCTCGAAGCCCGCCGCATATCAAGCCCCCAGGTCGCTTTGGCGGCGACTGCGTGCTTCTTGCCGTGTGGCGATACCCAGCCCTGTGGGGAGGGCGCCGCTGAGTGCACACATTGTGCAATAGCTCAGTGGCTAGCTCTTCTTGTTCTGTGCCCAACGCAGCAGTGCAAACGCGTGGTGGCAGTGAGCAACATCTTACTGTAAAAACCGGACTATAGGTCGGACCAGAATATAGGTCGATCCCCTAACTAAAATTCTAAAAATGAAAAAAAAATCTTTTTCAATGGCAAAAGTACCGAAAGACAACCTTACCTTGAAACAATTGCGACTCAGCCGGTTGCACAATGGTGACAGTATTTATTTAAACACTGCTCGCATGTGCACCTGGCCAAATTTTTAAACAGTATTGCGCGACCATCGACCCGCGTGCTTGTCAGCACCTTATTAATGGCGCTGAGCGGCGAAACAAACGACATATGCGCATGTGTACACATGCCCTTACTTTCGCTATTTCGCCGTTCGGTGCCGTGATGATAAGGTGCTGACAAACACACGGGTCGATGGTCACGCGGTACTGTTAAAAATTGGCCGGCTGTGCAGTACACAGAAGGGCACGACGTGCGCAAGCGCTACTCCAGATCAGAGTCATCCAAACTAGAGTCGGATGACGAATGCTTCTCGCTGCCCAGTCCATAGGGGCGCGCGATCTCTACCGCTTTCAAACGAATGCATTAGGCAGTCACAGGCAGCGATCTTACACGCAGCTCCCGGACGAAGTCTGCAAACCTTGCCTTCCAGTTCTGCGGTTGCTGCAAGTTGTAATACGTTGCTTTTGCCTCCACCACTACCGAATGCTCTTTTCAGATACTCCAAGTTCGCACTTTGCCGCCAGGTTGCCGTGGGCTTCCACATACTCAAATCGCCTTTTTCTTGAAGGCAACGGTGAATTGACGTCGGCTTCCGCTCATTTTGAAACAATATGTGAAAACGCAGCCTTCAACCAACATAACTTTGCGACAATGGAAACGCAAAATGCTGGTGCCACAATGTCGCCACACCACGCTGCTACTGATGGCGATGGCGAAGGCGGTTGTTTACTTCATCTGCCCATTGTTACAAGACTTCCGTAGTTTTTCCGCCAATGTCCGGTATATAAGACGAGGGTCGACTTTTCGCGATGGTTTCTTGAAAAAAGGTTCGACCTATATTCCGGTTTTTACGGTAATGTGGCGAGCATGAAGGTGAGCGAGAGGTGGCATGAAGAGGGCCTAACATCACAATGGAGTCAGGCCTTTATAATTTTGCATGAAGCTTTTGTGACAAAAATGGAAGAACATATATTTTAAAAATGATTTATGTACGAGCAGCCCCCATTATCCAAAATGAATCTCATGCGCTGCCCTTACTATAATTGTGCGACAGTCCATTTCTGACAAGCCCGTGGTTGCACATTTTAGCAGAACAAAGAAATACTGCATGTGAACTCACAACAAGGTCTTTGACGACTGCTTGCAATGTGACAATGTTTGGCCCTCCGCGAAGGTTTTCCAAAATCTTGATCTCTCGCTTTATTTTTTTCTTCTTCACAGGCTGTAAGTAAAAAATATATATATAGACAAAGAGATGGAGACAGGGAAATAGTACCTTCTAAGCATACAAATGATGTCAATGATAGCAACCACAAGTCAGTATTGTAACTAACAAATGCTTGAAAAGAATTATGTGGACACTTACTAAGCTTAAAATTGTCATCAAGAGGCCTACACAGCAATACAAAAATAACTGCAACAAAGTACAGTAACTGCCCTTATTTGTTGCATTCAGCACATACCCCACCAAATCTTCACATAACCCTCTTTCTTTAAGCACTTGGCTTGCCACTGGAAAAACAAGTAATAGTGTTCCAACGAATTCTGGGACACTGTGGGCTCCATGGCAATGAGACGGCCGATGCTGAAGCAAGGCGCGCCCCTCAGCAATGGGGGGCGTGCCTGTGGCCTGTGAACTGTTGTGCCGTTCTCTAGACAGGAAATCGTGTGCCTCCTGTAAGAATTAACGAGGAGTGCGACGAGAAGATACTGCGCCTAGCCAGACGCTTGCCACGTCCGCCCTAAAAGGCCGAATCCCACTACTATGCATTTTTCTGTTCTGCATGGAATTCCATACCCGCATGCCCGCCTGATACACAGATTACGTTTAGGCGTCGCTTTCACGCACAGGTACTTGCAGATCATTGGACTGGCGGACTCCCCAGACTATTCAGCATGTGGCGTTGTTGAGACTACAGACCATGTGCTTGTGGTGTGCCCTGTGTATGCACACGAAAGACTGACACTTGCAGCTACCTTGAGACATTTTAGACAGACCACTATCAGAAGACCTCCTGCTAGGTGCATGGCTGGAGAGTTGGCAGACGATAGATGCAATGAGTGCTTTTTCATGTTTCTTAGGCAACATGGGCCTGGACTCGCGCTTGTGATGGTAGCACTTATACAATGTGCTCTTTCATCTCATTTCTCCCATCATCATCCCGCATTGTGACTCTCTTCTATTCTTCCCATTCCCTTGCGCAGAGTAGCAGGCCAGATACTCTTAAATTACATGTGACAGGAAAATTGAATTTGTAGCCAAAGTAATTAGCGACCTTTCACTCTGTAGTTTGTTCACAGGCAACACGAAGAAAATGACTTACCTTTAATATTTTAACTACACACTTCTCGTTGTTAGTGATGTTAATAGCCTCAAACACCTCACTGTACTTCCCACGGCCAAGCTTGCGGACAAGCTGGTAGTCATCTTGAACTCTGAAAGCAAATGCATCAAATTAAGTAAACATCAGCCTAACATACAGCTACTTGCAGGTGCTTCCATGATACAGCTCACACAAGTGTTATGCAGATACTAAAGAACTGCCACAAAGCCCAGTGTTGCCAACTTGTAGTCCTATCTGTGCTATGACATTAGAGAAGTCATTTTGCTGAAATTACTGAGCATCATAATGAGTGTGAAATGTGCATTGTGTACAATTTGCTATTGTCCCGTGGCAGCATACAGGACCAACATACTCGTTCACACAAATATGAAAAATTAAACTTTTCTGCGTATAAAGTGAACCTAGGTTGCATACTCAAAGCACTATCAGTAAGTAGCATACTGACAGCAGGAGAATTGAGTAGTTATGGTATATTTAAGGGCAACTGCAATGAAATTAAACTTTACCTAAATTGGTCCATAAATTAGTAATACTATACATTATCGATGCAACATTGGCAAACATGCAGAGTTGGTAACCAATTTTTTTTTTTACTGACAACCTTTAAATAGCATATTAGCAGACTACACAGGCAACAGGTGGTTAGCGCATACGATGTGGATCCCAGAGCATGGCCTCAGGGATCCCCCCCCCCCCCTCACTGTGCCACGGCCACTTCCCAATCTCAGAAGGTCCCATGCCCTGGCATATCGCTATCATCTCAACATTCCGGGTTTGGTGTCAATCTGGTGAGCAGTAATGGCAGCATTTTGGTGTAAAAATGTCCATTTTCAAGAGCTCTTACGACACATGCCCTAGAATTTCAAGTATAAAATTTTGCACAGAGGCTGCCTTATATCTATGCTATCTTAAACTATATGCATTTTACTATGCCCTACTCGTCCAAGTCGCCAATGGTACAGGCAGTAAGGAGCCCATCGCTTCAGGAAGCTTAGACAAGAGTGATGATGACAGATCAGCAGCTCCACAGACAAAGACAGAGGAAAACTCGGAGGATGACATCACGTAGACTAAAATTGACGAGAATAGTGTTCCAACGAACCCTCCATGGTTTCCTTTTTTTAGCTGCACCCTCCAACCTTACGAAGTTTACGAGGTTTCAGTAAGAAGTTCACCACAAGTTTGCATGCTGAACTGTTTGAATATATTGAGCATTTTTTAGGCAATAGCTGGTTTTGATGATAGCAGGAGTGGACGTGGACAAAGGTGTTTTGGAGCAACTCTGGGAGCAGCAAGTTGGCTATATTGGAGCAGGTTTGGAGCAAGAATTGCCCATTTCGGAAATGTATGATAAAGCTCAAGATCGATGAAATACAAGCCGACTTAAAAAAGGTTCTTTATTTGAGTTTGAACAAAAACATCGTTATATACTTGCTAGCTAAGTGTGGCCAAAAAATAAAAATAACAAGGCTTTATGGGAAATGTGCTCTCTCTGTTGGTGGGTGTTCATGCTAGTCATAAGCCATCTTTATTTAGGTTTATTAGATAAATTTTATTAAACAACTTAATAATGTGTCAATGCAGACTGTGATGGATGCCAAGAAATGCCTGATAACAGCATTTAAAGCAGCCTAGATGTTGCATAATCTCTTTTGCCACCAAAAAAAAAATTTGGCAAATTTTTTTGAATGCCACGTGACAGTGTGCCCCCACGCCAGCAATATCAGTGGTCTCAAATTCAAACCTTGTTATCTAGATCACTGCAAATCTTACACACATTTGAACCATAGCACCGCATTAAGGCTCAAAGATAAGCACAGAAATTTAATGACGCATTGAAGAAAGAGGGCGGACACTTATTTTCTAGTGCGATGTACTAGGACGGTAGTTGACAAGGTTTATGTTTGAGACTACAGTAAAACCTCGTTAAACCGTACCCGCTTAAACAGTAGTTTCGTTTTAAAAGTAGTAAAGTCAAATCCCCGACTCAGCGGTCATTGAACATAATGTGTTTCGTATCCGCATAAACCGTACCAGCTTACTGCGTACACATCGGTTAAAACGTAGCGTTTGAACTTTTCGTCGCGCAAACACGGCGCTGCGCCATCTCCATCGGGCGGCCCGGCAGAACAACACGCCTCAGAGATCGGAACAACGGCCTCCAAGCGCCCTGTGCGTTTGCGCGTGAAGCCACATCAACATCAACATCATTTCGACGCGGTGCCAGAGAGCGTTATGGCGTTGCGCAAGCGAGGACTCGCGTCGTTCCGAAGCTTGGATAAAAAAGACGCCGGGTGCTCAGCATAGAAGAAAAATTAGACATCGTCCGTGCTATCGAACGTGACACGAAGAAGTTGGCGCTGACACGCAACAGGGATCTGCTGCTGTTGACTACAGTGTGTGGCATTTGGAATGCGAAGAAGTTGCTCGGCAGCGCTGCTGCGACCGCGAAGATATGTCGGCTACGAGGTTCGACTTTTCGCCATCGTTGCCTCTGTTGTTGCTGAAGTGTCGACTAGCGACAGTGACGAGGATGACACGGAAAGCGATAGCACGGGCGATTCAGGCCCGACAGTGGCATAAGCTGCGCGTTGCGTCAGCCTCATGTATGCAATCGTCGCGACGACAATAGGGGCGCGATAACGGAACTCTATTCCAAATGAAAATTATTCCATACTCCGGCACCCGTAATGAAAAAGGTGCCCCCAGGACTTCTGCAGCACTACTGCGCACGTGCACGGGGAATACGTAACGCCAACGAGGAATCTGCCATGCGAGTGTTTGCCGAGAAGAGGGTGCTGGCTGAAAAGCTGGCACGCAGCTTCAGTAAGTTTGAGGCCGCTGTCGTCGGCGTGCTAGGCCACCGCGGCATCAAACGAAAATAACGCTTTTGTCGCGCGAAGTGAATAAATACTGCATGTTTTTTCCCCTTTCATCGCACTCTCTCTGAGTTCCGTTTACGACAGGTAAGTGGGCGATCTCATGCTATTCGGTTAAACAGTACTACCGTTTAGTACGTACCTTTCCCGAGCTCCGGCCAACTACGGTTTAACGAGGTTTCACTGTACTACAATTACAAGTGCACAAACACATTATGATGGCAAAAATATTTTTTATTATTAATTTTGAAGGATTTCTTTATCACGAGAAAGAAGGATCACACAAGACCCATAGTTTGCTTTTAACAAAGTTATTGGTCCTTTCTCTACATCCTTCAAACCACTGATTGACACCATATTATAAAAGAGGTTCATAAAAATTACACAAATAATTAGATCATTTCTATTTCCATCCGTTTCTCACTATTTGTGCACCATTAAAAAAATACAACTACCATGGACAATGCCCACCATAGATAGTGCCATTCATGTAAAGCTGTCCCGTTATTTTTTATTCATGGAGATTTCGGTCAACAGCTGTTATTAACACACCCTAAAATAGTCACTGCGCCTGTGCCAATTTTCCAGGTCCCTTGTAGAGAAAATAACACTGATATTTTTTACAAAGATAAACAGGGAAAAAATTCACTGGCTTTCTGCTATACATACACACCTAATATCATGGACTATACAGCCTCGGAACATTTTCAGGCAAGCTCCAACTTATTTGCGGCCCCGCCAAGGGGCCCATGACCTACTACACTATGGTGACCAATATTTTAGGTGCAGAACATTCGATGGCTTACTGAATCTTTCAGACTATTTGCACAAGTAACCTTGGGAACATCGTTGTCGCAAACAGTTTCTGCCATTCACATTTTTTCCAGCTTTTTACGACCGCCATTTGGCTGCTGAGGTTGACTAAAACCACAACTAAAACTCAAACTTTACATGTCTGGCTCATGTTCTGCAGTGGCAAAAGTCTGATTTTGCATGGTATGGTCGTGCTGAAAATGAAGGGCACAGAATCCAAATTTGAGTGATGATAACTATTGCCACTAGTGATTTGTGGTTGAGAACTTTCCCGAGAGCAAGCAAGGAGTTTGCCACACTGTACAAAGATAACAAGAAAATTTTCAATTACCCCCATTCGACAACGTGTGACTCATAGTCCCAGTAGTCCCTTGGTCTGTGGGAATTGACATCTGTATAGACACGTGACCTGCTGGGCAAAGGCATCTGGTGGCCCCTGCTGCTTCCAAACTGCTTCCCTGGTTGCCCTGACCTCTCGGAAAAGCCGCCTTTGCCGCCCCAAACCTGCACAAAAGGTATCAACAAAATCCATTAGGGCTCAAATGCATTTCTTGGACATCATTTTTCAGGAACAGTATATTTGAGCTGCCAAAAATTTTACACTAAAAAAAAAAACATTCATGCTTAATTTTAGATGAACAGTACACACTAATAATTAAAACTGACAAAAACGCAAACACATATATGCCTGTGAAATAATATTTGTAAATAGAGAGTTTGAGCTTCTCCGGTACACCGGTTAACGCAGGCAGACTGGGCATTTTGCTGGAGAGGCACAGGTGTAAACGTGAGTGGCCAGAGTGATGCAGCCACCTGTTGGTGCACAGCTCAAGCAGACAAACACAGGGCTAATATCGCAGTAACCAAGCATACTCTTATTCACTGCTGGTCTAAACTTTCACAGACGCAATTGTGCCCACTATTTGCCACTGCCAAAAACTTACATCAGCAACGAAGTAGAATAAACTTGGTTGATCCTCTGCCTCAAGAGGTGACAGCACCTGTTATGCCACCCACCCGGTAATACGCCCAGTTTGCCTGCATTTACCAGAACGCCGGACAAGCTAAAATTCTCTAATATCTTTAAGGGATGACCTCACATGAGCTCAGGGGGGACACAAAAAGATATTATATGCTTTGCCCCGAGTGTGCCTTTTGTGGCACAGACATGCATTCTATAAACAACGATTAACCTTTATAGGCAGCACATAAGTCACTATGAACTGACAGCACAAACTGATAAGTGCACATTGCTTAAGATAACTTGCACAGCGACACTTCTTGTCGATTTCCCCTTTTATAGGAACTTATGTAAATAAACCTGCTCAAAGCAAATATTCCTCTGCTGTCTTTTGTTCACCAGAAGATTTCCGAGAGTATCTATGGTGACAAGTGAAACTGTTTTGCGATCAGAATTTTTCAAACAATTTGACAATTTTTTTCAATCGTAGAACAAGCTTAAATTTGTAAAATTAAGAATTTTGGAAAACTGGTAAGTATGGAATTAATTTACTACAACCTCTGCTATGAGTTACCAGAGCTGTCACTAAAGACAGCATTATGGCTGTTCCAGCCCCCCCCCCCCCCCCCCCCCGAAGCTTTAGGCATAATTTTCACATTTCATGGCCACAGAAAATGGAAAGGGCTGCCAGCAGAAATTGCTGAAGTAATACTAAATAAAAACATGAGCAAAAGAAAAGGCAAAACAAGAGGGGTATACATGTGACGATTTAAGGTGAGACCCTGCCCTTTGGGGCCAAAAATTGGCCCAACTATCTTTCGCATCCCTTTGATCCCGATTGGAGTAGATCATTTAATCTTGCTTGATTGGGCCCCTGTATCACCCTTGATTGATTTGGCCTCTGCCACAAGCACTCTGAACATGTTGAGAAAGTTTTTTTCTCATTTCCTCAAAACAGCATTTTTGATGGTGTCGCAGTTCCGAGAGCAATGATCTCTCAAGTTCTACTTATTCTATCACAACATTTATTTATCTTTTTGTCAGAAAGGTAGACAATTAAATTAGAGGACAATGTGCCTATACTACAAACGAATAATATTACAGAAATTTTTCAAAACTCATAATCTGTCCCTAGTGCCAGTACGGTGTAAAAGTTTGCCATGCTCTCACTGATATAAAGTTAGAACACGATTTTTGCTAGTTTGCACTCTGTCGGTTACAAATCATTTTTGTATGTCAATATATATATATTAGCAAATAGCGCACCTCCAGACAAGCTGTGCAAAAGCTGATATTGAAAATTTCTAATAAGCTAGTTACTCTGCAAGAAAACAGTGCAGATATTAAATTAGCACACTGAAATACATAAATTCAGCAAGTTTCATCAAAATCTACCCACAAAAGAAAAATTTTTGAAGTACAGGGTCCCCCTCTACATTTATCAGCAACAATAAAAGCGCATCACAGACATATTTTTAAGCAATGCATTCATTAGACCTTGAATATACATCAACAGTAAGGATAAAAGCAACAGAAAGAGAACATGACAAAAATAAAGATCAAGCACACTTTCTCACTGTTCAGTGAAAGAAGACGCTGGAGACCTGTTGATGGCAAACTGTGCACAAATGTATATTTAAATTTAATACAAACAACAACCCATAAAAGGAGTTAGTCAAAGTATTGGAAGCCTGTCAGCCTGTTATAATGAGCCGAAAGCTCTCAGGAAGCATTCAGAAAAAAAATTAGAATTTTTTTTTTCTGGAACGAGAGCTGCATCAGCATGTGAAACAAAGAATGCACCACATCTCAAAGCAATTACGATATGCTACACCTCAGCCTGAGCAACCGTTATCACAATGTATGATACTTTGAAATTATATATTAAGAGGAAGCTTTGGCTCGGGTGCTCCCATCTAAATACATGTAAAAGGAGAGTATGTTTTTCTCGGCAACCACTCTACAAACTTGACAAAGTTTGTTGCATTTAAAAGAAACATTTTAAATCTAGTGACTGTTCACTTCGAATTTTTGATTTACGTTGTCAATTCTTTACTAAAAATTGGCAAAAATCGCAAATTTTCAGAAAACAGAACTATCAAGTTTACAAATCTACCTCAAAAATGAAAAATCATACCACAGTTCTGTGAATTGCATCTAATAGTACATCTATAGCGGGCAAAATTGATATGTTACAGATGAATCTCAAAAAATTTAGTAACATGGAAATGCAGCTTTTGCAGAACCCTTGTACAGAACATAAAAAATCAAGTAGTATATAAATTGGCATACTGAATTTGTCCGCTTTGAATGATCTAATGGATGGCATTTACAGAATCATAGCATCTGTTTTTGATGTAAAGGTATTAATTTGTAACCTTTGTGCTTCTATTTTTTTTACTTTCGAATGTTTTAAGATTCTTTACGCAAAATTCAGGCCGTAAATCAAAAATACGCTCTAACAGTCACCAGAATTTGCCTTTCTCTCAAATGCAACAAATTTCATTGAAATCGGTCCTAAAGCTTCCTCTTAAGAGGAAGCTTTAGCTTAGGCCCAACTCCGATGCAGCCTATTAAAATACATGTAAAATGCAAAAACGCTTTTCTGAGATAACCTCTGGACCGATTTTGATGAAATTTGTTGCATTTGAAAGAGAATGGTAAATTCTAGTGACTGTTGGGAGCGGAATTTAGATTTAGGGCTTGAATTTTCTTAAAACGATTTTCAAATATTAGACCGTTTGAAAAAAAATAGAAGCACGAAGTTTACAAATTCATAGCTCTGCATCAAGAACTGATATCGCAGTTCTGTAAACAGCATCCATTAGATCATTCAAAACGGACAAATTCAATATGTCCTTTTAGATCTTATGTGAATTTGTTACGTTGGTTACAACGGTTTTGCAAAAGTTGTATTTCCCTATGATTAAATTTTTTTATATTCATGTGTAACATATCAATTTTGTCCGCTTTAGATGCACTACTAGATGAAATTTACAGAATTGCATTATCATTTTTAGTGGTTGAGTTACAGAGTTGTAAACTTGATAGTTTCGTTTTTTGAAAATTTTCGATTTTCGCCAATTTTTAATAAAAAATTTACGACCTAACTCAAAAATTCGATACCAACAGTCACTAGATTTTAAGTTTGTCTTTTAAATGCAACAAACCTCGTCAAATTTGGTGCAGTAGTTGCCAAGAAAAACGAATTCTCCTTTTACATGTATTTAGATAGGAGCACTCGAGCTAAAGCTTCCTGTTAAGGTGAAAGCCTTAAGGGGGGACGCGGCTTTCGCCTTGCGAAAAATTGCCAAAAAATCGCTTTTTGAATATCACATTTTCAGTTTCTATAACCCTTCTATCTGATACCCAAATATCATCACTGTAAACCACTTAGAAGTGCTCTAAAATTTCGTTTTATCAGCCAAGGTGGCGAAAAATCTCGCAGAAATCAAGAAAAAACAGCGTTTTTCAAGCCGCAATATCTCCGGAACGGCGCTCGGTCGCGCCGTTCCGGAGATATTCCGGAGCGCCGTTCCGGAGATTCCGGAGATATTCCGGAGACCAAGATGGCGACCGAGCGCCGCCATCTTAGTCTCGTTGGAAAGCGCATTTCTCCGGCTTCAAATCTGCCGCTTCAGCGATCTCCTCCATACAGAAACAAGCTCACAAAAAGCAAATGATTGAAGGTCGTGCCGGAGTCTGCGATTAGCCGCGCCCGCCACGTGACTCCAGCGAGGTTCGCCAGTGGTCCGGCGCTCGCGTCGTCTGCTCGGCTCTTTGCACCTCGCGAGTCTGGACGTCTCCACTCGCCGTAATCTCGACGTGTCAAAACGGGCGCTACGCGGACATCGCAGTAGCGTGGCCGATCCCTACGATTGTGGACGTTTCAGACTCGCGTCTAAGCATCCCGAGCATTGGCGACGCGTACTTCGCGATCAAGACTCACGCGCGGAATCATAGGACATGCGGCTAAGCCTTTCAGCACTCGGTGTTTCGGAATTCGTGACGAAGCACATCGCGCACGCAATCCTCGGACACGCGGCTAAACATTTCGCGCATAGGGAGCCTCCGACTCGGCGACCACGCAGATCGCACGCGGACTTCTCGGACCCTCACCTAAGCATTTCGTGCATCGGCGCCTACGACTGCACGAATAAGCGCATCGAGTGTCGACTCCTCGAGGCCGCGGCTAGGAATTTCGCGCGTCGGCACGTCGGACTGCGCGAATAAGAGCGTCGAGCGTCGACTCCTCGAGCCCGCGACTAGGCATTTCGCGCGTCGGCACCTCGGACTGCGCGGCTATTGAATAAAAAAAAATGTTCTCAAGATATCGCTCTGAAACTTTTATGGAAGCATCAGGGAGACATTCTAAACATTTGTGCCAATTTTCATCAAAATCCATGAAGAAATAAGGAAGTTGATTTTCAAAGCCACGTTCCCCCTTAAATGGCTCGTTGCAATGAATCATACAAGAAAAAAGGGGCGTCTAGTCGAGTGGTTAAAAAAAAAAAGTGGCGAAGCATCAATTGCGATAACAGATTAGTACACTGCTATGTGAAGTAAGGATAGTACTTTTATCGGCCGTATCAACTTGGAAACATTCACTTACTAACTGAATTAACAAGCTTGATGTCAGTGCACACAAGCAAACATGAACACATCACACTCAATGAGTGCGGACACTCGCTGTAAGAACCCTGGTGTAAGCAAGTGCAGCAGCAGCAGTGGGCGAAGTGACAAGCCACCCCCTCCCTCCCATGCTGCATCCACGCTTCGCGAGATTGAGCAACGATCGTCAGTTCCACTTGCGCCCGACCGAGAAATGTGCAGTTGCTGCCGGAGCACAATGCCACTGCCCCACCCTCTCCAATCTCATCCCCCCATGGCCTTTCGCGCTACGGAAGACGGCGCGTTTGCGCTCCGCTTTCTTCCTTCGCGCGCGCCAGATTGAGCCGCGATCGTCAGCTTCTCTCGCGTGTTTTCACTAGCACATACAGCATATGACGCGCAGCGACGGGGTTATCGCCCTTGGACTTTGTGCGGAACATCATGGCGATGGCAAAAATGGACCTGGAGTGTCCATGTAAATTGCTATCACAATAATAATTGGAAGATAAAAGTGGATGAAGAAACAACTGGCTGCAGGAGGGATATGAACCCACGCTTTCACATTATGCGTGCGATGCTCTTATAATTTGTGCTACTGAGGCACCGTGTTCCCACCCACTTTCTGGGGTATTGACGCCTGTCTACTAGTACTAACTCTAGGAGTGTTAGCCAGCGCCACCACTCACAGCCATGGCAGTGGATGTAGAACATCCTATCTACCGCAAGCGTCACGTAGTACGTGAACATTTTCGGTGAACGCAACTGGTCAATAAACCGACACATACTCCCTGAAGGTGTCAAAGCTGTTAGATTCGAGACCCTTGCTATGAATGAACGAGAAGAAACCCCCCCCCCCCCCCACGGCCTCTCGCGCGAAGGAAGACGGCACGTATGCTCTCCGCTTTCTTCCTTCGAATACGCTAGATTGAGCCATGATTGTCGGCTTCCCTAGCATGCTTTCAGTCGCGCATACGAATGCAGCGATGGTGTTATCACCCTTAGGCTTTATACGGAACGTCATGGCGATGGCAAAAATGCACCTGGAGTGTCCATATAATTAAAATATGCAATGGCTGAATATGAAAGAAACGGGGAAGAACAAAACAAGGAACAAAATTAAGAAGGAACAAAGAGAACAAAGAAAGAGAGTGAAAGAAAGGAAAAAGACGGAAAGAAAGAATGAAATAACCTTTCGATAGTGCATTAGGCACATGTGTCAAGAAAATCGACCTACAGCGCAATACGGTTACTTCACACTGCAGCTCCTTATGTCTTGCAAGAAGTCTGACCCCACCGATCACATAACTTAATGAATTACCACATGTGCAGCAAGCTTTCGCCTTCACGTGTTACAGGAGTGTAAAGTGCAAGCGATTTTTTTACAGCAATGCTGTTAAAGGTTACTTTCCCCACTATCATGTCTGCATGCAGAAAAAAACCCCAAAGATAGTGCAATGAAGATCGTACGATACCGGGCCGACCCACGGCGGAGATAAAGCAGGCGTTAAACACTGCCCATACATGAGCCGATCCCAAAGATAGTGCAATGCCAGGCCAACTCACG
The DNA here is from genome assembly GCF_050947875.1 of Dermacentor variabilis. Lineage (NCBI taxonomy): Eukaryota > Metazoa > Arthropoda > Arachnida > Ixodida > Ixodidae > Dermacentor > Dermacentor variabilis. The sequence goes on from NC_134568.1 coordinate 211,291,418, forward strand.
GCGGAGGTGAAGCACGCATTAAGCACTCCCCATACGTGGACCGATCCCGAAGATGGTGAAATGCCAAGCCGACCCGCGGCGGAGGTGCAGTTCGCCATTACGGGGCCCACATACACAGCTTCGCTCGCCATCCTTCTTCGCAGAGTGGATGGGCACAAAGTTTATTATTATTTTTTTTGCAGGACTTGGGTTGGAATCACTTTTGACTTGGACTGAATAAAAGGCAGCTGGTAGATGCTGGTGGAGCTTAGTTAACGCTTCCAGTGTCAGGTCCGGTTTTTTTCAGAGATGGTGCACCCCAAGCGTCATGTGTCTTTCTCATACATAAAACGAACACGTTTAATTTTGGCTGGCCTTACAAAAATTAAAAGTGACATAATGGCAAATGCTCTCATGGTGTGGTCCTCACATTCCTATCTGACAAAGAATGCCGAAAGTAGCATGGTGGGACAGAAGCACGGAAACGTTTTGTGCTCTGTGCAGCCCTAACAATCCCTCAATAACATTCCTGAAATGCTCTGATGTCACACATGGATACTTTGAAATGGGGTTTCATACCAAATATATGGTTTGAAATTCAAGGGTAATTCAAGAATTTTAAGAACACCAACAAAGGTATCAATAAAGGAACACAAGATGGACTTTATTGTTGCACTTCATTGGCAAATAACTGAAATACTAATTTCTGAAAGATGCTCTGCTCTATTATCTGCATCTTCTCCCCAAGTAACTACCTCTGCTTTCCTTTCTTAGGCAGCCAGCCTTCTAACTAAAGTTGCTTTCAGCTTCCCCATTATTGGGAAATTGCCAAGTTCTGCGAGACAGTCCACAAGTGCACAGAAATCGGCAGGAACTGACAAGATGCTACAGTGGAAGAGCCATACATAGACACTTAGTATAGACCTCTGGTTTTTTTCATCATCCACTTTCCATAGCCAGCCCCCAGCACTAGCTGAATGACCTAGCTAAACAGAGGCTCCAGGCTAAGCAGCAACTCTACCTAAATCGTGTTTTGTTCACATCTGTACCACACAACCAGAAAAAAATATACTGAGCTAAACAACCTAGTTGCTCTAGTTCGTAACATCAAATATAGGAGCACCATTCAAATCTCTCAACAGCAATTTTACTTGAAAAATCACAATTTCATTGCAGAATTTAAGATTCCCAGAAGCTGATGCCATTCCCAATTTCCATTGCCATCGATCCTAAATGACACCACTCAAGCAATTAGCTAAACAATATATGAAGATACGAAAGGTGCAGAGCACTAGTTCAATGCATCTATTTGCATCAGAACCAAGTATAGAAGATTGATTGGGTCTGATGTCCTAACGCAACACAGGGGTGCTGAGACACACCAGTAGTGAAGGGCACTCATGTCCTTCACTGCTTTTGTGTTCGCAGCACACATAAAACATATAATTTTTTTTCTCCAGCCCCTTTCAGCATGTGGTTGCTGCTGCCAAGAATCGAACCCATAACCATCAGCAGCAGAGGTTCAGCAGTGAACAGTGAACAGCAGAGCTTTGACAGTGGGTGAACAATATTGCAAAAGTGCTGAAGGCATGTGGGACAATACAAGCAGGGGGAGGAAAGCAAAGTCTAGTTTCAAGTAATTCGCTCCTGGCAGTTGCAGGGATCAGTAGAGAGCACTGGAACGTAAAAAAAAAAATGCATCTAGCAGTTTGTAATTTTTCATATTCATAAGCTAGTAAAATGAAATGCTATTTAACAAAACAATGAAACATTCTTTTGCTTTTTTTTTTCTGCATGGCGTGGAACATAAGACAGTGGTTCTTGGTTCCCAACGTGCTTATCTCAGCTTCTATTCATTGCACAATTGTTAACACCGCAAATTGTAGTGGGTCTGGTGAAAGCAATGCATGAAGTTATGAAAATTGAATCTAAACATTCAAGCCAAGTGGTAGTTTCCTATTGAGCATGCTCAAAACTAACAGTACTGAAATAGACAAAGTCAGAATTTCACCACAACTCTAAAACATCGAGAAATTTTCAGGTACTAAATTTCGTGAGATTAACCAAACCTTGTCATTTTGACAGACTAGAATTATCCGCCGAATTGTTTTGTAGCACATGGCCAGCGCGTCACGCATTTCGCAAAGACTAACTTTTAGATTTAATTGCAGAAATTCCAGTGCGTAGATGAACTTGCAGAATTAGTCTAGCCGAGTGCACAGCATAACCCCATGCACAATACTTCTGCCAAACGCAATGGCATTTTGGAAGGCATTTGCTGTACACTGCACTGAGTACTTGTATATATACAATTTTAATTTGAATTCTTACTTAGTTACTAGAACAATTATTTATCTTACTTTATTAATTGTTGAATTAATTAGAATTACATTAAAATATGACGGTAAATGCATGTGAAAGTAATCCAAGGCCCTTGGTATTCAAAACAAATGAACTATACACATGTACATGCTACTATATTGGTTGACAGGTCTACCGCCAACCAATATTTCACACAAGATTAGTGCTCTTCTGCTCTCTTTGTGCACCAACGGTGCTACACTTCTCCAAGCACATTGCTCATGCAAAAAAGTGTTTGAGACATGCTAAATAAAAGTGAATTTTGGGCACCCCCCAGGGTAAGCTAAACATTTTTAAAACTAAGATTTTTTTGTTTTGTTGCATTTTGGCATGCAAGTTTATTTGCCAATGTTATTTGATGCTCAGAGTTTCTATGCACTGTATTAATGTGCATGTGGGCAGCTGCCACACCCACTTTTTTAAAGGTTTCTAGTCGTTCCTACTGGTCAAAAAGAAATTCAAAACCAATACAGTACATATCTATAAGCTTAGCTAATTCTTTAAGAGTCCTCCGGCAAGAATCAAAGGTTTACAGTATGTTCTAATAAATAATTTCAGAGTTTGCTTTACCATATGCATGCTTTTCGTCATCTCCAATAACAATGCCAAATGAACGCGCATGCCAACAAACAAGAAAACAAAAGATCTGTTAAAAATTTTTACCTTACCTTACCCTGTGCCCTAAGTTTACTTTTATCTAGCAACTTGCATGAAATTTTTTTATGAGCAAGGTGCTTGAAGAGGAGCAGCACTGTTGGTGCACAAAGAGAGCGGAAGGCAAATTTTTTTTGGTAGGCTTTAGTAAATAATTACACTTTGTTTTACCATATGCTTGCTTGCCGTCTGCAATGGTTCGTAGCACTTTTCCGGTGTTTATAAAATTTCTATGCCAACTTTGTGGCCTGAATGTCACCGTTTAGGAAATGAAAGGACAAAAACTGTTTCCCAATGCGTCGGTTTTAAAACAGATTGACACAGAGCAAAGAACAGGAAGAAGAGAACTCCTATACTTGGAGTCCCTTCAACAAATACCATTTGCACAACGAGCAAGGCCAGCACAAGTAGTATTTGGCTGCTGCTGCCCTAATGCCTGCTTACCAGCAGCTGGCTCAACCAGATCTACAGTGCCTTCAGGAGCTAACTCAGAACCTCAAGTAACATGTTACTCATGGTTTCTGGGAGCAAAAGCCCAAAAATCCCTTTGTTGGTTTGCAGACGTCGAGAATCGCCACATTAGTTTTAAAAAATTATGGGGTTTTACGTGCCAAAACCACTTTCTGATTATGAGGCACGCCGTTGTGGAGGACTCCGGAAATTTCGACGAGCTAGGGTTCTTTAATGTGCACATAAAGCTAAGTTACCACGGGTGTTTTCGCATTTCGCCCCTATCGAAATGTGGCCGTCATGGCCGGGATTCGATCCCGCCACCTTGTGTTCAGCAGCCCAACACCATAGCCACTGAGCAACCACGGCGGGTTTTGAGTTTTCATTGGAAACATAGCAACATTGCTCTAACCCATGTTTTGAACATGTTTGGAATATCACCTTGGTACTATACTGTTAAATGACAAAGTCAGGCTGACTGCCATCAGATGTACTCTGCTGAATGGAACCACAAGTAGATGACAAAGCAAGCCAGGCATGTGAGACGGCAGGCTAAAATAATGAAAAATTAATCTGCAAATGACTACTCGGCTGGTGGCTACTGAATAAATGCTTCATAGGATGAAATTTTGAGAGTAAAATTTAAGTAGTAAGGTTTTTGCACTGTATAGCTAAATACCTCAAAACGAATTTTTGTCTTACATAGGTACCATTATTGAAGTATGAAAAGATAAAAAGGCCAATTTTTTTCTCAGCTATATCTACATACACACTGTTAGCTACTATACCGGAATAAGATACGAATGTATTCGAGCTCGGTGTGCTCTAGTCCCTCACTGTTCGCGATGTACCACAACGACCTGAGTGAAGAGGAGGATGTCGCTGTTTTGATATGCACCACAGCCGTACAGGCACTACAAGCACGTAGGCAATGGCAACCGGATGCACGAAGTCTCACGCACTACTTCCGGAGCATCGCTGATTGATTTAGCTGTTTGCGACTTGCAGTCGCAAGGCTGGAAAATCTAGCAGCATGAGACTGGCCTGCGACCGTCGCTTTTCGACCAATGTGATCCATTTGCGACTGTCATTTCGCGATCAGAACGGTCGCACGAAATCTGCGACTCGCAATTGTGAATGGGCCCTTAAAATAATGGTGCATCAGATTTCGTGGGTGCTCGCTGCGCACTCTTGGAGCTATCTCCACAAAACAAGGTTTACATGAAGGCCCCCCCAAGTATACATAGTGTTCTTAACATATTGTGGATTAGCTGCACATTAAAGAACTCCAGGTGGTCCAAATTGTTCCGGAGTCCCCCCCTATGAAGTGCCTCATATTCAGATCGTGGTTTTGGCACGTAAAACCAAGTAATTTTTAATTTTTAACACTGTGGATGTTTGTTAGGCCTTACACGGGCAACAAACACTTTCAGGTCAATGTAAGCAAAATAAAATGTATTATTTAGCTAGAATCATCTGCCAAATATAAGAACTAGCTGACAAGCTGAGCTTAATTATACAACATGGGTGTTTAATAAAGGGAAAATGGGACATCCACCCAAACGTAGCTAAGTGCTACAATGAAAACCCATATGGGTTCCTCAAAAGAAAAGCTTCGCAGTTGAAGAAAAATTCGTCCTGGTCCGGGACTCAAACCCAGGAGCACCGCCTTTCCGGGGGCAGCCGCTCTACCATCTGAGCTAACCAGGCGGCTAGCCGATGGCAGGCAAAGCCAAATTTATCAACAACTCAGAAGCAAAGGCAAGAGTTTGACGTAATAGTTCTGCGGAAACCCGCAAGTTGGAGAGAAGTAATTAATAAAGGGAAAATGGGACATCCACCCAAACGTAGCTAAGTGCTACAACGAAAACCCATATGGGTTCCTCGAAAGAAAAGCTTCCCAGTGGAAGAAAAATTCATCCTGGTCCGGGACTCTAACCCAGAACCACCGCCTTTCCGGGGCAGCCACTCTACCATCTGAGCTAACCAGGCGGCTAGCCGATGGCAGGCAAAGCCAAATTTATCAACAACTCAGAAGCAAAGGCAAGAGTTTGACGTAATAGTTCTGCGGAAACCCGCAAGTTGGAGAGAAGTAATTAATAAAGGGAAAATGGGACATCCACCCAAACGTAGCTAAGTGCTACAACGAAAACCCATATGGGTTCCTCGAAAGAAAAGCTTCCCAGTGGAAGAAAAATTCATCCTGGTCCGGGACTCTAACCCAGAACCACCGCCTTTCCGGGGCAGCCACTCTACCATCTGAGCTAACGAGGCGGCTAGCCGATGGCAGGCAAAGCCAAATTTATCAACAACTCGGAAGCAAAGGCAAGAGTTTGACGTAATAGTTCTGCGGAAACCCGCAAGTTGGAGAGAAGTAATTAATAAAGGGAAAATGGGACATCCACCCAAACGTAGCTAAGTGCTACAACGAAAACCCATATGGGTTCCTCGAAAGAAAAGCTTCCCAGTGGAAGAAAAATTCATCCTGGTCCGGGACTCTAACCCAGAACCACCGCCTTTCCGGGGCAGCCACTCTACCATCTGAGCTAACCAGGCGGCTAGCCGATGGCAGGCAAAGCCAAATTTATCAACAACTCAGAAGCAAAGGCAAGAGTTTGACGTAATAGTTCTGCGGAAACCCGCAAGGTGGAGAGACACGTATCCTTGCACTAGCGCTGACTGTCCCAAAAGCCACGCCTTCCGCGGTTTGCGTTTTTCATCGCGATAGCACAGTTCGCGCTGTCATCATTACTGTACCGTCACCTTCCCTCGTTTTCAAATAAAACAGAAGCAGAACAGAAACAATATCGCAGGATACGGGGCACACCATCGCACAGTGCGATCAAACCGGATTTGCCCGCCTGTCAATGGTGATGACTGGATGGCGCACACTATACCTTCAGTTATGCTTCGGCCACGCGCTCCGCTGTTCGCGTTTCTTTCCATCGCCATAGTACAAATCATTACGAGCAATCACTCCTGGGTTTTTAATCACACAAGAGCACAGAGTTGGCTTTAGACCCACCATCGACCGAAGCTTGACTTATCAGTCCGTCTTACATTTTGAACACCGCCTGTGCAAATGTCCTTATTCATTACTGTACAATATTGTGCAACACTACACATTACTGTACAGCACTGTACAGGAACTGAGCAAAGCATTTGGAGGCTCCAGCTCCAGTTGAACCCACACTACAACACCTTGCTTACAAAGAAAAGCCAATCAAACGCAATAATCAATCATGGGGAGGCTTCTGCATGCTCCCTGACCTGACTACTGCTTCACGAGCCTAAAGAATGCAGTAAAAAACAAACCAGGTGCCTGCTCCAATGAGTAAAGACTAATTCTCCCTGTACAATGGCTTCACCCATTTTTCACATTTGCAATGCTATTGCTTTCCCACATGGCTTGGGCATCACTATGGCTACTATTGATGCCAATAAATCCTCATAATTGTCTTGTGCAATCTGACTTACAAAAGTTGGGAACTAGGAACGAGGTGCACATTTAGTATATTTGAGATGTTTTTTTATTCTCAGTATTTATACTAAAAATAGCAAGCTATTACTTTCATTCATGTTCCTTCAGGTGCTTCTTTGAAGTTTCAAATAAGAATTGCCAAAAATTTTCTGAGCAAAATTGCACAGCCATTCAAAATAGCAGTGATCAGGCTATAACTTCATGTATCCCAGTATACTCTAGAACTACTACATGTAGAAATAATATGTAAAAACATAAAAGCACCAAAAATTAGCACATTTCAAGCGGTAACAAAAGAGAACCTCTAAGTTTCTGCCCGAAGCTTAGCAGCAGCAGAATGCAATGATTGTACACTTTTCAAGAATAGCGGTAAGCTATCAACCATGACTTGGTAATGCCTGCCGAATGCATTTTTATTTTTCTGTGAATTTACTTATCATTAACAGGATCTCCTATGCATAACTGACCAAGATAAATGCACTCTTGCAGATTCTAGAGGCTCACAGCCAATCTAATGGCGTTTTTCACTGGTCAATTCGGAGCAGGATTTCTTGCTCCGCGGCAATGAATCCGAATTTCACTGGTCGATCTGGAGCGGGTTCGCGCGTTCCAATGGTCGTTTCGGATCAACTCGCTCCGCGACAGATCGCTCTCACTTGCTCCGCTGCCGAGGCGCGGATTCGGGCAGAAATAGCTAGCGTCACTTCAGTCTTCAAGCGAAATCGGTACCCGGTTGGTATGCACAACATTGTGTTGCTTCGTAAAATGGCTACATTCGGTTACAGTGTACTAGAATACTTTAGTTCAGTGCTGCTGCAGCACCGCTTGAGAGCTCGGACGACAGCGATTACGAAGTGACGCAGGTGCTGTACGAAGCCTTCTATGCACGCTGTCCATGCACAATCCTTGCAGGCGCGACATGCAAATGATGGACTCTGCGACTGTCGCGGTCAAATTATGCACGGGGAACGGCGAGTTTGGTTGCCGTGGAAACGTACAGAGCGGAAGTCGGGCATGGTTTCCGGAACCGGTTTGTGCGACGCGTACGCAGACTTCCTGTGCGATCCCACGCGGAGCGTTTTTGTGCTCCGCTGGCCGATTCGGATTTGTGAAACCCGAGCGCTCGCTCGAGGATTTCGGCGGCCGCTCCAGATCGACCAGTGAAAAACGCCATAATTCTTGTCCTCTTGCCAGGCTATTGGACATTACCTTTGTCCTCCTTATATTAATTTTCAACCTCACTCTGACAGCTAAGGTCCTCAAACATTTGCTGCAAGTCATCACCAGCATTGTTTAACAGGACAGTGTCATCTGCAGAGTGCGGGTTGCAGAGATATTCGCTGTTTATCCTTGCTGAACTGCAGTGTAGAAATCGTGTAACCTGTATGGCTGCAAAATATTTATCTGAATAAAAGTCCCCACTATTTTCTTAAACCTTTAACTGGCAGCTAAGCAACATTGTTCATCTAACAAGAACATCTGCAAAAACTAAACTCCAAATATTAGTCTGTGCCTTGAAATTTACCTTTAATTAGTTACCTGCCCAACAGCGGTACAAAAACGTTGATTGCGAGCAGCAGCTGATGTTTTTGTTACAAAACCTGCAGGCTTCAGCATTCTTATTTAGCGCCGAAAGGTTATTCTCATCATTGCAAAAATTGTTTCATTTGTTTAAGCAAGCTGTCTTTTTTATATCACATAGAGTGCACAAGAACACACAATGACCTTGTCAAAGCAAGTACCAAAAACTAGTCTTGGACCATACTTTTACCTTTCATCGGCAGCTAACAATATTTTTGACCTACCGTTTCTCACTAGATTTTTTTTTTTAGAAATGTTTTTATCTTTAATTCGGTGTGTACTTGAGCAATATGAAGACGAAATCAATAGACGTGCCAAAACCATGATCTGATTATGAGGCACGCCATAGTGGGGGGACTCCGGAATAATATAGGCCACATGGTGTTCTTAAACATGCACCTAAATCTAAGCGTGTGGGTGCTTGTAACCACAACCAGCGCCAATGCAAAACTTCTTTTTTTAGAAGGGCTTTGAGGTGTTCTACTCCTAGTGTTTGCTTGCCTACAAATCCCCGGTACAACCAATACATGACTCCGCAGTCATCTCTTTAAACCTTTTTATGCCAACCAATGAGAACAAGATATAAAGCACATGTAGCTTGTACCATCTATGTTTGCTTTTGGTTGAACATCAGCAAGCACTCTAATACTAGGTGAAAGAATCGAAGTTTTCCAGATAACATAGTTAATGAGATAATCAGAAAATGAACAGGCACTATAAAGTAGATCTTGCCAATTGAATATTTTTTCTTCAAGTTCAGTCACAAGAAAACAATATCTAAAACACCCTTTCAAATGCACAAAAGCTGCTTTAACCCTTTGACCGCCACTCCAAACTACACTCGTTTTATCCTTTCAGCGCCTCCCCTGCCTCTAAAGAAGCAACTGGGTAAACATAGCGTTGCCGACAATGATGCTGGCAACATTGTGCTTGCCAAAGAGAGAGAGAGAGTGTGTGTGTGAGTACGGAGAGGCGCGACTATTGATTCTTTGCTCTTGCTACAATCGTGTGCTCTGGCAGCAACATTTTGAGCCCAAAACTTTTGCAAACTTTCCTTTCTATGGTTCCTGCACAGCTTCTAGACCAGCCATTTTGTGCACTGTTGTGAAGCACGACGCAGCACAATCACAACACACGCAGTATACCTTGCACTAAACACAGCTTACATATAAAGGTCATGAAGAGGTGCTTTAACTGTTATCATGCAACCTAAATTGTTATAATTACAAGCAAAGTAACTTTAACAGAAACAAAAAATACATATTTTGTTGTATCTCGAGCATGTGGAGACAAGAGTACTCCCTTCAGCTGTCAAGATGATCGCCGAACTACCTTTACCAAAAGCTCCATTGAACTTCCTTAGCAGACGGGTGGCCGTGTGACAAGGTGCATCTCACTTGAGATAGATGGAGTTGCAAGAAGTTCACAGGTGCCCGGGTATAACCCTACTTTGACGTAATTAATAAAATCACACAATACACTATTCCAGCTGGCTGTTCACAGTGTTTAGATTTTTAAAAAAACTGCTCACATGATATCAGCCTTAAATAGCAGAAGCTGGCACAATGCATACAACAAATCACTGCAGCTAACTGGCATGCAATTTAGGCCATTTTGACATTTCGTAAAAGCCTGCAACCATCACAATGTACAGTCAACCATAAAATTTTACAGAACATGAGATCTTAGAAAAGATAGTGCATGACATGAAATAAAGATATGGGTATATATCACGTAATTCGATGTAACAATAAGTCACATAACTTTATGCTGCAAAATAGGATGTATTTATTACATAGAAACTGTCACAGGTCTCAGCCCATTTAACACTTAACAAGAAGAGGGATGCACTTCTGTGACTGGAGGCCATAGTGCACAGCTTGTGTTTGGAACCAAAACATACCAGTGCACCACATGCTGGAATCAAAAGGTGCACCAACAATGCATAATTTAACTTCATGTTAAGTCTACCTGCAAAATGCAGTTGCAGAAGCTGTTGCCAATTAAAATTACCCTGTGGAACAGATGGAGCAAGACATTAAGACCACACTACTTCAGTGGCATATAATCAGCCTTACATAAGGCTTGTGTCCTTGCTGACCAATATATATGATTTCAAGCACACAAAACAGTTTTAAGTTATGTGCAGCGCAAAAAAATCGCCGCCCAAGCACTCTGTACAGATGGTTGACTAACGAAGCTGAAACGCGCAGCCCCAGTGTTTATCACTGGGTTAATCCCGACGGTTCATTAAACGACGGCTTGGTAGGCTGTCGGATCCTCGGTACGCAGTTGCTGCTTGTGCTCGGCTGCATGGGCCTGTTCTTAAACCTGGGCTGCAGCATCGGCACAGAGTAGACAAGCTCATTCCCGGTTCTGCTCGCTGCATTACTGATTGGAAGCTGCCTGCTCCTGAGGAGTACATACAATGCGTGGACTACCCACTTCGGAGCTCGATAGAAACTGTTGCGCGCGCACTCGGCTGCAATGGAGAGCAACGTCACCACTACTGGCGCAGCTAGCCGCGCGCGTCAGTTTTTTTTTTTTTTTTTCCGCTTGCGCATGGGGTTGCGCCGGAGGAGTTTTCAGCGTATAGGCGACAGACGGACGGACCGCCAATGCGGCTAGCCATATACAGCTTAGCTGTAAAAAGCCAAATATCTGCACAGCCTGCCAACGCACCCTTGTATTCGCACTTGCAGCCTTTACCAGTATATGTGAACAACATTGTGATGATCAGTTTTACCGATTACTGTTACAGGCTCCTCAGAAATTGAACGTTTTCAGAGATCCTGTGGCCTGTAAACTTTTGTGGTCGAAAGTACATCATGCAATACAAAGCACACAGTGTATTATCTCCCAAGCTTTTCTTGTCAGATAAGCTTCATAAATATACACAAACATTGTTTCTGACAATCTGTTACCAGCAAAGTCCAAGATCACATAACTATGCAGAATGACTTAAAAGCAATATGCTATCTGCGGTGACGTACATACATACATAGGCTCTGGAACCCCTTTTTACTCCTTACATAAAAGGATTAACACTGCCTTTAATGAGAACACACAACCATACACATGCTCAAGATTAAAAATACATGCTCATTAAGCATGCAATGATACTGTGTGGTTTGTGCCCTTGAGTGTTTGAGGTACCACCAAAAACACATTCACACAGTATGCTGTTACACAGATGCATCAAACCTGCTGCATAATGCCAAGCTGTATGGCAGATTGAACACCCTTGGCAAATATTTTACAAGGCCAAGCTGGATATAGGGACAATATTTCGATAAGTGCATCCATCTTCACAAGTGTGACTGAGCTGAAGTGGTTCACACGAAGGCATATATGAAAGCTCGGCTATAAGAGATGTGAACATAAATGTGCAGATTTCTCTCATGAAATGTACACATTGAACAACCTACGGAACTTCAGAGAGCCCAAGTATCTGGCAGCAATCAATAATCAATACCACCACCTTCCATCAAACCTAACAAGGAGGTAAACCATGCCCCAGAAGGAGCAATCTTAACATACCAATTTGGAGAAACAGCAGGTTAGTGAAGATCTTGAGGCAAGCGTTCCTGCGGGGGAGACAATCAGCGGGGTAAGCAAGGGCGTTGGGTAAGCGTGTCTCACAACAGCGGCCGGTTCAATAATGGCTATTGTTTCGAAATAACCACATGCAAGCGTGCAGTGGGTACACAAGGCTTTAAATGAGAACACAAAAAAAAAGAGGTCCAGTATTGGGGAAAGTTAAAAAGTTGTACAGTGGTTTGTATCAAAGGCTCAAACCGGCAAACGCTGCAACAGGTCGCGCTCTGAAGGCTTATTTGGGGTCATTAACGGCGTACTGCGTTAGCAAAGCCATCGGAGTGCAAAAGAAAATTGCATTTTCACAGTGATTTCAGTCACATGCTTGAACGGGGAGATAAATCGGAGAAACGTGACCGGCGTGGCACGCGGATTACATTCATTACGGCATAGCCGGACGGACACACACCCACAAGCACACTATGCGGCACAAGAATCAGCAAATGCTTCATCCTAGCATGAATGTGCTCGCTAGAGCCCAAACGAAATCCGGGTTTTAGCCACTATACAACACAAAACGATTTACATCAAGTATTAGCATACAAAGAAAACTATGAAGGCATCGGATACGGATTTTTGTTACCGTTTAAACAAGTATGTTCACGTCAACACAGCAGCAAAATCGTGCGTTATAAATGATCAGAGCCAAAAGTGATGTACTTCACCACCGGGTTTTGAAGGTTAAAAACGCCGAATGAATCGACGTTTAAGAGAGGCTTAGAAAACGACTGAAAAGCACATGTTAACTTACGGACGTTAGGGCTAGCAGGCTGGCTTTAGAGAGAGTCCCTCGGCACCTCGACGACACTTGCAAGGCGTAAAACGCCAATTCAGCGCATAAATACACACTGAGCGAAAGCGCAAGAACCGAAATTACACGGACCATTCGCGAAATTTTTCTGAAAGCTTGTAAAAAAAGTCTCTCTTGCACTTTACAGACGTCACACAGCACACCGGCTTTGGTGTGGCATCGGGCGCCGGACTGTAAAATCCGGATTTATTCTGTAATCTGCACAGACGGCCGCGCTTCACAACAGATGACTAGAGCTTGTCGGAACATAAAACCTGAAACGTACCGGCTAGTGCGTGAAAGCTTTCGCGTAGGACGACATAACAGCGCACGGGGAGTTAGTACTTCTTTAGAAATTTGACTGTTCAAGAGGATCGGACGCCGCACAACATTGCAATATGGCGGACAGCCCGCCGAGATCAAATCGAGGCCAAAGAACACGAAACGAGCCGATGCGCCACCTGCTCAGTTGAACAACTTCGCATGACCGCCACCAGTAGTTATTCTCTCAAAACATTTTCGTATGTGAATTGCACAAAAAATATTTTATTATTATAAGTAACAAAAAAAACAATTTAGAAACAAAAAAAAATCTGCAACTAACTTTTACCGATCACAGGATCAGTCGCGGGAAATTTTAACCATCAAGTAGGCAACTAATTTAGCTACGTTGAACAAACGCACTTATTACTTACCAGCCCTGGGCGGATTATCCACACTTGTTTTTGCTACCTCGTTGTCAACTTCAGAAACATGCAAATTCCCTGCTTCGCATACCAGTGCACGGAGATAGCCCGAATACCAACTACTCAGTAAAATCTGCAGGAGTCTTCCTCAATTCACGAAAATTCCTGACCGCCAGTCGCGTTCGTATAACCACTACGTAAGAACCATTTTCGGCCTTTTCCTTCCACATTATACACTTTCAACGTTCCTGCAGTTCACAATTTTCAAGTGCGTAAACACGCACACTTTACGAAATTACTACAGACGCATCCTATGAATATGCGTCATTCATTCTTTTAGAGAATCAGCAGCAGCAGCAGCCTATTTTTTATGTCCACTGCAGGACGAAGGCATCTCCCTGCGAACTCCAATTACCCCTGTCTTGCGCTAGCTGATTACAACTTACGCCTGCAAATTTCATAATTTCATCATCCCACCTAATTTTCTGCTGTCCTCGACTGCGCTTGTCTTTCCTTGGGACCCATTTTGTAACTCTAATGATCCACCGGTTGCCTACCCTACGCATTACATGGCCTGCCTAGCTTTTTCTTTTTTTTTAAATCTTAATGTCAACTACAATATCGGCTATACCCGTTTGCTCGCTGATTCACACTTCTCTCTTCCTGTTCCTTAACGTTACGCCTAACATTTTTCGTACCATCACTCTTTGCGCGGATAGCGCCGTCCGAATGCAATGATTGTACACTTTTCTTTTCAACGACAGTGATAAACTCCCAGTCAGGATTTGGTAATGCCTGCCGTCTGCACTCCAACCCATTTTTATTTATCTTTAAATGTCCTTCTCGTGATCAGAGTCTCATGTGCGTAATTAACCTAGATAAACATACTCCGGCACCGACTCTAGAGGCTGATTGGCAATCACGAATTCTCGTTCCCTTGCCAGGCTATTGAACATTACACATACGCCCTTCTGCATATTAATCTCCAACCCCCCTCTTGCACTTTCTTGGTTAAAGGGACACTAGAGAGAAAAATAATTTCACCTGTACCTGCAAATTATACCCTCCTACAGTACCAAAAGCACCATCATTACCGCGAGAAGACGCTAGGTAAGCCGAAAAATGTACAATCACGAAAGACGGGCGGCGACGCCGCCTTGGCTTTCCCGCGCGAGCCCACCGTGACGTCAGGAATTCCGACATCATCTGCTGGGTTCTCGTTCATTATTTATGGGTCAAAGTAAACTACAATGTGTTCTAAAGTAGCTAAGGAATGAACTTTCACTAAGGAATGAAGTTGCGGGAACTTTCACTGAGCCCAACGCTGTCCCAAAATCCGTGACGTCCCACTAACGTACAGGCTTTGGGGTTCCGGCGCGAAATTCAAAAAATTAAACTTTGACCGTCATTTTCTTTCCTCATAATCAACACATTAACGCGAAATTAACGCCAATAGAGTTCTCAAACAATTGTTTATCAGTCCAAACTTATTTATTGTTTTGCTTTACTGTCCCTCTAAGGTACTCAATATATCACTTGTAATTCGTCCCCAGTGCTGCTGAAGAGGGCAATGTCATCTGCAAATTGAAGGTTGCTGATATATTCGCCGCTGATCCTCACTCCTAAGCCTTTCCAGTCTAATAGCTTGAATACTTCCTCAAAGCAAGCAGTGAATAAAACAAATTATGGGGTATTGCTTGCGGCACGCCATAATAGGGGACTCTGGATTAATTTTGACCGACCCGCCGTGGTTGCTCAGTGGCTCTGGTGTTGGGCTGCTGAGCACGAGTTCGCGGGATCGAATCCCGACCACGGCGGCCGCATTTCGATGGGGGCTAAATGCGAAAACGCCCGTGTACTTAGCTTTAGGTTCACGTTAAAGAACTCCAGATGGTCAAAATTTCCGGAGTCCTCCACTACGGCGTGCCTCATAATCAGAAAGTGGTTTTGGCACGTAAAACCCCATAATTTTTTAATTTTGACCACCTGAGGTTCTTCAACGTACACCTAAATCTAAGTACCACGGGTGTTTCGGCATTTCGCCCCTATTGAAATGTGGTCACCGTGGCCGGGATTTGATCACGCGACCTCGTGCTTAGCAGCCCGACACAGCCACTAAGCAACCGCGGCAGTTTGCAGTGAGTAGCATTGGAGAGATTGTGTCTCCTTGCCTGAGCACTTCCTTAATAGGAAAACTTCTACTTTTCTTGTGGAGAACCAAGGTATCTCTGGAACCTTTGTAGATATTTGTCAAGCTGTTCACGTATGCCTCCTCTACTCCTTGATTACGTAATGCCTCGATGACAACTGGTATCTCTACTGAATCAACTTCCTTTTCATAATCTATGAAACCCATATAGAGAGGGTGATTGTACTCCGCAGATTTGTCAGTTACCTGATTGATGACGTGGATGTGATTCATAGTAGAATGTCCCTTCCTGATGCCAACCTGCTCTCTTGGTTGACATAAGTAGGACGTTCTTGAGGGCTAATTGGTTCATACTTGAAGGTAGGTTAAAACTGCGCGATAAACGAGGACAGCGAAAGAAACACACAACGCACCACGAGAGCCGATCGCCAATCGTTTACTCATGAAATCAGAGTATAGGCTAGTTCAAGTAGGATCCCGGGCACATGACCACATCGTCAATCACACTTGTCCAGAGAACATGAGAGAGTTCTGCAGACTAACTGTAGCACAGTCTGTACCGAATAAACACGAGAGGAAAAAACACCGAACCAATCTGTTGTGCGCACAAACAGTGAGCAATAAAAAAAAATGAAGACGGCACAGATCAGAACAGTTACTGAAGTGTAGGCAATAAGTGAGGGAATGAAAAAGCGCGATCGTACCTATAAAACGTGGTTACAGCAAGGTCAGCACTAGTGACGTGATAAGGACAAAGCATAACGAAGATGACAGAATGAAAAGACAGCAATTAACCGAAGTAAAGGCGAAGGTGAAACTATTAAAACCATAAAACTTGTGAACTGGCATGGGGAAAGAGTAATGAAACGCGTTAATATATGATGAAGCTCAGCATGAACTCGCGAACTCACAAGTGGCTTCCCCCCTCCTCCCCCCCCAAAAAAAAGCAATTTCTTCGTGTAAAAGCGAAACAGACGGTGTGCTGACACACCTATCGCTAGAGTTTATAATGTGAAATGCTTCCACAATTTCCCTTTCTGTCTGGTCTCTCAATCTGAACAAAAACGTCGTGTTTTCCAAGATCGGCACGCAAGGAGTCTTTTGCTTACCCTCACCTTTACCTTTACATCCTTCGCAATGTTGGGCTAAGGTGCCCCCTGCGTTATTCTTCACATTCCAGTTATGTTCACGTGCCCTATCGTTGAAACACCTACCCGTTTGTCCCATGTAGAACCTGTTACAGGTGAAGGGAATTAGATAAACTACCCCACAAATGCACTCAGTGATCTGTAAACTCAGCAGCGTGCGTCCTTTCGTGACGCAAGAAAATAAGCGTAGGCCTCAGTGCACAACGAAGCACTATAAGCAGTTCACTGAGTGCATTGGTGGGGTTGTTTATCTAATTCCCTTCACCTGTAACAGGTTCTACATGGGACAAACAGGTAGGTGTTTCAACGATAGGGCACGTGAACATAACTGGAATGTAAAGACTAACGCAGGAGGCACCTTAGCCCAACATTGCGAAGGATGTAAAGGTAAAGGTGAGGGTAAGCAAAAGACTCCTTGCGTACCGATCTTGGAAAATATGACGTTTTTGTTCAGATTGAGAAACCAGACAGAAAGGGAGATTGTGGAAGCATTTCACATTATAAACTCTAGCGACAGGCGTGTCAGCACACCGTCTGTTTCGCTTTTACACGAAGAAATTGCTTTTTTTTTTGGGGGGGGGGAGGGGGGAAGCCACTTGTGAGTTCGCGAGTTCATGCTGAGCTTCATCATATATTAACGCGTTTCATTACTCTTTCCCCATGCCAGTTCACAAGTTTTATGGTTTTAATAGTTTCACCTTCGCCTTTACTTCGGTTAATTGCTGTCTTTTCATTCTGTCATCTTCGTTATGCTTTGTCCTTATCACGTCACTAGTGCTGACCTTGCTGTAACCACGTTTTATAGGTACGATCGCGCTTTTTCATTCCCTCGCTTATTGCCTACACTTCAGTAACTGTTCTGATCTGTGCCGTCTTCATTTTTTTTTTATTGCTCAATGTTTGTGCGCACAACAGATTGGTTCGGTGTTTTTTCCTCTCGTGTTTATTCGGTACAGACTGTGTTACAGTTAGTCTGCAGAATTCTCTCATGTTATCTGGACAAGTGTGATTGACGATGTGATCATGTGCCCGGGATCCTACTTGAACTAGCCTATACTCTGATTTCATGAATAAACGATTGGCGATCGGCTCTCGTGGTGCGTTGTGTGTTTCTTTCGCTGTCCTCGTTTATCGCGCAGTTTTAACCTACCTTCAAATAAGTCAAGTGTTGCCCTGATTCTACTGGAATTTATCTTGGTTAATATTTTATACAACATTGAAAGCACCCAAAGTCGTGAGGCATTGCGTATAAAGAGCCGCAAGCTTTTCAAGCATATCTCCTCCATCTTCGACTAAATCGACTGTTATTCCATTTTCGCCTGCCGCTTTTTCCCGGGTCATGTCTTGCAAGGCCCTTCTCTTGACGGTCTTCCACTCCGTTCTTCATCGTGGACTTCCTTCCGACCGGCACTAAACTCACTGCACCACTTTCGGACGTGTTGAACGGACATACACTTGTCGCCATAACCTCTGTCAGCTGACGACGAATATCTACGGGTGGAGTCCCTTTGGCGTGCAAAAAGCGAATCACGGAACGAATCTCGCACTTGGCGGGATCAGCAATGGGAACCTCCATATCGGACGGCTGCTGAGCTAAGAATGAGCGGCTCAGCGAAGCGCGGCCGGGGGGAATCGAGAGTGGGGGAACAGCCGCGCGGGGCAGCAGTGTTGCTGGATTTCGCCTCGCACCTTCCCGTGTGGCTGGAGCTATTTGGGACCCTTATTTCTGCAGTGGATCAACCATCGTAATTGGCCTGTTCTCCGAAACAGCGTCACCCCTTTTATTTCCCGAACTGACACAAAGGGATGGACGAAGAGAGGACAAACCGAAGGGCGGGAGGTCGTCGACAACAGAGTCTGACGAAATCACCAATGCTTCCACAGCCTCTCCGGGAAGACGGCGACAACGACAAGGCCGCAATAGGGAATTAAGGCCGTCTTGGCCCCCCGTATGATTGATATGTCAAGTGTGAGAAGCGTTCAAGCGGGCGTTCCCATGTCCACATAATTGCCCTCTTCTGCGAAACAGCGTCACCCCTTTTATTCGCCGAGCTGACACAAAAGGAAGGACGAAGGAAAGAAAACCCGAAGGGCAGGAGGTCATCGAAGGCAGAACCTATTTCCACAGGCTCCTGATGAAGACGTCGACGAGCACAAGACCACAATGGGTTATTTAAGGCCGTCCAGGCCCCCGTGTTAATCAGAACCGCTCGAGACCCGGATGAGAGTCACAACTATGTACCAATGAAGTGAATACAATCTTTTCTACTTTTTTTCATCATCACGATGTCCGGCTTCGTCGTCGTTTTCTGATTCTTGCGGTGAAGACCCGCGCCTCACCCGGTCGAGATCGTATCAGCCGTTCGGCAGCAAGGGGATACTCCACCCTTCGTCCTGGCTTCAGCAGAATGGTGAGCGCTTGAATTTCTTTGAGAATTTGCCAAGTTTTAACTCGCGTGTTTTCTAAAACTGCAAATTAGTTTCTGTACGTGCAGGCTCCTGTTGAAAGCTTCCTCGCGTCACAGCAAAGTAAGAAAGTCCTCGTTCAGCATTGACCACGGATTTAAGCAAATGGAAAAAGCCAGAGTTGTTATTACTATGTGAAGAGCTGGGAATTGAAGTCGGGAAATGTCAGAGAAAGCCTCAACTCCTTGAGGCGATTGAGAAGTGCGGGGCTCTTGAGGACGAAATTTCAGAAGCATGGGAAGAGATAGAGAAACGAGCTGAAAAAGCTGAACAAAACGCTGCAGAGGAAAGTCAAAGAGCTGCAGAAAGAGAGGAATGAGAGCAGCAGAGCGCTGATAAAGCTGCAGAAAGAAATGAACAGGAGGAACAGAGAGTTCACGAACTAAAGCTAAAAGTACTAGACATGCTGCGAGATCTGGCCATGCAATCGGCAAATAACATCACAATAAATGAAAGACGTTCAAGTGAAGCAGGAGTAAAAATAAGGGATCTCATGCCGTCGTACAAGGTAAACAATGACATGGGTTTGTTTCTCGCTACTTTTAAACGAACCTGCGAGAAAAACGGGTTGGCACTAGAGAGTTGGCCGCAACGGATTCTGACCGTTCTTCCTTGCGAGGCGTCCGAAATAATTGCAAGGCTAACGAGAAACGACGCAGATGACTATCAGATAATAAAATCTGCATTTCTAAGGAAATATCGGCTCTCAGCAAAAGCTTTCTTTCGTTGTTTTCAGGAGAAAGCTAGAACGCCGGGCGAGCCTTTTCAAGATTTCACTTACAAGCTGAAAGCCAACTTACTTGAATGGCTAAAAGGGGAAGATGCGTTCGGTTGTCACGACAAGGTTGTTGAGTTAATCTGCATGGAGCAGTTCTATGGGTCCTGTTGGGACCTCAGCGCTGACGCCCGTTGTTGCACCTGGGTCGCAAGCCCCAAGGGTAGCGTTGGCCTGGCGGCCTGGGGCACAACTGGAAGCATTCGAAGGTCCCGGCAAAGCATGAGTCGACTGGTAACAGAACAACTTGTTTATTCAAGCATAGCATAAGAGCGGGCGGTCAGGTCGACCGAAGTAGAGAGACGGGAGTGCACGTTACTCAACAGAAGAAATCGGAGCCTCCTCTTGGCGTCCGGGGGCAGCTGCTTTTATACTCTCGCAGTTGAGGGCAAGAAGGAACGCCTCTATAGACGCGCACGTGACTTCGCCGCTCGGGAACGTTGGGATGAGTAGGTGGCGCCTCCACCGGGCCGGCGCCGCTCGGGCACGTTGGGACGCGTAGGTGACGCATCCGCCGGGCCGGCGCCGTTCAGACCTCCTCGCTTCACAGTTGGGGGAGCTCCTCTCCCCGGCTGCCGCGCTTCGACAAGCGTGGGCACCAACATGCACACACACACACACACACACACGCACACGAAGACACGTGGCATTGGAACATGCCTGGACGCGCTTGGCGGGGAGGCGTAGCGGCGGCGCCGAACGGGCCAAAATGTCTGCCGCTTTGAACGAAGCCCCAGCGTCCGTCGCATCCGCGCCGGCTATACCGCGCGTCGTAGGCGAAACGTAACAGACCGCCCCGCCGGGGGAAGGAGATCCCGATGGTCAGGGGACTGCATCCGCTGTCCGGAGGGATGTCGCTCTATGATGCTCATAACCGAAGTCGGGCGTCCCTCGACGTTTCTTGAGCGCAGCGCACAGAGAAGGCCTCGTTCTCTCGTTCAGGTTCACACAGGACACTGCAA
The DNA here is from genome assembly GCF_050947875.1 of Dermacentor variabilis. Lineage (NCBI taxonomy): Eukaryota > Metazoa > Arthropoda > Arachnida > Ixodida > Ixodidae > Dermacentor > Dermacentor variabilis. Next base: position 211,312,497 of record NC_134568.1, read on the forward strand.
AGTGACTTCGGGAGAGTTCACATTTTTGTTCTCGTTCCCGGCAAGCGTTAGAACTACGCTGAAACTCAACCGCTCAGTCAGCAAGCACGGCACAACCCTCACTAAGCCCTGCCAGGCTCTTTCCCCTTTTATACCACTGCCTAGTTCCTTACAGTAGTCTAGCAGCACTCAGAACGCGTCCACAAATTGGAAAATTGCACTAGAAAGCATGTCATCACTTTGAAACACTAAACAAAAGCAATATGTTAAAAATCCTGCCTCAGGAAGAAAAACATCAGTAACAAACAATTTTGAGGCTGATTCCTACGTTAGGGGCTTCGACTTAAGCCATCGGCGTTACCGTTGAGACTCCCCTTTTTGTAACGCACCTCAAAGGAATATTGTTGCAAAGCGAGGCTCCAGCGCAGGAGGCGGCCATTTTTGGGAGAGATGGTCTGCAGCCATTGGAGAGGGCAGTGATCCGTCTCAATGATAAACCTCGAGCCGGCTAGATAGCATGACAATTTCTGAACGGCCCACACGAGACACGCACACTCTTTCTCGGTGGCGCTGTACGCCTGCTCACGACTGGTCAGCTTACGACTAGCATACAGGACGGGGTGTTCTACTTCTCCATTTTCCCGTTGGCACAGTACAACGCCCATGCCTCGCTCACTAGCATCGCACTGAACAACGAACCCTTTTGTGTAGTCGGGCGATCGTAGCACAGGCTGGCTTGTTAGGGCACTCTTTAGGGCGCTAAAAGCTCTTTCCTTTGTCTCGTCCCAGACGACTGTTTGGGGCTCTGTCTTTCTTAGAGCATCCGTCAGGGGAGCCGCGATATCAGAGTACCTGGGGATGTACCTCTGATAGTAGCCGGCGACACCTAAGAACGACCGAATATCGGTCTTCGTGCGCGGTTGCGGGAAGTCTCGCACAGCGGCCACCTTTATTTCAGAGGGGCGGCGACGACCCCGACCAATCACGTGAGCGAGGTAGACAACCTCGGCCTGTGCTAACTGGCACTTGGGAGCCTTGACTGTCAAGCCCGCATCGTGCAGGCGGGTTAGCACTGCCCGCAAGTGGGCCATATGCTTAGACCAGGATGCGGAGAATATCGCTACGTCGTCTAGATACGGTAAAGCGAATTCTTGCTGTCCCCGCAACACTTTATCCATGAGGCTTGAAAAGCAGTATGGCGCGTTCTTCAAACCAAAACTCAAAACTTTAGGACGGAACGTTCCCATTGGTGAAATGAACGCCGCATACCTACTAGCCTCTTCTGTAAGTGGAACCTGCCAATAACCCCTGACAAGATCTAGGGTGGAAATAAACTGAGCGCTACTAACTTTCTCAAGGCGCTCCTCGATGTTAGGGATCGGATAAATTTGATCCTTAGTGATGGAATTAAGCCTGCGGTAGTCGACGCAAGGACGAGGTTCCTTGCCCGGTACCTCAACTAAAATCAAAGGGGAGGTATAATCACTCTCACCTGCCTCAATAACACCGAGCTGTAGCATTTTCTTTACCTCAGCCTCCATAATATCGCTCTGGCGGGGTGACACCCGGTACGCCTTGGATCGTACTGGCTCTGGGGAGGTAAGTTCTATATCATGAGTAAGGACAGAAGTCCTACCAGGCCTCTCAGAGAACAGACCTTGAAACTCTTGTAAGAGCTGGTGTAGTTCGGTTTTCTGCTCAGGCGACAGCGATGCTCTACTGATTAAGTCACTAATGACTTGATCGGTGTCTTTCCTGTTCGTCACTGAGCCTAGTCCCGGAAGCTCGACCGGAAGCTCTTCAGGAACGTTTACCATCATGCACACCACTGCTTCCCGTTGTTTATAGGGTTTGAGCAGATTACAGTGGTAAACTTGCTGTGCTTTCCGCTTTCCTGGCAGACTCACCACGTAGTTGACGTCCGACAGTTTTTGAACAATTCGTGCTGGGCCCTCCCACTGCACGTCTAGTTTGTTTTTTAGCGATGTGCGCAATAGCATGACCTCATCGCCCACTTCAAAACGACGGGCCCTGGCTGTCCGATCGTAATAAACCTTGGCCCTCTGCTGGGCCTTTGCCATTGCTTCACCTGACAACTCCTGTGCCCTTCTTAAGCGTTCGAGGAGCTTAAGCACGTACTCCACCACGACTGGGTCGTCGCCCCTGCCTTCCCACGATTCTCGAAGCATGCGAAGCGGAGATCGCAGCGAGCGACCGTACACCAGCTCAGCTGGCGAAAACCCCGTAGCCGCATGCGGCGCGGTCCGTAATGCAAACATCACCCCAGGCAGACACAGCTCCCAGTCGGTTTGATGTTCAAAACACAATGCTCTCAACACGCGCTTCATGACGGAGTGGAGCTTCTCAACGGAATTCGACTGTGGGTGGTACACTGAGCTGTGTAACAGCTTTACCCCACACCTTTCGAGAAAAGTTGTCGTCAAAGCGCTAGTAAACACTGTGCCCTGATCTGATTGGATTTCCGCAGGAAAACCAACTCGCGCAAATATGGACAGTAGTGCATTGACTATCTCAACTGAGCTGAGTTCTTTAAGCGGCACTGCTTCAGGGAACTTTGTCGCTGGGCAGATCACAGTCAAAATGTGTCTGTACCCCGTGGCTGTTACCGGCAGAGGTCCCACTGTATCAATAACGAGCCGTCTAAAAGGCTCCGTAATGATAGGTACCAATCTCAACGGCGCCCTCGATTTGTCCCCTGGTTTGCCCAGCCGCTGACAGGTGTCACATGTCCTCACGAAATGGTCTGCGTCCCGAAAACACCCTGGCCAATAGTACTCTTGCAAGAGACGGTCCTTAGTTTTCTTAACTCCTAGGTGTCCGGACCACGAACCCCCGTGCGACAAGCGCAACAGATCCTGACGATAGCATTGAGGAACGATCAGCTGATCGAACTCCACTCCCCTGCGGTCTAGATACTTCCGGTACAGGACCCCACCTCTTTCCACAAAGCGAGCATTTTTCTTGGCGATACCTTCCTTGACAATGCAGCGTATGTTTTCTAGGCTGCCATCCTTCTTTTGCTCGGCTACCAAAGCCGACCGGCTGACTTTTAGCAACCTATTAAGTCCGTCTGACGTAGGCGCGATGAGCAAATCTGCAGATAGCTCTTCTAACTTTCCCGCATCGGGAATTTCCTCTCCAGTATCTGGTGCCTTTAACGCTACAGGCTCAATTTTATTCAGTTCGGGCGTGCTCTGAATATCAGCTTGCTGCGCCTCTGACCCTTTTTCATTGTTTGACAACGTCGGCCCCGCAACTACCGCCTTTGCAGCGAGCTCCCGAACCTTCGATCTGGTTAAGGCCTGAACGCTAGCCTCACCAAACAAAAGCCCCTTCTCGCGCAGGAGGTGATCGGACCTGTTCGAAAATAGGTACGGGTACTGGGGGGGCAGCATAGATGACACTGCGGCCTCCGTCTCAAGTGCTCCGAAAGGTCCTTCAATAAGCACTTTTGCTACGGGCAGACACACGCTATGAGCTTCCACGGCTTGCTTGATCCATGCGCACTCGCCCGTGAACATATCGGGTTCTACGTAGGAGGGGTGAACTACATCCATCGTAGCTGCGGAATCGCGAAGCACTCGGCACTCTTTCCCGTTCACGAGGAGGTCTCGCATGTAAGGCTCGAGAAGCTTCATGTTCTCGTCAGTGCTGCATAATGACAAAAACACGACTTTTGTTTTTGTTTCCGGACACTGCGCCGAAAAGTGACCCGGCTTCTGGCACGTATAACACACGCGCGCTTGCCTCGTCTCGAACCGCTTTCTGCGTTCGGCTTCGGCTGCCGCCGTCTCCTTACGTTCTGTCGGACTGCTTTCACTCGCATCCGCACTACGTGTGTCCCCCTTTAATCTCATGGGCGTGAACTTCGGTCTCTCAAACTTCGAGCCAAATTCACCCTTTTGACCGTCCTTAGCTCCGCGAGCCCGACGCGTCACAAACTCCTCGGCTAGCTCAGCGGCTTTAGCCACTGTACTAACGTCTGGCCTATCCAAGACCCAGTACCGCACGTTCTCAGGTAACCGACTATAAAACTGTTCTAGCCCGAAACACTGCAGAACTTTCTCGTGGTCACCAAACGCTTTCTCTTCTTTGAGCCACTCCTGCATGTTTGACATTAGCCTGTAGGCAAACTCTGTATATGACTCACTTCTGCCTTTCTCATTTTCCCGAAACTTCCGACGGAACGCCTCCGCTGACAGCCTGTACTTTTTTAGCAGACTCGATTTCACTTTGTCGAAATCCTCTGCCTCCTCTCTATTCAAGCGAGCGACTACGTCGGCCGCCTCGCCGGGTAACAAAGTGAGCAAGCGCTGTGGCCACGTTTCCCGAGAGAACCCCTGCTTCTCGCACGTTCGCTGGAAGTTAACCAGGAACAAACCAATGTCCTCTCCAAGCTTAAACGGCCGCATCAGGTCAGTCATTTTGAACAATACTCGTTCTCCTGCACCGTGTGCCTGACTTCCATTACGAGCGCGTTCCATCTCTACCCCGAGACGCTTCATTTCCAAAGCGTGGTCGCGCTCTTCTTTTTCTTTCTCTTTTTGTTCTTTAAGTTCGCGCTCCTGTTTCTCTTTTTGCTCTTTAAGTTCGCGCTCCTGTCTTTTTGCAGTCTCCCTCTCCTCAATGGTCTCAAGGCATTCCGACAGCTCGTCATCCTCAGCTTCTAACTCAAGAATAGCCCTCAGCAGTTCTGGTTTTCTGAGTTTGTCTGAGACATCCAGACCCAACTCTCTTGCAAGCTCCAGCAATTTCGGTTTGCGCAACGACTTCAAATCCATGGCTGCTCTGAATGCTGCTTTCTCTACTGCCTATTATTGTCTTGCCGCAAACTAACCCGGCAGCAACGACAACCACAATTACCAGCTCTGTTTCTGACACTAACAAAAGCCTGGCAAAACTCAGAAGAAGAATGTCCCGCACTCACCAAACCTCGCAGCCAAGAATTCAGCGCAGTCGTTCCGCTGCAGGCAACCAGTCATCACACAGGGCTCGTTGCACTGCTCCCGGATGGTCGTTGTGCTGCTCAGCATACAGTCAACTGCATATCTTCGCTGCTGGCCTCCGTTGTCGCGATCTCACCGCTGGCAGACAGTTGTTGGGACCTCAGCGCTGACGCCCGTTGTTGCACCTGGGTCGCAAGCCCCAAGGGTAGCGTTGGCCTGGCGGCCTGGGGCACAACTGGAAGCATTCGAAGGTCCCGGCAAAGCATGAGTCGACTGGTAACAGAACAACTTGTTTATTCAAGCATAGCATAAGAGCGGGCGGTCAGGTCGACCGAAGTAGAGAGACGGGAGTGCACGTTACTCAACAGAAGAAATCGGAGCCTCCTCTTGGCGTCCGGGGGCAGCTGCTTTTATACTCTCGCAGTTGAGGGCAAGAAGAAACGCCTCTATAGACGCGCACGTGACTTCGCCGCTCGGGAACGTTGGGATGAGTAGGTGGCGCCTCCACCGGGCCGGCGCCGCTCGGGCACGTTGGGACGCGTAGGTGACGCATCCGCCGGGCCGGCGCCGCTCGGGAACGTTGGGATGAGTAGGTGGCGCCTCCACCGGGCCGGCGCCGCTCGGGCACGTTGGGACGCGTAGGTGACGCATCCGCCGGGCCGGCGCCGTCAGACCTCCTCGCTTCACAGTTGGGGGAGCTCCTCTCCCCGGCTGCCGCGCTTCGACAAGCGTGGGCACCAACATGCACACACACACACACACGCACACGAAGACACGTGGCATTGGAACATGCCTGGACGCGCTTGGCGGGGAGGCGTAGCGGCGGCGCCGAACGGGCCAAAATGTCTGCCGCTTTGAACGAAGCCCCAGCGTCCGTCGCATCCGCGCCGGCTATACCGCGCGTCGTAGGCGAAACGTAACAGTCCTTGAACGAAGAGATGCGCCTGTGGATTCAAGATAGGTCGGGCGAAAAGGACTTGGAACGTGCTGCAGTGCTAGATGAATTCGCTGCACGTCGCGAATCCGAGAAAACACGTGTCAGGCCATTCACTAAATTCCGCAAAAAGGAAAACAGGCGCCCCATTCAACACGTCAAGGCTGAAGGAGGGGCAAAAGACGTATACAGCGCGATAATTCAGAAGGTAATAACACCGCAGTAAAAGACGAAAGAAAAACAGAGCGTTTGAAGCTAGAAAACCGGTCGTCTGTTTCCGTTGCCGGGAGCCTGGACACCTTGTGATCGGCTGTCGAAAGCCTAGAATTGTTTTTCTTTCTTGAAAGGCGGCGATGACAACTTGGCCCTCTTAGAACCCTACCTTCGCGGCCTAGTAGTGAATGGAATGCCGTGTAAAGTACCTAGGGACTCAGCTGCGAGAATGGACATTGTCTACCTTGCGGTTGTGAAACCTGAGGATTTCACCGGGGAACATGCGTGGATCCGGCAGCTAGTCGAGAAGAATGGTGTTTGCTTCGCCGTAGCCAGCACGAAGATTGAAGGGCCGTTTGGACTATTGCCGACTGAAGCAGCAGTATCGCCAAATATGTCGAAACATTATCCCTACTTATTTTCCAATCACTCAGAGATGCTGTTGAATAAGAAGGGCCTGAGTTTTGGCGACCATACAGTCCAAGCTCTCACGCGTTCAAAAGCTAGGGAGATCGCGGCAACACGCGGACAAAACTATGGAAATGCCATTTTAGGTGTGTTTATGCGGTGAAGGTGAAGGGGCTTCGGCATCGCCGGGGGGGGTGGAGGGGAGGCTGCTCCCTGCTGACAACTCCGGAAGGGGCACGGGCCCCGAAGCCCCCCCCCCCCCCCGCCTTCCGTAGGCGGCGCCTATCCGCAACAGACTTGTTTCGGCCGACCGTTGCAAAGCCACAAGTGCTGCTAGGCAAACAGCCCCATTGTATTTGGTGGAGGCGCTCAGTTTCTCTTCCATATCCTAGAACTCCGCAGTCGGACGCTACCACTTGCTATTGAAATGGATGATCCGGGACCGTCCCAGGCTGCTGCTCCCGTACCCACGGCCATTGTTTGCCTTGGCGTCATCCGGCAGAGCGATCCTGCTATATTTAGCGGAACAGACGACCACGACGTGGAAGACTGGCTCGCCGACTGTGACCGTGTAAGCGCCTGTAATAAGTGGGACGACCGCGTCAATCTCACTAATTTGATCTTTTACTTGACGGAGGTGGCAAACATGTGGTTTCGCAATCATGAATCCGACCTTACCAGCTGGTCGGCTTTCACGACAATTTTGACAGAGGTCTTCGGCCGTCCCGCCGTTCGCCGGTTTCGTGCTCAGCAGCGCTTGCGTGGTCGAGTTCAATGCAAGGACGAGAACTTCAAAAATTACATTGAAGACGCGCTCTCGCTCTGCAAGCGCGTCAACTCATCTATGGACGAAGCTGACAAGATTTAGCACGTCATGAAAGGCATCGATGACCATGCCTTCCAAATGCTCGTCGCCAAGGGTCCCCGGACGATTGTCGAGATCATACAACTCTGTCAGCAGCACGACGAGCTGCGCAAGCAGCGTGCCTCAACACGTTGTGCTGCTCGGCAGGACACCGCGGATTTACGTATCTCCCTTGGATTTCAGCCTTGGCGCTGCTGACGTTACGGCTTTAGTGCGACAAAGCAGCTCATGCGCCAGGAAGTCGCACGCCAACTCTCTCTGGCGACTAGCACACCCAAGCCGTCGACAGCCTTAGCTCCTTCGCTTCGTCATGTAATTCAGACATAAGTTGCCGAGGCGCTGCCACCTGCCCCTCCTCCGCAGACAGTTGATGGACCGCTAACTTACGCTAACGCTGCAGTCGCCCGGCCATACGCTACTCCGGCGCCTGACCCCTACCGGACCACCAGCACCGTGCCCAGTGCATTTGCAGTTTATTAATACTAGCGGTGCACACTATTGAGCGTTCATACGAGTGGAAATCACACGTTGACTAGTGCCATCAACCATCGTGCGGCACGAAAAGAATAGAAATTTCTCATGCGGAAGTTGTATAGTCATGAGCAAATACGAGCGGTAACATCGAATTTGTTTTGCTGAAAGAATTACTCGTGATGTGTGAATTCAAACTTTAGTGTAAATAGGCAGCAGGTAGCGCTCCCTCTAAACGTTGAGCGGCATTGAACACTTTTGTGCTGTGTATGCGTGTTTAGCCATGGACTACAACGTTTTGAAAGCATTTTTTTTATTCCCTTTAATATTGCTTGATGGCGGTACAACGCGTAATTCATACAAAAGGACAAAAAAAGAACTGCTATAAACTAAAGCCGAATGACAGTGATAGGGGCAAACATCATCATCATCATCATCATCATCATCATCATCATGATGTTCGCAACAAAATGCGGTAAAAATGCAGATGTACACAGTAATCACGTACGCTACATGCAAACAAAATAAATTACGGCACTAACTCATTCCAAAAATGTATCCACTTAAACACCGATGGACTTGCTACGCGCAACTCGATACACTCTTGAATGGCCTTTGGGGAAAAAAACTATGCTTGAAACAATCATTTCTTAGAACCGTCATTCGAATATGCCTACTCTGACGATGGCTTACTTGTAAATGTATATCGTGATTAATTTTTGTCTTTTGATGTATAATTAAAAACAAGAACCTAATATTCGTATGAAGTTCTGCAATGAAAGAAGGAAGATGGGCAAGTCTACAAACGGCAGTGGTTTAATAATACCGCGGCGATATGTATACAAAATGAACGTTGACGCCAGCCTTTGAGCATTGTCAATTTTCGAGGAATTTTTTAGGGTATATGGGTCCCACGCAACTTTAGCGTATGCGATGATGGGTCGGATAAGGGATTTATAAACAAGACAGTTGGTTTCAGAGGTCGCATTATTCTATAATTCAAGTCCCACCGCAGACACCACTATGCTTTGCGGGCTTTAGAGCGTACATAGAAAAAAAATTACGGGGTTTTACGTGCCAAAACCACGATCTGATCATGAGGCATGCCGTAGTGGGAGACTCCGGAAATTTGGACCCCCTGGGGTTCTTTGACGTGCACTTAAATCTATGTACACAGGTGTTAATTCTTGCCCCTATAGATTTGCGGCCACCGTGGTCGGGATTCGATTCCGTGACCTCGTGCTTAGCAGCCTAACACTATAGCCACTAAGCAACCACGGCGGGTTTTAAAGCATGCATTAGTGCTGTGAATAACATTCCAACGAATATCAGAGGTGAAAGTAAGACCGAGGTATTTATGTTAATGAACTCTAGATAGATCAACATCATCATCATCATCATCATCACCATCATCAGCCTGGTTAAGCCCACTGCAGGGCAAAGGCTCCAACAACCCCGGTGCCTCGCTACTTATCATAAACTGCTGTTCTCTTCCCGAGACTGTTGAACATTACTTTAGTTTTCTGCAGATTAATTTTTAGACCCACTCTTCTGCTTTGCCTCTCCAAGTCAGTGAGCATGCATTGCAATTGGTCCCCTGAGTTACTACGCAAGGCAATATCATCAGCGAATCTCAAGTTACTAAGGTATTCTCCATTAACTCTTATCCCCAATTCTTTCCAATCCAGGTCTCTGAATACCTCCTGTAAACACGCTGTGAATAGCGTTGGAGAGATCGTATCTTCCTGCCTGACGCCTTTCTTATTGGAATTTTGTTGCTTTCTTTATGGAGGACTACGGTGGCTGTGGAGCCGCTATAGATATCTTTCAGTATTTTTAAATACGGCTCATCTACACCCTGATTCTGTAATTCTTCCATGACTGCTGAGGTTTCGACTGAATCAAACGCTTCCTCGTAATCAATGAAAGCTATATATAAGGGTTGGTTATATTCCGCACATTTCTCTATCACCTGATTGGTAGTGTGAATATGGTCTATTGTTGAGTAGCCTTTACGCAATCCTGCCTGGTCCTTTGGTTGACAGAAGTCTAAGGTGTTCCTGATTCTACCTGCGATTACCTTAGTAAATACTTTGTAGGCAACGGACAGTAAGCTGATCGGTCTCTAATTTTTCAAGTCTTTGGCGTCCCCTTTCTTATGGATTAGGATTATGTTAGCGTTCTTCCAAGATTCCGGTACGCTCGAGGTCATGAGGCATTGCGTATACAGGGTGGTCAGTTTTTCTAGAACTTGCCCACCATCCTTCAACAAATCTGCTGTTGCCTGATCCTTCCCAGCTGCCTTCCCCCTTTGCATAGCTCCCAAAGCTTTCTTTACTTCTTCCGGCGTTACTTGTGGGATGTAAAATTCTTCTAGCCTATTCACTCTTCCATTATCTTCGTGGGTGCCACTGGTACTGTATAAATCTCTATAGAACTCCTCAGCCACTTGAACTATCTCATCCATATTAGTAACGATATTGCCGGCTTTGTCTCTTAACGCATACATCTGATTCTTGCCAATTACTAGTTTCTTCATCAGTGCTTTTAGGCTTCCTCCGGTCCTGAGAGTACGTTCAATTCTATCCATATTATAGTTCCTTATGTCAGCTGTCTTACGCTTGTTGATTAACTTCGAAAGTTCTGCCAGTTCTATTCTAGCTGTAGGGTTAGAGGCTTTCGGCTATACCGCTTGCCACTTTCGGCTGTCCCGCTTGCGGAAAAAGGTGTTCATTATCTGCATATTATTCTGTTCTCCAAAGTCTACTGATAACTCTCCCCTGCTATTCCTAGTGCCTATGCCATATTCCCCCACTGCCTTGTCTCCAGCCTGCTTCTTGCTTACCTTGGCATTGAAGTCGCCCATCAGCACAGTGTATTTTGTTTTGACTTTATCCATCGCCGATTCGACGTCTTCATAGAAGCTTTCGGCTTCCTGGTCATCATGACTGGATGTAGGGGCGTACACCTGTACGACCTTCAATTTGTACTTCTTATTAAGTTTCACAAGACCTACCACTCTCTCGTTAATGCTATAGAATTCCTGTATGTTACCAGCTATATTCTTATTAATCAGGAATCCAACTCCTAGTTCTCGTTTCTCCGCTAATCCCCGGTAGCACAGGACGCGCCAACTTTTTAGCACTGTATATGCTTCTTTTGGCCTCCTAACTTCACTGAGCCCTATTATATCCCATTTACTGCCCTCTAATTCTTCCAATAGCACTTCTAGACTCGCCTCACTAGATAACGCTCTACTGTTAAACGTTGTCAGGTTCAGATTCCAATGGCGGCCTGTCCGGATCCAGGGATTCTTAGCACCCTCTGCTGCGTCACAGGTCTGACCGCCGCCGTGGTCAGTTGCTTCGCAGCAGCTGGGGACTGAGGGCCGGGGTTTAGATAGATGTCCAGATAGATGGCAACCACCAAAAGAGTATGATCAACAATAGCTTTCTTTTTCTAGAGTCTGACATTAACAGTAATTTCGCCGAGTTTAATTGCATTTCTGAGTTTTCGCATCAATCCCTAACTATATGCAGATTTGAGTTTAATTCGGTATCATCTTATGGCGATTTAATTCAAATGTCTGTAGGGAAATCAGTTATAAAAGCTAAAAATGAAAGGGGACCCAAAACGACCCGCCGCGTTGGCTTATGGGCAACGGCGTTGCGCTGCTAAGCACGAGTTCGCTGGATCAAATCCCGGGCGTGGCGGCGGCCGCATTTCGATGGGGGCGAAATGCACAAACGTCCCCTGCATTGGGGGCACGTTGAAGATCCCCTGGTGGTCAAAATTAATCCGGAGTCCCTCACTACGGCGTGTCTCATAATCAAATCGTGGTTTTGGCACGTAAAACACCAAAATTCACTTGAATCCAACACGCTTTCTTGTGGCACCCCGGGCGCAACAGAAGACCGTATGTAGATTTCATTTCTCGAGCCTGAACATAGCGTGCCCTGGAACTAAGATATGAGCAAAACCACTGTGTCATAAAACATGATTTTGAAAAGTGACATAAATTTTGAAGAGTAACTTGGGGCGAGGTGCCTAATCGAAGGCTTCGGCGAAGTCCAAGATATCTGGCCACGGGAGTTTCTCGTGGACGTCATGGACAACTTCACGTCTCTTTCGGCTGCTGCACGCGTTTCGACGCCTGACTCGATGCCTCTGCAGCGCAAGCGGCCGAGTCTGCGGGTGCAGGTGACGTCGCAGGCAGCGAACCGGAATCGCGCCAAAGACTCCGAAGACACGCGAGCGCAAAGAAAGGCGCGCGACGGCGGTCAGCGTATTTCGGGGAGCCGTCCAGGCGTGCAGTCAGGGGGAGAGCAGCGCCACTCTACACATGAGCGGGCGTAGTGCCTCAAGAGGCAAAGCGTTCGGTGCTTTTAGCGGACAGCACGCTGGTTTGAAGCGCCGTCCAACGTGGAGACGTCGCGAGCGCCCTCCGACACTTCCTCTCGCTACGGCGAAAAGGACATTTGGGCCGACGACGTTTCATCGCCTTCCACGGCGTCTCCTCATATAAGAAGGGGGAAACCGGCGGCGGCAGGCGCACGCGCACCGGACGCCGTCAACGGAGACCCATGACCAAGTCCCTGGTGAGCGCGTCCGGCTGGGCCGGCATTTTTCTTGCTTAGAACCACTGACGCGGGAGATTAAATAAACGTTATATCTCACGAGTGACGAAGGAGGTATGTTGTTTCTGTGCAGGCGGGCGATGTGTGCCCTTCCGCCTCTACTGTCAATATATTCGCACATCCCGCGGACGCAGCACCGCCTCGGGAGCAGATATGAAAAGACGCGCATTCTTCTGGACTAGTGGGACGCAAGAAGCAGCCCTATTCGCGGTCACATGATTGCAACAGTGCAAATGGCACGCGCTTTGAGTGCACCATTCCCAACGGGAGTGGAATGCAATATTGCGCCACACTACGTGCCTATCATCGAGGCGACGGGCGTCCCCCCTCTCCCTACGCGTTCTTCTGAAGTGGTTACCCTAGTGCTGGGCTTCACACATCCACCGACGACCTTCTAAGGTTACACGAAACCGCTGAACCCTTTCCGTGGGTCGAAGTGAGGAGTCCGGGGGCACAGAGCACCACGACTAATCTACTGACAGCCCTCAAAATTCTAGAGAGCTGCTGACCCCTTGCCGTCGAGTCTGGTGGTATGCAGCTTCTGCCGCGACGAAAGAGGAAGGCGACGTGGGCGACGTGGGCGACGTGGGTGGCGTCAGCACCCGCTCGATAAATCCGATCGTCCACGTTGCGACGACGTTGCTGCTACTAGCAGAAAAACCTTAATAGGGGAAAATGTAGAGCATGAAGTACCTAACTTTTATCTATGACTGCAACGAATCTGTTCGTATCAATCTCTTCGCTGTATTTTTTCCACCAATACTATAAACGTCTCTTGTTTATCTCGACTGCTGACCGGTTGGTGCTTCCGCCCACATTAAACCCAATCGCTTCTGGAAGGTGTACGTTGCCCATGGGTGAATATCTGGTGAATATCTTCGCATTACATTAGGATGTGCTGAGTGGTCTCCGGATTTTTGCTCCAGCATACACATGCTTCATCTAGTTGCGAATATTTTATCCGGTATGTTTTTGTCCTAACCGGCTCCAGCCTCAAATACCAAGGCAGTTCGCTTCTTGTTATCGTACAGATTTTCCCTTCTAATTTCTTTCTCCATATTCTCGTTAATCTCAATGGTGTTTTTGCTTCCATTCTTTGCATCCAATTCACTGCCTCTGTTTCTCTCACTTTCTTTCTGACGACTCCTGATGGCCTCTTCTTCCATTCTGTGTCCACGCTTTTCAGGTGCACGTACTTGGTACATTTTAGCCGCCAGTTTATTTTGTTCCATGTTCCTGAGTATTTCTTCAAAACTAATCTTGCTGCGCTTCTCCGTCTTCAAAGGAAACCCAACCCATGTCCGCTTGCACTGCCTCCTTTGTGGCCTTGCTGTGGACTCGCAAAGCCAACCGGCCCATCGATCTTTGGTTAACTCCGACAATATATCCGATTTTATGCACAGAATAGCATTTGCGAACATCAACGCTGTCACCATGACTCCTTCACCTCATATTTACTTCAACGAAGCTGTTCACCTCTCCCCCCCTGTATGCATCGCCCGCTTGCGTTCCCAGTAGGGTGAGGGGGGTCAACTACCGGACCGACCCGCGCGGCGGAGATGAAGCAGGCTTCAAGCACTCCGCGAACTTCCCAAAATAAGTTCAATATTCTTGGTCCAAATACAACCAGATAAATTCGGCGTTCTAAGAGAAACAATATATATATATATATATATATATATATATATATATATATATATATATATATATATATATATATATGTGTGTGTGTGTGTGTGTGTGTGTGTGTGTGTGTGTGTGTTTTAATTATTTATTTCATATACCTCACAGGCTCCACAAGGAGTATTGCGTGAGGGGGGCGGTACAGATAACAATTGTGGAGCAAGAACTACATCAATATGAACAGAACGAGAATCAAATAATAAACAAAGAACGCGAAAATAAACAAAGATAAAAAGAAAGGAAGGTAAACGAACAGTAGTTAGCTTTTCGGTATACATTAAAGCAAACAGCCTTAGAACAAATGCTTACATAAATAAATAACAATGAAGTTAAAAGTAGGAAAACTAAACAGATACTTGTTTTTAGCTAAGTACTAGCGAAATATGCAGTGATTTTTTGTCTGAAGGTTAATGGGTCGTTAATATCAGCGATGTTATCAGGAAGACCATTCCACAGTGCAATCGCACGTGGCAAAGCTGAGCAGTTGAATGCATTGGTGTGACCGAAGATGCGTTGGAAACTGAGATGATTATGCAGACGTCTAGATGTGCGGGAGGGACGAACGAGCGGTAACGTAGATGGGCGTACATTATGCATGATTTTGTGCAGAAGACGAAGTAATGCTATATTCCTGCGTGATTCCAAAGATGAAAGCGACAACAACAACTTACGACAACAACGACAATGTTAGTTACGCTCGAAAATGGGCTATAATCTCTGGCAATGAAACGTGCAGCACGGTTTTGGATCGACTCGAGAAGATGGATTAGATATGCCTGATGAGGTGACCACATAGAAGCTGCGAATTCGAGCTGCGGTTGCACTAATGTTTGGTAGGCTATCTTTCTAGTGAGGGAAGGAGCGCTGCGAAGGTTACGTTTTAGATATCCGAGAGTGCGCGATGCTTTAGCCGTTATTTTCTCAATGTGGGATCACCATGAAAGGCTAGGTGTTAGAATAATTCCAAGGTACTTGTATGAAGGTGTGCGAGCGACGATACTATTGCCAAGTGAGTAACTGAAAATAGAGTAGGACTTTTCGCGAGTAAATGTCATTAGATTGCATTTGTTAATGTTTAGGGTCATTTGCCAACCCAAACACCAGTTAGTTACACATTGAAGCTCATGTTGAAGAGCAATATGATCAGCGGGGGAGCGGATTTGACGGTAGATAACGCAGTCATCTGCGAATAGTCGAACACTGGCTGTAATGTTAAATGGCAAGTCATTGATGAAAATCGGGAAGAGTAAGGGTCCAAGGACACTCCCCTGAGGTATACGCCTGATGTTACGTTACCGAAAGGGTAAGAGTACTGGTCAATAACAGTGGACTGCTTTCGAAAAGACAAAAAGTTTCTTATCCAAGAAATTGTTAGTTCATCAAGGTTTAACATGAGAGTTTAGAAATGAGGCGACAGTGAGCCACGCGATCAAATGCTTTAGAGAAGTCGATGAATATTGAGTCAGTCTGAGCACTGTCGCCCATATTTTGAAAAAAGATCCGTAGTGAATTCAATTAGTTGTGTCTCAAATGAAAGGCCTTTTCTGAATCCATACTGATATTTAAAAAAGACGTTGTTACATTCTAAGTGATGAACGACATTAGTAAAAATGATGTGTTCGAGTAACTTGCAGGGAACGCTAGTTAGTGATATGGGACGGTAATTACTCACATTGCTCTTGTCACCTGACTTGAAGATGGGTATGATTTTGCCGACTTTCCAATCATTCGGCAGCTCCCCTGCTGACAGTGACTGCTGAAATATATGACTAAGGATTGTACTGGAAGGGACTACTGTACGCTTTAGGATTTTCGTGTTGATGCCATCAAATCCGGAACTAGTCGATAATTTGAGATTGTTAATTAAAGTCGCGATTCCAGCGGCTGTTACGGTAATAGGAGTCACATATTGGTAATCAAAGTCTGCCACTTTGGCATATTGGAATGGTCTTCCTTTGTGAACGTGGAAAGGAAATAGTTGTTAAATACAGATGCGCAGTGCTCTCGCGGTATGGGAAGACCGGTGCTATCCACCAGTGCGGCAGTGCAAGTGCTGTATGAAGGAGATATGGTTTTGCAGAATTTCTTGGGATTCTTTTTTATCAGTGACTGCAGGTCATCGGAAAAGAATTTATGCTTTGCACGACTATATATATATATATATATATATATATATATATATATATATATATATATATATATATATATATATATATATATATATATATATATATATATACATTAGAAAGCGCAATTAGTGTAGCAAGTTGACCTTCATGCGCTTTATTTGTTTTAAAGCTTGTTTGACGAATAACGAGAGGGGGAAGTGTGTGCCGACGGCGCCTGTGCCCGTGGCCTGTGGTTATAAAGCCACGCGCGTCGGAGGTGGTTGCGGCAGATGCATGGGCGGTGCGGTGACCGTGGCGGCGCTTGTGTCGGCGTAGCGGTGTGTTGTATTTAAAAAAAAATGTATGATTTCAGAATGTATGCAGCCCATGTATGCAGCCTAAGCATCTCCGTTGGTAATCCGTCCCCATATGAATGTTGCGGCCCCACGAATTCTTTGTGGCCCCAAAGTGCCCTATGTTTCATTATTGCTGCATTCCGCTTCCGTTTTTTTTTTGTTATTATCTTTGTGGGTGCTCCTTCGTTTACGTATACGCCGAGGTATTCATATTGCTTGACTATGGGTATGGCACTTGCTGTTGTATCGACATCACGTGGTTAACCGTCTATTCATATAGATCATAATTCCCGATTTCTCTGTGTTGAATATTATACTCCGAAAAAAGAAGAGAAGAAGAAGAAGTGAGAAACGAGCGTGGAGCCGAGCGTGCGCCGGCATTTTTTTAGTTGTTTTTACAAGCGTCGAATAAAAGAAGACGTTCTCTACTTCGGCTCCGCTTCCTGGTTTTCAACATATGGTGCCGTGACCAGGATTTCAGATTTACAGTTGAAGACCCCTGACGATGAAGCGAGCTACCTGAAGAGGACGACCGACTGACGCGATCAACACGACGACGCTGCGACAGAATCGAAGAACGATCCACGACATCACGAAGCCACCGATTCCTGACGTGGCGACATGGAAAGACTACGACGGAAGCGTGCTACCGTTCGAGCGGCGGTCACCAGGATCATCAACGAGATGACAACTCTTATGCAGACGGAACCAACGCCATATGGTGAGCTGACCGACCATCTTAACCTATTGAAGATAAAGGAAACTATGCTTACGGACCTTGATAACCAAGTAGAAGAGCATGTTACGGATGATAACCTTGAGGATGAGCTTCAAAGCGTCGGACAGTATCAACAATCTATCGTCCTCGCGAAATCCCGCGCTGAACGCATTTTATCCGATCAGCAAACAACGACTACGCACGAATCTCACGATGACTTTCGTCAAGCTCGCGCACACGTTAAGCTACCGAAGCTCGATGTGCCGAAGTTTCATGGTGACCACATTAAATGGCTGGAATTTTGGGATCAATTTGAGTCTACTATTCACCAGAACCGATATATTACCGACGTAGACAAATTGAAATATCTTCGGAGCTACTTGATGGGTAAAGCGGAAGGTGTCATCAGCGGCCTGTCGACAACTAACGAGAGCTATAGCACGGCTATAGAACTTCTCAAAGAAAGATTCGGTCAGAAGTCACTGATTGTTAACGACCACATGCGTCGCCTTCTAAACCTACGTAAAGTTTGTTCTTGCGAAGATTTCGAAGGGCTTCAAAGGTTGCATGAAGAAGTGCAGACTCGCGTGAGATCCCTGCATAACCTTGGCGTCGAAGAAAAAGAATATGGAGTGCTTCTGAAAACTGCTATAATACAAAATCTTCCGCAAGAAATGGTACTCCGTTATAATCAGCGCATCTTGTCTTCGACAAATACAGGCGTTACTAGTGACAGGCTAAATGAAATGTCTGTTCTTCTAGACTTCTTGAGTCTTGAAGTAAGAAGCATGGAACCGGGAACTATAATAATGACTTCTGACAAGAGAGAACAAGCCTCAACAGCAAAACGACAATCTAATGAGCATTTCCAAGGTTCTGCATCTATGCTAACCGTGAAACTGACTCCAGAGAGTTGTATATTATGCGGAGACAAAGATCACTCGGTGGATGTCTGCCCAACGGAACTAACATTAGACGAGAAAAAGCAGAAACTACGGAAATTAGGATGCTGTTTCCGCTGCGCTAGACAATTTCACAAAGCTAAGGAATGCCGAAGCTGGAAGAGACTAAGCTGTGCGAAATGCAAGGGACGACATATCACCACGATGTGTGACCCAAAATGGAAGCAGAAGAATACAGAAACGCAGACAACTGTATCCAGCTCATCGACGGACTCGCTAAAGTACAGAGTTCTTCTGCAGACCACCCAAGTTTGGGCTCTGGGCACTGGAAGCAAATGCTTTGTAAGAATGTTGATTGATGGTGGCAGTCAACGCAGCTTCATCACGGAAGAATTGTCTAGGAAGCTGAAAGCCACTGTGTTAGCCGAAGAGCAGCTCACAATCTCGGGATTTGGAAACGTTTCAGCACCGCGCAAATATTATCGAAGAGTACGAGTCACGCTGCATAGCCAGTACGACTCAAACTCACTAGAAGTAGAGGCGATAGAAGTTCCCGAAATATGCAATGACTTGTCAGCATTGACAGATACAAATGTACTTGCAAAGTTGAAAAGCAAGAACTTACGTTTGGCTGACGTCAACGCAGTTCAGGTCTCGTCTGAGCCTGGAATAAGCATCCTTATAGGTGCCGACTATTACTGGCAGCTTGTCAGAGGAAGAATTCATCGACTGGACGACTCCTTGACCGCCATCGAAACTATAATAGGATGGACACTTCATGGAGATACCAGAAGTCCACCTAAGGTCTACAAGCCGGAAACCGTAAGGAACTTCAACATATGCCTAACGGAAGCCAATGTTTCCCAGCAACTGATGTCTTCCTGGGAAATAGAACATCTGGGACTGACTAACGAAGGCAGACTTTCGAAAGATGACGAACACGTCCTGAAGAACTTCGTGGAAACAACTATTAGAAACAATGGTCGCGATCAAGTTGAACTGCCGTGGCGCAGCAATTGTTCCCAGCCTAAAAATAACTGTGATATCACGTTAAAGAGGCTGGAGTCCTTGCAGAGAACGCTACATCGAGAACCAGAGTTTCAGAAGAAATATGACACTGCCATTAGGAGCTACTATAACAAAGACTACGCTGAGAAGGTCACAATGGACAGTACGAGTGAACATATCACGTACTATATGCCACACCGAGCAGTAGTGCGACGCGACAGAACTACGACTGAAGTACGGGTGGTATCCGACGCCTCTTCTCATGCTCCGGAGTCACCTTCACTCGACGACGTCTTGTGGACAGGGCCGAATTTGAACCTCAACATCATCGACTTACGGCTGAAGTTTCGCAGCTTCAACATTATAATTTCCGCCGATACCGAAAAAGCGTTTCTTCAAATATCGCTGGCTGAACAAGACCGAGACGCGTTTCGTTACTTCTGGTTTGAAGAAGGATCTTCCAATATTGAAGAACTGCGCATCACAAGGGTTCCTTTTGGTGCCTGCAGCAGTCCCTTTCTCCTTGCTACAACTCTGCGACACCACTTCCAACTGGTAGAAGACAAATACCCTTCTACTGCCAAACTATTGAAATATCTTCACAAAATCGCGGCTACTAATAGTGTGTCGGCTACTGAAGGACAGTCATGGAATTATTGGGCCAAAACTATCTGCTTCAGGAGTCCAGAAAACAAAGAAGCCGATAGAGAGACAGAGACAGCGAAAAGAGAAAGCGATGCCATGAAATTAAGAAAAGAGGATATGGAACTTTTCGGATTTTGTCTAGCGTGGGATGATTTCTATTTAGTTGTGCGTGAAATATGTAACCAAGTCACAAAACCACAGGCTCTGCGAAATCACTTGGAGCAGCGGCATGGGAGCATTGACACCTTTGGTCGGGGTGACCACACTGCTGACACGTCCGTGCTCCACCCGGCGGGTGGAGAGAAGTCGTCGGGGCACAGCTCCTTGTCATTGTCGTCCTCGTCGTCGTCTTCAACGTCATCGTCTTCCGCCCCGAGACACTCGAGCGGGCCTGCCGGGCGCCCGTCGTCAACGTCGGCTCCATCTGGGTCCTCACTGTCAGGGAGGCACAGCAGTGGGGTGAAAAGGCTAAAACGCAACAACCACATGCTGGCCCCCGTTGTCCAGGTGGAGCGAATGCCACTTCCACGACAGCCTGAAAAGCCATGGCTGCCCGCAACATCTCGCCAGGCCTTGAAAAGGAATTACCTTCACCCCAGCAGCCACCACCTTTAACCCCTGGAGGGCTAGGAATGCTGTCATGGGCCGGGGCCAGGGCAGGCCAGTCACATAACACCCGACGCATGCACCAGCAGCACGTCGGCAGTGGTGGCTGCGACGGCTTCCACTGCGGCACCTACTCCCATCAGGAAGACAGCAATGGTTCCACCACGAGCACAGCAAAGTGCTCATGGTGCCGACGGCAAAGTTCACTCATGCAAAGTGCGCACTTTTAGTGGCAACACGTTGTGGAGACCGCCACAGACGCTGTACCACCTAGAATCTGCCGGACAAGCTCCGTCTTGAAAAGAAACAAGCACGCGCAAATTGTTCGGCCGGGAGCTGTTGAATTTATGCTCCGAAAAAAGAAGAGAAGAAGAAGTGAGAAACGAGCGTGGAGCCGAGCGCGCGCCGGCATTTTTTTAGTTGTTTTTACAAGCGTCGAATAACAGAAGACGTTCTCTACTTCGGCTCCGCTTCCTGGTTTTCAACACTCTGTGCTAAACTGTGCTATTGGTATAACTGGCCCGGCACTGCAATTACTACGTAACTATTTGAAAGATAGAGAATACACTGTATCAATCTCCAGCACTTACTCGCACCCTAAAACAACTAACATGGGTGTACCACAAGGATCTATATTAGGGCCTCTCTTGTTTTTAATATACATTAATGACCTCCCAAAGTACCTAAAGTCCTCTGACTGTAACCTTTACGCTGACGACACTACCATCTTCTCCTCAGACAAAAGTCTTGATTCATTGATGTGTAAGCTTAATCACGACACGGCAAATATTGTAACCTGGTACCAACTAAACAGACTACACATTAATACTGCCAAATCTAACTTCTTGATCTTCTCAGCTAAACAAAAACATATATCAGTGTATCCATCGCTAACCTTTGCTTCCAGTGCACTTTATCCTACTGATAGTGTACTGTTTCTTGGCGTCATATTAGATAAACACCTAAAATTTGACGAGCATGTTTTATCCTTAACAAAGAAGGCTGCATATGGAATTAGAATATTAATTAAAGTTCGCAATTTCTTTAATATGAAGACACTCATCTCCCTCTACTACGCTTTTATTCACACGCATATTAATTATTGCATATCATCATGGGGAAACACGTATCCCACACATTTATCTCCACTACAGCATACCCAAAATCAAGCAATTCGCATCATTACACGTAGCAGCTACACATCGGAAGCATCTCCATTGCTCAGATCTAACGGCATTTTATCGTTACAGAAACTAAATAAATACTCACTTGGAATACTTGTTTATAAATCTGTTAACGGAAAGCTCCCATTCCCTATAATTACTACCAGCCAGTATCCATATTCCACGTCTACCCGTTTCGCTTCTACCAACAGCTATTTACTACCAAAACCTAGAACTAATTATGGTAAATTTACTACTAATTTTTCAGCCACACTACTTTGGAACTCATTACCGTGTCATATTAAGATATCCTCTCATTTTTACACATTCAAATCAAACCTTCGTAAATTTTTGCACTCAATATAACAATTTCATCATTATCATTTTATTAATAAGTGATTTGTGTTGTTAAATATTTTACAGTGTAAGCTAGCGAGTAACTTAATATGGTGTCTTTTGTGTTTTCATAAAGCTGCTTTGTATTTATATATCCTACTCATTTGTAATGGGAGGTCCCCTGTACAGTCTCTTGACTATGGGACCTCCCTCTGTATGTATGTATAATCCCCATTTGTAACCTTATTATTATGCAGATAAAGAACTCTTGAACTCTTGAATGCCTAGATTTGTCGCTGCGTTGCGACGCATATTCGCAAGACTCTGTGAGTCTTTTTCATTGTCCGCTAGTAGCACTATGTCTTCCGCGTACATCAATGCAGGGACCTTCTGTTGCATCATTTGTCCATTACGCATATATGATAAATCAAATCCTAATTGACTGTTTTCCAGCTGTCTTTCTATGACATTAACATGAAGCGTGAACAATGGAGGTAGAGGACATCCTTGCTTCAGTCGTTGGTGAATTTCCACCACTTCATTACAATGTCAGCCTTCCCGTACAACTTGTACTCGGTTCTCTCTCTATATATATATCCCAGCAACTCCACGAAATCGTCATCTACGCCTTCGTGCTTGAGAATGTCCCATAACTACCACCTGTCTACGTTGTCGTAGGCTCCCTTAATATTTAGAAATGCTATCTATAAAGGTCTATTCTGAGCTACTGAAATCTCTATGTACTGAGTCAGAAGAAGATTATCTTCTAAGCAGCTGTCTGGTCTGAACTAATTTCGTAGCTCCCCCAGTTTCCGCCCATTTTGACAGTTCTAATTTTATGGCTTGCATTGCCATTCTATATAGCACCGACTTTACTGTGACTGGCCTGTACGAGCTCGTCTTATCCTTATCACGTTTGCCTTTGCAGCTGAGGTTAATCTTGCTTTCACGCCATCCAACCGAAATTTTATTCGTCTTAATCACTTCCGCGGCATTAGTAAGCAGTGCCTTGCTCTTTGGGTTGTTTTTTTTTATTAGCTGCATTGGGATTTCATAGGATCCTGCGGCAGTGTTATTGGGGACATTTTCTTCTGCTTCTTTTCCAATAAAAGTTTTCTGTGGTAAATTTTGATCTCTCAGGCTTCTCTGAGGATGCTGGATTTGTTTGGGTCCGAACTATGCTTTCTTATGTGCCGAAGTTAGCCCCAACAGTGTCTGTGATGTACCGCAGCGCATCGTCTCCTTCGAAGATGATACAATCTTTATCCCTTATAACCGTCTGCAAATTGTTTAGTTGGAGCTCCGGGCGCCCTTACATGGTTCCAGAATCTTTTTGGTGCGCCTTCGTCTTTTTTGCAAATGTTATGCACCCAACGTTCACTTGTGTATCTAATTCTCTCGTGCACGAGCTCACTCGCCACCCTTTTCTTTTCTCCGTATTTGTTTCATCTAAGGAGCACCTCTTCTTCGTCAACTCAATCTCAACTTTCTTGGCTTCTCGATAATCCCTAGACGCCTGCTTGCACTCTTCGATATAGCTTGCTTTATTTCCTTTTTCTACACTTACGTGTTTTCTCTTTCCAATACAAGTCTTCTTTTTTTCCTTGTCTGTCTTATCTCCTTCTGCATGACGTCTAACAGTTCCTTATATTGCCAGACTGTTGTAGGAAACGCCCCCATTTTCTCGTCTATGTTTTTGCACTCTCTATTATTTGCTTTTCATTCATCTTTAGAAATTCTGATTCCATTGGTTCCTGTTTTGCGTTAGTATCTCCCCCAAATTCCAAGGTTAAACGTTTATGATCGCTACCCAGGCTATCTTTTTCATGTTTATTTACCGTCAGTTGGCCTAGTCGTTCGTAGACCGTTTCTGAGACTAAGGCGTAATCGATACAGTACTGCCTATTTCCGCACTGCCACGTTACCTGTCCATGACACTTATTCTCCCTGTTAGCTACTATAAGGTTCTGTTCATCACACAGATCCGGCACAACAGAACCGTTGTAATCAGTATATCTGTCTAAATCATCCACGTGGGCGTTCATTTCCCACTAATATGACGTGGCCTGATTTCTTGAACTCATAGATATCGCTTAATTGTAATGCAATCAATCAATTCCTTATATTTATCTCTGCTACCACTACCTGTCCATAAGTAAGCTGCTCCCAGCCACGTCCTTCTGCCTTGCCATATGCCGCTAATCCATAAATACTCCTTACATGTCCCTTTTACCCTTTGCCCCTTCAGACCTCGCCTAATTGGCATGCCTATGCCCCTGTTTTTCCTCGGCCTAGTCATTATGTTGCACCCTTCCCATACAAAATTGTCATTGACAGACGGCTGCTCCAAATCTCGATGATGTGTTTCGGTCAAGGCGCTAACGCTAATCGCTTTGTCATTCAGCTGCGTTTGAATTTCCAGCCATTTTTTCCCCCTTGAGACCAACCACCCTGAATAATTATGAAACAAATCTTACCGTCTTTATACTTATCCTCTGTGCGTCTTTTCTTAACTCCTTGTGGCCTAATTCTGCTCCTTCCTGGTGTGTCACTACATTCAATACTTCACCTTCCTTCCTGGTTGCCTTGGGACCCCCTAATAAAGCTACAGCGCGCGCCGCGAATCAACGTCCAACCGGTGTTGCTACACTTTCGCCAAAATGTATCCCGTCACCCACAAAAGCGCCTTCGCGGCCTGCGCGGTGCACTTCTCGGTGGATGCCAATGACCGTAACATTTATTGCCTTAGCTATACGCGTAGTGCGCGCCGATGGACGCGCCACTGGTGGCGGCCTCGCGCAGAACACGCGGGAGAGGAGCCAGGCGCGCGCCGTAGTTTGCTGTGTCGTTGATGGTGCTTCTCTGTCTTATTCACGTTTTCAGAGCAAAATAGGCAACACCCTTCGCATCTGTGGGGTGGCCAAAGCTTCAAGGAATGTCCCGGAAGAAACGTTGCAGGGTGGGGGTGTCAAATACTGGCGAAAACATGCCGGCGATACGGTTTTAATCATTCCCCGCAAAGCCTCATCAGCGGGATCAACGGTAGCAAAAATGGATCGTCACTTCGGCAAGAAATTTCTTGTTCTCATCCTTTCCTTTGTCACGTCGGTGTTTTTTTTTTTTCACTCGATCATACGCGTCTGCAGTGCAGCATGCGCTTTAAAGGCATTTCTAAAGGTCAGAATGCCGTTTCCCGCTTATATTATTTTCCGATTCTTTACCGCGTTGCGCTAGCTAGGCAGCACGACTGCACGAGATCATTGCGTTGTATGTTAAAGCTACTGAAGTTTGCAAGAACTGAAATTGTTGGTTTTATGTGGCCCGGTAAATCCTCGCACCAGCTTTCCCGCACTTCATGTTTTTACATCTATTTTATGCGTGCCTTCGCACATGTTTAACTGTTGCTAGTTGCTCCATGCATAACTCTTGTTGATTCTTTTGAGCTGCGAGGTTTTCATTCTGCCTCGTTTGTAAAGGGTGTAAATCACGCTGTGTCTTATAGGAATGATACCAAGGAAGTGCTTCTTTAATAGCTTTATTCTTTTTGCCCGAGGGCATCTTAGATATTGTGTTTTTTGGGGAAATGTTTTTAGAAAATAGGTAGTTCAGGGCGAGAATTGCTAATAGTTGCTGCATATGGTATTTTTGAACCATTTCTAACTGAAAAGTTCGCGTCACGTTTGGGAAGTCAACGCACCTGGATGCTGCCTGAGCAGACTTAACACGCCGAGTGATTTGTTTGTTTCACAACGTAGTCCCTTCTTGCATGTGAATTTTGTACTCAACTGAATTCTTTCTTATTATACTTAGGCTGCAGAGGACTAAACCCGGCCTTGCCGCCAGCGCTCATCTACTTTGACTGGCGCTGCTCTGCCTTTAAATATATCATGTGGCACCTCTCTCTAGTAATATAAAAAAAGTACTGAAAAATTAGTCAGACTTTAGCTTACTACGCTTCAAAGAAGCTCCCTTGGGAAATTTAAAATTGCAAGAACTGCAGCGGGAACGGCAGTTCATCGGTGTATGCAGCAGAATTGCATCGGCAGTACAACGCTAACATGCGCTTTTATTAACCCGTGCGTTTGGTGACTTCGTTGGCTAGCGTACGCGTTTCCATCAATAAATTCGCAATTACTCTTCTTGAGGCGACTTTGACTGCACTTATTCGGCGATGTCACATGCATTCATCGGCAGAAAAATCACAACAGCATATGCAGACATCGCACCGTGCGGATTTGTTTGATATAAGTCTGCACTAACGACGGCTGCTTATTATTGAGGTACAGAAGCAGCATTACGGCAAGGGTAGAATTTAAAAAAAAAGCGATCGAGAGATCGCATCACTCAACAAAATTTATCGGCTAGTTAACATGAGCTCCACTTCATGTAAATGGGGTTCATGGTGTTTGTCTGCGGGACACACCTGGCACGTATGTGGACCATGTTGTCCCAAACACCGGTAACATCGTGTTCATATCCGCTCTCACAGAGGTCAGCGTCTTCTCTACAGCTGTCACCGCAAAAGAAGTAGCCTGGCACCCGAACAAAGGAGAAATCGCAGCCGCGAACTTCAACCATCCTTGCTGCAAAGGGTCGTCGTCTGCTACTGCTCCCGCGCGTACTGTTGGAAGCGCCCGCTAGGTTGCTGTCAGTGGCGCCTTTATAGGCGGTGCACGAGGCGTACAGCGTCCAAGCTTTCCTGTTTACTGCAAGCACTGCCCTTTAAATTGCATACCATACGACCAGGGAAAACGCCACGGTCACTGCCAGCCCGCATCCCAGCGAGACCTCTGGTTTGCAATAACTGCCGTTGTTGTTATTTATCAGTTGTGTTGTCGTGTGTCTGCTAGTCCCTGTACCGCCAAATCCAGTGGTGCACGGTGAGCACTGGTTGGCCGTCAAGCCTAAGCCTTTACATGCAAAGGTGGTTTGTAGAGAACACCGTCCATAGCTTGACGAATAAGCAGGAAAATATCTCCGCAGCGTGGCTACAGCTAGAAATCAAATGATCGCATGTACTCTTCGTTTCGGTATCTGCAGTTGTCGACTGCCGTTCTGAAATTACCACAAGTGCATTGATGACAGAGGATTTGACAGAAATGTCATCGCTGCTATCCGAACCAAAGTATGTTTTTGAGTCATACCGCTTGTAAGAAAGTCTACCTCAGTTCTCCCAACGGGAAACAAAAACGTACACTCAAGAATCACTAAAAAGAAACAGTAAAGCAGGTCTCAAACTGTATTACGCTTTCGGAGCTCTTCGTGGGAATAACGCAGGCCAAACTTTCGTTCTTGAATTTCGGCATAGGTGACGTCATTGCGTGATATTACGCATTTCGCGTACTTGCTTCCCTCCCTTTCCCCACTCTATTTTTCTTTATTTTTTATTGAGCAGAAACACCAACAAAAATTGGCGTTGTGAGTTTCCGGTAAATGCCCTGATGAAGGAGACTGGCGGATTCTGACCTGATTCTCAACCATCCCCATCTACCCCCAAGCTTCGGCCCGCGGCATGATTGCCGCTGTAGTAGTACAGCACTAAAGCTGTAAGTACACTACCTGGAGAGCACAATGGCAAAGTGACCGTCTTCATCCTCGGCTTCTTCCCCCCCCCTCCGCTCCTAGCTTCATCTTTCCCCTATAAGCACATGCAACAAGCTGAGCTATGTTGTATTGAAGAATCATTAATGTAAAAAAAAAATTAACGTATTACGTATTCTCTTTCACACTTGTTTTAATGTGATTTAGCTCTGTCTGCTTCCTCGCGGAAGACGGCAGTATAGGAACAAGAACAGCGGCTCAGACAGCCCACGTACCGGATGAGTCACCTTCGTCATGTGCTTGAAGCGTCGTGCACCAATCACATGTCGAGCCTGCGGATGAGCGGAGGTATCGGATGAAACACAACTGCGACGCGTGCGACCACTTGCCTGCATGTTACACTCAGTAAACACAGATAATTTATGGGTCTGCACGCGACACGACAACAAGACATGGTTTGCCGATGACCCCGACGTATATGCAAAGCGGGATGACGGCGACGCCATTACAGCGTCCATCTCTTTCCCTGCTGTCACTGCTTTGTGACAACACCTCTTGCCACATATTCTTGTGCTTTAAGCGCATGAGAGAAAAAGTGAATTTTATAATTAAGTTAACTATACAAATTATGGCTATCGCGCAATTCCCACGCGTCCGCCACCGCTAACGATTTGTTATTTATTTTATTTTACAATACTGCCGCTCTCAGCCGAGAGCCTAGCAGACACTTTCTTTTCCCTACATAAATACATGTGCGAGCTACACAAAGAATGAAAAAGCAACAATATTCAACAAAATACAAAAGATAAGGTAGATAAGCTATACAACAGAACACTAAACAAAGCAGAATAAAATGAACAACAACCGGGACATATCATAGTCGAAGCAAAAACGTGAAGTATTTGGAAACAAACAAGTGTATACATTTTTTTCCAAGTACTGTTAGTTTAACATAAAGAGAACAAGGAACAAACATGAGAAATCGTTAATAATCTCTTGTGATGAGCTCCAGTTGTGAAACGAACAGGGATAAAGAATTTGTCGCTGTTAATGACGAGTTAAGTTCATTCCATTCTCTGATTACTCGAGGAAAGAATGAGTACCTGAATGCGTCATTAGAAAAGGAATACTCGGTTAGCGTATGTTCGTGTTGATTCCGTGTTATTCTAGATTGCGAATATGAAATGTACCGGGTGATATCAATTTTATACTGACGGTGCAGCATTTGAAACAGAAATTTTAGTCGACCTTGTTTCGCTCTCGTCGATAATGTGTTGAGGCCTCAGGAAGCTAAGAGACATGAAGGTGAGTCAGTAGAACGATATTTGCTATGAATGAACCTTGCGGCTTTTCTTTGTACAGCTTCAAGTTTAGCTATGTTAGTTGCTGTGTAAGGAAACCAAATTGTGTTAGCGTATTCTAAAATAGGTCTCACAAATGTTTTGTAGGCCGGAAGCTTAATGTTCGTTGGAGCGATCTTTAGGCGTCTGTTTAGATAAAATAGCTTTCGTAGTGCAGTAGTTGTAATATTAGTTATGTGTGTTTCCCAATTGGAGGTTTGATGTCAGCGTTATCCCTAAATATTTCTGTTGCTCAACCATGGAAAGAGGCGTGCCATTAACGATATAGGTGAAATGAGAGGGGTGCTTTTTTCTTGTTATTGTCATTGCCACTGATTTATCGAAAAAAATTAAATTATGGGGTTTTACGCGCCAAAACCCCTTTCTGATTATGAGGCACGCCGTAGTGGAGGACTCCGGAAATTTCGACCACCTGGGGTTCTTTGACGTGCACTTAATCTAAGTACACGGGTGTTTTCGCTCCCATCGAAATGCGGCCGCCGTGGCCGGGATTCGATCCCGCGACCTCGTGCTCAGCAGCCTAACACCATAGCCACTGAGCAACCACGGCGGGTCTGATTTATTGACGTTAATAGACATTTGCCACTGGGAGCACCACTCGGCTAGCGTGTTAAGGGAATCAGAAAGATCGAGATGGTCGTTATGGCTGTTAATTTCTTTATGTATCACGCAGTCATCCGCGAAGAGTTTGATTTTGCACCCTATATTATTGGTTATATCGTTAATAAAGATCAGAAATAACAGCGGTCCGAGTACCGAGCCTTGTGGTACTCCAGATGTGACAGGAACGACATCAGATGGCATGTGGTCAAACATAACAAATTGTGAGCGGTGTGTTAGAAAAGCTGTTATCCAAGCAGAAACTTCTCCTTTCCCGATGGCATGCTCCACTTTTGCAATTAGCTTAGTGTGACTCACGCAATCAAAAGCTTTAGATAAGTCAAGTAAAATCATGTCAATTCGAGAACGATTATTAATACTAAGAGCAAGGTCATGAACTACCTCTGTTAGTTGAGTGATGGTTGATAAGCCAGATCGAAAACCATGCTGGTGAGGCGATAGGATGTTTTCACGTTCTATAAATACTGTCATGTGTTTTAGAATGATGTGTTCTAGTATTTTGCATGAAATTAAGTGCTGGTGAGAGATATGGGTCTGAAATTGGCAACATTATTTTTGTCTCCTTTCTTGTGGATCGGTATTATTTTAGCCTTTTTCCAGTCGTGTGGTAGATTAGAAGTTGCTAGTGATTTACGAAAAATGTGTCCCAGATATCTACTGCACCACTCAGCATACTTTTTTAGGAATTCGTTTGGAATTTCGTCAGGCCCGTTTTATTTCTTAGGGTCAATGTTGAGGAGAATATTGTGGATTCCGGTGTCCGTTATTATTAACCGATCAAGCACTGACGTACAGGATGGTGGAAGAGGGGGGAGTGTACCATTGTCTTCCGTGAAGACTGATTTGAAGAAATTGTTATATTTGTTTGCCGTTGCACTTTTTTCTTCTTCAGTTAGTTTGGTTGTTGTCTGCTCGGTACTGCGCAGATGTTGTAAAGTATTAGCTTTTTGCCTCAAACGCAGTATCTTCAATTTCTTTTTTTTTTATCCTCACACAACCCAACTGATTCGATTACCCATCTATAAATGCCCGTGCATTCACGGCATGCGTGGATTTTGGTCAGCAACACGACAGGCGCTTCTGTAGTGGCTGCATTCGACATCATATTCAGTTTTGGAGTTGGTACATATTAAACACCTAGTCTTCATATCGGGCAATAACGGGCGCACACAGCAGATGCGCCCAGTGCGTAGGCCTGTCAGAAAAACGTGCCGCTATACCTTTCAGCGCCGACTGACCCTCGATCATTACTACAAATAAGGGAGACTAAAAAAATAAATTCCGGGGTTTTACGTGCCAAAACCACGATCAGATTATGAGGCACGTCGTAGTGGGGGACTCCGGAAATTTGGACAACCTGGGGTTCTTTAACGTGCACTCAGCGCACGGGACCCGGGCGTTTTTACATTTTGCCCCCATCGAAATGCGGCCGTCGTGGCCGGAATATGATCCCGCGACCTCGTGCTTAGCAGAATTGGAGACACAATGGTAGTTCTTCTTGACCAAGGTTCACAGCAGGGGCGCACAAAAAAAAAATATTGCCAACGGATTGTTCTCCAGATCAACTTTTTGACCATTACTGTCAGGGCGCCCTGCAATCAGCTTTTAAACGAACGAGACGTTTTGCTTCATCTTACGCGCGAAACCCAAATTGAGTGCATGCGGCAGGGGTGCGCGTGGTCACGCCAAAGGTACATCCCGTTGTGATATGTTCCAACGTCAAAAAGCGACGTCACATCCGCTGGCGCGCCGGCCGGAACGTGAGGCTTATACTATAGTTCACTATAGCTTATACACTCGAAGAAATCTCGGCCGGCGGTTCATGCTTGCATTGTGCTTGTCATACGGTGAAAAAATAATAAACAAATAAATTTTAAAAAAGGAGTCATTGGTGCTGATCGACAGCGGATTCACATGGATGTGCATAGCGAAGGTCTGCTACGAGCAGGGCTTTCTCGCATTTGTTTGGTGGCGTGCAACCGATTTGGATCCTTAATAAGTTATTTAATGAATCTTAGCAGATTAGGGAAAAAAATGATTTCTCAAGGAAATTTCTTTTGTCCGCACTTGTTTTGAATCTTGGCCAGCAAAATGTATCATGTCTCGAATCCTCAGCCGTGCCACCCAGTTATCCTGAAAGGTCGGTGCGAAGCGAATGCAGATGACGTGGATGTTCGGGCCTTGCATGCTTCAAATCCCAAAGTACATCCACGCACAGGGTCACGCGAGAGTCGACGCTGCCCATATAAGGTCGCGTCATTTCCGCCCTGCGTTGCACACGGAGATGCAGAGGCGATGATTCAGCACTCGCTGGGCAGTCAGTGCCAAGAGCGACCGAAGCGAAGCCCCTCGTATTACCCCAAGAAGCCAGGCACAAGTTGAAAGACCTGCAGCTCTCCTATGCGAGGGCGACAAGCCTTCTTTTGGCGCTCCCTAATCCTTTCTTGCCTTAATTGGCCGTGCAGGCTACGAACTTATCGGTGCGCCAAGAGCCCTAAATATAGGCGTGCACATCTGCCCCTTCTCCCCGAAAGTGGCCTCCGCCGTATGCAGAAACTGCCAGGTACTGGCGACGGTAACCTTCGTAATCGTATTCGCGCAAAAGATAGCAACATTCAGCCACTGAAATGTCAAGCCGGCTCACAGGAGTCGATTGGTGGAGACGGTGGATCGTCGTGTAGGTCGCGTGCCGCGGTCACGACTGCGAAGTAAAGACAGTCGTGGTCCATAAGAGGGAAGAAGTTAAACGACAACTATTGTGTCTCACTGCTAAACCAAGGTGGGCGGGTCATCAGTGGACCTTTTCGTTGTGCGTTGTGTTACAAACTATGTGGCTTATAGCCGAAAAGTGGGGCTGTGTCAAATTCAATTAGGGAGCGCGTTTCGCCAGTGTGGCTTGCGACAATTCTTTCTGTAACTTGGAATTGGAAAATTTTGACCTATAAGTACGTCTCCGCTAATTCCTCAACACTCTTCGTCGTTTCCGGTGTCTTAGTTTATTGCTGAGTTGCAGTTGAGAAACTCGGCCCATCAACGAAAGGATCCTACAGCTTAGATAAGAATACCACGCCAACAAAACCGACTTAGGGTGGCGACCAGCGCAACGTAGTGAAAGAACGCCACCCAGCGCCCAGGGTTCTCTCATGTGCATTCATCACAACACGTACACGGTTATCTTCTGACAGCAAGCATCAACGTTGCTCTTTGTCCCTCATATCGCGGAAAGCTCGTACGCTCTGCTCGTTGCAAAGAATCCGCGAGAAACAGCTGCGCATTAGCATTTCAACTGATGCAAGTTCGCATAATGCAAGTACATTTGGTAAGCTCGCTCTCTGTAGGAAGCCCGACGCCACGTTCAGCTGCAAGTACACGAGGCTGTCTCAAGTACACCAGAAAAAAAAAATATTTATTTGCAGATCCCACGTACTGTGGGAATCGGAAGTTGTGCGAAGCATTTTGTAGGTAGCTGGCTATGGCGTCAACCATGCGGTGCTTTGACTCTTGGATTCTATCGATCAGTTTGAGCTCATTGTGAACCTCGGACATGCTGAGGGTGAGAGAGAGAGCTCTCCTAGCTGCTCGATCATTGGTTGAACACGTTCCCCTTCCTTTGCGCCCAGTATAGTATCATAGTAGCACGCCATCCTCGAGCTGCTCGAGGATAAACCTCTGAGGAAAGCAGTCTTGAGTTCTTTTTTGAAGAAGCTGCGGCTCTTTGTTAGCGTCGCTGTAATGACGCTGCCATGCTGGAGTTCGGCGCTGCGTTGTCGTGCTCAAGACTCCATGTGCAACACGAAAGAGAAGGCCTCGGTGCTTGATTAAACGGCCTGGTGAACACGAAAATGGCCGTGAAATTCGGATGCGAGCTTGGGGAGGAAGGGGGAAGAGGCGCGCCGCTGTCCGGCGATCGGAAATCAACGCTCGTGAGAAACTTGCTTTTGACTCGCTCTTCGTACGAAGGCACCCGTCACCCGGTGTTCCGCAGCCGAGATGCCCGGATCTTCCTATATACGCACGTAACCTGGCTCGAGCGCAGTTAGTAGGCGAGAATCGGATGACGACGATGCAGCGACCGCGACGGCATCGCGAACACGAGCCTCTACCCGATGGCTCCGGTTGGTGTATATAGGCACCTCCAGCACCGCGGCGTAGGAGGCTATAGACAGACACACTCGAAACGCTTCAAGTTCGCAAATAATGTTTCGCATTAAAAACGTTCCAACCATGACTGTGCTATTGTTGCCATTTAGCGCCTGTGGAACATCTTCGTATTTATTCGCAGCTATTCACCTTGATAAATTAAGCACGCGTGACCGCGTTCAAGTCGCTCTCGCGCCATCGTCTTCAAATCTCCCCGAAGAGCGGTTCGGCGCGCGGCCGTTTCCACCGTCACTGCGTAGGTGGTGTCAGTGACTGTAAAGACATGCCACAGAGTCATTACCGTCTCCTATTTAAATTGTTCAACCCCGCTATTTCCTTGCTTTAAGTGCAGCCGCCGGAGGGACTAGAATTTCTAGTGGATGCCAATGTTCCCATCAATCTCTTCTTCGCAAACATATATAGAACAGAAAAACGGGAAAAAGAGAAGCCCAACAAAATCAACACAGTCCGTCCTTCGCAGCCGCTAACTTAAGAGGACTTTTTTTTCTTTTTTTAGTTGCGGAATAGTTTTCGCCGATAGAAGAAGAAAACGAAACGGCGTCAGCAGATAGGTTGCGCCATTACTCTAGCCACCCTAACTGCACTAAGGAACAACCATCAAATTGACCGTTGTGACGAAGGCGCTCGTCGAGCGATGGACTGCGAGGCTTGAGCTACTTGTCCCCCGAATTATTATAAGCATGAAGAGGAGGGGCTGTCCTTGCTATACATGGTGGTTGCTCAGAAGGGTGCCGGTAATACAAGTAAGGCAAATCCAGCCTAGCCAGCTGCAGCAATACTGTGCTTCGCTATGAGACAAGCCTCGTTCAGAGATGCGCCTCCGACCGGCACAACCTAGGGCGAAAACAAATTGGTGGCGATCCCGCAGAGCACCGACCTGTGACCAAGGAGAGGATCTCCAGCAGTTCGTCGCATCCCGCGACCTCCTCGGGTCCGGAGAGTGCGGCCCACCCGGAGGGCCAGCTGAGTGGACTAGGCTTATGTTGCGGCTCCATGATGATGATGACCTTGATATGTTTGGCGCATACCCACTTGCGGGGATTGGCCAAGAGTCGGGCAGACTTTACATAAGTGTTGAGGTAATAAATTTATAAATATATAATTTTGATTAATAAATTAAAGCGACGAAAGTTCAAAACGATTCAGTAGACAGACATCCAATCAAAAAGAAAAAAAAGTGTATATAATATAAATGAGGCCATAAAGGAGGAATGAAACGAATAATACGGTCAGCAATGAAATCGGTTTGATTCAATAATGAATTTTTATAAGGCGATACGCACATTCCTGCGTGAGTGCCCAAGCACAGGCGCTCTGAAAGACAGCAGTAGCGGAGTGTTCAATTGCAGGCCCAGCTGTCGCACTGTAATTTCCTATGTCATTTTTTTCAGGGAGTAGAAACGCCGGCATTCCAGTAAGTAGTGTTCAATCTTTTCTAATGAGTTGTAAAAATGGCACAAAGGGGGAATTGCCAGACCAGATCGCTGCATGTATAAATTTAGAGGTAGGACTCGACAACGCAGCCTCGTTAATGTCACTTCCTATGTCTGGTTTTGCGAAATTTCCTGCTCGAAGGGAATTGTAAGTGTTGTATAGTTCCGAGGATGATGCTAGATTTGATTTTGATGTTGAAAGAATGTATTTTCTAAACCTGACAGACGTGATAAAACCCGTCGTTGAAAGAAGGGTAAGCACCGAGCCATAGCACGAGACGCGCTCTATAGCTGGCTGTAAGCAATGATGATGACTGCTTATGATGCCGCGCCTCCAACTGAAAACTGATGCTGTGGATCTAACACGTAGGCTTCCATTGCAGAACGACGGTGCTTTCTTCGCTTAAAGGTTCACGTACATCGACACATTAATATTGCGATATTCACAATGAACAGTAATTAAAACCGGGCACCTCAAGCAGTTGGGAGTCTGTGAATCCCTAAAGACTCTTATTCGCGGACTCCGACCGCCAAAGGAGAGTTTGGAGTATAGCAGCGCAGTTTTTCACGCTGCGCGTGTTGGTTTTGTGACTTTCAACGCCGTAACAGCGCACAGGAGACAGGGGCGGTCCATGCTCGGTGGCATCGACTGTGGGGATGGCCGAACGGTCGGAACGATAAGTGGCGCCACGCCCTTGCGTGTCTCAACAACATCGTCATCTTTTCTCGAACGTTCGAAAAGCACCACCACCACGGAGAGGACGTCCTTGGGAAGTTGCGTTCCACTAGGTTGGCACTAAACTCGAAGAAGCCCGAGCTATCCTCGAATATACATTCAGGGCCTGAGGCGCATTTTGGGCGGGATGAACTTTCAGCGACAGTTTATCCCTAAGTGTGCTGCGCTCCAAGCACTCTCAACAGCACTGTTAAAGATGGCAATATAATGCTTTTCGCGAGTTGACCCGAGCTTTAGTAGCCACAGCCGAATTGGGAGTTTGTTGTCCAAACTGACGTGAGCGACCTGTGACTTGTGGCGGTGCTACGTGTGAACACGACGGCGTTCTTCGACATTTGCCAGCCTTTGCCATAGTTTTTGCTCTCCGAAAGTTCCACAGTTATGTAGATGTAGTACCATTTGTTGTAAAGGCTGAATACACGGAGCTCGCCGGGCTTAAGCAATTGCGTGACCCCCCAGGCCACCTCGCGCGCTGGGCATTGACACTGCACTGCTACATTTTTGTTGTGCGCTATCAGAAAGAATTTTAACTTGATGGCGGATGCTTTGCCGCGCGCTCCCTTTTCGACGTCTGCCACTTATGTCCACCACTCCCTTGATCACTCGCACCAAGTGCATAGAATCTTTAGACTTTGTCTCCCATGGACCGATCGAAGCGAACCCCAAACTCGCACCAAGTAGAACCCGGGGCCTATGCCTCCCAGATCGAGTGGAGCGAAGCTGGGGACGTATTGTGCGACGACCACTTTCGGCGACAGTATCGCCGTAAGGCGCGCGCTGTTTGACTGCTTGAGCAAAATCGGATGAGCCGATTGGCTGGTTAAGCACTGCGTCACGCGAAGGCGATAGTATCGCCGAAATTATCGTCGCAGGATACGTCCCCTGGACCCGCACTCAGCAGAGACAGCCCAGAGCCTTTGTCTCCCATGGCTCCTCGAAAGGCGCGAGCAGCAACTCGCATTCCGTGGAAACCGAGGTCATTGCCTCCCACGGCTCGAACAACGCGTCTCTATTTTATTTTATGGAGTTACTGTTACCACAGGACTCCTATCATGATATAAATACTGCTAATTTTTTTATCAGCCATTCCATTCATTTTTCTAATCGGCTTTCTGGCTCGTAAAGAATTCTGGCAATAAAAGTTTACGGGCGACCACCTTTCAGATATCTGCATAATTTACTGCGCTAAGTCTAATAAATCACGAAGATTGATTCTGGTCGTATTATGACGAAAACGAACACAATGCCATTGTTAGAATGAATGAGTGCTCATATTGGTGCCTTAATAGATGCGGTTTTAAATTGATAATGGCGCTGGATGGAGTGAAAAATTATTACATAACAGACATATAGTGCTGCATCGTCTGAAATTATTTTATTTTTGTACGATAAATGAAGTTCATGCGATTTCATTCAAATAATCATTATTCTACATTTACTTTAAGACATAACAATGACGCGAAAAGTTACTCGTACATAAGAGAATATCAGCCTAAAACCTGAAGACGAAAGCACGGCACCATAGCTACCATATTTTTGGTTTGTAGCGCGAAGTGGCACACACACCGACTAGAGGAAGGCAGGACGAGTGCTGACTCTCAGCTAAATGTTTATTGAAACTATCAACATATATATAAGTGATTGCAAATACCGCAGCATACGAACATGACAAGGTCTAAAGACTATCAGTTAAACATGTCAACAGGGAGGCAAAAGAAGAAACAATTATTATGGCGTTAGGTATGCGTCCCTTTAGTACCTTGTAACACTGGTATTTTTATTTATTTTTTTATTTTTCAAATACTGTTGGGGCCGTCTTTGGTTATTGATTTCACGATATAATAAACAATCGTCTGCAAATAACCGGATGGTTATGTCATTACTTATGTGATGAGCAATATCATTTATGTAAACTAGAAAAAGAAGTGGTCCTAAAACCGATCCCTGTGGAACGCCTGAGGTTATTTTTGATTGGCTAGATTTGTTACCATTTATTTCAACGTATTGTGTCCGATCTGTAAGATATGAGCGGATCCACATAACATCATAATTTATATTCATTTCCACCAGTTTGTTAATTAATTCGTTATGTACGACCAGATCGAACGCCTTCGAGTAATCTAAAAATATAGCGTCGACCTGCTTTCTATTGTTCAAGGAAGCTGAAAAATCGTTGATAGTTTCTATCAACTGTGTGACAGTCGAAAGTTTCTGCCGAAATCCGTGCTGGTTGGGAAAAAAAGCTCTCTTGTCTTCAAGGTAGGTGTAGATTGCCTTTGAAACTATGTGTTCAAGTAGTTTGCAGCATATACACACGTGAGTGAAATTGGCCGATAGTTTCCAATATGTTGCCTTTCACCAGACTTGTGAACCGGAACCACCTTTGCGACTAGCCAGTCATCTGGGACCCGTTTTTGTGTTAGTGAAGAATTAAAAATGATCTCTAGATAGTGAGCTACCCATTCCGCATTTGGTATGCCGTCTGGACCTACAGATTTCTTATCGTTAATTTTAAGCAAAAGAGCTACAATGCCTTCATGCGAAACTTGAATATTAGGCATTGGTGATGTGTACGGGGATTCTAGTGAGAAGTGAGAAAGACCATCTGCAGAAATATCAGTAAAGACACATTGAAAAAAATCATTAAAACATACTGCCATACGCGAGTTGTCCGACACAATTTCACCATTAGCGATAATGCCACTTGGACCTTCGTTATTATGCGACAAATGGCGCCAAAAACGGTGCGGATCGTGCTTCATAAAATTAGTTAATGTCACGTCATAGTAATTTGTTTTAGCAGCAGCCATATTTGTGCGCAACATAGAGCTTAGCGCCGAAATTGTATTATGATCTTTTTTTTTTACTTCTGCCTCTCACGGTTAATTTTCCGCTTTAAATGTATAATTTCGCGCGTTATCCACGGGTTCTGTTTATAGTTTATCAGATTCTACTCAAGTGCGGGAAAGCTTACATTAGACAGAGCTGAAGGTGCCTCAATACCAGACTAAAAGGACATAAACAATCACTTAATAACCCTAATGCTTCCCATCTAGCGTCGCATTGTTTCAATTGTGGTTGTAAACCTTCGTTTGAAGACACTAAAGTCCTTTCAAGACACAAATGCCAAACCACAGGCGAAATAATTGAGGCATTTGACATTAAAAGATTAGGAGAGACTTGTGTTAGTCAAGCATCAATATCTCTGTTAGAAAGCGAACTTCAATATCTTCTGAGTACGTGTGTCAATCTCAAGTAGTGCCTTTGTTGTTTGGTTTTTATGGCTTCCCTACCTCTTCATGTCCTTAAATGATAGTCTTTAGACATTGTCGTTCGTATGCTGCGTTATCTGCAATCGCTTGTAAATATTTTGATAGTTTCAATAAAGATTTTGTTGAGAGTTAGCGCTCGTCCTGTCTTCTTCTAGTCTGTGTGTGTGTCACTTCGCGCTACAAACCAAGAATATGTTACCGTACCAACTCGCCCAAATTTCCATCCTTCTGCAACATCGCTACCGCTTGTAGAATTATACAGCGACAAAATAACATGAATCAAATTATGCTCGTCGAACGAAGACTAATGCACTATAGTCAACAAAACCATGACAACATTCTTCTGCAAAAAAGTTGCAAATGCTAGATCAGTTCAAAGTCTCTAATTCGAAGTACAGCATACATAGCAGCGACATATTCATAGGGCATTCATCCCACTTTAGTACTTGCTATTAACGCTATAGAATCAGCATTACCGCAGCGCAAAGAGAAAATCCCCCGGAAACTCGACAACATAATTAAAATAGTGATGATACATCTCACTAACTGCAGCTCGGGGAACGAAACACACGTGTAATTAAAGCCACACCACCCCACTCTATACAGCAGCAATTCGATATGTACTAGGGCGAATCAGAAAGTCTTTGCCCCTATTTTTTATTAGCCAAAATAAGGTACATACAGGTATAGAAATGTATACGTACTATTATACGTACCTTACACTATTTTCCCATATAGTCCCCACACCGGTTCAGACATTTGTCCCATCGCAGCACTAAATTGGAGATGCCCCTGTGGTAGAATTAGTTCGGCTGAGTGTGGAACCATCGTCGAACTTCACGGCCTTTTGCAAACTCGCAACACCACCAATTGACACTTCTCAAGGCGAGACACATTTCCCCATACGAGGACTGCATTCCCGTGTGGATTTAGATGGGCGTTCGTCCCTTGCTCCATAGAAAACGAATCACACTTCGTTTGCTCGTACGCCGTGGACGCAAAGTTGGTTCTTTATTCTATGGTGGACGTGTGATGGATGGATGTTATGAACGTCCCCTTTGGAACGGGGCGGTGGGTTGCACAACCAAGCTCTTGCTAATAGACTGCCTAATGTGTTACCTAGGTTAAAAAAGAAAAAAAAGAAGAAAAAAACCCTATGAACTCCCACAACCAAGTTTTCTGATCCCCTATTGCGAACTTTGCTTTTGTACGTCTCCGTTTTTCGTCGTTTCCCTACTTTTCTTCCGCCAATCTTCCAATCGCCTCTTACTAATCTCTATTGCGGACATGTTTACTTTTCCCCTGCTCTCGCTGAACTCAAGGGCTTCAAGGAGGCCAGTGGTTCCTAAATCGACCGCTGGCTAGACTTCTTCACATTCTAATAAAACATGCTCCA
The DNA here is from genome assembly GCF_050947875.1 of Dermacentor variabilis. Lineage (NCBI taxonomy): Eukaryota > Metazoa > Arthropoda > Arachnida > Ixodida > Ixodidae > Dermacentor > Dermacentor variabilis. Next base: position 211,353,017 of record NC_134568.1, read on the forward strand.
TCGTTTCCCTAGCTTTACCGCTGCAAGCACATGCTTCTTCTTCCTTCTTATATCTCGCGTTATAGGTGCCTGTTTTAAGGCATCCCGATCTCGCTTCGACAAGTAATGAGCTTCTTTTTGAGTTATCATAAATTGTTTCTTTCCTGATTTAGTTTTTTCCTCTTAAGTAAATACTCATGGCAGGTTTCTTTTCCATCGCCGCCACGCATGAGATTATTTCAGCCTCTCTGACTTTTCGTTTGACGTTCTTTGTTGCTGTGTTGCCCACCCTACAGGCCGTATACTTGCTGGTAAACTTCCTAGTTCTTTTCTTCCACTGTGTATCAATGCTTTTCCTGTACAGATACCTCAACACTCTCCCAGCCCATTTACTTTCTTCCACATTCCTCAGTCGTTCTTCATAATCAATTTCTTCAACAACGAACAGCAGCGCCGTGCTGCGGAGCTGCCGGCAGATGAGTCCCGGCCGGTCCATTCTCAAAAGTCCACCGCTGAGAATGGATATGTTGACTTCGCATTTACAGTCATAATTTGGCTAAAAAATAGGGGGAATGACCCTGATTCGCCCTCGTATATGGAATTTGACCGAAATTTGAAGAGTACACAAAGATCACGAAAATAATGTAAATCATCGTTGACGTACGCCCAAACGATATATTTATGCTCTTCCTCAAAAGTGACAATCAGAGAGGGTATTCCAAAATAGACATCGAAGCTTTATTACAAATAAAAACGTAAAAATGTCAGTTTATGTACTAGACTATGTAGAAGCAATACTCAAACAAAATTTATGACCAGATAACTAGAATGTCAGCTTGGTATATATTTAGGCAGCTCTATTAAAAAGTCCGGTTGAAGTGGCGAATAGCAAGCTATAGCGTTACCGCCCAAACTACAACCTCCGTCGTCCACGATTTCAGTTGGCGAAGCGATTGATAACATTTTAACAGTCAGCAGAGATGTCTCTTTACATGCGTATGCAGCAAGGTCAGGCCAGTCAGGCGAGTTTCACTAATCTGTGGTTACAGCAATGTTTTTAAGCGACGTAGTGTGGAGAAAGACCTTTCGGCGCTAGCAACGCTGACAGGGAGAGTAGCCAGTGTCTGCAGATGTGTTTTGATCGAAGCGAAGATGTCACCGTTGCACATGTAGATCGCTTCAACAGCAGTCGAAGGGACGTCCGGTCTTTCAGCGCTTTAATTCGCACTTCCATTTTTCCTGACATAGCCGCGGTCGGCTTCAGTAGCCCTTGCAGTTATCGGGGCATGCCTTCCAACGAGTGAGCTTGGTTTGGTTTAGCTTGATGCATATGGGCATGGCTCTACCCACTACTGGGATCGACCATGAATCGGGCGGCAGTAGGTAAAAAAAGGAAGAAAACTTAAAAGGAATTTTATGGTTTAAGAATGAGATGATACATGAATACTAATCGTTAATATCAATTTTCAGGCTATATTACTTTAAATTTGAAGTTAATATTTTTGTTTTCATGTTGAGAAAAAATTCACCGACGATTACGATACTCCCTAACGCGAAATTTGAGCGCAGCTTTATACGTGTTTTCATTTCCCCATATTTTGCTGGCGTGGATAGTCTGTCTCGTGCGGCACATTGCAAACGGAGCGAAGCGTGGCACGACTGCCTTGCTATTCGGTAGATCGCGAGAGGCAACGCATGGGTGATGCATCGGCGCGATTCACAGCAGTCGCCGCAGACAGACCTCCGCTCATACAGTGCTTTGTTCCCATGTATGGTATCGGTGGACGCGCTCGCAGCATGCCATCGGTGAACAGACAACGACGCGCTACTCTGGCGCCATTTCGTAGCGGTCGTCGCCGCAGAGCCCGTCTTGTGCGGTACTACGCTTTTCTTCTCACGCTTTCACCATACCCCCATCCGCTTTCCGCCTCTCCGCTTTCCTCCTCTCGCCTCCTCACTCTCACCGATTTTTTTTCATTCCCCGCTGCGCTCCGCGTTCGCTCTCATCTTTCGTAGTGCTCGTTCGTTCGGTCACGCCGTAGGACAACACCGACGCTCGCCGCAGGAACGGGCGCCTAGCTAAGAGCTGCGCTCTTAAAAAGCTATAAAATTAACATGAACATGTTAATTAACTATGACATCACATACATTCCTATTGCAGTATCCCAGTGCTGACGCACCCACCGTGGTGGCGTAGTGGCTAAGGCGTTGTGCTGCTAAGCCCGAGGGCACGGTATCGAATCACGGCCATGGCGGCCGCATTTCGACGGGGCTGATCGAGATGCAGAAACGCCCATGTACCGCACGTGCATTAGGTGCACGTTAAAGAACCCCAGGTTGTCAAAATTAACCTGGAGTCCCCCACTACGGCGTGCCTCATAATCAAACAGTGGTTCTGGCACGTAAAACCCAAGAATTTTTTTTAATTACCGACGCCACAAGAGGCAGTATCACAGGAAGCGTAATGACCAATACAACTTGGCGAAGGGGATCTTGCAGACGTCGTTTTCTTTGCACGTCGAACCGACGACATTCTATAAGGAAATGCTTTGTAGTTTCCGGTTCATTACAATAATAATATTTAGGGGAATGAACCAACCAGGCCCACGGGAATAAAAATTAAGCATTGGTGTACCGCTGGGCAATCTCCGTTACTACTTTTGCCTCCTGCAGTGCAGTGCAGAGGCCGCATACTTCAAAAGTTTATTTGTTAAATCTCGATTCTTTAAACACATTATCCAGTAGTGGCATGTATAACGACATCCTGTAGAAGACCTCTGGATCGAGCGCTAGAGTGTTAGACCTGTGGGTCTGTTTCTTCGTGATCGCGCCGCAATCGTGGCGCAGTAAATACTCACTTGAAGCTTCATACAAAGTATTTGATTATTTGACTGAAAGTACTGCAGCAGTGTAGCCTGCTTTTTATTGGCAGCCCTGTGCTTAAGGTCATCCACCAGCGCGACGGCTTGCTCGTAGAGAGGCGTGAATACCTCTTGGCAGTTTTTTCTCCGCGCATTTAGAGCTGCTACGGTGTCGGTCAACGCTGTTTGCACATCGACGCACTCGTTCTGGTAGAAGCCGCTCAATGGGAGCGTGTGCGCCAGTAGGTTCGAGAGGCAAACTATCGCCATTTTAAACTCGTCATCGCTAACTGCAGCGACGCGGAGCGTCCGTGCTTTTGCAGCGCTTTGCAATTCTCTCTAATTGGCGAAGGCGTCAAGAGCTTAGCCACGGAGCCAAGTGAGTCTCAAAACTGGATGACACTGTTGTGTCGTTCGACTCATCTCGTCTCACACAGGCCTTTAAGTTGGTGGCCAAGTGTGCTTTTCAGGACAATATTTCGTTTTGCTGACGCGGCGAAGGACATTTTTAAAAATGTTCATTTCATTCATTTTTACCTTCACGACCTTTAGGCATTACAGCATTTATTATCTTTTTCATAATCTATACTGCGTTCCTGACGGCTTGAACATGCAATGATTTGGATAAATACGAGTGCGTGGTTAAAGCATGGGAAGTGAACTGCATTTCGTGCACCTCGCGCTTAATTTTAGACAAGGCGATACATAGCTCTCATGCGCACAATGACGCTGAAGCCATCTGTCACTATGCCAACGCGCCCGCCGAGGTTGAGTTCTAGGACCTTCAGCATTTTTAGAACCCGTTGACCGAGTACCTTCTCTGTCAGGATGCATGGGCTCTGTTACGTTGGCGTCGACAGCATCTCTGTCACTGCGCTGGTCGACGAATTGGACGAAGTCTTCTCTTACCATGTTCTTGTGTACGTACCGCAGGACAAGTCTTAGCTGCGACGTGTGAGATACATCAGTTGTTTCAGCTAACATGATGCTGTGGACGCGCCTCATGCACCCACTGAGTAAGTGTAGCAAGAACCTCGTCTCCACAGCACTTGATCAGTCTGTTCTGGGCCGCCTTGCTGATGAACGTGGATGATTTGCTGACAAGGTGGTTCTGAAGCTCAGTGTCATCGCTTGATATTCGAAAGCGCCGAACGTCGTGGAAATTCCTCCCATTCGAAGTCAATGAGGCCTCGTTTAACCACTCATAAAGTGTTACGTCGTCCCGGTGTCTACAAAATGGTATATTTTGGCACCCAAGAAAGGTGATCGACTTTATGACTGGAAACGGGCGGTTTCGGTTGACGTTCACTTGATGTAGATGCTGAATGCAAAGTTGGTTGGCCACATCTTTTTCAGGTGCGCGGACACATATGCGAGCAAGTCCTCCCCATCTTGCATTGCTTTTTGGTGGTATTTGTTCACTTCATGTACAGGAAGATCCCCATCTTTACCCAGAAGAGTTGCAAAGAACGTGAGTGGCTTGGTGACCAGTCTTTAAAGGGGAGAATTTTTCTGGTAGCCTCCCATTGTACCTGTTATGAACAAAGCGCAGTACCTGCAGTACAGGCTTCTGCAAGAATCGGAGAGCACAAGCCACCTGAACTTGCTTAAGTGTGACTGACTTACGTATCGTTTGTCACCTTTGCCGTTTTTGCTGTGAACCGTGTGAGCATTGAAAACTAATTATTCGGAGGGAACCAGTACGTTTCCAACAAATGCCGCTTAGTGTAGTCATCGACTTGTCCGCCAACAAACTTTCCGATGTCGCAATGAGCTGGTACTAACAAAGTGACGGACGTCCTCGAGCAGTCGCTCAAGAATATCACGTCCAATCTTTAGATTTGATCTTCGGTATTTTGGTTACAAGCAGGGTGGGAACATTTTACTTGTAGAGGTGGCGATATGCTACATGATACCGCCCAGGAGGAACACAGATGTTCGTGTTTCTCTCGTCCAATGGCACCGTTGAGAAGATTGCTGATGAGGAGGCTTGTTCGGTGCCTACGACTGCAATTTGTACGCTTTTCTTGGAATCAGGAGTGAAGAACTAATCGATCTTTTGGAATCTCGTTCTATTCATTCCTCAGGTAAAGCTTTAGTGCTGCCAAAAAAAATGGTTGACGAATACTTTCGGTGTATAATCACGAGCCGCAATTGCGAGTTTCGTGTTTTAAATGCGCGGCTTAACGGCACGAGCACTCGTGATGGGGAAACACTAAATATACTGGATCACGTTTGTGCAAACTGAGGTACGCGTTATTGGTGCCATAAAGCACATAGTGTTTGTATTTCATGCCCTTTAAACAAGCATATATACAGGGTGTTCCCTGTATATGCAAATGTCAAAAATATGCAAATGTCACGTGGCTGGACAGAACCAAAGTAATATTGTTTGCCGTAGCTTGGAGGTACTCAGACTATTCTTTTCATTCCGCCTAATTAGATAATTAGTATTAATTAATCAACTTCTCAAACATTGTAATATGATTAAAAGTCTCAATGAGAAAATTGTAGCAACATGAAGAATGAATGAATGTGTATTGTTTAGTGGCGCAAGGGCCAGGGATGGCCAAAGAGCGCCATGACTAATTATGTGTTGTTAAGCGCTGATTTGTGAGTTTCGATGGTGGGATGTAACATGGCTGTAAAGTGGCCTAAAATCAATGCGTATCATAGAAACGTAAAATGATATATAGTATAAAATTATGATAGTGACATATGTAGTTGTCTATGGGTATAGTACGCTTGATAAGTGATCATGACGCTAAAATGCAAGAACCTGGAAATAGCTCCTATGCCTCCGGAAGGCCTTTGAGCCCAAAGGCTGGGAGGCAGGCGCTTTCTATTAATGCAGTTACCGCAGCAGAAACCTCAGTTAAGAGGCTGTGCTACGGATTTCCTGGTGATATAACATGAAAACTACGTACATCTTTTAAAAATTCGAACAACGACTGATATTTAAAAAAAAGGTTCTATACCTATGAACATTTGAGGATGAAGTGGAATTCGCTGCCGATGTGGGAATGGAAAATGCTTTTTCCTATTTGTGTCTAGTTCCCTGCATTGTATCAGGAAGTGAAGCACGGTAAGTGGCTCACCACATGAAGAGCTCCTGATACAACTTTCTGTTGCTCAATATGGACTACATAAAAGTGTTTTTTCGAGCATGAGAGCCCACGAATCCGATACTAAACGAAACTTTCTACAGCTAGATGGCTATGCAGCATCGTTTAGGGTTCTGCAAAGCGTTCTCGAATGGACCAGTGTGTTTGTGTAAGATGAAAAAACCACCTTCTTAAAGGCGCGGAGGCGCATGCACCCGGAAAAGTCGCGAAATAGCTTTTGAAGGCCCCATGGGTGTGTAGTGGACAGTACTCATAGAGCCCCGCAATGGAGGAAGAGACTGGACTAGCGCCCTCAGGCATATAGGCTCGACGATTGAAGCCGTGACATCGACGCAGTAACGCACCTCATAAATAAATGGCAATTCTTTGTGGGCCTTCTGTTCCTACAAGTTGGTGACCTCCGACTTGATACCACAAAAAAACTGTATACGTCTACCAAGTTTCTGCACGACGTCATGGAACCGTACGGCGAACAACGACGCCCCGAAGAAAACGGAACGTCTTCCGTCGCCACACTCAAACTTCCCGAATTCTGGCTCTCGGACTGTGAACCTTGGTTTGTTCACATCGAGACGCAGTTTCGCCGTCACCGAGCCACGTCTCAGGCGGCCAAGTACGACAACGTCGCGAGTGCGCTTAACCCGACCGCTGCAGTTTTGGTCCGCGAGCTTTTGCTAGCTTCTCCGCCCGATGATCTGTACGACATCCTTAATCGGGAGTTACTACGGCGCACCACCGACTCTGAGTCACGACTGATTCAACAGTTCCTTTCATCGGGGGAGCTTGGTGACAGAAAACCAACTGAGCTGCTTCGCCGCATGACACAACTCCTGGGAACCAGTCCATCATCAGCAGACTCGAAAATCCTTCGGGAGCTCTTCTTACAGAGTCTACCGAACCAGGTACGCATGATTTTATGTGCCTTACCTACTACGACATCTGTCGAGGCCGTAGCGACGATGGCAGACCAGATTATGGATTCTTTCCATCCTGTGATATCCGCTGTTGACCGTTGTAATGCACCCGTGCGACACAACTCCAGTTACAGCAGCACTTTGATGAACCCGAAAGTTCAAGCACGCACCTTGCTGTGCAAGTAGAGGAACTAACCGGTTGGCTGCCTTACGCTTTCGTGGGAATAACCATCAGCAGTGGCATCGCTCGCATGACCAAAACGTGTCACGTTCTCCGTATCTCTTTATTTGTTGGTATCGCGCCAGATATGGCACTCGCGCACGTCAACGTCGTCCGCCTTGCAACTTTCCTGGAAACAGTCGGGCCAGTCACTGACGACGGCTAGTGCTACTGGACCTATATCAAGCCGTCTCTTCTACGTCACCTAACGTGTCACGAAAGTTCGCTATCTTGTAGATACTGGTGCGGAAATTTGAGTAATTCCCCCTACTATTCAAGGCCGCAGAAGACATCGCCATGACACGTCTTTTCTCACTGCCGTCAACGGTTCCAACATTAAAGGGTATGGCCAGAAATCTGTCAATCTTGACCTTGGTCTGCGACGCCCCTTTCGATGGCTATTCACTGTCGCCGACGTCCGCGGGCCGATCATCGGCGCTGTCTTTCTGTGGAAGTTTAACCTTCGCGTCGACCTTCGCCATTGCCGCCTTCGACTCCTCAGCAAACCTGTCCGTACAAGGTATGACCACGTCTGCACCACCTTTGCGTCTCGTACAAGTACACACCCAGGTACCGAAACCGTGGTCCACCATCCTGCTGGAATTTGCTGAACTGTTCGAACCACCCTTACCAGATCGTCCAATAGTGCACAACGTCACGCATCGCATTGTGACTAAAGAACCACTAGTATACGCCCGACCTCGCCGCTTAGCACCAGACCATATTCGAACACATGCTCGAGTTGCGCTTCGCTCGTCCTTACGCTAGCCCTTGGTCATCTGCTTTACACATGGTGCCCAAGAAGACAGGTGATTGGTGGCCGTGTGGCGATTGCCGCGCCTTAAACAAAGTGACGATTCCCGATAGGTACCCTATGCCCCACATCCACGATTTGACCGCATCGCTTCATGGTTGCTGCATATTTAGCAAAGTGGATCTAGTAAAAACCTACCACCAGATTCCTGTAGAGCCTTCCGACACTCCTAAAACCGCAATCATTACCCCTTTTGACATGTTTGAATACGTGTGCATGCCATTCGGCCTCCGTATACTGCCGCTCAAACATTTCAAACATGTCAGCGGTTCGTCGATTAGGTACTCGTGGCCTGACTTGTTGCTTCGTCTATTTAGACGGCATTCTTGTATTCAGTCGCTCTACTGTGGAACAGAAATCTGACCAACGTAAGGTGTTTGAACGCCTCCGTCAATATGGCCTGGTTGTAATCATTAGAAGAGTGAGTTTGGAGTTGCTTCTCTCGATTTCCTGGGCCATCGAGTAGACGAGCATGGCATCCAACCCGTCCCATCCTGCGTCCCAGCCATTCAAGATTTTCCACGTTCGTCTTCCACCAAGCAATTACGGGCATTTCTGGGCCTCATCAATTACTATCGCCGTTTCATTCCTCGTTGTGCTTCAATTTTGCAGCCTCTGCACATTCTACTCTCTGGTACAACACGAGCTAGCATGCCTATATCATGGACTAATGCTGTTGAATCTGCTTTTACCTCTGCCAAGAACGCCCTTGCTACCACTACTCTACTGGCACTCCCGCAACCAAGCTCTTCAACGTCCGTTATGGTAGACGCCTCTGACATAGCTGTTGGCACCGTGTTTCAACAGCTGGTTGGCAAGACATCGCAGCCTACATCTTATTTTCAAAGAAGCTGACACCGCACTAAATCCGCTACAGCCATTTCGGTCGCGAATTGCTAGGACTCGAAATCGCAGTCCGTCACTTCCGTCACAACCTCGAAGGGCATCAGTTCTTTTTTCTCACTGACCACAAACTGCTTATTTATGCTATTACCTCCAACAGTTCCTCGCACACTCGCCGCGAAATTCGCCAGCTTGCATATATCTCCGAATTCACTACTGACATTTGCCATATCAGTTGTGGTGATAATCCCGCTGCCGACGCTCTGTCACGGATTCGTAAATGCAAGCCGAGTAAATTGTTCCGGCATTGACTTCGTCCGCCTCGCTACCACTCAACGCACAGACGATGAACTTCAAACACTACGGACTGCCAACGATTCTTCGCGCTTCGAAGATATCTTGCTGCCTGGCTGCAACGTCACAGTGATATGCGACATGTCTACGGGTCCTCCTCGACCGTACGTTCCACAACAATTTCGGCAGCAAATTTTTGACGTATACTACACTCATCGCACCCTGGAGTACGCGCTACACAATGTCTCGTCACCTCCCGCTATCTGTGGCCGCGTATGAACGTTGACGTCCGTTGCTGGACTCGGGCATGCATTGTTAAGAACGGCCCGCTGACGTGCAAGTTTTGCCAACCAGTTGCGACCGCGGGCGTCAACTTTTCCTGGAGCGTCGCCGCAAACCTCTAGCCACGGCGTGACTAAGTCGACTGTGTGTCGAGAACAATAAGCGCGTCCTCAACTCTCCGTCGCTGGAGACGAGTTCGACGAAGCAGGCTTTGTGCCTGCACTCGCCACCGCCGCCCTGGTCTGCGATGGGATTGAGCCCCCAATCCTAACAGCATACAGTACCAGCGCGCCAAAGTCAGTGGACACACCATGAGCGCGCATGGTCATTTTCTACCACCAGACGTTCGTTTCGACCACGTTCACATCGATATCGTTGGTCCGCTACCACCGTCCTCGAACCAACGATACATACTCACTTGTATCGACCGCTTCACACGTTGGCCTGAAGCAATGCCACTCTCTCACATTACTGCAGAGTCTGTAGCTCAGGCCATCTTAAATACCTGGATTTCTCGGTACGGCGTACCACACGCCATAACGACAGACATAGGAAGACAATTTGACTCGTCCCTCTTTGAAGCTCTCTCCCGTCTTCTGGGTGTAACGCACATACAAACGACAGCTTATCACAATGACATGGTAGAACGCTTCCACCGCCAACTGAAATCAGCACTTCGTGCCCATGACTCCATGATTCGATGGACAGAGCGCCTGCCTTTGGTTCTACAAGGTCTTCGCCCAGCTCTGAAAGCAAATGCACAGTGTTGCTCAGCAGAATTCGTTTTCGGCACGACACTTCGCGTACCCGGTGAGTTCTTCACCTTGGAACCGTCATCTGCTGACCTACAATCCTTGCACCGACCGCCTCGCATTGCAGTGGTCACTGTTATACCACCGCCGCTTCGTAACGACCGCAGAAATGTTTGCTTGAGCCCATCTTTACTTCATAGCAGTCACGTATTTATCCGTCACGACGCTACTCGCGTTACCTTACAAGCTCCTTACGACGGTCCCTTCAAAGTCCTCAAGCGTGACGCCAAGTTTTTCACACTTCTTGTCAGCGGACGCGAAGAGACAATTTCGATCGACCGCTTGAAGCCAGCTCATCTAGACTCTGACAGTGCCATCTCCACATCTTAAACCACTCAACGGCACTGCTTTCATCGCCAATGGGAAGCCATGTAGTCGACAGCACTCATAGAGCCCCGCGATGGAGAAAGAAGAGACTGGACTAGCGCCATCAGGCATATAGGCTCGATCATGGTAGCCGCGACATCAACGCAGTCACCTGATAAATATTCCAACAAAACGCAAGAGAATGGCCCGCAATAACCCTTGGATCACTCGGGACATACTGCAGCTAAAGCGCCGCTTAAAACGCTTGTCACGCCCCAATAGTTGTGTCGATCGTTCTGTGCTACCGTCAATGCGTACCGAACTTGGGAAAAAAATAAAAGACTCAAAGTACCATTTTTTCAATGTTAAACTACACTATTTTTTATCTAACGCCCCAAGACAGTTTTGGATGCACATAACCGAGAAAAAGAACCCGGTCACCAAAATCAGATTGAATGATACCGAGACCAGTGACAACGAGAATATTGCGGAAGCGTTCAACGAGTACTTTGCTTCGGTATTTCTACGCGGTACTGAAGACGATAGCCTAGAATTTTCAGGTTCTGGCTGCGAACTTCCCGACCTTTTTATTTCCGAAGAAGGTATTCTTTCGTCCCTATTAAACATAGACATAAAGAAATCTGCTGGTCCTGATGACATACCAAATAATTTTCTTTTTAGATATGCGGAGTGGTGCGCAAAGTATCTGTACATAATATTTAACGAAAGTCTAAAGCAAGGTGTCCTTCCTAACGATTGGAAAGCAGCAAAGATAATTCCCATCCATAAGTCCGGAGATAAACTCAGTATTACTAATTACAGACCCGTCTCGCTTCTCTGCACCGCTAGTAAGGTGATGGAGCACTATGTTTTTAAGCACCTGAGCAGCTTTCTGGAAAACAATAATTTCTTTTCGGAAAAACAGCATGGATTTCGGCGTGGCCTATCTACAGTTACTCAGCTTCTACATATTACCAATGAAGTCATGGCAGCGCTGGACTGCGGCGGGCAAATAGATGTGCTTTTCCTTGATTTTCAGAAAGCATTTGACCGTGTTTGTCACCAAAGGCTAAAGCTCAAGCTACAATGTGCGCTGAAAAATGAACAAATTCTTCGCTGGCCTGACTCTTATTTAACTAATCGAACACAATATGTCCGTATAGGAAACTCATTTTCTTCACCTGCTCCCGTACTTTCCGGTGTACCGCAAGGTTCAGTACTTGGACCTCTTCTCTTTTTGATTTATCTGAATGACTTGTCCTTTGATTCCCCGGTACGATGCCGGTTCTTCGCTGATGATTGTATTGTGTACCACAACATTCAATCACCCCATGATCAGACTGCTATACAGGATTACCTTAATGCAATCGATAATTGGTGTCAATCCTGGCGTATGAACTTAAATGCCTCAAAATGTACTCAAATGATGATTACAAGAAAGAAAGCACCATCAATTTGTACATATAAAATCAATAATGTAGCAATTAGGACGGTTGACAAATTTAAGTATCTGGGTGTAGTTATTGACTCGAAGTTAACCTGGAACGCTCATGTCCAATACGTCGTTTCGGCGTCGCTAAGGAAGCTATGGCTAATTAAACACCGGCTCAAACATTGCACTAGTAGGACTAAACTCGCTGCCTACACGACACTCATTAGACCACTGCTTGAACATGCCGATGCTGTCTGGGATCCCCACACAAAGACCGGTGTCAACAACATTGAAAGCGTGCAAAAGAAAGCCCTTAGATTTATTTATAATATTTATAATAGACGAGTCTCGATCACTGATCTCAGAACACGGTCTGGCCTCCCATCGCTAGAATTTCGGCGTAGACTGCATCGCCTACAAACTTTGTTTAATATCGTTAATAAACAAACAAAAATGGATCCCGACATATACATCAATTTTAATAAAACAAGAGAAACCAGACGCAAGCACAGCAAAACGATTGTGATGCCACCGACTAAAACTACTGCTTATCGCTTCTCGTTTTTTCCTCGAACTATAGCAGAGTGGAATGCTCTACCGCAAGAAGTCGCTTGTATGCCCTCGGTTGAATCATTTGTGTCTGCCGTACAATCTTTGCGATGAAGCGTGTTCGTTTTAGAATCACCATTTTCCTATTTATGTAAATTTGTGCATGCTGCCTTTCCCGATGCAATAGTCTGTATATTTAAGCATTTTTTTTATGGTTCCTTGTAACCCATGTTTTTGTTATTTCGACTTGCAGTGCCGACTTTGTATACACTCACTCCTGCCTGGACTGCCAAGAGGCAGTTGGCAGTATCTAATAAATAAATAAATAAATAAATAAATAAATAAATAAATAAAATAAATGGCAATTCTTTGTGGGCCTCCTGTTCCTACACGTGAAAAACAGCACATAATAAACACGGACTAGGGAAGAACAAAGAACGAGCGCTGTCCTGTGTTTCTCCCTTGTCCATGTCTATTTTGCGCTGTTTTTCACCCATGGATTCGTACTGACTAGCTCGCATTCATACCCTTTTCAGTCCCTTTGAAGGATACGCGTGCGCTGCCCGAACTCGGAGAGCATGGAAGGGTTCCAGCCATTCGGGATGCGCGCAGCTGCTTACTGCTGCTAACGACCGCGTCAGGTAGCGCTTGCAACTCGACCCATATCATATCGGGTGCGATGCGCAGTGTACTGCCTCAGCTTCACACTTAAAACTGGAAGCGGCGTGGGTTTCAAGAAGGCTTCGTCAGCATTTGATGCTGAAGAAGGCTCCTTGAAACTGCTTTGCTGCCAGATTCGAAATTTAAGTCTCGTATCTGGCACCCTCGTGCCTGCTCTCCTAAGCTCACGTGTTAGGTGAGGTCATCGGGCAAAAAAAAAAGTGTTCCACATCCACCCGCCATGGCTCTAAGTGGCGCTGGCTAACATCTTCTAGGGCTAGATCGAGTACACATACTAAGTTAATGGATCGTTTGATGGTCGTCGCTGTAGCACCGTTGGTAGTGCATCGCACGCGTAATGGGTTCGGACCCTACCGGCGACAAGTTATTTTTTCGTCCACTTTCATTTCCCCTTTTCCCCTTCATTATTTTCTACATTTCAATTTCAAACCCAGCTATTTCCCCTATGATTTCCTTGCATTCATTGCCTACTGGCTTTATATGGTCGTATTTTGGTAGTTATCATTCAACAATTTGTTTACAACATTTTTGCGGGGGGCGGAATAGAGTAACACAGCAGTGTGTCAGTATTCGGTGGTCAGGATTCGGTGGGGAATTGCTGGAAGCATTTACAAAGCTAACGTACGCACTTAATTTCTGTAGCATATAGCATGGTGGCAGGTTGAGTTGTAGCGAAAGTCTAAGACATTAATCGATATGGTGAGGAATCCTTTTGGCATGGCTGTCTCAGTAACAGAGCTGGAAAACTCGTTACCACGAAATGAAAAATTGGGAGGCTCCTCATGCACACCTGAACGAGAGGCACGCAAAAGCATAGGCCGAGCTCCTCGTTTTGTCCCTATGTGTGAATCACTTGCGTTTTACTCTGTTGTTTGTCTTAGTCATTGTTCCTGTTATGTCTACTCATTATGGTCTAGTGCTAAGCCCCATATAGAGCGACCACCTACTGTAGCGTTTTCTCGCCGCCTCGACATTGAAACGGCGCCCAGCTTATTCCTCAGACCTACTACTTCATAGTAGTAGGCCTCTTATTATTATTTTTTATTTAGAAAATACTGCAGGCCTTATAGTGGCCCTTGCAGGAGGGGCAGAAGTACAGGAAAAAACAACAACAAGGAAATGCAAGAGTACGTGAGTAGAAAAACAAAAAGAACAAGAATTGATTACAATGGAATGATTGCCGGAAAATAAAAAATAACAATTTCAGAAACGCTGCACCAAATCAAGATAAAAACGAAGCAAATAACATTTTTCAGCTGTCGCATGTTCAGCTGTCAACACATTCAATGCTTTCAGTGTTAATAAGAAGCGATATGGGCAAGTTATTCCATTCGGTTATTTAAACAAAGAATATCTAAAAGGTGTTGGTCCTGGTACAATACGGAGTTAATGACTTGGGATGCCGGTGCCTTGTTAATCGCACTGTTAGCGGTTGTGTGTATTGCTGCGGATTAAGAGATAGCTGATTATTCTGAAGCAGATAGAGTAACTTAATCCTTTGACTTTTCCTTCACAATTTTAGTGTTTGTATATTATTCATTTTAATTAAGTTTGAGGGAGATTCAGTTGGACGGTATTTAGAAAATATAAAGCGTACAGCTTTTCGCTGATTTTTTTTTTTCTAATGCATCGATGTTGCGTTTCGTGAACGGGTCCCAAACAATTACCGCATGTTCTAGTTTAGGCCTTATAATTCAGTTGTAAGCCAACAGCTTGGTTTCCTGAGGTGCCATTTTTAATTTATGCCTGAGCAGACCAAGTTTTCTTAAAGCTGAAGCACATGTAGTAGATATATGCTTGTTCCAGGAAAGATCATGCGTTATGATAACCCCCATGTATCTATATTCCTCGACTTCGGATAAGGGCTGAGATGCAAGGTCATAAGTAAACGGTAAAGGGTGCTTCTTTTTTTAGTAATTCTCATAGAAACTGTTTTATTAGTGTTGAGGTCCATGTTCCACTGCTGGTAGAATTTAAGAGGACTTCATCTTCGTGGCATTCAATTTAATTAAATAAAACACAATCATCAGCAAATAATCTTAATTGAACGGGGTGAGCACTTACTTCTACAATATCATTAATATATATTAAAAATAACAATTGACCAAGCACGCTGCCTTGAGGAACACCGGAAGTAACTGGCACTTCATCTGAAGGGCAGTCGCTTATGCTGACGAATTGTGTGCGCTTAGTTAAGTATGCAGAGGTCCAGCTAATTAAGTATGGCGGCAATTTTATGATTTCGAGCTTCTTAATTAGTTTATGGTGACAAACACGATCAAATGCTTTTCTGTAATCCAGTAATATAACACCAATCTGACCAGCTTTACCAAGAATGCTAGCAAAGCTGTGGATGACTGAAGCCAACTGAGTGATGGTGGAAAACACCTTCCTAAAGCCATGCTGTACCGGTGCAAGGATGCTGTTGTCACTTAAGAATTCTTTTATCTGGTTAGCTATAATATCTTCCAATAGGTTGCAGCAAGATAAAGTAAGTGAAATCGGTCGATAGTTCTTTATTAATGTCGCTTCGCCATTCTTAAGCAGCGGTACAACCCGAGCCGATCGCCAATCTTTGGGAAGGGTGGCGGAAGATAAAGATACACTAAAAATGCGCACTAGAAAGCGTGCAATCATCTCTGCATAGCGGCGCAAAAAGGCATTTGGGATGTTATCCGGTTCTGGTGATGACTTCGTTTTTAAATTTAGCAGCATATAAACCACACCAGGCGTCGACACAACAGCAGGGTCAACATAACAAGGGGTACGGCTGAAGGGCACATGGTTCGAGACACTTGAAAATACGTTGTGAAAAAATTGATTGAAATGTTCCGCTATACATCGCTTCTCAGTAACAGTTACGCCGTTGTGCACAATGCGCTCAATGGGTCTCTTTGTGCTAGCTAGATGGCTCCAGAATTTTTCTGGTGCACTGCGCATAAAGCTAGGCAGGGTATATTGAAAATACCGTTGCTTGGCCTTGAATACAGCCTGATTCAAGGCCTCTTGAATGTTCTGGAGTTCAGTGCAATCCTCGTTATTTGGCTATCCTCGTTATTTATTCTGTCTCATTTCCTCAACTAGTTACCAAAACGTTAAGCCCCTACGTCCCGACCCCATTGCAAACACCCAACTGACCAGCCGCGACAGTTCAGGGGTGTATGGCGTTGCGATGGGGCGCTACGATATTCAAATGGGGGCGGAAATGCACGAAGGCTCGTCTATCGCGCATGCCAGTTATTGGTGCACGCTAAAAAAAAAAAACCCAGGGGGTCGAAATTAATCTGGAGTCTCCTACTACAGCGTGCCTCATAATCAGATCGTGGTTTTGGCACGTAGAACGTCAAAATTGGATGTAAACATTATCCGCACTGACCCACGCAGAGAAAGCGCAACCAAACGACGCGACCGATCATAACCGGCATGCCTCACCTGATCCCATGCGATCGGACGCCGCCAAGCAAGACCCGGCGCACACGATCACGCGGTCCAAACCGTCTCGCCCGACGCACGTGGCGATCAGGATGAGGCGCTAGCGGCGAAGTGGTCACCGGATCCGGCGATCCTTCCAGCGAGTGCCTCTCTCACCCCTCCTTCACCGGCGCGGGCATCATCTCACCTTCCCTCAGCTCCCCGCCAATCCAGTACGCGCGCCATCTCCATTCCTGTCCCCTCGAGGAGGAGGGAAAGGTTCTGGGGGACTATCGTGGCCGAGGTCCGGCTCCCTTCCTGTATGATGATTTTGCATTTAAATAATTCACAGAAACAACGGAAGGTGATCGTCAAAGGTGAAGCTTTCCTTTCGTGGCCACAGTAGCAGGTCGACGAGCCGCTCCATTGTCTGAGTTATGGGGACGTTTTCTCTGATGATCTCTTTCGCTCACTCTCGTTCACTTGAAACAGAGCCTACCAACTGGGGTACATATGACGCTGTACGCTGATGGCATCTGCATATGGAGTGCGTCACGATCTCGTTAACTCAGCAGAGACTACAGCGAGCGCTTTTCAACATGTTCATCGCATTTTACATCGCGGGGGCTACATCTATCACCAGAAGAGAGTGTTGTTATGACCTTTACTCGCAAGCACATAGATGGCTACCCACTGATACTTGGTGGTCGAGCCCTTCCCTACGTTTACGGACAAAGCGCTTTCTCGGTGTCCTGATCGATGGTAACCCCTTCTAGACACCAGAAGTGAAAATATTACGCAGCGAATCCCAAATTTTTAGATTTATTGCTGGACCCCGGCGGTGTCGCGACTGCTGGTCGATGGCGATGCTTCATAATGCTTATGTTGTTGACCTCTTTCGCTATAGCCTTTCTATCCTGCAGCGACTGCCCCCAACTAATAAGAAAAGCTCGGAAGCGGCACGTAGCAATAGCCTGCGTGCTTGTCTCGGTCTTCCGAAGGAGTCGTCTTGTATAGGGACAGTAGCTGAGGCTCACTGTTTAAGTCTTGACCTGCTACGAATTCAGGAAACGACCGGCATACATATAATCCACGTGGTCCAAAACAATAATAATTTCTTGAGTAATATAAAAACTCAAAACAATTCCGGATTTGGGCAAGCTGTTGGCTAAATTCGACTTACTATCCTTAAACAGGCACCACAGATCATGCCACTACAATTTCCTCCGAGGATGCTGTCTCCTCTACACATTCCCAAGTACAGTCGGCGTCACACTTGTGTAGAGCGTGGGAACGGAGGCTGCCGGGGCACTCAGGAGCCAGCTAGCGACGTCTAACGGTAGTTGATGGCCCCAACCAGCACCTACCGTTAGACGCCAGGCCCAGCAGCTAGCGTTAGACGTTTCTGGCTGCCTCAGGAGAGTCCCGGAGGCCGCCATTCCCGCGCTCTACACAAGGGTGACGCCGACTGTACATCCCCGGAATATAGTTCAAGAATAACATGTCTCAAGCACCTATTTTACAGACAGCACTGGCCTACATGAGCGTGAATTGCTCCACTACAAGCACATATTTACTGACGGCTCCTTTATGCAACATAGCTTTTCCTGCGGTATTTTCGTTCTTTCCACAGACCAGACATTTTCATGGCGTTTAGAGCGAGCAACGTCAAGATTGTCTGAGCTATACACGATGAAACAGGCGCTAAAATACGCACTACGGCAGCTTCTACAACAATGGACAATATTAGCAGACTCGAAAGCAGCAATATGCAAAGCCTTTGCACGAAAAGCACTAAATCAATCAATTATATTTTGGTCCAGGACGTAGCATACCTACACCACTTGGCATCTAACGCTGAACAAGTGATAGCATTTAAGTGGCTTTCAGGAAACTGCGGTATAATAGGTAATGAAAAGGCGGATGAGGTAGCCCGCAAAGGACATGATCAGATAAAATTTATAAAAGTGTTTTTCACTAAAAGTGAGGCTTCAGCTTTGGCTAGACGATATGTACTCAGTGAACAGCGTAGAGGGTGGTCTTCACCTTCAGGCAATCACAAGTTTTTATTCAATATCGACCCAGAACTCCTATCAAGGCTACCAAAATGTCTACTACGGCATCTGGAGACCCTCTATCACCGGCTTCGACTGAAAGTTGGATACACGAGCGATCGTTTTCCCAATGGCCAGGCAACAAATACATGTGAGAACTGTGGCGCGGTGGAATCTCTAGAGCACATCTTGCTCGAGTGCGCACCTTACAAAAACAAGCGACATCGATATAAAATGGACATGGAAAAGTTCGACCAAGGCCCCTTGGCATTGACGGGGATGCTGGGTCCCTGGCCTTGCCCATCAAAACAGCGCAAAGCCCTGGACTTCTTGTTTTTTATACATTGAGCCAATTAATTTGCTGTCTACGCTATGATTCACGCACGTTGTCTCATCAAGACTGCAATTTTATTTTATTTTGCATTTACCGTCTACATTCGTCGCCTCGGACACTTACTTTACTGCTGATATCATCACACGACGTGCCACATATTCTATGGGCATGCTCGAAGGCGGCTCTTTTCGAGGACCATAAAATTCAAAACCGACAGCAGTGGGAGACCCTACTGCTCAGCTCAGACCACGCGAGACCAGGTCTGGACCGTCCAGCTAGCCGAAGCAGCCGCTGAGATCCAAGCGATCTCGGCCTTCTGCTAGGCGGAAGGAGGCTGCGTCCGCCCTCGTGATTGCTGGCATCAGACACTCTCTCTTTTTTTCTTCCGCCCACCTTCTTCTGTAGGGCCTTTCTTCTCCTTCGTCCCATTCACTGCAGAGTAGCATGCATGCGAAAATATGCTGGCTAAACACTGCATTTTCAATAAAGAGCTTTCTCTCTCTCTCTTTCGGATATATCACTTTCAACGCGCGAATTGGCGAGTTGAACGAAACCACTCGAATCATCAAACGCACCGTGTACTACGTCACGCGAAAGTGACAGCACCGCCGAAAGTGATCGTCCGAGAACACCATTTCTGAAAGCCTTTGGGAGTCATACCTGCCCCGCTTTTTTCGTGCCTTGTACTACGACCAACGTCAGGCGCGTCCTTTCTGCCACCGATCAAGAACAACTGTCCATTTCGCCTCAGCGGGATGTGCACCCTCCGCTCCACAAGACCCCCCTCCTCACTGCAGCAACTTCTCCCCACATTCCTCCTATCAGCAGTCCAGTCACCGACCAACGCCTCAAAACCCGTCCAACTCAACAAAGAGAGCTTTGATTTTAAAAAAAAAGAAAAAAATAATGGTCTCCAATTCAGCAGTTCTCCAGTTTTTACAGCGAAGCTGTAAATGACAACTACAACGATTACCCATTGCGGCAGTGGCGTAGCCAGAAATTTCGTTCGGGGGGGGCTCACGTTGGAGCTAGGCCTGCTCCTTACAGAATTCGTCGAGGGATCAAATACATTAATAATAATTGCATTGTCATTGTCAAAGATGCTGCAAACGAATTCTTGGACATTCTTGGACATTACGCACGGTCAAGACAAGTAAAATAGGTATTTTTTCATAAAAGAATATATTCGTATTTCCCAAAAATTGTGCCATTAACTGATATCAGTGCTTCCACATTTTCTATCTATTTAATAAGTGAAGAAAATATCCCAGGAACTTTAGAATTATATCATTTTGAAACAAGCAAAGCAGTGCATGCCGCTGATATTAATGTAAAGGCCGTTAATTAAACGAGTTGAAGACAAATATTTTAATGAAACCTTGTCATTCAAGAACCTTGTTTACATTTTTGCACATATGCAACGGCCAGGGGAAAATCTCAATGACGCTGTCCTTCGTTCCAATGTATTGCGCAGGAGCTGCTGTCGTATACCGGCCATGTAATGCAATTGCACTGAAATTATAGTCGCAACAGAGATCAAATATAAAAAGCAGGAGTTCTGCAGAATAGAGATTAGAAGTGCGAAGATACAATGGAATACACAAATGCGAAGATAAAGCTTGATAAAAGGAAAAAAAGTGCCACTGGAAGCAAAGTTCACTGCACGTATCCACGAAACCTCACGACAAGATATTTAAGTATACGTATAAGTCTCCAATAAATATGCGTATCTAAGTGGAATTCACCGTATGCAGGGTGTTTCAACTAACTTTAGCCGGAGTTTAAAAATATGCCGATGCACTCTAAGACGACGCGACCAAATGCATGTTGCTCATTTTTTTATGTAGTGTGTCACGCTATCTTTTTGTATTTTGCTTAATTAGATTTTAGTCAAGAGCAATTAACCAACTTCTGAAGTAACGAAGCTAGGAAAAAAATTCAAAATAGAAAGATGCAGAGCGGTTTGCAAAATGCCCGAATAAACAGTTTCTGTCTTTCTATCTTAAGTATTAGTGTATTTCAGCTTACTGATGATGCCCACGAAATACAAAACGTGGCTATGGTGTTGGGCTGCTGAGCACGAGGACGCGGGATCGAATCCCGGCCACGGCGGCCGCATTTCGATGGGGGCGAAATGCGAAAACACCCGCGTTCTTAGATTTAGGTGCACGTTAAAGAATCCCAGGTGGTCCATATTTCCGGAGTCCTCCACTACGGCGTGCCTCATAATCAGAAAGTGGTTTTGGCATGTAAAACCCCATAATTTAAATACAAAACGCCACGTGACATGCCCGCTTGCACGTCGTGATTGCACTGCTCACAAACGTTCCGCGCACAAACAGCCATAGGCGCGCTACCGCTTGAAAGGCGACAGGGCAGCGACGTAGGCGTTGGCTGTGCCATTTACGCCAGCGATATGCTCCGCTCGCGACAGTTCGTTATAGTGATAAGCAGACGCAGAGGATATCGCTTGTGCTGCTGGAAGCAACAAGTCCGTCATTTCGTGTTAGCTGTAAGCTAATTGAACATCCCTAAATTTAAAAAATTCAGTTTTCAGAACGCTGAAAATTGTAGAATAACAGTATCCTAAATGGCCAGCCGCCGTCTTTCACTGAATTTACGTTTATTTTTCATGTGCTTTCCCAGCGCTTTCCCAGCTTTCCCGAAGAGGTCACCTTCTGCAGCGATACAACACTGGGATCTTCTGAGAAGGCTTGCTGTCGCTGCCTTCTTCTCCTCCTCCTTCATCTTTTACACCCCACACCCCTTTCCCCGTGCAATGCTGTTGAGGTGTCCTCCTGTGAGAGACAGTTACGGCGCTTCACTTATCTCTTCCATCTCCCTTCAAAATCACTTCACACACACTCCCTTGAGCACCGTCGGTGAAATGTTGTGACAGGCTTCAATAATTAATCTTCTCCTGTAAGGCTTCTGGAGTCGTCGCTTGCGTCGTGTATACGTGTTCCTTAATATATAGCCCCAGAAGAAAAAGTCAGGAGGGCTGAGGTCGGGTGGACCTTGCCGGCCACAGGACAGGCCCATTTCTCCGAATCCATTGTCCTCGGAAGCTAAGCCATCAAGCCACGCTCGTGCTTGATTGCAGCTGTGGGCTGGGGCCCCGTCGTGTTTATACGACATTGCGTCAAGCCGGGCTAGTGGCATGTTGCAGCAGAAGTCTTCAACCGGCCCTTTGAGGAACTCATATACCTATTGCCCGTCAGAGTGTGGTTAAAAAACACTGGGTCAATGACTGTGCTGTCATATATTCCGCACCAAACGTTAAAATACCACTTATATTGGTGGCGGGATCTTCCTAGCCAGTGGGGATTCCTAGCCAGTGGGGATACCGCCAACCAGAAAGGTTGAGCGGTATCCTCTGCAGCCATAGAATAAAGCACGGCTCAGCACCATTGAATATACCGCGTCCGCCGCACTTGCGCAGTCTATACCCAACGTATACTCTCGCATCGCTGCAGTCTTGCCCGGCGACGCTCACTTCTCACAGTCGCTGTTCGCCCGTTCGCATCCTCAAACGCGTGCATTGCAGTGCTGCTTCCCACGGAAATCGCCAAGGTCCACTCTTTTCCCAGGCGTGCACACGCCGCGCTCAGACAGCCAACCGCACCCCTCGACACCGGATACGAGCTACGCCGCGAACACGGGGCGCTGATCTGCTCTCCCACGCTCGGCTATGAACAAAGAGAGGAGATTTTTGCGTTGCCTCCATGATGAGGATAACAACGGCACGCCCGCTTATAATCAAAGTAGACCTGTCAAAACATCAGCTCATTCAGGGCCTTTAAGTAGGGCGAGTTGGGTTATTCAGGCAGGAAATCAGCGCAAGAGAGATTGGACGAAGGATGTTGATGTTGATGTTGAGTTTAATGGCGCATAAGCGACTAAGGCCATCATGCGCCAATCGCAAGGTATAATGTAGGAAAAAGCTGGGTAACCTCGAAAGGTCCTTTTCTGATAGAGGACCCCGAAGATGTCAACAAATTAAATAAACACCTCAGCATTCTCCTCGGACATGAGTAGATGGATGAGGTGTGTCACTGTATGTGAAAGAGAACAAGATCAGGCTTTACAATTTTTCAAGAAAACCGGTTTCTTTTAACAAGCTAAATACATGAATTGTCCCAACCAGTGCATCTTCACTTAAAATCAATGAAGGATGAAAAAGAATGCGTTCGCTGTAAAATGGCGTAAAATATTTTTTTCTCGAAGTCTCAAGTTGTCTACAGGAGAGTAAAATGTGGGTTACTGTAAGTTCGTCTCCGCATTTGTCACAAACAGGCTTGTCTTTTTTTGTCAGCTAGTAATTATGGGTAAGGTGTGTGTGTGTCCAATGCGGAGGCGACATAAGACAACTTCAATAAAACGTTCTTGGTGTGAACATGACTTCCACTCGTCTATGATGGGTTTTACAAGGCGTAGCTTATTGTTCGTTTGATTGTTCCATGCGGACTGCCATTTTTCTTTCAGTTTATGGCACACTAATTTCATGCAAGCTCTGTAAGGAATTCTTATGTTTTTGATTTCCTTATTTCGAGCTTTCGCTGCACTCTCGTCTGCTTTCTGAATTCCACAGTTCCTACGTGGCATGGCACCCAACAAAATTTGATGTTTTGTCCCCGCCTCGTGGCTCTTGTTATGTTGTGTAGGATGTCGCCGATTATTGGCAGAACTGCATTCCTATAGGCTGAAGTGCTGTAAGAATGCTTACTGAGTCTGTATAAATGATGCTGTTTTCAATGTTTTCATGTAATATTCTTTCCACAGCCATGGAAATTGCATGACTGTCTGCAGTGAGAATTGATGGACATTGCGGCAGCCGTACTATTTTTTCCCAGCTATACTGTATCACAGCACATCCCACTAGTGTGCAGCTTTGGAACCATCGGTATAGAATGCTGTATATTCCACATATTTTTCTTTTAGTGCTAAATATTCTTGTAATATATGTTCTTGCGGCGTTAGTTTTTTCTGAAATCGTGTTAATGAGAAGTCACAAACAGGAGGCAAGCAGTACCATGGTGTCAGTGGATCGGGTTTCTGGGCAATATTAGGCAATATGTCCGTTACATCTAACTCTTGCAATTTCTCTTCAAAACGGAGAAGGAGTGCTCTGATAGCCTGGGGTTTGTTTGTGAATAATATTCTCGATGGGCATTTGATAACTATTGGGTAACATATATGTTTTGGCAAGGAACGGATCTTTAGAACATACGAGCATTTCAGCATGCTTTTTCTGTCGGCAAGTGGGGGTTCGTTAGTTTCTACAAACAAACTGGTTACGGGCGACGTCCTGTAGGCACGAATTGACAAGCGTAAACCTAAATTGTGTACTGGGTCCAATCGTTTCAAATATGATGATCTGGCAGAGCCATACACTACACACCCATAGTCCAAAGAGGCGCGTATGACGGAGCGGTATATTTGTAGAAGGCATGCCCTATCAGAGCCCCAGCATTTCCGTGAAAGGACTTTAAGTATGTTGAGTGCTCTAAAGGCCTTGTTTTTCACGGTGTTTATGTGAGGTAGGAAAGTGAGCTTTCTGTCAAAAGTAATACCAAGGAATTTGTGCTCGTTTTTTACTGGGAGTTCGGTTTCATTAAGGTGTAGGGTGGGATCAGCCTGTAAACCTCGTTTCAGCGAGAACATAACAGCCACTGTTTTCTGTGGAGAAAACTGGAATCCATTTTTATCTGCCCATGTTGCTAGTTTGTTTATTGTTAACTGTACTTGCCTCTCGCATGTTGATACGCTTGATGATGTGCAAGCTATCTGGAGATCATCAACGTAAGCTGAATTCATAATGGATTTCGGAATTATTTGTGCTATGGAGTTCATTTTTACAATAAAGAGGGTAGTGCTTAAGATACACCCTTGTGGTAGCCCATTTTTCTGACTGAACTTCCTTGAGAGAGTTGAACCGAGGCGTACATGGAAGGAACGGTTGGACAAAAAGTCACGCAGGCAGTTTAACATCCTGCCGCGAGTGCCCAGATCTACTAGGTCGCGGAGAATGCCATACCTCCAGGTAGTATCATAAGCCTTGTCTAGATAAAAAAAAACGGCAAGGCAGTGTTTTATATGGATGAATGCCTCTCGGATTGTGTTTTCAAGTCGAATGAGGTGATCAGTTGTAGAGCACTTTTTTTAAAACCACGCTGATGGATGTCGAGTAGTTCACGGGAGTCTAGAATAAACATCAATCTAATATTCAGAATGCTTTCTAAAGATTTCGCCAGACAGCTGGTAAGGGTTATTGGCCTATAACTACCGGGAGATGTCGGCGGCTTTCCGGTTTTCAAAAAGGGTACAATAATAGCTTTTTTCCAGGCCTCCGGTATTTTCCTTTGTAACAGTATCTTGTTAAAAAAAATCAGAAGTGCATTTAATGCGGACTCGGAAAGATGTGCCAGCATTTCATAGTGAATTTCGTCGGGCCCTGGTGCAGTTTGTTTCCCGGCAGACAGTACTCTAGTGATTTCTTGATGAGTGATTAAACTATTATACGGCTCATTTATGCTGCCACTAATCGGAAGCCTTTGCTTTTCAGCCACGTTTTTATATTTTAGAAATGACTCAGTGTAGTGTGAAGAGCTAGAGACTGCAGCAAAGTGTTCTCCTAATATGTTGGCCTGTTCCTCTACACTTGTTTGGATGCCGGGGGTTGTCAGGAGAGGAATTGTAAATGGGGAGTAGCTACCATGGAGCTTACGTAGCTGCTCCCACATTTTTTTTAGTTGGGACTGTGCTATTTACTAATGAAACGTATGCTTGCCATGACATCTTGTCGTCATTACGACGGACGTATTGTGCTTTAGTTTGTGCCTTTTTAAAGATTAAGAGGTTTTCCTGAGTGGGATATCGGCGAAAGACACCCCAGGCTTTATTTTGTTTTCGCTTTGCTTCTTTGCATTCCCGAGTCCACCACACCTTGTGATTTTGTCTCACCACTCCTGAAGTCTGGGGGATAGCTAAACGGGCAGCGGCTAAAATACAAGTTGTGAGTTGTTCCATAAGGTCATCGACACTAAGGTCTTCAGAAAAGACTTCATATAGATTGGCTTTTTCTCTAAACAGTGTCTAGTCAGCTGCTTGGAGCTTCCATCGTCGTGGTTTGTTTGGGATGGTTGCAGGTGAGGATGGAAGAGTGATTATGACTGGTAGATGATCGCTTCCATATAGGTTACCTATGACGTCCCATTTAAAATCGTTAAATATAGAAGGTGAACTAAAAGATAAATCAATACAGCTCATCTTTTCTGAACTTGGGGAGCAGTATGTTGATTTCCCAGAATTCAACAAACAAACATTATTGCTCAAAATAAAATCTTCTATAATTTGTCCTCTTATGTCTGTGTTCTCGCATCCCCAAAAACCGGAATGCGCATTAAAATCCCCAACTACCAGATAGGGCTCTGGTAATTGTTGGAACAGGTGCTCTAACTCATGAAGGGTTATTTTTAGGTGTGGTTCTAAATACACAGAGCACACCGTAATCTTTTTGTAAGAGAGCAAAGTGGCTGCCACAGCTTCAAATTTAGTTTTTATTTTGACTTCACGAGCTGCAATGCCACTTTGTACAATGATGGCTACCCCCCTGAGAGCCTGTTTGCCTACTCTCGGTCGCGGCGAAAGACTTTATATTTTTTTAGTACACTTGTATGCTGAGGACCTAAGTTCGTTTCCTGTAGGCACATTGCTACAGGAGAGAAAGAATTTATGATCTCTTTTATATCTCTATAATTATTTAGGAGTCCTCTGCAATTCCAGTAGGAATGCCATATTGATTTATGTGTGTGGGGTCGGGATACGTTTAATTGGTTTTCACCCCGTGATTCGGGGGTTTTCTTTATTAGCACTATCCAAGGAGTTCCGCCGTCCCTGTGACGTTGACGGCACGGAACCACCCTGGCTCGTCTCCATTACCTCATCAGAGGCGTTGGAGGGTCGTGCAGACTGCACGTCGGCACTTTTTTCAGACCTCGCCTCGTGGGCCTTGAGGCTTGCCAGCTCAAGGGAAGGCATAGCCTGCTTTGCGGCTGGTGGGGCAGCGTGAGCTGCTACCACCGGGGGCGAGGATGGCTCCGTCCCAGCCTCACTATGTGTGGTCTGGGCAGGTGCCGGAGGCCGGTGTGGTGGATCGCCATGTCGCACCACATCGGCGAAGTTCATGTTCGGTTTGAGTGAAAACTTGTGTTGGACTAGGATGCGGTTTCTGGCCTCTTTGAATGAAATGTTCTCAATTGTTTTCAATGTAATGATTTCTTTTTGTCTCTTCCATGAGGGACAAGATCTGGAGTATGCAGCATGCTCTCCTTCACAGTTCGCACAGCGAGGTGCTGCTTCGCATATTTCAGAAGTATGGTCTTTGGATGCGCATTTCGCGCAGGTTTTGCGACCACGGCAACTCTGGGAGCCGTGGCCAAATCTCTGACAGATAAAGCAACGTGGAGGGTTGGTATGTATGGGCGAACTGCAACTTTTGTATACCCAACTTCAATTGTCTCTGGATGTGTGCAGCAGGTGAAAGTCAAAATTAGGTACTTGGTAGGTAACTCTTTGTTGTCTTTTCTTAATTCTCTGAACATTGCTCACATTTTGTTCGGAAAGCCCATTTAGCATTTCTTCTTCGGAGAGATCCAAAAAGTCAATTTCAGAAATCACCCCGCGCACTGTGTTCAGATCTGTGGGTTGAAATTGAGATGGGGTTGTCTTCAAACAACACGATATTAGGAAGTTTGCACACTTGAGCTTTGCTTTGGATTTCTAGCAGTAGGTCACGGCTAGCAAGCTTTGTTACTTCATAGCTAGTGCCTATGGCTTCTTTCAGACACCTTGCTACTGAGAATGGAGATATCTTTCTAGCCGGTTTTTTTTTTGCCTTTTTCTGTGTATCACGTGATACTTAGGGAAGACTTCTTTGGTTGCTTGGAAAAAATCAGCAGTGACATCGGTCCGCCCTCTTTTCTGAGGGCGATCTGGTTTGGAGAGAGGAGGTGCCATGGAAAAAATGTATTATTCGGCCGCGGTGCCAGCCATCCACCATGGAGCCCTACAAGGGGGCGCGAAATTCGGAACTTGTAAGCAAGTCCTGCCCACGCCAGCTGTACAGCGCAACTATAACCAAATATGGCTGAACTCAGGACAGCTCGCCACACAAGGTTAACCCTAGCCACCCAGGAAAAAAGGGAAAAACGCAAGAAGAGAGGAGGAGACAGGAGAGAGGAGAGTTGTGAGAAAGGAGATATGAAAGTGAAAGATATAGGGGCGGACAGGAAAAGGCGACTGCCGATTTCCCCCGGTCGGGTCAGGCCGGAGGTGCCGTCTACGTGAAGCAGAGGCCAAAGGAGTGTGTTGCCGCCGTCGAGGGGCCGTAGAGGTCCAAGCACCCGGCATTGGCTCAACTCCCAGGATCCCCTTTTCCCCGGACACGGCTAAGCCGCGCACGACTACACGCGGGAGGGTCCAACCCTCGTGTGCTCGGGTATGTGGTGTCGCAACACACCAAACACCTGCTGACGCAGACGCCCCTGCGGGGGGACGAAGGACGATCAGCCCCGTCTGCGTCGTTTGATCTCGTCGTCCATCTTCCTCTTGTTTTGTCACCAGTTGGCGAGTTCAGCGCCACCACTGGCACACGTGGTCCAGGTTGACCTCCCTTGATTAAGGCGCATATGGGTCATGGCACAAATTCTGCAGAAAGTGTCTGTGACGCCGATAATATATGTGCCTCAATACGAGCCCCCAGTAAACCACAAATGTCTCTGCTATGTACGAATTAGGTCCTAATATCTAAGTCAGTGCTTAAAGTCGGGGGGGGGGAGGGGGCTTCCATATTAAGGAGGGGCTTCTCCCCCCTCATCGGCAGGTCAACTGTAGCTCTGCGGCACCCATTCGACAAGCGCTGGAGGTGATTTGATTACAAGTAGTGCCCTAGTGCGGGGCAATCCTAACTCTCCAATTTTCGATTATTGATTTAATCGCGATTAATCGGTTGCCGTGGCATGAGCAAAAGCAGGAAAGCAGGTATTGTCGTCAGCTGCATGGCATGCATTTCCCCAGGCACTGCAAACGACGTTCACCGCCCTTGCTCGACTAATATTCCTGGCTCAGCATGCTTTTTCTTGAACCACCGGAGGCGTGAAGCTACCTGCTCGTGAATTAGAGAACGTTCACCTTGGTTTCTTTAGATTATCAGTTAATTTTCATTGGTTTAGTTGTGCGTTATCAGGGCTGTGTTATACCAAAGACGCATGAATTTTGTTCCCTTTTGAAGGTAGGTAGGTGTCAAACCATAAAATATATTGTTGTAGTGCCTGATGTTTTCAATGTAGCTAGGCAACTAATGACATGTGTTACAGCTAGACTTAATTGCTTTGAGTTTCCATGCCTTAACCCATAGCCGTCAACTACGGGGTCAACTACGGGGCCGTCAACTAGCCAATTAAAATTATATCTAAAGGTATGGATAGTCTAAGCTAAGAGAATGAATATGTTGCTGTATGTTCAGCACGATTCAAATTGCTTTGCGTGCGTTTTTGACCATGAAAAAAAACCTATAGACTTCAGTGACCCCTTCAGCAGAGTCTTTTATCAATGCCGTGTGAAATGCACGTGAATGTTGTGTGTCTGAGTATTGCTTCTCTTTCCAGTAACCAATACTAGTGACTCATGAAAAAAAAGAACATTTCTTAAAATTTACAACATTTATTAGGGATGTAAACATCGTCAATTGTAAGCAAAGGTCATAAATATATAGAAGATGTCTCAGTTAACTATCATCCAAGATTTTAAAGAAATACGGGCAATGCGTTACTCGAAAAAAACCTAGTGCATATTGTTTACAGTACAGCGGAGTAGCTGCCAGTAGTTTTTTTCGTTACTGAGTATTGATTAGGTAATTGTAATTAATTATCTAACTCGAGACGTACTATCCAAATAATCAGAGTGTCACTGAGGCATATGAACGCACAGCCAAAGGACATCTAACTGCGGTATTTTCAGCGACGTGCTAATTACGTACTATTTTTTTTCCGACTGATAAATAAACCCCTCGAACTTTGGACAATACCGCGTGACTGCGCTCCCACCCGGATCATAAAGCAGCGCCCTCTAAAAGGCTCGCTCCGAGTTATCCAGAACGAAATAAAGGAAATAAAGAAAAACATCGAGATCGAGCTAGTGCCTTATCTGTCGCGCCGCGGCCAAAGTAACACGTTGCGTTTGGTATTAGTTGAAAACAAGCTGTGATAGCTGTTGTCTTAGTGTAGATAAAGCGCACCGATTTTTTTTTTCCACAAAACCTATCCCCGCAAAAGGGAATTGACGACGTTAGTGCAAAGGTTTAAAGGTGCGTTTTGTTTCGTCCCAGTCGCCATGTCTTTCTCTAATGAGCAGAAGGTAAACATGATCCTTGCATCGGGATCTGCAAATGAAAAAAAGGAAGGCCGCATATATATATATATCAGTCATGGAAGTGTGGCGGCAGACCGAACGCATCGACTGTCATCAGAAATTATGAAAACCTGAGACAAACCGGCAGCTTCAAGAAAGAGCGGCGGAGGACTCCATCTTTTGAGTCCTAGCCTACGCACGGATGTTCTAGCATTTATGGTCTCAAATCCTCATGCTAGCATGCAGGACGTGGCCACCCAGGCACCAATTTCCAAGTCATCAGTTTGGAGGATTCCAAATGACGGCCTATGGTATTGCTGTCGCGTGCTGCCGAACGGTTTGGAGATGCTTTAGCTCTTACTTTGTGAAATTTACGCAATGTCCGTTCATACAGGGTCGTCGGGGAACCAGTGTGTATCCTTTCGGGGCATCGGTAACTACAGTACGGGGAAATGTCTCTTAAAAATGTGACACGCATGGCCAGTCGCGCTGTGTGTATGGGTTGTGAACTATTTTGGGTGTATCGGCTTTGATTCAACGAAGAGAACCGGCGTCTGTGTATTGCCAGGAAATAGTAAATGTGCTCACTATCTGATCGCTTGGCGTAGGAACTAAAACATAAGAGGGTGTGCTTATGTACGGCCAACCTAAGGCAACCCCGAAACATCTAAGCGCCAGGCGCTATCAAATATTTGTGACACGCTGGTATCATTCTCGCGCATTTAAAATCTAGTAGACTTGAAATCACTATGATACGTCTACGCTAGCCTACTGGATGAGGCCGATGGCGCTGCTCAGCACAGCGATCACTGCGGTTGGCGAACCAGCATGATACAATTATATGAGCTATATACTTCGGCATTTCATAAGAAACCAACAAACACTGACACCATAGGACAACAATGGGGAAATTACTTGTGCTTAATAAATCAAATAAAGAAACACATAAATTAATGGAAATGAAAGTGGATGAAAAAACATCATGCCGCAGGTGGGGAACGATCCCACAACCTTCCCATTTCGCATTAATTTATTGTTTCTTTATTTCATTTATTAAGCACAAGTGATTTCCCCTATGTT
Source organism: Dermacentor variabilis (assembly GCF_050947875.1). Taxonomy (NCBI): domain Eukaryota; kingdom Metazoa; phylum Arthropoda; class Arachnida; order Ixodida; family Ixodidae; genus Dermacentor; species Dermacentor variabilis. The sequence goes on from NC_134568.1 coordinate 211,384,417, forward strand.
GTCCTTGGTGTCAGTGTTTGTTGGCTTCTTATCATATGACTAATAAAAATTGGGCACCTCGGTTAAACCCCTTTCTTCTCATTTATTACATAACGAGGATCTCGAATCCGGCAACATTGATGCCTTCAGGTAGCATGAGTGGGTTTATTGACCGCTTGCCCTTACCCAGAAAGATCACGTTCTCGTGACGCCTGCGGCAGAAAGGATGTTCCACGTCCGCCGCCAAGGTCTGTGAGTGGTGGCGCTGGCTAACACTCCCGGGGCTCTAGAAGGAAAGATAAATACTCAAGAAAGCGGAAGGGGAAACGGCGCCGCAGTAACTCAGTTGGTAGAGCATCGCACGCGAATTGCGTAGGTTGTGGGTTCGGTTCCCACCTGCGGCAAGTTTTTTTTTATCCACTTTCATTTCCATTAATTTATCACTTCTTTATTTCATTTATTAAGCACAAGTGATTTCTCCTATGTTGTCCTTAGTGTCAGTGTTTCTTGGCTTCTTATGATACGACTAATAAAAATCGGGCCCCTCGGTTAACCCCCTTTCTTCTCGTGCTTCGGCATTGTCTTTTTTGCCCTGTAAAACCGTAATATCCGAGAAGGATCGCCTAAAAAGAATGCGACGGCTATTTGGGAGGGCAAAATTTCCGTAATACGGGTGAGTGCGTCCTAGAGGAATGGACGAACAAAATCGAAAATAAAAAAATTTGTTTGTCATCCTCTTTCTCGAAAAAAAGAGAGAGAAAACGGGCTAACGCCGCAATGAGACCTCACGTGGGCATGCCGCACAATTTTTATAGGTATATAAACGTTGATGTTGCATGCTTGGATCATACGCTATATAGAGCAAAGATATTTGTAATGCAGCATCTACCACTGCTTTGAACGCTCGCGCAGTTCGCAAACGGTTGCTTTGGTGGACAAGTGTAATTCACAGTGTAAGGTATGCTGTTATTACTAACCAAAACTATTTTATTCATGCATGGAAACCACGACCACCGAGCCAAACAGTCACGCAATGTAATCTACAGCTAACAGTTTGAACGCTTCTCAAAGTACAATAGCTCATTTTCTACCGTAGCAGAACGGTACCCACGCTGTTACGATCGTCGCAAATGTTTAATTGCTGTTAAATCACAGTTTAGAACTAAAGGAGAGTACTGCTATAAGGGCACATTAGTGAATGAAATTTGCAGAAATACACAATTGATCCCCGAGGCTGACTGTAGACTCAAACACGCGCGCACATATCGCGCTGCGTGCTCCGTCCGCCACAACGCCAGCAGAAAGTCCGGCCATACCGACTAAACCATTTCAGCACGTCTCACACAGAACCATTTTCCACGTAGAAGACGCCACGTGACACTAAACAGACCACACGAGCGCGAAAACAAACGCCAGGAACCAGCGACATACAAGACGGAGCGCTCGCTCAAGCAAGCACGCCGACTGCCCATAGATGGCGCCACTGCCTACGCAATATGGCAACATAACATCCATCCATGGTGGCGGCCATGAAAAAAACTATCTATATATATATAGAGAGAGAAAGGCAAAGGAAAGACAGGGAGGTTAACCAGAGATTATCTCCGGTTGGCTACCCTGTACTGGGGGAGGGGCAAGGGGATGCAATAGGTGAGAAAGAAAGAAGGATAAAAAAAGGGAAAAAAACCTAAGCACACACACGCACTTACACACGAACTATTTCTGTGGGCACTGTCACGCAGCCGGCAAAGGCGTTCATAGTCTTACGCAGTGTCACCGTACAGTCCTACGTCACACAGTGTATAGTCACAATTTGTCAGAAAGTCCCGTGTCTTTCAAGTATCGCAGCAGCGCCTTCATAGCGGATCGCGCTGATGTTCGCGTAGGCCAGGTTCCAAGGATCTTGTTTTCGGTCATTGGGCGCTTGTCCAGTTTGCCTAAGGTGGCTGAGAGGACTGCTCTTTGTGGGTTAAAACGAGAGCACTGACAAAGAAGATGCTCGATCATTTTGTTGCACCCACAGAAGTCACACAGTGGGCTGTTGGCCATTCCGATAAGAAAGAGTAGGCACTTGAAAATGCTACTCCAAGCCATAGACGGACAAGAAGGGTGCAGTCACGTCGTGGAAGCTCGGACGGAATATGGAGCTGTAAATTAGGGTCCAGGGTATGGAGGCGTGCACTTGTGAAATCGGATGAATTCCATTGGGCTAATGTCAGGTCACGCGCAAGTGCGGCAAGTTTTTTCGCTGCGTCGGCTCTCGAAAGAGGAATGGCAACACAGTTGACGCCGTCATGGGCTGATCGGGCAGCTGCGTCTGCTCGATCATTGCCATGTATGCCACAGTGACTAGGCAACCAATGATATATTATATCGTGTCCTTCGTCAACTAGTCGATGGTAGACTTCTCTAATCTCTGCGACGAGCTGCTCATGTGATCCATGGCGCAGTGCTGAGAGTACACTCTGTAGGGCTGCCTTGGAATCATAGAAGACTGACCATGCGTGGGATGGTTCCTCCTTAATGAAATGAAGAGCCGCACGCAGGGCTACCAGTTCAGCAGCTGTCGTTGATGATACATATGACGTCTTTAGCTGTATTATGACGGATCTTCTTGGTATCACCACAGCGGCAGCTGCGATCTATAGGAGGAGGAGGAAAGAGAAAAGTAGAAGGCAGGGAGGTTAACCAGAATAACGTCCGGTTGGCTACCCTACACCGGGGTAACCGGAAAGGGGAAAGCAAAAATCACAGGGAGAGAGAGCACAGCTGCGATCTATAAGCGGTGCATTACGCGTATAGGGCAGGCACCAGTTCGAGCGGCTTTCTTCCAGGAGACGTCCATGAGCCCTTCGCGTCGTCTCGGCCTTCCCTGGAGCGGCAACACTCTCTTCCCTTTGTGGCGCTTCTTCTCTGACGAGGGGAGCTCGTTACGGGAAAATTAGCAGCGCCCAGCATCGCATGGGAAATGTCCTCCGACTATCTTCCCAGCGTGGCTCTCGCATATGCTACTCTTGCGCGTGACCAACAGCATGTTGTCTACTGCAGTGATTATATATATACACACACAGGTAGTGTGCCCCACATAACTTGAGCCAAGAATTAAAAAATGAAAGGCGCGTCTGAAGCCAATCGACCCCAACGCATACTATTCGCAATAGCCTATAGTAACTCAGACAATTTTTTTGTTTCCCCATAACTCAGGAGGAAGAAGAAGAAGCCACGGAGTGCGGATGCACGTCGCGTCAGTTCCGCATTTTCTTGTGATTCTCGGCGGAAAATCGCATTTTGTGGAGAAATCCATTAATACTCAAATGAACAAGTGCCAAGGGCCCCAAGGATACCATTACTACCAGGTGGGCCTGTTTTTCGGCCGTTAGTCTTTCTTTCCTCTCGCTACACGTGGCGGAAGATCTACGCCTGACGCGAACGCCTCGACGCCTCGAACGTCTCCGCCGCAGCGGTGGCGGAGAGAGCTCGGCCTAGCGCGCCGACGGAGATACCCAGGCCCTGCTTCATGATGGAAGTCGTGAGCGTGGAAGCCGAAGCAATGTAACCGGAGAAGTTCGGAAAAGAATCAGGTTTGTGTGAAGTTAGAAGAGGCGCAAAGAAGCGATGCAGTGGTGGGGCCGGATTGGCGGGACACGAGCAGCAGGAAAGAACCTCCGTAGGGGAAGCAACAAATAGAAACAAATGGAAGAACGAACGCAAGGTGCGACAAATCATCCAAGCAAGTAGGCTGCCAAACCTGCCTAAAGAAGGCTACAGAGTTATTGTGCGTCCACGTGGCTGACTTAACGTATCGGACTAGAGGCTGGATCGCATTTACTGCTGCCTGCGCAACGCTGCCGGGGTCGGTCGAGAGACAGCGGAGGAAGACAGTATATGCATAAACAGCAAGAAAAATATAGTGGTGCTCAGCATGCTGTCTGAGATCGGGCCAGGAAATATGGGGCTATCAATAAGCTCCGCCTTGGAGAACAACAATTTGAAGCAAGTGCTTACAGAGCAGCTCCTGATAACACATCCAAGGGTCTCATCAGAGGAATATCCCAGGAGGAGAGTCCGGAGGACACAGTGACCAGTCTAGTCACGCAGCGCAATCCTGGAGTCTTGGACGCCAAGAGAATGGGTAATGCAGATAACGTGACCATTTTATTTGAAGGTTTTTCAGGTCTCAAGGTATGTGACATATGGAGCGATGCTTATCCAATGTTGCTTGTATAAAAAGCACATCGACATATATGCTATGGATGTGGAAGAACAGGGCACAGGGCTGACGTGTGCCCCAACCCTCCCTGAAGACAAGATTTGCCGGGGGTGTGGGTGCAAGAATCCACAGCAGGATAATAAGTGCGACGTGGAGTGCCAACTGTGCGGCAAAGACCACCTCACGGGAGACAAGACGTGCAAGGCAAGATACAAGATACCGTACCTGGTCAGGAGACGCCGCTGGGAGCGATGAAGGAGGGAAGAAGAAGAGGCCGAAGAGGAAAAGTACTACTACCACAACTACAAAGAAACCAGAGGGAGCAATAACAATAACCTTAAGACTGTAGCGAGCAAGCAGCCCTCAACCGACAAAGAAGAAGCAAGCAGGAAAAGCTATGGAAGAGACCGCTCCGGTTCCTTCCCGAGACTGCCCGGCGAAGCCGGTCACGAACGCTCCAGGTCCAGGTCCAGGACCAGATCGTGGACGAGATCAAGGTCGAGGTCCGGTTCGAGAACTAATCGAGGGGGAGACGGGAGCAAAGCACAGGAACTGGGCAAGCGCGGTCTCCGGCACTGATACTCAATCGCCTAAATAACGTTAAGGTGTCCGCCCTAGAACAGGAAATGACACAGATTAGAAACATGTTAGAACAGAGTACCCGAGAGAATGCAACGCTTAAAGATGAGATCAAGCAGCTTAGGGCAGAAAACGCGAAGCTTCAGCAACAAAAAAAGAATGGCAACACATCCTCCGCCAGTACGACGTCGACGCCTAGTCGAGCTTCAACACCCGTTCCCACACAAGCGAACGGGGAAGCACCACTACACAAAAGGAGGGCGCAAGAAACGGTTGAAGAAAAGAGCGTCTTTGCAATCAGCGAGGTTATGGGAACGTTTAAAGGAATGTTCGATGGGTTACAGCAACAAATCACAAACATGGATGTAGAGATTAAACAACGATTCGACGGATTACAGAATAGAGTAGCGGCACTATAGAAAGTACACCAAAGGATATTCGGCAGGCAGGCACAGGACCGGTTAAAAGCAAACCGTATAGCAGACCGAATGCGGTAGAAAATAGCAAGGCCACAGGGGAAGAACAGATAAATCAACATGGCGCCGCGTAACCAATACGCCATTTGGCAATGGAACTGCCACGGGTATCGTCGCAAGCGAGGAAACCTGCAGCAGTTTTTAACAAGTAACGAGACGCCAGATGTCAACGCCCTGCAGGAGACCGGGGGGATGACAACATTATCGGGGTATAAATCTTACAGTGCTTCCGTCGAGAAGGTAACTGTCACGACGCTGATGCACAGAAACTTCTGGGCTGTCGAGCACGATACCGATATGCGCGGCATAGACCACGTCCTGATTGAAATAATCCCCCTCCCGTAAAGAAGAGGGAAGTCTATCTAATCTTACCATATACAGTCCACCCCGACACAAGCCCAAATTCGGCCCACCCTTCCGCAAAGTGTTGAGCGTAGCGCACAAGCAGGCGCTAGTCGTGGTCGGCAATTTTAACGCGTCACACGCGGCTTGGGGATACAGCATAAAGAACATTAAGGGCCGAAGCCATTGGGCTGACGCTCAACACGAAGGACTAACGCTCATAACTGACCCTCAGGCACCAACCAGAATAGGAAACAGCGTAACCAACGACACTACACCAGATCTCACATTTACGAAGAATGTAGCAGATTCTCAATGGACAAACGTGCAGGAAAGCTTAGGTAGTGACCACTACATCATCGTCACAACGGTACAAGCAGGCCCAAGGAAAGAGAGGGGTAGAGAACTGGAACTTGTAGAATGGGACACTTTCCGCAAAATCCGACAAGAAGATGCGGAAGACACTATAACGGACATTGAGAAACGGGCAGAGAAACTACAAGAAAGCATTAAACGAGCTACCAAAACTGTTACAGGGAAGTCAGGGATAGAGAAGATGGATAGCAGATTATTGCACATGTGGGAAGCGAAAGGTAGTATGCTGAAAAGATGGAAAAAGCAAAAACATAATCGGAAATTAAGGAAGAGAATTGTGGAATTAAACAAGGAAATCGAGATATATGCAAATAGGTTAACCCAACAAAAGTGGGAAGCCACGTGCGACTTGATGGAAAGGCAGAAAGGTATGTCCAAGACCTGGAACATTCTCCAATGCCTCTTGGACCCCCGGCAGTACAAAGACACAATCTACAGAAGGTTATACACAGCTACGACGGTACAGAAGAAGAGCTCTTTCGAGAGCTCCAAAAAATGTACGTTGGAGATGCGGATAGAGAGCGACTCCCGGATTACCTAGGTAACGATAATCCTGATCTTGATACCCCTATTATAGAGGCAGAAGTCAGATATGAACTCACTAGGCTCAACCCGAAATCTGCACCAGGACCTGATGGGATATAAGCAACAAAACACTCAGGAACATCGACGATGTATCTATCCGAGCTCTCACGGACTACATGAATAACTGCTGGGAGCAAGGTGGCATTCCAACTCAATGGCAATCAGCCCAAATCATTTTTATACCGAAGCCTGGAAAGAAACCACAACTGACGAACTTAAGGCCCATATCGCTAACATCCTGCGTCGGTAAACTCATGGAACATGCGGTTCTCACACGCCTCACGAGATACATGGATGATGGAGGACTTTACTCACATACCATTTTTGGAGTTCGACCCAAGTTATCGACGCAGGATATTATGCTCAAACTAAAGCATCAGATCACAGATGCGGGTGAGAAAGCTCTTGACACCAAGGCAATACTAGGTCTCGATCTAAGGCCTTTGACACCGTCACGCGCAAGGCAATAATACAATATCTCCAAAAGCTGTATGTAGGACGTAAAACATACGCGTACATCAAAGACTTCTTCACGGATCATGTCGCAACGACTTCAATTGGAGAATCCAAATCGGAGGCGCTCAAACTAGGTAATAGGGGTAACCCCAGGGTTCAGTCCCATCTCCCTTTCTATTCAACGTGGTCAATTAATGTTCGGTCTTCCTGGGAGACTCGAACAGATAGGACTCTGACACAGCATATACGCGGACGACATCACAATCTGGGTGGCGGGTGGAAGCGATGGGCATGTGGAAGAGATCCTTCAAACAGCAGTAAACACGGTCGAAGACTACATCAGAGACAAGGGACTGAGATGCTCCTCCCAAAAGTCAGAACTTCTGCTCTGTAGACTCACATGCCGGGGTCGAAAAAGCATTAGGGAACGGCCGGGCATTCTGGTCATAGTAGAAGGCACCACGATAACGATAGTGGAGAGCATGAGAATACTGGGACTCCGCATATCCGAAAACGGCCATAATGGAGAAACCATTAGACTACCTGACAATTGTGTTCAACAAACAATCAGACTAATAAAGCGCATATCCAACAGGCACTATGGTATGAAAGAGCGCAATCTCATCCGATTAATAGAAACATTCGTAATCAGTCGTATTGTATATATGTGGTCCCTTACCTCAAGCTCTACGCTGCGGAGAAAACCAAGATAGAATGCGTTATTAGAAGGGCGTATAAGCAAGCCTTGGGACTTATGGCAAATACGTCAAACGAGAAATTCTTAGCGCTCGGCATGCACAACACACTAGACGAACTTATTGAGGCCCAGAGAGTTGCGCGGTATGAAAGGCTTACACAGAGTTTGACGGCGAGAGACATCTTAGATGACATCGGAATAACCTACGAAGCACAGCACGGAGTGCGGAGAGACATTCCAAGGAAAATAAGGGAACATCTATCAATACCCTCAATCCCCAGAAACATGCACCCAGATTTTCACCAAGATCGAAGAAATACAAGAGCGAGAGCTCTCCACAAAAGATTCCGTAGTACCAGGGACGTGGTTTATGTGGACGCGGCAGAGTACGCAAATAGACAGAGTATGTCGATAGTTGGTACGAGTCTAGAGGGTGACTGCAGAGTTAGTGGCACGATAAAAACAGGGAAGGCGTAGGTGGCGGAGGAGCCTGCCTTAGCACTGGCAATAGCCTCCACGGAAGCTAACATCCTAGTAAGCGACTCCAAGACAGCCGTCAAGAGCTATGCAAAAGAAAGAATCTCGCCGGAAGCACTGAGATTTTTAAACAACTTTCGTGAAGATCGCGACATTCACATTATATGGGCACCCGCACACAACTTTTGTGAAGCTCGCGACATTCACATTATATGGGCACCCGCACACTCCTCCCTTCCCGGGAACGAAATAGCGCACAACCTGGCTCGAGAACTGACGGGCCGAGCAGGTGACACGCAACAAATACTGGGAACGGAGAGAGACCGGATGACCAGCTTTAACTAGATCACCAAATACTATAAATTGGGAAGTGCCCATTTCCCCCCGGCACACTCCTCGCCAAGTAGACGGCAAGCGACGGCATGGTGCCTCTTACAAACAGTTACATATCCGAACCCGGTGGCCTACCACCCCTACTACCCGGATCTTTACATGGATAGATGTAGATTCTGTCAAGAAAGGGCGGACCTACAACATATGGTTTGGGCTTGTCCTCGGACACCCACACAGAATAAAATAAACAAGACCAGGGAGCAGTGGGAGACCACGTTGCTCAGCTGTGCACCGGAAGACCAACTGAAGGCAATCCAGCATGCCGAAGATGCCGCCAGGGCCCAAGGGCTCGAGGCCGTCATCTAGGTAGAGAGGCCTAGGTCTCAAATCTGCTGTGCACAAATGAAGTTTATTCCTGCTCCTCCTCCCCATAACTCATTAATTAATTAAGTTTAATTACCCAACTTCTTAAATATTGGCTGAGGACACCAAGTATGATAGGCATATTTGTAGAGCACCTTCAGAAACCACCGATTGAGTTGCTTCCGTTACTATGCGTCTCACGTAGCCCTTTTTTCCGGGTTGCAAAGAAAGCCCGCGAAATTTTCCTTCTTATGATTGCTGCTTTCGATGGCTGACTTCACTAAAGTTATGTATCACGCTGTTTCTTCTTTTAAATCCCTGGTACATACCCTTCGCAGAGGAAGCGATAACATGTCAGTTTTCCACACAAAGAAGCTTGAGAAACAAGCAACGCGAAACACAGGCATTTTTTAAATCCCTTGATCACAATTTTACCTTTACAGCATTTACGAAAACTTGGTTTCAGAATGTTCGAGATGTTGTACACTTTTCGGGCCATAAGTCTGAGGGTGTTCATAGATCAGGTCGTAGAGGTGGAGGAACTTCATTGTATATTAAGGATGACATCGCCTATGATGTCCTGTCGGAATTTTCTGGTATTACTGCGCATTATGAATCAATCGTTGCTAAGAGTGCTGGAACAGTCATTGCTTCAATTTATCTCCCACCTTCTGGTGAAGAAAAACCATTCTTTGAATATATTACGTCCGTTTTTGAATATGTGTCCTCTGCAATGCTTCCCATTGTCCTGGTTGGCGATGTTAACATTGACTTACTAACAAACACTTCACAATCTGGTCGATTTCTAGACATAATTGAGTCATTCTCTTGTACAAATATTATACGTTCGTAAATATTAACAGGATTAAGTGAAACTTTGATCTGTGCGTAATTAGTCATGATAAAAATGACGTTATTCCTGGCATTCTTTCAGTCCATCTGAGTGACAACTTACCTGTATTCTGTATCTTTCCTGTTCCAAAAAACAAAATACAACCCGCTTGCATTACTCCGGTTCCTTATCGTAGTTTGAATCAAATGCGTCTCTCTGCTTTTCACTCCATTTCACTCATCTGCACAGACTCCATTGAGTGTGTCGACTGGTCGGATGTTTATGAGGAAGAAAACGCAAGCATTTCATACGACGTCTTTCTACAAAAAGTTAAAGGTTTCTATGAAGAAGCTTTTCCTTTGCGCTTGCAAAAAAAAGCACATATAAAATGTAGAAAACCGTGGGTAACAAAAGAGTTATTTCAGAGAATAAAAGTCCGTGACATCATGTACCGTGACATCATGTACCGTAAAAGATTAATAATTGACGGTACCATATTCTTCTAAATCAATATAAAAAGATCGAAACAAGTTAAACTCTGATCTCAAGAAAGCTCGATGTGAATATACAAGAATAGGTTCATTGCTGTTTCTGATGACTCAAAAAAAATTTGGAACGCAGTAGGATTGCTTATTGGTCAACAACAGAATAGCATCTCTGGTACATTAATTACTGATGGTGTTGAATAAAGTAAAGAGACTTTATCGGATAAATTCAATTCCCACTTTTTATCTTCTGGTGCATATTCATCTTCCAGCACTCAACTAGATGCACAGAAATATATATCCTCTTTCATTTCAAATTCCATATTTATGTCTCCCTGCAGTGAATTAGAGATCAACTCTTTTCTTAGGAAGCTAAATTTATTTATTTATTTATTTCAGAATACTGCAGGCCAACAGTTATGGCCCATGCAGGAGGGGATATACAAGGCATGGAAATGCACTATGACATAAAAAAAAGAACGGCAGTTTAAGAGATTGCCGCTAATAAACAAGCAGAAAAATATGTATACACATACACATATTTATACATATGTACACATATACGCACATATACAGCACTCATTCACTCAAACAAATGCTCTTCTAGAGCTTTAACAAAATTACAGGACTGGAAAATGGCCTCCGGAAGACAGTTCCAGTCGGAAACGGTCCTCGGGATAAAACTGTTTGAAGGTTTCAGTTCTTGCAAAAATTGGTTCCAGTATATGACTTCCTGTGTGGTGTGTTCGTCTAGACGATAGCTGTTTAAGTACTGTGGGATGGGAAATGTTTAGTTTATGTGCTAAAAGGTTATGCCTGAACAACAAACGGGACATTTTCCTACGTACTTGAAGTAGTTGGATGTGATTTGTTTTCATTAGTGTCGCAGGTGAATCAAGCCTTTTGTATTTGTTATAAATAAACCTAATCGCTTTCCTTTGCACTATCTCAAGCTGGTAAATGTCCTTCTTTATGAACGGGTCCCATAAGACAGACGCGTACTCTAATTTTGATCTAATAAATGTTATGTATGCAAGGCGTTTAAGCTTACTTGGAGCGCCTCTAAGCTTCCGCCTCAGAAAGCGCAGCTTGGAAAATGATGAGGAACAAATGTCTGCAATATGCGCAGACCAGGTTAAATCGTTTGTTATTGTAACCCCTAAGTATTTATGTTGTGTGACTTCCATAATAGAATGATTTAGAAGCCTGTAAGAGAAAGGAGAAACCTGCTTTTTGCGCGAAATTCGCAAGATGAGAGTTTTATCAAGGTTAAGTTGCATATTCCATTTAAGGCACCATTGATGAACGGCTAATAGCGAGTTTTGTAAGAGGTTATCATCATTACGCTCGTTTATGCTCTTAAAAAGAATGCAGTCATCTGCGAAAAGGCTGACAGACATTTTCGGAAATAGCAGCCGGCAAATCATTAACATAAATTAAAAAGAGCAGCGGGCCTAAAACGCTTCCTTGGGGTACACCTGACGTCACTGGAAGCACTTCAGATTTACAACCATTAACCTCTACGTACTGTGTCCTGTGTTTTAAATAAGCATTAATCCAATTAACAAGGTGAGTAGGCACGCCAATACTTTCCAGTTTATAAATAAGTTTACTGTGGGGAACTGTGTCAAACGCCTTGCGGAAATCTAAAATAAGTACATCAATCTGCCCTGATTTGTCAAGCACAACAGAAAAATCATGAATTGTTGTAACTAACTGTGTCAGAGTGGACATTTCTTTCCGAAAGCCATGTTGCACAGGTGATAAAGTGTTATTTTCAGCAAGATAGGAGTTAAGATAACCATAAACTATGTGTTCAAGCAACTTGCAACAAGAGGAAGTGATTGAGATTGGTCGATAATTAGAAATGGTTAGCTTGTCCCCTTTTTTAAGAATTGGCACAACGCGGGCCACCCTCCAGTCCTCCGGCACATCACCCGAAAGTAACGAAACTTGAAAGATCCTCGTTAGGAAAATAGATAGATACCTGTGCTGCAAAACGCCTCAGAAAGGCATTTGGAAGCCCATCGGGACCCGCAGATTTTTTTATCTGCGAGTTTACGCAGCACATACACAACACCGTTCACAGAGATAGTTGGTACGTCACCAGGATCTTCAACTGGAATTCTAGCTGTGGTTGCCCGTTTCATAAGGAACACGCCTTGAAAATACGAGTTAAAACCTTGCGCTATGATCGTGGAGTCGGTTACAACGCTGTTATTAACTCGAATTTTGGTCAAGTGGTCAGTCCTGCGACCTAGAAAATTTCAAAATTTTTGGGGATCACTTCTGATGAATTCGGGGAGCGTCGTGTCAAAATAACGGGACTTTGCTAATTTTAACTGATAGGCAAGTTCCTCTTTTAGAACCTGGAACTGTTGCGGATAAGGTACTTTTTTCTTCCTACAGCGCCTTACTTTGCGTTTTATTTGAATAATTTCGCGACTTATCCAAGGATTCCCGCGATTAATACGAACCTTTTTAAGGGGAACAAAATATTCAATATTGTACTGTACTGTATTCTTAAAGTGCCGCCACAAACTATGAAGGTCATTGCTGCAAGGGTTATCTAACTGTGATTGTAAAGAGTCGATGATTGCGTTATCGTCAGCACGTGCATAGTCCTTGATCGTTTTAACCGGACGCATACTGGAAACATCTGGCGAAACACAACAGAAGAACAGACGATGGTCCGAGATTCCAGCTTCAACACTAAGCACTCCATCAAAAAAGGTTTGACTGGCAAAGAAAAGGTGTAGGACAGACGTCTCTCTGGTGTATGGATGAACGGTTTGCTTAAGGTTTAAAGAAAACATCAGATCTAGAATAATATCACATGAGGCAGACAGGCCATAATACGGTTTATCCCAATCGATAGCAGGGAAATTAAAATCACCGGTAATAATTAAGTTCCGGTTTTGTTAAGATAGTAAGCGGTCAAATAAACTATACATGAAAGAATCCGCTGCATCAGGTGCACGATACACAGCGCAAAGAAAAAAACCATGCCCAGTTACGTGCAACAACAAATTTTCATGCTGATCAATTTGTTCAAGCAGCGTTACGTTTACTGCTCGCTTCGCAATCACAGCAACGCCTCCACCACGTGAGCCACAATCTCGTCTGTATGTGACGTAGTCCGGTGGCACAATTTCTTCATCAAGAATACCACTATGTAACCACGTCTCGGAAATCACCAGTAGGTGGCGATCGTAAGAAATGAGCAGAACTTCAAGGCTATCTATTTTGTTTACAATGCTTCTAGCGTTCAATGATATCACACGTGACTGGCACGTATCTGGCGATGCCGTCTTGCGGTCAAGAGAACTTGGAGCGTTAATATTAGCCGATGGCGGTTTATGCTTAGCTTGATTCGGAGAACCGTGGGCGTAAAAAAAAGACAGTGATTCTGAACCTGTGGCTTGTCAAGTACTAGAAGCATTGGCGCGTTTCCTTCCTGGACGACCTGCATTTCTCCCCTGTTGTGAGGCTTTCGCTACACCACTCTCATAGCTGTGATCAATACCGCGTGAAGCGGCATCAGGTACTTTAAACCTTTGATTTTTCCTTTCGTCCCACGCGTAGACCTCCCTGTTAATGACTAATTTGTCATACTTAAGGTACACTTTATCTTCAGGCTCATTATCTTTAGCAGTAGCCCAGAGCAGCTTTCTAATTTTTCTTAGCCTAGGTGAGAAGTCTTCCGAAATGTACGTTTGAGTTCCCTTCAGCTTCGAAGCATTTCTGAGAAGTTCCGCCTTTTCAGTGAATTCAAAAAACCTTATAATCACCAGACGCGCTTTCCCTACCGCTTTTCTTCCTAGGCGGTGTAAACTTTCTAGGTTCTCTACTTTTATATCAAGTTTGCGTTCCATAATTTTGCTAGAATATGTTCCTTAAGACTATTTACCGTCTCGGCTTCAGACTCCTGAATACCATACACGATCAGATTGTTTCGTCGAGAATAATTTTCAGTGTTGTCCACGTATCTCCTTAGTGAAACAATCTCTTCGTTTAGTTCCGCAAGCGACTGCTCACATGTCTCCATCCTTTTAGCTGTCTGTGAAAGCACTTCCAGTTTACCTTCAATGGAAGACAGTCTCACGTTTGTCGCGGTAATGTCCGAGTCTAGCTTAACTCCGATAGCCTTTAGTTCACATGAAGAAGCTTTTGATTTTGGAGAATTCCTTCGAGTTGCTCTGCTATCCCTGGGCCTGGATTAACTTCAACGTCCCCGCTTAAAAATAGTGCAAGTAGACAAAATGAGTCAAAACACTCAGTAAAACATTCAAGCAAGACGCCTATACACTGCTGCCAGTAATAATGACATTAAAGCTGCTCCAATTATTTTCGTTGCTCAGGTTTTGTCAGCACCTCTGCAACATATTTGTAACAGAGCATTATCAACACGCATTTTCCAGTTAATATGAAAACAGCCAGGGTTGCAGTCTTGTATAAAGGTGGTCCTATCAATGATCTTAACAATTATCGACCGATGTCGGTGTTACTCTTATTGTCAAAGGTTTTAGAGCACATCATAAAAACAAGACTAACCAAGTTTCTTGATGAACATGGATTGCTTGTCAAGGAACAATTCGGCTTTCGCGAAAAAAATCCACAAAAACAGCTTAACTTAACATCGAAGAAAAGATAGCTAAGAATATTGTTAGCAAGGAGTTCACCCTAGGAATTTTTTAGACTTCCGAAAAGCATTCGATTCTGTTAAGCATAATATACTGTTTGAAAAATTACCGCATTATGGCATTCGCGAGGTATACCTCTACAATTAATACGCAGTTACTTAACAGACAGGCTGCAGTATACGTCTTTTCACTGGAATAAATCTCAGCTACAGCCTTTGAAATTCCGTGTACCACAAGGTTATATACTCGGTCCACTATTTTTATTATCTACACAAATGATATCGTGCCGGTACCACAAACTTCCTCTATAGTTTTGTGTGCGGACGATACCAGCTTGTCTTTCGCTGGCAGCCGTTCAAGAGATTTAGAAAAGGCGGCGAACGAGTGTTTGATCTCGCTTTCATACTGGCTTGACTGTAACCAGCTACAGTTAAACGTTAGCAAAACCAAATATATTTTATTCAAAGGCAGAAATAAGCGCGAAGATTACGCCATTTCTGTTCGATTTAAAAATAATGACATCGAGCGTGTCCCGTTGTTGAAATTCTTGCGTGTACTTTTTCATGAAATCCTCAGTTGGACACTGCAAATCAACAAAGTACATGCCAGCATGTCTAGATCAATTTATGAATTATATAAACTTCGGTCTCTGGTACCAAATTGGCTAAAGCTCCAGTTATACTACTCATTAGTTTATTCTCGTCTCCATTACTGTCTCTTAATCTGGAGTACGACTTCTAGAACGAATCTTGAAAGGTTAATAATTGTACAAAAAAGAGCTGTTCGCTGCATAGAAAATCTGGGACCAACTGAACACACTGCACCATTTTTTAACAAGCTTAAATTACTTACTGTTATCCAACTTTATAACCTTAAGCTCGCGTTGTATATTCGCAAGGAAATCGGAAATGACGTGAGTAGTTATATGACTCAGTGCTACCCTACTAATGATCCGTATGATCTCCGACACGAGCGATTTAGAATATCTCTATTCAGAAACATTTACGGAAATCAAACATTGCACTAACTAATACCTAAACTTCTGCGCAACAGTATTTATATCCCCAAACTTATTGAAAAATGTAGTTCTACGCACAGTTTAAAGAAAAATTTTACAATGTACTTACTCTCTGGTACTGCGTCCTAAATAAGTTCCTGTGTTTAAAAAATTCTATAACCTTTGTACTCTGCTACATTCTCTAACAGTTATACATTGCTAGGAATGGTTATGTTACACTTTGTATAACGCTTGTATAATCTTGTACTTTTTGATATGTTGTCAGTTATGTACGCGTTTGTTCTTGTTATGGGTTATTTCCGTTGCACTATTGTGATTTTGTTACACAATTTAAGATGCCTGTTCGCGATGTTACTTCTGTTTGTTGAACAATTTTTTGGCATGTTCTAATGTATAAAGCCATTTTTTTCTTTTTTTTCTCACTGCTTCTGAGCAAATGTATGAGTGGAGGGACCTTAGTCAGGCAGAGTTCGTCTGCCTTTAGTCCTTTCAACCCAGGCAATGTATGTCTGAATAAACTGAAAAACTGAAACTGAAACCGAGGGGCTTGATATTTATTAATCATATGATAAGAAGCCAAAAAACATTGATGCCTTCAGGTAGCATGTGTAGGTTTATTGACCAGTTGCCTTCGCCCAAACAGATCAAGTACTCGTGACGCCTGCGGCAGAAAGAATGTTCCACATCCTCCACGTGGTGGAGCGCTGGCTAACACTCCCAGGTTATTTCCACTAGTAAAACACATACCCAAAGATGTGCATGGGAAAACGGCGCCGCGGTAACTCAATTGGTAGGGCATCGCATGCGTAATGCGAAGACGTGGGATCATTCCCCAACTGCGGCAATTTGCTTTTTTTTTTCATCCACTTTCATTTCCATCAATTTATCATTTCTTTAATTCAATTAGTAAGTACAAGTAATTTACCCTATGTTGTCCTTGGTGTTTGATGGCTTCTTATGATATGATTAATAAAAATCGGGCCCTTCGGTTAACCGCCTTTCTTCTCATGTGTGTGTATATATATATATATATATATATATATATATATATATATATATATATATATATATATATATATATATATATATATATATATATATATATATATATATATCATCGTCATCAGCCTGGTTACGCCCACTGTAGGGCAAAGGCCTCTCCTATACTTCTCCAACTACCCCGGTCATGTACTAATTGTGGCCATGTTGTCCCTGCAAACTTCTTAATCTCATCCACCCACCTAACTTTCTGCCACCCCCTGCTACGCTTCCCTTCCCTTAGAATCCAGTCCGTAACCCTTAATGACCATCGGTTATCTTCCCTCCTCATCACATGTCCTGCCCATGCCCATTTCTTTCTCTTGATTTCAGCTAAGATGTCATTAACTCGCGTTTGTTCCCTCACCCAATCTGCCCTTTTCTTATCCCTTAACGTTACACCTATCATTCTTCTTTCCATAGCTCGTTGCGTCGTCCTCAATTTAAGCAGAACCCTTACCGTAAGCCTCCAGGTTTCTGCCCGGTACGTGAGTACTGGTGAGACACAGCTGTTATAAACTTTTCTCTCGAGGGATAATGGCAATCTGCTGTTCATGATCTGAGAATGCCTGCCAAACGCACCCCAGCCCATTCTTATTCTTCTGATTATTTCAGTCTCATGATCCGGATCCGCAGTCACTACCTGTCCTAAGTAGATGTATTCCCTTACCACTTCCAGTGCCTCACTACCTATCGTAAACTGCTGTTCTCTTCCCGAGACTGTTAAACAGTACTTTAGTTTTCTGCAGATTAATTTTTAGACCCACCCTTCAGCTTTGCCTCTCCAGGTGAGTGAGCATACATCGCAACTGGTCCCCTGAGTTACTAAACAAGGCAATATCATCAGCGAATCGCAAGTTACTAAGGTATTCTCCATTAACTCTTATATATATATATATATATATATATATATATATATATATATATATATATATATATATATATATATATATATATATATATATATATATATGGGCGGCATAGGCATAATTATTGCTTGTTCTTAATTGAATTAAAGGTCGCAGTTTTGCCCGAAAGCCGAAGCATCGATTGCGATAGCAAATTGGCAGACAGCTATACGTAGTACATTTATCGGCCTTATAAGCTTATAAACATTCGTTTACTTATGGTATCTTCGACTGGTCGCCTCTATCGCCTGAAGCAGGGTCGGGCAGATCCGGCGTTCCCCGAACTCGGAGGTATCAGCCATCGGCAGATACCTTTCAGGATACGGCGCGCGCGACCGCGCGCGGACGTGCAAAGTACGCACATGTACGCACTTGTTGGCGGAGTCGAAGCCGCCCCCCTCCCTCGCTCCCACGTTGCCTCTCCGTTTCCCTCAATGGGGCTCTTGCATTGCCCAGGGGGCGCTGCGAAAAAGGTGCTAAAAAGCGCCCTCTATCCTAAAATGGGTCGTACCAAGCTCGGTCGTCTGCTTCGGAAAGCACGCTTACAATATGGACTCGCCACTTTCGGTTGTGTTGTGTCACGGCCTGCATCGAATATCGGGCGCCGAAGATTTTTTCAGGAGTGGCACGCTGCGTAAAAGCAAGAAATTATGCAGTGCCGAATACCTGTACGCGGTTCAAGAATTAAGCGGCGTAGTTTTAGCGCGGTGTCAATCGCAAGTGAAGCGAGTCGCGTACGAAGTGGAACTTCAGGTAAGGTTTGCACGCTGATAGATTCAGGCGCACAAACGCGAGGAAATGCTTGCTATAGATGAATCCACAGCAGCGATAAGCAGACATCATGTGTACGGAACTGCTCGAGCACACGACGGTACGCGCCGCGATGTACGAACTGCTCGAGCGCACGATCGTACGCGCCGCGACGGCAGCGGTCTTTCTACATGCCACGAAACGGCGGACCTCCTGCAATCTTTGTTGACTGCATGTCGCTAAACAAGTGGTTATGCCTGCGTTGTAGTAGCGGCCATCTGTTCCTTTTAGTAACTGGTAATAACTGATGCAATGCACATGAGCTCGCACGTACGTGCGAATCGCGCTGCAGCGCGAGCTCATGCGCTGCTCGCTTGACGTAGCTTTTAATGACAGCGCTCGAACATCGATCTGCTGTAATCAATACTACCTTGCTGCGCTGCCTCAACATGCTGGCTTGAGGTCAAGTATGAGCACATTTAACTCTCTAACCTGTGCTGCTCGTAGTGGGGTAGTGAATTGTCACCGAATCAGCCCGGCCATTTGTGATCATTTGCACACACCTGGTCACTTCACCACTTCGCATCGGTCGAATTGTTAATTGTCGCTGTGGCCGGGTCTCGAATCGTGAATTACCAGCCATGCCTGCTACTATGTCGGTATACTGTCGGGACTGTAGGTGCAAAAGACCGAAATTTAGAACGCAGATAATAAAGCAAGCTTCAAGACAGGCGAAGCAGTCAGCATGGCGCGAAGTTTCGCTTACTCAGCGCGACGAACTGCAGCTATATGCAGCGCGCCCGACGCTCCACTTCGTGAGGCCTTGAAGGAAAACGGTAGAATCTGATGTTGGGATTCAGGCCTTGTTCGTGGCAGCCCACGACGCAGAAGTAATGACGGTGACGCCTTTTCGAGGTTGGGCTAGGTCTCTCAGGATCGGCGTCACCGATTCCTTCTGCTCCCAGCATTACGTCCCACGGCACACGGAGAGTCCGTTTTCGTTAAACTATAGGCTGCGGCGAGCTCGCAGCGTGGCCGGCATGGTCTGTGAGAAGTGACGAGCCTTTTCGCACTCGCAACAGGGCAGAAAAAAGTGCGAATCGACGCAAAACTCGGCCTAGAAACGTGCTTCGCCACAGCCACGGCTCAATACGACCCAAGCCGGTACGACCCAGATGTAGCTTCCCGCACCGCCACCAGGCGCCGCTACTATACCTCAAACTCCAGCGCAAGGCGCCCATATATGGCGCGCGAGATTGAGGCCTGACTGCCGCGATCCTCAGTTCCCCTTAAGACCTGTCGCGAAATGCTCAGTTGCTGTCGGAGCACAACGCTACAGCGCACCCCTATTAGTGCGATGCGCGATAGAAATATGTGCAAAAGGCGCGCTTATAGAAAGGACTGCAAGCCTATATTCATGGATTCATGAGTGGCAACAGGGTACAAGTAGCTCTCTGATGGTCGTGGCTCAGAGTGTCTGGACACAGGGTTAATTGTCTTGTGCGATGAAGATGTCGTCTTGCATTGTCGACGTCTGCAGGCCCAGTGGAGTGTAATTCGGCAAGCACAGTTTAGGCGTGTTGGCCGATTCTTGGCGCGTGCCGAGAGTTCAGGCCGATGAGGGGAACAGCGCAGAAGACTGTTCTCGAACGGCGTGCAACGCTGGCAGTGGCGGAGAACTGCGAGTGGCGCTGTGCCTTGTTGCCATTGCTGATTCATGCTTCGTCCCCATTTCAGGTTTGAGTACGCTTATACAGGGAGGAATATTGTGACGACCAGCAAGATCATGGTGTCGAGATTGTCGAGATGGCGTGGTCAGTCCGGCCGCTGCTCGTTTGGTCCGTAATTTGCCAGGGCTTTCGTCATAAGGGTACGGAAAGCAGATGATGTCGTTGGTAGTGTCGGGTTCACGCAATCCTAGAGGGATGTACCAGGCAGCACCGGTAGCGTAGGCTGTGAGCGAGGCGCAGCCACAGTGATGTGCCTAACTGCGAAATCACGACCTGTCGCAGGTTCTCGTAGATGCCCGGGCCTGATATAAGTCGGAGTTCCGAACGAAGACCATCTGGCAGCTCGCGTCTTGCGTGGAGATAGCGCAAGTGTTGGTCACTCACGTTGTAGTATAGAAGTGATGCTCAAGCTGAAGAAACCCCAGATGGCAGAGCTGCTCCTGCAAAACTTTGTTAGGCCATGCATCCGCGGAACGTACGAGCACAGAACATAGGAAGGCTCGCCTGCTGCTGCTTGCGGCTAAATCTCGAATGCCGATAGCATCAGGGTTGCGGTGGTCGCTGGTTGTGCTTGTGGCGTCGCCGTGCCTGCCAGATTGAAATTTGCGCCTAGTGGAGCTGGTGGGAGAGCTTCTGAATCGGTGATGAGTGAGGTGCCACCGAACCGAAAGCAGATAGCTTGCGGGAATGTCCAAGGAAGAAGAAGAAGCACAACTTTATTGACTCGTAAATCTGAGTGGTGTATATGGGTAGAGCCCCTATTACAAGGCCCCATTGGCTTCTGCGGCTCGCCGGGCGTGGTCGAGGGCTTCCCAAGTCCAGATCGGTGAGTCGCGCCTCCAACACAGCTAGTGAGTGAGTCCGTAATTAGCGGCGAGACGGCGTGTGCTGGGCGCTTCGGGCATTCGCATGTGATGTGCTGGAGTGTCGGTGTATCTTCACACCAGGGACAATTGTCTTTGTGTCTGTCGGGGTACCTTTTGTGTAGCCTGTGCAAGTGAGAAAAGGTGTTTGTAGTCGGCGCCAGTCTTTTTCCTGCGCCCTCTTGAGCTTGGGATGGGGAGGAGCCTTTGTTCGTCCGCCGAGTGTTTGAATCTCCAGTATTTCTCGCAGCGTGCCGGGTCAGAACCACCTAGACTAGGTGGTTCTGGCCGGGTGCGCTGCGGGGTGCGAGGGGGGGGAGGGAGTCCGTTAGGGTGGAGTGATCCGCGGCTCGGCCTGTCATATCTCTAGCCAGGCGGTCCACCCTTTCGTTGCCGTCCACTCTGGCGTGTGCCGGGAACCAGGTGATCCCATGGTCTTGTGTTAGTCTTGGTCCCAGGATGCGCACGACGCTGGCCGGCAAAACTCCCTGCAGGTATTGTCGGCATGCGTCCTGAGAGTCCTTTAGTACGCTAGCCGATCGACCGTCTGCTTCGGCGGCTCGTACGGCTAGGGCAATGGCGGCGGCCTCCGCCGTTGCGCTGGACGAGGTGTGCAAGGATGCAGCCGCGACCATGCGTGCCCCTTTATCGCGACCGCCACGAAAGCGGGGGTCCGTGTTGTTGTGCGGGGGTATAGACTTGCGTCCGCGAAATAAGTGTCCTGGTGGCCTTGCCTTTGTAGCAGGGCTGTCGTCCTGGCTTGTCTTCGTCTTGCGTGGTATGTCGGGTACATGTTGCGTGGAATGGGATCCACACGTAACCGTATTCGCAGGGCGAGTGGTATCAGTTCAGTCTCGTCCCGCAAAATTGCGGCGCCAGAGGTAGTGCAGGTGTCTTAATAGACAACGTCCCTGGGGCGTCGCGTTAAGGCGCTCTCGCTGGGTGATGATCGTGGCAGCGGCGAGCTCTTCATATGTATTGGTCAGCCCTAGCTTCCGGAGGCGCTCCGTGCTACTGCTCGCCGGAAGGCCAAGCGCCGTTTTACAGGCGATTCGGATCAATTTGTCCACTTGGTCGGTCTCGCTGCCGCGCGTGGCTTGGAAGGGCAGTGCGTAAGTGATGCGGCTAATGACGAAGGCTTGCACCAATCGGAAGGTGTTCGTCTCCGTCATTCCCTCTTTGCCGCTCGCAATTCTGTTAATAAGTCCGGTGATACTGCTTACCGTGCGTTTGAGTTTGAAGAGCGCGATGGACACGCTGTCTGTTTCTTGTACGTGCATCCCGAGAACCCGCATGTTTGCTGTCCTCTTCATGGCTTCCCCATCGAGAAAGAGTTGTAGGGTCGGTGCTCTGTTCGCTTGTGTATTCTTGGGTCTAATGTATAGGTCTGCCGACTTCGCCGGGGCGCATTTCATGCCTGCTTGTTTTGTGAAAGTCTGGACCGTTCAATGGCTCTTTGGAGGATGTCTTGCCGGTCGCCGTACGAGCGTCGAGTGACCCATAGCGTGATGTCATCCGTGTAAATGGCACACCCGAGATCTCGGGGCTCCTACAGTTGTAGTGCCAGTTTGCGTGGGCCGATGTTGAATAGGAGCGGTGATAGTATAGGACCTTGAGGGGTGCCTCGTCCTGGTAGGTCGTATGGGAGTGAGCGTGTCGTACCTATCCCAATATGGGCGGAGCTGTTGCTCAAGAAGTCTTGCACGTAGCAATATATTCTATCACCACATCTTACGTCATCGAGGCCCTCAAGAATTGTGGAGTGCGAGATGGTGTCAAAAGCTTTTTGATTGTCGAGTGCGAGCAAGAGCCTGTCTGGACATCCTGATGGGGCGTTCAGGACTTCGTCTTTCAGCAGTAGGAAAACGTCTTGGCCCGATACCCCTCTCCTGAAGCCAAGCATTGTGGCCGGAGGCAGGTCGTTTTGCTACACGTGTCTCTCGAGTCTGATGAGGACGACTCGTTCAAAAAGCTTGCCCAGACGGGAGGTGAGCGAGATGGGTCGTAGTTGGCTTAGTTCGCGCGGTTTCACCGGCTTCGGTATTAGAATAACTTTTGCCGTTTTATCCATTCCGGGGGTAGCCGGCCGTAGGGTTTCCATACCGTATCATTAAATATATCGGTTAGCTGTTGGACGGCCGAGTCGCTCAGGTTTCTCAGCATCGCGTTGGTAATTTGATCAGGGCCCGGTGCCGTGCTCTTCTTATATGCCTGAGCGGCAGCGCAGACTTCTGCGAAGCTGATAGGGGCGTCCAGATTTCCGTTATCTTGGCCGTGATAGTTTCTGGGGCTAGGTGATGGTGTCTGTGCTTCTCCGGTGTAAGTGTCCTTTAGTAGTTGGAGGGGCTCGTCCTCCGTGCCTGGGTATTCTCCGACCAGTTTCCTCATGACGTTATTCGCTTGCGTACGTGTGCTGGGTGGGCCCAGCATGCAACAGGATAGCCCAGGTTTTCTTGGTGCTCAGGGTGTCTCGTAGGGACTCGCAAAAACTTCGCCAGTTGTTGCTATCGAGCTCTCTGGCGTAGGCATTGGCTTGTTCTTCCAGTTGATCTATCCGGCGTCGGAGTTTGCGGTTGTGTCTCTGTCGTTTCCAACGCTTTGATAGACTTCTGCGGGCCTCCCACAGGTGTGCCAGGTGGTTGTCCACAGCTGGCGTTTCCGGTGTGGTCTGATGCTCTTTGGTGGTGGCATTGTATATTTCTTTAAGAAAAATGCTCCATTCTCCGGCAGGGGTTGGTGCTGAATGGGCTGTCTGCTGTTTCTCTCTGTACTTTTTCCAGTCAGTGAGTTTGGCCGTCCCCAGGGATTGGTGCACTTTTGCCGTGTCGCAAGTTACACTTATAATGTAATGGTTTGGCCATACCTGGCCCTTGCGCCATTAAACCTCAAACATCAATCATGATCAATGTAATGGTCACTGCCTAGCGTCTCGTCCAGGTTGCTTCAGGTGACTCCTCTGTCGTCATTGACAAAAGTTAGGTCAGGTGTGGTATCATGATTCACGCTGTTGCATACTCTGGTGGGGACGCCTGGCCGCGTGATCAGCAAGAGTTCGTATGTATGTGTCGTCCTGAGAAGGTTGAAGCCATTCCCCGTGTCTCTCTTGTATCCCCACTCTGAATGCCAGGCGTTGAAGTCTCCAAGGAGAAATAGCCTATCATGTAGAACGAGTAGGGTAGCTACGTGGTGCAGTAACGGTGAGAAGTCGGCTTTTTGGTCTCTGGCTAGACTGTAGACGTTGGCCAAGACGCACTTTGGTCATCCCTTCTTTATCGACCAGATTGTTAAAATTTGGTGCTGAATTTCTACTCCCGGTGCCGCAGCGCTGGTAATGGCAAGGTCTTTTCGAGCCAGCGTTGCCACCATTGGGTGGTCCGGGTTCGTGTATAGGCAGTAACCCTCTATCGGTCTCGGCTGCTTCCCCACCTCTTGCAAGCACATGATGTCGGGAGGAACCAGCGCCGTCTTGACGTATTGTGTTAGTGTCGCGTGTTTGTTGCGTAGTGATCGGCAGTTCCACTACCACACAGTGAGATTCTCTTGCTGCCTGGTTGTGTTCTTAGCCATGATGAAGAGTTTCGTGGGTTGTGGTATCCTCGGTGTCCGTGGTAACTATCATCTTCGCGCTCAGCTTGTCCGAGGCTAGGCTGTGTCGTTGCGCGGTCGTTGAAACTTCTGAACGGAGTTGTCTACGTATCGTTTTAGTTCTTGAAATACCGTAAACGTCTGCTGCATTTGTGTTTGTAATTTCTCTTGCATTTGCTGAAACTATTGGTGGATTTGTTGCTGCCGCAACAGAAACATGTGTTCAACTTGCTGTATAGTGTTGATCTGTAGGTGTCGTTTCTTGCGGCGAGCGTTGTGTTTTTGCTGGTGGCCGCTGTGACAGTGATTGCTGTGTTGGCTGTTTGAATTGTGTGGGAGTGGTGGTGGTGTTTGTGGTTGCTGTTGCGGCGACGGAGTGAGTTGTTTGGGTTTCAGTGTCTTCATTTGCACCGTGAGCATAGCTACCTGTCGCTTGAGTGTTTCTACCTCTTGCATTTTACTATCTAAGATGGCCGTAAGTTGTCTGCCCTCTGAGATGCCTCGTTTGTATTCCTCACTGTGCGCGACGTGTTTGGTCATTGAATACGCGATACCCGCCCCCGCTTACCTGTGCTGGTGTATTCTTTGAATTGGTCTTTGATCCCTGCTGGTAGTTGTTCCTCGTCGGAGTCTGGGATCGGGATCTTTGTTTCTGCGTGCTTGTTGGCGGGGTTAAGGCGGCAGTGCGCTGCGCGGATCTGGAGCAGGATCTCTCCGTGCAGGCGCTTCCGCTTCTCTGCAGTCCTATTCCTCGTGTTCGGAGGAGAACCACCTTAGTTGTCTGGTGGCCTGCGGACGTGGCGTCCGCGATTCTCGTGGCTGTTGCAGTTGCTTTAAGCGCTTGGTACAGCTCTTGTCCCCGGTAAGATGCCTGCCCCCCCCCCCCCCCCCCGCACGAGGCACAGATCGGTTCACAAGGGTCCTTCGCTTGGGTTCTCGAGCCCGCACACTTAGCAGATTTGTCGCGTAGGATTTGGGCAAACGTCCGTGCGGTGTCCTTTGCCGCGGCAGATTTTGCAGACTTGGAGGGTAGCACAGAAGACGTGACACAAGAGTTCTCCTCCATAATAGTATATGGTTCTCGGTAGTATGGGCCCGCTGAACGTCAGGGTGGCACTTTGGGTATCGCCGATCATGCGGGCCTGTGTCAGCTCGACTCCTTGCGTGCGAATCCGCATGTTGGCAAGCAAGTGTCTCGGACGGAGTGTGTCGCGGTATGCCGTGCACCATCCCTCTCAGTGCGTCTTCTCCGGTGGCTGCGTATGCCTTCACGGCGTGGTCTGTGCCGTTGATGGTCAGGAGGCGAAGTCCCCATGCTCTCACGGCCACCTCTTGGTGTGGAGTAGAGAGGATTGCAATGTTAGAGCCCGGCTTGATTCGCAGGTGAAATTGTTCCCCAGAAAATTGATGGTTGCAGGCTTCAATGATTGCTGTCACCATTGTTCGTGTGATGATGCTGCGTCGGGGTAAACCTTGATGCGGTCGTATAACGACCTTGAAGTCATCCTTTGGTAGACGTGGGAGTTTGGGCAGTTTGCTTCCTTTCGGAAAGGCGGTGTCTTGGTGCCCGCGTTCGTTTCCAGCTTGTCTTTGGCCGGCGTTTTGCCACGCTTTCGTTCCAACGCTTGTTGCTTCCGTTGTCGTAGCGTTAGCACCGTTTTCCAGTCTGCATCGGTGTCGGGGGGGGGGGGGGGGAGGTGGAAGGTAGATGAGGTCCGCTCACCTCCGCTTGGTTGATTGGACACCCCGTCGACGTGCCGGGCCCGGTGAGGTCCATTCCGTCTTCGTTGTTCAATGGTTGCCGGTGTGGCGTCCCGGTGCTCGTGAAATCTCTAGTTGCTTCCGTAGCCATGATTAGGTCAGCTCCGAGTTGGATTCCGCGCCGCCGGCACAGGCGTTGCTGGAACACCTCTCCGGCGTTCGGGTTAGCGGGAAGAAGACGATCCGTCGGAAACGGCGAGAAGGCTGCTTCCCATACGACTGCCGGCGAAAGACGCCCGGGCAAGGGCGGTCGGTGAAGGTCGCGTCGTTTCGGTGGTTCCGAAGCTCGCCGACGACACGTCCGTTCACTTCGGCCGACTGATTTGAACTCTCTCCAAGGAAGGAGAGCGGCGGACCGTAGTGTACCCGAAATGGCTTGCGTTTGGCCCAGTGAATTCATTGGAAGGAGTCGTCGCGCAGCTGCCTTTGAAATGGGGAGGAGGCTCACGGGCCGAGTAGTGGTGTGATGGTGGGGCCGGCGCGTGATGACGATCGAAACGGGTGGACGCAGGCGATGTGGGACGACAAGACGTGGAATGGCGCGACGGTTCAAATGGCGAGAGCTGTTGTGAATGAGCGCTCGAGGTGGCGTAGTTAGTTAGCAAGGACGTCTGCCCGCAAGTCCTCGTAGAAGTTGGGGCCATGGGGTGGCAGCCGGAGCTTGGAACGCAGCCGGAGCTTGGAACGACCTTGTTGATACGGAAGTGGTTGTTCATCTGGATGAACCAGATGTCCGGCATGTCGATGTAGAATTTCCGGACAACCTACAACCGCGGGGCGTCTGCCGGACCGCGTGAAGCCATGTCACTCACGCCTTGGTAGAATCGGTGCGCTGACGCTGGCATGACTGGGCTCGGTCGTCCGGGTCACCAATTTGTGGGAGGCGGCACGGAGAGGTGGCCACTGTAGCAGTGGTTTATTTAGGCCGGTCTGCCATGGTGCTGCCTGATCTCGAGAGCCGCTGATACTTCGGCCGCTCAGGTCGAGCGCCAGCGTGTTCTATATTCTCACGCTACATGCACGTGACCTATCTTCTTCTTCGCCGGCTATGGAGCCGATAGTCGCGCCGCTACAAGCGTTTTTAAAGACGTTTCAAGTGAAAAGTCAGCAGTAGTTGGCGACGAGGGACAACGTATGCGTATAAAACATCACAGGGCCTCACGTTACACTTGAGCCAGTGTATTGTGTTAGCATTGGTGCCTACCTATATCATTTGTAAGTGTGTAATCACCGAATGATAGGGATCCAATTATTACCCGCCAATCTCAGTGTGAAAATCTTCCTGCTGTGCACAACTTTTCCATCGCGCCACCGCCACTACGAGTTGACGTGCCACGGTGCAACACGGAGCCGGTATTGTTCAATCCTTTATCACCATCAGCTGTGTCCCCCACGACATCTGAGTGAGTGCGATTTTATAACATTGTGGCGCCATATAAGTCGATGGTTACCCGTTGACATTTCGCTTTATTAGAACAACTGCCATGAAGACAATTGTGGTCAGCTGAGCATTGCGCAATCCAGCGTGCCCGCCATGCCACCCGCGCAACCGCTGCCACTCTTCTCTGCGTCACGCCACTCAGCTGCTGCTCCTCTTTTCCCGCTCCGTGGCTCGCAACACCGCGTGTTGCTCGGCCAAGGACAGACCTCCCTACATCGCCGAAAACCAAGTGTTTATTTGGACAATGCTGTCACATTGAAACCCTCGTTAGGACACCCTACCGCAGTAGTATCAGGATCGACCCAGCCTTGATTACACTGCCTCCAGTGACGGCCCCAATTACGAAACGCATTGAAACCCTTACGAGGACAGCTATGATGCACCAGTATCAGGATGACCCCACCCACACCTTTTACACTGCCTCCATGGCCCGCGTCGACGCCTTGAATTTTGGACCCCACATCCGGCGATGTATAAAGAAACACCTCAAAACAAGAACCCTGCGCGATAAAGACTGCTAACTTCAAGCCGCGGTGCGAGCTTAGAAATTTGATCATGTGATCAAATCTTCTAAGCAAGAACGGCAAAAGCGACTGCCGCGCCGGCGCTTCCATTAGTGGCCGCCGCGCACAATAGCGGGTGCAAGCTGTGCCATACATATAATTTTTGCTACAGATATTACAACAGCGAATTCTGACATTCGTACATGGATTTGTCTATACCCTTAGTGCTTGTGGTATTAGACGTTCCTATGGTCTTATTTATTACGCTTTATACTTTCAAATTTCCATGTAATAATAGTTTTCTAAACATCAAGGCAAGCCTCTGTGGGGGCAGATGGGTAATCATTGCGAATTTTTGCATTTACAACGCAACATTCCGTTAAATTCTATGATGCCATACATAGGTGCTTTGCACGCAAGCGGTATAGCGACCCTGCCCGTGCGCAAAACCAGAAATACATTTGTGCCCTTATGCACGCAGCGTGCGTTTGCTTCTTTGGGTCCGCTGTTTCTAAAACGCGCTTTCATGGTATACGAAAGCAATGCGCCTTTAGCTCACCAGACACAATCACAGAGATTTGGGTTGCATATATATACCTCCAGCATGCTGTGATAACATCTTTTTTTTTTTCACTGCTTCTCACGTTCAACGAGAATACAGCTCTTTCTTCAAGCCTATGGCGATGTCGACGAAAGACGCGAAATGCAACATAACACTCCGATTATAATAACGAGTCCATAGCGTTCACCACTGTAAAAGTGAACAGATCGCGGTTCTGCTGCGTTTACCAAAAAAAAAAAAAAATCAGAGTCGCAGCGTGTTCATGCGCGTCGGATACCCATTCGCATGGTGCGTAGTTGTTGATCACGGTTTCCACTCAGACCGCAGGATCGCGTTCCTTCTCATCGACATTGCACGTCTCTTGCAGAAGAGCGGCCTATTGGTGCTGGCGAGCACGTGCGGCCTGCTGCTGTTGCTGTGCGGTCGAGCGTCGGAGGCCGCCCCCGGCTACGGCGGCGGCTACGGGGGCCACGTCAGCATCAAGGTGTACCGCGGCCCGTCGCACGGACACGGCTACCACTCGTTCGCGCCTTTCGGCTACCATGTCCACCTGCCGCCTGACAACCACGGGTACCACGGATGAGCCAAGAGCCTGCTGCTGTCGCATCGGCACTGCTGCGCGAATGCCGACTTCCTGGATCAGGTGCGGGTCAAAACGAGGCTCATCAAATCGCACGCTCCGCAGTCCCGCAGCACTCGAGGCCGCTTCAGTGCGGCCGAAGTTCGACTCAAAGGACTTCATTGCGAACCAAAAAGACAAGATCGATTAACGAAGACTGGCCTTTCAGTGGGTACTCTTGAATCAAGGTTTTTTTTTCCTTTTCTGACGCGGATTAAATGCAAGATTCAGGGGGAAAAACCGCACTTTTTTGTTGTTGTCTTAAGTTCCTCTCGCAAGCTCGCACGGATAAAGACGTCATTACGACATGCAGCGCCACTATAGGTTAGCCGAAACGTACGCCACACCAGACGGCCCAGTCATGACAATAGTATAACCCCAAAGGAACCGCATCCTAAAAAATAATTGCCAGACGGACCGGAAGCTTCATTTACTAGGTGTAGCAAAAATGGAGCCCGCCGGAGCACAGACCTAGGATCGGCACTGCAGTGACTACATGGCGTTCGGCTGCTGAGCACGCGATGTGGAGGTACAATACAAAACGCGCATTTATCGAGATTTATCTGCATTTAAAATGGCTCCCACCAACCACCATCAGAATGTTTTATTGAGCACTGGTATTTGTACAGTGCAGTGTTCAGTCTGAAATAGCGGAGATAGAAACAAATGAAAAAATTGGAGGACGCTTAAGCTTCGCCTTCAAGAGTGGAACGCGACAGCGTTCCCATCGACCCGCCAAGGGGTGTAAGACAATGCGCTACGGCGCAGGGATCACTTACGAGGCGCCCCGCATCGGACTTTGCGGCCACCTATCACACGGAGAGCGTCGAGCAACGCAGCGTTCGGCGCGGCAAAGAAACGTGCGCCTGAGCAAACGGAACGAACCAAAGAACTCGGTGTCTCGGAGGGGGAAACGATCTACGCCAGCCAAACGTCGTGATCGGCACGGGCAGAGAGATAGATAGATAGTGATCTAAAGAAAGGAACGGCGCTTGATTCTGCAACCCGCGTGGGAGCACGGCGAAGCGTCGTCAGGGGAGAGGGAGTCGGAGCCGCGACGCGCCTGGCACCGGTCCGCGCACAGCCCCAATGCGCGCATGGCGCGCCACCTGTCGGGGCAGCGCCGTACTGAGAGGAGGGGGTCTTCTGTGTTTGCCGCAAGATGGCTCTGCGTGTGCGGTAAGCGCAGAAGAAATTTAGCGGAAACTTACTTCGCTACTCTTGTAAATGCGAATTCTGTAAGTTACATGCTCATAATTACCGATATACACCGCAGTATAACTTTGTACGGCACGTTTTTAAGGCAACACCGCGTTCACTAGAAGCGCGTTTGTACCGCTTTCAAGCGTCGAACTCGTGGCTGAGTGGTAGCGTCTCCGTCTCACACTCCGGAGACCCTGGTTCGATTCCCACCCAGCCCATCTTGGAAGTTGCTTTTTATTTATGAAGTGCCTGCCATGATTTATCGCTCACGGCCAACGCCGCGGACGCCGACGCCGACACCCGACACCGACGACACCGGCTTTTCTGCGACACGAGCTCCTTAACGCTATCGCGTTAATATGGGGCACGATGGCGCGAGGAGACGAGCTGCCCTCCTCGCAGCGGGGGGCCCCATTACCTCGACTAGAGAACTCACCTTGCCACCTCCCACAAACCAAGAATCCCTCTCCGCGAGCGACGCTCCTCTCCTACCTTCTTTCACATTCAAGCCTAGATCACGCTTACATCATCAGCCCCGCCTCCTTTCTCTCTCTCGCTTGTTTTCTTGCTGCGCGGCGCATTGCTCCGCGGCTGCATCACGTCCCAGCCTGTCATGAGCACGTTGCAGGCGGGACCTGTGAGGTAGTAGTTGACAATTTTGATGTTGTCCTTGCTGGCAAAGAGGAGCACCAACAGGGGCGCCATGGATTCTTTAGAAGTTTCAGCTGTTTGCGCGCCGTACAAGGATGTAATATTTTGCAGACACGATAGTCACCGCGTGATGTACACACCGCACTTGCTCGTTTGTAATGTCTATGCCTGCAAGAACACCAGGTGGCGAAAATCAATCCAAAGCCCTTCACTATACCACGTCCCTTATGGTTCACACTGCAACTTCGGAATCGTCAACAGCAACAATAATAAAGAGCAGACGAAGAAGGAACATCATCATCATCAGGGGATTTTTCAGCGATCCGCCCACAAAGCGTATAGTTTAGGCTTACTTTTAAGCCCGTTTTAAAATATTCTAAGAATGAATTCAGTGGACTCAAGCTGAAATGATGTGACAGTTGTTTTGGTAACAACACAGCCTCCTGCTTGAAGCCTTATTCAAAGCAGATGTTACGGATACACTTTGTTGTTGCCCAATGTTGTTTTCCACCTAGAGCAAGACGTGCCGATATTAAAAAGAACCTTATACGAATTGTAAGGAAGATGGGCATTGGACCTCTCTTACAGAATGTAAAAGTGTCAAAACACTCCGCCACTTCACGATATCAATGTAAAACATGTTGCTTCTTTTTCTTTTTCATGCCATGTGCTACGTCTAGCACAACCACACTTACGCGCTTACGTGTCATTTACAGCGAAGCATGCATATAAGCGGCTGATTTTCTTTCCTCAAAATTTGCCCAAACACATAACCACTGGGACTCTTTCCAAGGTTGCCCTGCCTATGAACGGTTCGCGGTAAATTATAGTATACGCGTGAGGAGGTGTTTGTGCTGCTTATGCCCAGATTTGTCCGTGCAGCTTTTTTTTTTTTTTTTGTACTCCAGCATACGGTTTCGCCGGGTTACACACATAGAGACGGAGCACAGCTAGATATACGAACGGCAAAATCGCAGTAGCAGTATACTTCGTTGGAGAGCCCAGGGCATCCACACCATGTTGTTTACTTGACTAGACGCATTCCCAGCGCTGCTGTACAATTCAATTTCATTGGTCACATGCTAATACGCAGGATCGAAGTTTGCGGCGACTGAAATGAAAAAGCTCTGTCGCGTCAGCATTATCCCCGTTTCAATGTCCGAGTGCGAAATTTCCCTAGATTTGAAAATTTTGGAATTTTTCCCAAGACAAGGCTTAAAATTCATAGATCTGGGGTCATGTTGCTTGAGTTGGCACCACTGGACACAGACCAAGTTGGACTTCGGTGCCACATCCGAGATGATTCACACCATAGTACACGTCAATTATCCGTTATCGGCACCTTTTCACAGCGACTCCTTGGGCACCGCCAAGCGGGAGCCATGGGTGCAGCCACGTTGGACAGCGCTATTTCTTAGCGTGCGTAAATGAGATATCTGTGCTCGCGCCGCGCTTCGACGCGTACGATCTGTCCTGCACCATCTGTGCATACGTGAGGCGCGTGGGTGTGAGCTTTCGCGCGTCGGCACGCGTACTTGTAGTTTGGCCTTTAGAGTTACTGTATATTGCGCCCGTATAGGAGTTGGTATGGGTAAAAGGATGGATGCTATGAGAGCCCCCTTTGAAACGGGGCGGTGGGTTGCGCCACCAAGCTCTTGTTATTATATTGCCTAATCTCTTAACTATGTTAAAACGGAAAAAAAAGGAAAAGAAAGAAAAAAGACCCACGAAGAATTCCCATAACCAAACTTTCTGAACCCCTATCGGGAACTTAGCTTTTGTACACCTCCGTTGTTTGTCATTTCCCTACTTTTCCTCCACCAGTCTTCCAATCGCCTCTTAATAATCTCTATTGCGGACAAGTTTACTTTCCCCCTGCTCTCGCTAAACCCAAGGGCTTTAAGGACGTCAGTAATACCTAAATCCACCGCTAGGCAGATAACTTCACATTCTAATGAAACGTACGTGCTCCATCGTTTCCCTAGCTTTATCGCAGTAAGCACATGCTTCTTCCTTCTTATATCTCGCTTTATAAGTGCGTGTTCTAAGGCCTCCTGATCTCGCTTCGTAAAGTAATGAGCTTCCACCGAATTCTCGTGACATCCTCCTACAGCAAACGCAGGAGCGGAGACGTTTTGGACATCCTCACTCCGATTTAAACAGCCAACAGGAGAGGGACTGGCGTCGTATTCATACGAATACATACCCCAACCTGCACCACCTACACAGAATACACCCCGCGAGGTTCACTGACGAGTGCCCGTGGTGCAAAGACACACCCACACTAAAACGCATCACATGGGAGTGCCCCAGGAGGCCTCCGCACATAGACAGCCCCATATTACACCAAAATCCACTAATGAGGAACAGGCAGTGGGAGGCATGGCTTGCGGACGAGGGTCGGGAGAGCCAGTCGGCTCTTCTGGACCAAGCCCAGCGAGTCGCTCGTGCCAGTGGGGCCCTGGAATAGGGGCTCCAACCATCGTGCCTTATTTTATTTATATTCAATAAAGTTTTTACTCTCTCTCTCCCTTTGAGTTATCATAAATTGTTTCTTTCCTGATTTCGTTTCTCTTAAGTAGTTACTCATGGCAGGTTTCTTTTCCGTTGCCGCCACCCATGAGATTATCTCAGCTTATCTTACTTTCCGCTCGACGTGCTTTGTTGCTGTGATGCTCACCATACTGGTCGCATACTTGCTGGTAAGCTTCCTGGTTCTTTTCCTCCCCTGTGAATCATTGTTTTTCTTGTACAAATACCTGAACACTCTACCAGCCCATTTACTTTCTTCCATATTCCCTGCAGTCGTTCTTCATAATGAATTTTATTGTGAGTTTCCCTCCTTTCAAAACTCATCCAGCCCATATCTCCCTGCACAGCTTCATTTAAAGTCTTCCCGTGAGCGCCCAATGCGAGGCGTCCCACTGACCTTTGCCATCGAGTCCTGGTTGTACGCCTGACTTCAAGTAAACACCCGCATTTCCAAATGTAAGTTCTGGAACCACTACACGTTTCCACATACCCCGGAGCACCTCGTACCTATTGTATCCCCATAGCATTCTGTGTTTCATCATAGCCGCGTTTATTTTTCCCTTTACTGTTATTGTTTTTTCCTGTGTTTATCCATATACCAAGGTATTTATATTCTTTTACGCGAGGTATATCCTGGCCCTGTATTGAAACTGTCTGTTCACTGTTCTCATTGAATACCATACCACCTGTTGTTTAACGCTAAATTTCAGACCTAAATTCTCGCCTTCCTGTCCATAGATATTAGCCAAGGATGTCTACCAAGTTGACATTTCCAAATTCCCTGAGTTTTCCAGGTTTACCCTAAGTGCCTTCGCAAAATTACCTGAGTGACACAAAACATTGTTTTATGTCAAGACGGGCTGACACCATGTCGCCCAATGCTATCACTCTAGTAAGCATGTTAAAAAATAAAAAGGGACTTAATAAAGCATGAATTTAAGGAGTAGTGTTTATTTTATTCAAAAAGGAAACAGAAGGGAGGGGTTAGTAAAATACACAGCGAATAAAATACCTTCGAAAAGAATGGTCAAACTCATTGCAAATTGAGTCGAACAATCTCAAATACGAATTAAAAGGAGATGCACACAGAAACAAATACCTTCGAGTATGAACTATTCTTATAAACTGATAGCAAGCTCATTAGTATGAAGCCCGAATTTCGTCACAAGTAAACTCTCTCAACAGCTGGAAAGTCAACCTCAACTGTCCTGTGTTGGAATCTCAGTGCTGACACCCGTTATTGCAATCGCACCGCTGGCACGAGTTGTTGCAAATGGGTCGCAAGCGCCAAGGGTAGCGTTGGCCTGGCGGCCTGGGGCACAACTGGAAGCATCCGAAGGTCCGAGCAAAGCATGAGTCGACTGCTAACAGAACAACTTGTTTATTCTAGCATCGCAAAAGAGCGGCCGGTCAGGTCGACCGAAGTGGAGAGACGGGAGAGCACGTTGCTCAACAGAAGAAATCGGAGCCTCCCTCGGCGTCTGGGAGCAGCTGCTCTTATACTCTCGGAGTCGAGGGGAAGAAGGAACGCCTCGGGATGAGGCCACGTGATGGCGGCGCTCGGGCACGTTGAGACTAGAAGGTGACGCATCCGCCGGGCCGGCGCCGCTAAGACCTCCTCGCTTCACATTTGGGGAGCTCCTCTCCCCGGCTGCCGCGCTTTGACAAGCGTGGGCACCAACATGCACACACACACACACACACACGCACACACGAAGACACGTGGCATTGGAACATGCCTGGACGCGCTTGGCGGGGAGGCGTAGCGGCGGCGCCGAACGGGCCAAAATGTCCGCCGCTTTGAACGAAGCCCCGGCGTCCGTTGCATCCGCGCCGGCTATACCGCGCGTTGTAGGCGAAACGTAACACCTGACATACTCTCAGCCCGCGCACAGCGCCTCAGTGTTGCGTTTCACTGCTTTAAAGAGTTTATATTGGTTTGGATGGGGCACATCTGCATCTCGGCGTCAGCCAGCACTTTGTTTTTAGAGCTCAAGTTCCTTCAAAGAAGCGGCGGCGCACTTCCTTTTCCGTTCATCCCATTTCCGTTTCATCGTTGAAAAGTAAAATAAAAGGGAAAAAAACGAGTGGTCGGCGCTTGATATTTCCCGCCACACACACACACACACACACACACACACACACACATATATATATATATATATATATATATATATATATATATATATATATATATATATATATATATATATATATATATATATATATATTATTGCGGCGGCTAAGGTGGCGTTCAGGGCATGGAATGCGCCAAGCCCAAGCGTGTCGAAAATGAAGGAAAAGGGGTTTATTTAGCTTAGTTACACGGTTCCAGTGCGGAAGCCCACTCCATGCAGGAGAAAATTAACGCCTCAGTTCACATCAGGACCCTCTGTCCTCACTCTAGAAAAGTATCTGCTTTTAATCCCGTCGTCTTCCCCAGGCGAGTCGATTAGGGAATCTGAAGACTGTCCAGCAGCAAATCACCATCGTCGACTCGGTTGCAATACCATGCCCACACTACCCATAGCCCCTAGCAACTCCGCCACGAAGAAACTGGTTTGGAATTTGTGGAAGAAATCACCCGCAACACCTGGTTCGTTCGTCGTTGCCCACCCCATTCTTCGATCAGTCTGCAAGGTGAAGCGCGAGCTAAGGGCCTTTCGTGGAATCCTGCAGCAGCCGGTTTACACGCTGTCTTTCTTCGCTCAGCCTGCAAGGTGAAGCGCGAGCTGAGGGCCTTTCGTGGAATCCTGCAGCAGCCGGTCTACACGTTGTCTTTCTTCTTCGCTCAGTCTGCAAGGTGAAGCGCGGGCTGAGGGCCTTTCGTGGAATCGTGCAAACGCCGGTTTACACGCTGTTAAGATCGGCCTGCAGGAGTACTGAACTACAAACCTTTCACGGCCCGCTACAGTTGTTTCGATCGACCGGCGGGAGTAGCGATATCCGAAGAAGCGACCTTCGAACCCTTTCCAGCCCGCTTCGACGACTCGCTTTGTAAAGACAACAATGCGCCTCCTCGACAGCCCAACGGCGCCGGCATGTCTAGACACGTTCGGCGGGCCGATTATTGTTAGTTGATTCGATGTCGCCTTCACGGTCTACTTGGAGCAAAAGAACTCCTGGAGCAGGGTGTTTTGTGGTGCTTTCTCTTTCAGTCATGCTAGACTGATGAAATGCAACGTTATCCACCCTTCATGTAGATATTGCAAATAAATCCCATATTCCTCGTTCTCAATGAGAACAAGTCCCTCCCTTCAACAACGTCCTCAGCGTGGATGAGTCGGACGACGGCATGGGCCAGCTACCACTTATTTCATGCCCAACGCCAACTCTTCCAACGCTGTCTTGACGGCTGGATAAGTGCCGAGGGATGGGTGGTGATTTGACTCGTTTAATTAATTGCGCCTGTCCATTCGTTGTCGTGGTTCCCTCCCGTTCATTCTTTCCTCCGGTTTCCAGGTAATGGTAAGGTGAGCGCGTTTAGTCCTTCTCCACGACGCACTGACGTCTGGTTAGGAGGTGCGGTGGTTTGAGACGTGGCGAACGTTCAGTCAACACCCTTGGTGGTGTTGAGACGTAACAATATACAGGGTGTTTCAGCGAACACTTTCAAAAATCTTTAAAAGTTGCCTGTGGCAGAT
This sequence comes from Dermacentor variabilis, assembly GCF_050947875.1. NCBI lineage: Eukaryota > Metazoa > Arthropoda > Arachnida > Ixodida > Ixodidae > Dermacentor > Dermacentor variabilis. The sequence goes on from NC_134568.1 coordinate 211,422,057, forward strand.
ATCACAATTCTAGTTCATGAGCTGGTCTACTTACAGCGGCGGGCAATACTTGCACAAAATATTGAGATGCAAAATCAACTAATTAATAAAAACTCACTAATTAAGTTCTTAACTACTGACATTATGGCCCATATTGCAATTTACAAATTCTAGCCGTGGAGTTCGCAAGGCGGATTCACTTGGAACGACTTTTCAATATGACACCAGTTTCGAGATATAAATTCCCGAACTTTGCGGAGAAATGCATTGGCGTTCCACTTAATTTGTTAACAAAACGTCGTTTCACGACTGAAGCGCACAAGTGGTGCACGCATGCACAACAGGTGTGCATACGTGCCTCGATTTCAGTAGGAGTTGCCAGTTTTCTGATGCTTGAGCTATTCTCAGCCTTCCTGAGGCTCATTTCAGGACCTATGAAGGTCCGTTTCCTGCCCACACCTGTGTTGCCCTCTTGTTGAGCGCCTAATTCTACCAAAAGACCGTGACAGCGTTCGGGGCAGTCACCAGACAGAGATTCTGAAACGCTCCAGCTATAACTGCTTTCGGAGCGCGCATCAAACACTTGCTCAGCAGAGCTTGCGTACGACTCAAGCTCGCTAATCTTTCAGTGCACGTGCCTTTTCCGCCTCTGCGACCTTGAGACGCAGCTAACGTATTCTCTCCTTCACCTCCAACTGCCACTGACTTCTCTCTCTACGACTGCGCTCAGCTTCTGCGACTTTTTGTAGTAACTGCAGGTTTCTCTCTTCCAATTCGCATTCTTGCTTTTTAGCGTCTCGTTCCGCAGCCCTTTCCTCTCGCGCTCGTCGTAGCATTTTAACTCAGCTCCTTCAAGCCCCATGCGACCCGCTAAAGCCAATAACTCCCGCATGCTAGCCATGATTTGAGGCTCTCCGGATAACCACGTCAAAAAAAGAACAAACGGCTTCGTCCTTGTGGAGATGAAGCGCTGTGAGGTGCTAGAGCTAACGGAGCAAGGAATGGTCAGTATCGTTTTTCAGGTTCCCTAAGACAAGACGACCGACCACTTTCGTGAAGGCACTACCCTGTTTGACGAGACGTTTGAAGTGGGGTGCTTCGGTAGTAATTGCGAGATTTTTTCTCTTATTGTAATACTTGCACCCAATAATTCACCTGCGCATGTAATTTGAGTGGGTGGTTCAGTATTTTTAATGAAGAAACATAGTATGACTGACTGTACAATAACTGAATATTTAATTACTGTATAATTATGATGGGCCTCTATAAAATGCACACAGTCATTCTCATCCCTCCTTGACTTGCTTTCTATGGAGTCTCCAGCACCTTGGCATCAAATTATGTAAATTTCACACATTTATCAACGGTCGGTTCCAATCGGTCGGCCGAAGTGAACGGACGTGTCGTCGGCGCGCTCCGCAACCACCGAGACTACGCGACCTTCACCGACCGCCCTTGCCCGGGCCGCTTTCGCCGGGAGTCGTATGGGAAGCGGCTTTCTCGCCGTTTCCCACCGACCGCCTTTTCATCCCGGGACTTTGTTGCCGCTCCCCGCGCCTCTACAGCTCAGAAGCAGTTCCAACGCGGCTGCCCCTGCCGGGGCCATAGCTGCCTTGGCGTGTTTTCTACACCATGAACCAAGAGCGCCAAGCGACCAGCTCTTCCGAGGCCCATGTTCTAAACGGGTGTGCAAAGGGCCTTCGACCAATTCACCGCTCTGTTTCGATGGAGCATTTATCTACCGCAACGTCATTTTCCAACGAGCAGAAGACGCAATCGGCGACGGAGAACGCCGACGCGCGTTCCTCGACAACAACGAAGACGCCCGAGGTGGATACCGCAGGAGTGGCCGCCGATCCCATCGTCGCCGATTTTCCCTCCCATCAACGAGAGGTAGACACTCCGACCGGGGAAAGGATGGAGGAAGATGCTGCCCAGAACATTTACGACGACAAAACTGACGACGACATAGGTGGCTGTTGGAAGACAGTCATACATAAGCGACGCAACCGTCAAACGCGCGCTAAGACGCAACCCTCCGAGAACATCTTGGGCATTCCGGACGCCTCCCAGCCTACCGTACGCAAGCGCATTCGGAATCAGAACCTGCCTCAACTTCCTTTGCACGATGAAAAGATAATTCTGCGGCCTCACGGAGGACTTTGTCTCGATAAGTGGACGCGCCCAGAACTCGCCAGTGCTCTATGGAGTGCTGCCGGCTTGACCACCGAGGATCGTCAGGGCATCATATTCCGACTGCGACCTCAGCAGAACTTGGCAATCAGCACACCCCAGTCACACGTAGCCGACGCATTGTACAAGGTGAGGGAGCTGAACCTTGGTCAGCGGGTCTATCCCATCACGACATATTTTGCGGCCCATGAGACAACTCATGCAAGGGAATTGTTCCTGGCCTTTTGCCCGGTACATCGTCATCCAAGCTAGTGGATGATCTTGTGGCTCCTGGAACTCAAATACTTCAAGCACGAATGATGGGTCAAACCAACGTTGCGCTGGTAACATTTGAAGGACTTAAAGTGCCTCGCTACGTGCGTTTCTATGGTGCCGAACTCCGCTGCTACCCCCATCGACCCCGCCAACTGGTTTGCAAGATATGTCACAAGCTCGGCCATTGGGCTGATTACTGTCCTACGCCGCACGTGGTCATTTGCGCGACGTGCGGGACTGACAATCCCACCTCGTCACATCCGTGCACCCCACACTGCAGATCCTGTGACGGCACCCACCCTACAGCGGATCCAAACTGCCCGCGGCGTGCTAGGCAGACACTGAACAAAGTTTGGGTGCGGAAAGCTTTCGAGAAAGAGCAGCGTGAACTCCAACCCTCCAGCGACCCGACCACTACCACAGATACGGCGGAGACCCGAACGTCGCGCGCCCCAACGAAGGAGACCAGAAAAGTCCGGTCAAAGACACGTTCGAGCTCCCGTCGCAAGTTCCGGACCCGCTCCAAGTCTCGGTCCCGATCCCGCGAGGCATCGGTGCGCCTCCCAGAGAAGCGCCCTCCTTCCCCATCTTCCCGACAACCCTTCAAAAAGGCCCTGCAGACCAACGCCCCAGCCAAGGTGACCCTGGTCCCTTCAGAGGTGCAGCGGACCCCGGAGAAGAAAACAGCAATGGAGGCGCCTCGGGAGGTAGGTCGGGCGAAGGGTACCCCACAGCTCGCTCCGCCCAGTAAATCTCTCCCTACCCCTTCCCCTACTACCAATTCGTTACCAAATCCCGATCCTCTAATAGAAATAGCCCGCCTACGTCGTGACATGGAGGTGCGCTGTGAGCGCCTACAAAAACAAATGGACGCGCTGGTGGCAGATATGAGCACTAGTATGCAGGCGGCTCTGGACAGGATAGAACGCCAAATGGAGGCCCTTCAATAGGGATTACGGAGCAAGTAGAATCATGTATAGAGTGCACTTTCGCACGCATGCAAGTTCCTGAGCTTAGCGGTAACAACGAAAGCGCGCTTTCCGACCAAGGCTCTCGGCCGCAACCTTCAAATGTGGGCATCCGGCGCCCGCATCCTTATGCACGACCGCCTGCTTCCTCTCGCGATGATGATGGCGCCGCGTAACGCGGATCAACTAGTGGTGTGGCAGTGGAATTGTAGGGGATTCCGCCGAAAACGAGGTTCCCTACAGCAGTATATCGCCACATCCACGAACCCTCCCGATGTCATCCTCTTACAGGAGGTCAATTGCACCCCTTCTTTATCCGGCTACAGCACGCTCTCGGGTGTCTCTCCTCTTGTGGGAGCCTTAGTTTCGAAACATGTTACATGTCGCATGCATACCACTAACATTGACATTCCTCACAAAATATTGGAAATAATTACGCAAGGTAAACGCAGCGAGAGTCTGTTTATACTCAATGCATACAGTTCCCCCCGTTCGCGAACGCACTGTTTTCAGCACCTAATAACACAATTTGGTAGGTTTGGACGGGTTTGTGCGGTGGCCGGCGACTTTAACGCTCCGCATACTGCATGGGGTTACGTTAAATCGCAGGCTAAAGGGACCCGCTTATGGAATGCCATCTGTAACATGAGATACACACTCCTTACCGACCCAGAGCACCCCACTCGGATAGGCAACAGCGTATCTCGTGACACCTGCCCTGACCTTACCTTCGTGCGCAATACTGGCCCAGTCGTTGCGCACGGGCCTTTAGAGGAGCACCTTGCTAGTGACCACTACATTGTGGCGACCACCTTGTCATTACGGAGTGCGCGCAGGCCCGAGCGAAATGTGCGTATAACGGTTTGGGCGAAATTCAGGGAACGTCGCCAGGACCCACCTGAGTGCCAAGGGTACGAACGCTGGATTGACTCTCTCGCACAAAATCTAGAGGCCACCACGAGCACACTGCGCACCACAACCGAGACACCAGACATAGACCCGCATTTACTTCATCTTTGGAACGCCCGCAGAGGGTTGACACGACGATGGAAACGACAACGCCTCAACCGCCAACTTAGGAAACGTATAGATCAAATTACACGGGAATCTCAGGAGTATGCAGAGATCCTTACGAGGAATAACTGGCGAGGATTTTGCGATCGCCTCTCAGGCACATTGAGCACAGCAAAAACGTGGTCGATTCTTCGCTCACTCACAGATCCCACCACAACAAAGGGGAAAACATTTCAACAGCTGCACATCCTAATGCACGAATACAGGGACGATGTCTCGACACTCCTCAGAGAGCTAGAGAATCATTTCGTACCCACAGGCCCGCCGCCGCAGTACCCCGACTATCCTTATGTAGGCGAGGCGAACGAATTGCTAGATGCGGACATCACATCTGACGAGGTGCGGGTGGTCCTACAAGACCTGCGCCGCAACACGGCACCGGGAGCCGACCACATCCGATTCGCCACCCTTCGTAACCTCAGTGACGCGGATATTAACCACCTCACCCATATCTTCAATGATTGCTGGCGCAAGGGCATGCTTCCCCAAGCATGGCGACACGCCGACATCACACTGATCCCCAAACCGGGCAAGCCTGTTAAGGTTGAAAACTTACGACCCATCTCCCTAACATCCTGCATTGGTAAGCTCATGGAGCATGTACTCTTGCGGCGTCTGCAGCCCTTCCTCGAAGAAAAATCATTCTTTTCTAACTCTCAATTCGGATATCGGGCTCATCTGTCTGCCAAAGATGTGCTTTTACAATTGCGGGAGGCAGTCATAGGACCTCCGTCGTCCGCCCAAACGAGAGCACTCATAGCCTTAGACCTAAAAGGGGCATTCGATTATGTTGAACATGACCTCATCCTTCGCAATGTTGCACATTCACACTGTGGAATTCGTATGTACAACTATATCCGCGCATTTCTTCGAGATCGCACAGCCACCGTAGGAATGGGACCGCATCGATCCAGTACGATTCGTCTTGTAGGACGTGGGACACCCCAGGGCTCAGTTCTTTCCCCTACTTTATTCAATATCACGCTCGCAGGGCTCCCCCGACTACTCGACCAGATCCCTGATGTCGCCCACGCTATTTATGCGGACGACATTACTATCTGGTCGACACGGGGTTCCGACGGAGCCATCCAGGATCGACTGCAGCAAGCAGTCGATACAGTTTCCGAGTACGCGAGAAAATGCGGCTTAAGATGCGCTCCGGAAAAGTCGGAGCTCATAATCATTCGCCCCCGGAGCCGTTCCTCTACTCCCCCTATCACTGTGCACGTGGATGGCACACCGATACCACAGGTTAATCGTGCTCGTATCCTCGGCCTACACATCCAAGCGGATAGCAGGTCAAACTACACTGTTTCCCTTCTATCCAGACAGATTGAGCAAATTCTGGCCATGATCCGGAGGGTCTCCAACAGGCGCTCGGGCCTTCGAGAAGAGGACCTGCTGCGCTTGGTGGAGGCATGCGTGATCAGCCGCCTTACATACCATCTCCCATTTCAGCAGTTGACCCAAGCGAAACAACTTCGCATAGACGCAATGATTCGCAAAGCGACGAAGCTGGCCCATGGCCTCCCGAACTATACTTCCACACACCGTCTCCTTAACTTATGGACACATAACACACTAGGCGAGCTGCTAGAGGCACATTGGGTCAGACATCGCCAGCGCCTCCTACTCGCTTCTACTGGCCGCCATCTTCTCACACGGCTAGGATACTCTGTCCCACCCCTTGAGTCTGAAACCCGTCCAACGATCTTGTCGTCAGCGATACGCCAAGCACTAAGTATTCATCCATTGCCACGTAATATGCACCCCGAGCATGACAAAGGGCGGCGCAAAGCCCGTGTACGATACATTGGCCGCATGCTTGCAAACATCCCGGAAACACACACTTTATACACGGACACATCCCGCACTCAAGAGGGCTATACCTCGGTAGTTTTGGATGGCACCGAATCCCTGAGAGACTCTGCTGCAATGCGCGGAACAAATGCCGCTTACGGAGAAATTCTCGGTGTTGCTCTTGCAATTCGATACGCCATCCGTGTTCCTGAGGAAGTGTATATATTGACGGACTCGCAACAGGCATGCCGGGCGTTCCTATCAGGACATGGCATCCCGAGAGCGGCGCACCAAATTCTCAAACAGATCCCGCAAAATTCACTAACCACACCTCCCCGTATCCACTTACTCTGGACCCCTGGTCATGCCTCGCTGCCGGGTAACGAACGCGCACATGCGGTTGCCCGAGAAATTTCCCTCCGGGCGACTCGGCGTGGTGAGGCGACTAGTTCAGAGTGGGGGGATCCCTTGCTCCGTTATAAAGACATACTCCCTCATTATACACGCATTCGTCGCACCCACGCCGCACCACCGCCGTCCTTCTCGCGGGAGGAAGCAGTGGCATTACGCCAGTTACAAACCGCAACTTTTCCTAATCTTGTCTCTCTCAATAAATTCTACCCACACTGTTATGCAGATCGTTGCCCTGGCCGTGGCAGCTCGCCCACAATCTTCCACGTCACGATTGAGTGCACTGCAAACCTCTTTCCTCCCTTGCCAACTCTCCTTTACCCCTTACGCAAAAAAGAGCTGTGGGACGATGCCCTCCGCGACGGACCTCCCGAGGTCCTCCGAGCAGTGATACAACGGGCTCGAAACATCGCCGGAATCATCTTAGGGACCCTGGACTGAGGGTTCCTCCCACACTGCTCTCGCCATTCAAATATTATTAATAAAGATGTTTTGCTCTCTCAACGGTCGGTCGTAATTCGTGACTGAAGGGGTTAATACTGCTTCGCCTTTCCGGCGAAACTGCAGCCTCTTTTTTTACAGCAAAGCTGTTAACCGCTCGTTGGTCTGCATATTTCGGGTCCGTGGGCAAAAATGTGGGCCGATCCCAGAGGTAGTACAAAATCGGGTAGACTCGCGGCGGAGTTAAGCTTCGAGCACTCAGACAAGTGAAGCGAAAAGTGTATACGTTCTTTGGAATGACGTAAACAACATGCAGAACAGCACTCATTGCAATAAAGAACAAGCACCAAAACAAGCATCCGAACCACATAACGATAAATCGCTTCAAATAATGCGAAGCTCTAAGAACTCCCTGCAAAAATATTCCTGTAGATTAGTTGCGCAAGCTGCCGCGGCAGCTTGCGACGTGGGAAGTGACGTCACTAGCCTTTCGTATACAAAAGAACCAGCTTATAGCAATTGATTTTATTGTTGCAGCACCGCTATAAGTAGGCAACGCATAGCTAGGACTCCAGAGGAGCAGCGTGAATACCAGGAGCGACAAAGGGAAAAAGAAACGGCAATACGACCAGTGGCGGCGGCGTTGTCAAAATTACTATTGCTCCCATTACTCTAAATTACCATTACTACCTTTACTGTAATGCAATAAAGCATGCATACATACCACTCTCAGCAGTTGTAGTAGTGGTTTTCTACAGCGGTCGTTGGACATCCACTTTCGCAGGCTCGGGATGGCGAGCACTCTCTCTAATCAGAGTATAAGCGCTGCTGAGCACGAGTATTACTGATTCCGAGTTCCAGTGAATTATACGTACTTATGACCTCTGCATGCAAGTGGCGATTTTCATTCCTAATAAATGTTGTAAATTATTAGATTATTTTTCCATCAGTCGTTAACATTGCCTACTGGCAAAAGAAGTAATACTGACACATATCATTCACGTGAAGAAAGGGAATTAACTGAGGGGCCCGATTTCTTTATTAATCATATCATGAGAAGCCAACAAAGACACCAAGGAAAACACAGGGGAAATTACTTGTACTCATAATTGAATTGTGGGGAACGATCCGTCTTCGCATTACGCGTGCGATGCTCTTCACGCGAACCGGCCGTGGTTGCTCAGTGGCTATGGTGGTGGGCTGCTGAGCACGAGGTCGCGGGATCGAATCCCGGCCACGGTGGCCGTGTTTCGATGGGGGCGAAAACACCCGTGTACGGCGTGCCTCATAATCAGAAAGTGGTTTTGGCACGTAAAACCCCATTTTTTTTTTTCTTCACGCGTATTTCACACGTATTTGATGAGACTGCCGGAGGGTTCACTGAAGTCTGCAGGTTTTTTTCGGGCTCAACAAAGCACGGTGAACATACAGCAACATATTAATTCTCTAGACATAGGCTATACATACCATTAGGAATAAATGCTAGTTGGTTAGCTCTTCAAAAAAAAAAAAGTAAAAATTTTGTCCTGTGTATACGTACATACATTGTCGGTACACAGTGGAAATTGATGAAGTGAAAAAAATATGGATGAGTCAGCCGCCGCTAGTGCTTTAATATACGCTTGTCCTCCTATTGTCAGGATTTGCAGAAATAAAGCGAATTAACGCCGTGCACGTCCGCGCCTACAATGACGCAGTAAGCTATTGCCGCAATAAAATTTCAAGTGAAAAGGTAGAAGCAACTCAACCAAGAAAGAAAGCAAGAAACCTCAAATGATGTGGACCCGCCGTGGTTGCTCAGTGGCTATGGTGTTGGGCTTCTGAGCACGAGGTCGCGGGTTCGAATCCCGGCCGCGGCGGCCGCATTTCGATGGGGGGCGAAATGCGAAAACACCCGTGTACTTAGATTTAGGTGCACGTTAAAGAACCCCAGGTGGTCGAAATTTCCGGAGTCCTCCACTACGGCGTGCCTCATAATCAGAAAGCGGTTTTGGCACGTTAAAACCCCACAATTTTTTAAATGATGTGGATAACAGAACCCCCTCGTAATGACACTTTAAGGCAGACGGAGGGCTGTAGCGGCGCGCCTATCGCCTCCAAAGCAGACGAAGAGGAATATGGGCTGACGCGCAGGTAGCGCGAGGAAAGAACACGCTAGCGCACTCGACCGGAGCGGCGGCGGTGTCGGCCGCTCCCGATATCCCGCTGCACCATGACTGGCCGGCCTAAATAAACCGTGGCTACAGCGGCTACCTTTTCGCACCACCTCCCACAAATTTGTGACCCGGACGACCGAGCCCAGCCATGGCAGCGTCAGCGCACGAACTCTACAAAGGCGACTGACATGGCCTCACGCAGTCCGGCAGAAGCCCCGTGGTTCTAGGGTGTCCGGGAATTCTACACCGGCATGCCGGACACCTGGTTCATCCAGTTGGACAGCCACTTCCTCCTCAACAATGTTCCAGGCTCCGGCTACGTTGCAGACACTGGTTGCCACCCACTTCTACGACGACATGAGGGCAGCCGTCTTTGCTCATTATGTCACCTCGAACGCTCAGTCACAAACGCTCTCGCCATCTGAACCGTCGCGTCATTCCGAGTCTTGTTGTCCCACATCGCCTGCGTCTTGGTGTGCCGATCGTCAGTACACGCCGGCCCCAGCATCAGACTTCTAGTTGATTCGTGAGCGCCTCCTCCCCAGCTCAAAGCCAGCTGCGCGAAGACTCTTTCCAAGAAATTCACTGGGCCAAACGTAAGCGCTTTCAGCCATTCTACGACCCGCCGCTCTCCTTCCTTGGTCGTTTTCGCAAGCTATGCGCTTTCCGTTCGGGGGCACCTCACTAATCACCAGTTTCAGAGGCCCTCCCACCGGCCCCATTATGCGGCAAATTTCATTGCCGCAGGCACGGCGACGCCACAAGCACAACTTTCGCGATGCCTGCAGCGACCACCAGAACTTCGAAAGTGCGCGATGGTACAAGTACAATCTCGAATGCCGATAGCATCAGTGCTATCGGCATTCGAGATTTCGCCGAAAGCAGCAGCAGGCGAGCCTTCCGATGTGCTCGCACCTTCCGTGGATGCATGGCCTACCGAAGCTTTGCAGGAGCAGCTCTGCCATCTGGTTCCTTCAACTCGAGCATCATTTCTACGTCTACATAGTGAGCGACCAACACTTGCGCTATCTCCACGCAAGTCTAGTGCTGCCAGACGGTATACTTCTGGAGCCCCGACCTCTACAGACCCGGGTATCTACGAGAAGCTGCGACAGGTCGCGATTTCGCACTACGGCATCACTGTGGCTGCGCCTCGCTCGCAACCTACGCTGCCTGGTGCATCTAACTCGGATTGCATGAACCCGACACTACCAACGGCACCATATGCACACTTTACCTGAACTTGGCCATTAAATTTTATTTCAATCGCGTTTCGCACTAGCAGGGAGCCCTGTATCGGCGCGGCTATCGCTTCTGAAACAGGCCAAGATAGGCCCACGTGCAGGTAGCCCGAGAATAGAGCACGCTCGTCTTGAGCGGCCGCCCAAAATTAACCGTGGCTACGGCGGCTACCTCTTCGCGCCACCTCCCACAGGGTTTAGGGCAACTCCGGCGATTTTTCGATGTCCATTGATCTTAATAAAATTTTGAATATACGTTCTCTTCTTTTTCACACTCGGTTTATATGTGACAAACAATACGGCTGCAAGTAATTCAGTTTTCCTGAAAATGAATTTTAAAGATGGGTTGCGTCTCGGCTCTTGGCCACCGTGTTTGTGACGTCACAGACCACACCGCCACTGTCGCTGAAATCGCCGGTCTCTAGATCGCAAGAACTGTAAAAGCACCCGTGTCGTCTTTGGAGTTAGCGCCACGTGCACTGCGCGTTTACATTATGGTTGCGTAGGATCTGACGTCAGCGATTGATCGTGACGTCACACGAAGCAACTAGAGGTTTCGGTATTATTGGTTATTTAAAATTACTAATAAATTTCTAAGCAAACTGAACCACCCTACCGGTGACAGGCCTGTGAATGCCATTTCTCTGCCCCGTTTTCATGGCCTGCAGCCGGAATTGTGCAGCCAATGAGACAGGCACGTGCTCTCGCAACCGAGGTGCACGTTGAGTCTGAACGTTGATGGGGTCGGTTTGTGACGCACGTGCTGTCGGTCAAGAGCTTTTGTGGCGTATGAAGGTTTGGACTCTGTAGTCCGAGGCGGCACCGAATAGTTTCACACCGTGTGGGCAGGCGCGCTCGTCGCCGAAGTACGCTGCGCGTGTAGTTTTTAAACGCGGTTTCGTCTAGCCGGCTTACCAGTGCGCGGCCGCTGTCGTGATTCCGTATAACGTCCTGCTGCCGTCGCCACGCCTGTCGCAGTCCACTAAAACATGTCCGCGATAACTTGTGCCATAATCATCGAACACCGTTAACGTCAGTAGCACACGTAGGAAAGCACTGACACTGCGGCCATTTGATTTCTGGTATTCGCTTACTTTGGCAATCGTCTCCCCATTATTTCTCCATTTTTTCTTCCACCTTCATATGCCAGGGCAGAATTTCGGTCAATGGTGGTGCCGTTCGTTCTATCTAACCGGCACATCTCCGAGGCAAAAGTTGGGGAAACGGTCGAGCACATTTCAACACAGTTCAATGCCCCCGAAAACGAGACAAGCACAAAAAATTCAGGCAACATTGCGTTATGAAGTAGCGGAGTTTAATACGTAAAAGGCAAAGGCCGAGGACTGGCGAAGGGAACACATGTTCTCGAGGGAAATTTAGCAGGCATGTTCCTTTATGGAAAAGTCGCACTGTCGTTGCCCTCATTCAATTCTACCACCGGTATTGGTTGGGTACATGCGGGTTGGCACAAACGCATACAACGCGCGAAAAGCGTGCGAAAGCTGCAGTTTCTTTATATAAGCAGCAGAAAAAAATCGGTATGCCCCACGACAACCCAGGACCGTTACTCCTATTCACAGAATAGTATGTTATAAAGAGTTGGCTACATCCTCCATCGCATGTCCGACTTAAACCTCTGGACATACTAACCTGATATTTTGCAGCATAGAAATAAGGTGCACCTAAAGCAACTTCTTGGCTACACTCGAAGGAAACCATACGAACACGGTTCCTTGAAAGCATAGAGTCATGTCTTGCACAGCACCAGAATGTTTCCTTGTGTCCTGGTACAACATAACTGGGACACCCAGTTCCCATTACAAAATAACTTGCTAGGCCGCACAGTATTGTTTAGCCTGAGCATTCTAAAATCTGAAAGTACTACTACAGTAACGGATTGTACTGAAAGCTGGAAGTGTCCTGTACCATATTTTTGACATTTGTGCGACAAATATGTGTGCTTTTGCATACATGAATCGCTGACCGAATCTCATAAGTGTCCTGATGTTGCCTATATGAAAACTCTACTCCTGTCAGCATGGTAGTTCACCTTGCGAGAACTTCTGCATTCTTTCTGGCTGCAAAACCATCATGCACAACAAACATTGGGTACTCAATACAGTCCAACAATCTAAAGGCACAGCCTTAGTAAAAAGAAGTTCCTGTGGAATTTCTTGTGCTAGAAGGCTCCAAAGGGCAAGGACAAAGTTTTCCCACTTTCTCCAGTGCTTTCGAGCAGGATGAACACAGTAGCAGGCCTACTCAACATTGCAGACTTGGCTGCAGTCGCGAGTTCCTTGACAAAGGCTGCACATTATAGAAAAATGTGCCATGGTTCATATTTTCAATTGGTGAGCATCATTAATAGCTCTCAGCAGATTAAGCCACCTGTCCAAATGGTGCCAAGCATTCAGACAGACTAACGAACCTTACCACATGGTCGTGAATCCATGCTCCTAACAGAAATGAGGAATCTCACAGCAAAGAGCCACAGCCAAACTAACTTGATAAGCAGGGTGTGCATGTTGCACATGACTACAGCACCCTGACCAGAATAGTTTCAATGTTGCAACAAGCTGCACATCTATATGATGCTTATTCGATTCACTGAAATGCAATGCTGATGGTGGCACCAGCCCAATGACTAACTGTATGCATGCTACACTCCCAGGGAGTAGAAGACAGACACACACTATACATCTTTTTTTTAACCTTTACTGCTGATATGGTAAGACAATGCTTAGAAATGAATAATGCACGTTTACAGATGGTCCAGAAAGAACAAAGAGCACCAATGCCAGTATTTTTTGCCCAGACAGTGCGGATGAAAGGCTAAACCAATGCATCAGCACAAGATACTACTTGAAAAATCAAGAGTGCCTGTGTACATTGACGACAATGTGCAAGTTCGGCATACAAGTTTCATTTCCTGATAGTGATGACACTGGTACCTAAAATATAGTGCACCCATATTGCTAGAAAGAACATAAAATAGAACAGTGGAAATTCATTGACTAATTCATATTCTGCAGATGCCACGTAAATCAAGGTACATTACTTTTGTTTTGCAATCATCATACCAATGCAGGCTGCATCTTTTAACTACATCGCTATGCTTAGATACTCCACTTTGCTCCCTATATTCAACATCATAATTTGAAGCACACAAGTGCCATGCCAGTTTCTTACAAAGTTGTCTTGGTCATAACTGTTTACAGTGGTCAATTATGTTAAGATTCATGCAGAAAGCATGCTTTATTAATTACCATAAAAGCTCATTTATGCATCACCTGGGAAGAATCTGCAATGGCATTCACTGTGGGGCTGCCTAAATGAAGCCAGATGAGAAAAATATCCGAGAAGCTCGCACACACATGCACACAAAACAACACACAACATAACACTGACAATGTATACTTTCGACATGATCCTTACCCTCTTTCAAAAAAAGTTTTGTTAGCCCCCGGTCACAGCAACAGACAACAAAGGAGGAAGTCACAATTGGCTTATGTATACATGCATATGCACCCAAAGGTGCGCAACCATAAATAAAAGTTTTTCTTAGCTTAAAAGCAAAACATAAAACAGCAGTGCTCCCAGCAAACACACTTCAGTTCACTCAAATATCCCCTGATAACATTGACAAAGCAAGCAAGAGGGGGAAAAAAAAACGATGGTCACATGTAGCTGGTGGGTGGAAGGAAAAAAAGGGGGGGGGGGGGGAGAAAAGAGGCGGTCAAAACAAACGGCATCAGGTTGAGCAAACAGACAGACCTGAAATGAGAGAATCTGGCTATGGTGCAGTTTCCCTTTCCACAGCTATGGGAAAGTGAGATAGATGGCTGGTGGGAACAGTGGAGGGGTCTCTGGTGGGGTAAAGGGCTCTGCCCCCTCTGCCCTTCCCCCTGATAGTGCTTCAGTTATTGGGAACTGTGCGGGAGCCCAAAGGCTGGCTTGGCCAGCACCTGGGGCTAGGAGGGCAGAAGGGGAGGAGCAACTCATCACTTCAGTCCAAATGGGATCAACTTGGTAGCAGCTACTAGGCAGGCCTCTGCTCAAAACTTGTAATCGGGACCTGCCATCTCTATGGCCCAACGGAACTTGTCCCGCTGGGTCTTGTTGTAGATCTTGTCAATAGGGACGTTCCACTTCTTGCACCTGTGAAGGCATTATTAATATGAGCATTATAAGATGCAGCTTGAGCACATTAAATATGTGACTAAAGCACCAAACTCACAAGCTTTCCTGGGCACATGTGGAACAACAAGATTCTCTATCATCCAAACGCACTTAGGCCAATATATGGCGATTACAGCACACATTTTTTGAACTGATGGCTGTATTTTTTGGCGATTAATGATCGAGCACCGACAGGCATGGCGTCGCACCTATCCATGGCAGCAGGGTACAGAAGCAGACAGCCAGCGTTTGGCATAGCTTCGCTGATTTTCATGCAGTTTGCGAGTCCCTAGAGCATAAGCAGCAAAGTGCAAGCGAATGCAACTGCACGAGCATGGGCAGAGAAGGAGACACTAGGTACAATCCAACAAATTCCCACAGGATGTAGCGTCAGACAAACTGCCCAGATTCCGTCTTGCGACGCACAGGGCATATTAGGCGAGACATTGCCTCCCCCATAGCCAGCACAATTGACGGACCAGTTCCTTGCCGGTCCTATCAATTTGGCCGAAATGTCTGCCTCCCATTGTCGCTTACAGCAGCATAAAAATCAGCTACAACTTGCTTCAGACACGAAACAGTGGCTAATATAATAAAGTTATGTCGAAAGTGCATCTCTTTTGCAAAGCTGCACCCGGTACTAAAGCACTGCTGAGAATGGAAGCCGTGATGCGAGGACATTTCGCAGGCGAGCAGCACACACTAGAGTTTAGCAGTGCCAAGTTACTGTACGGTAAGTGTGGCAATGCTGTACCAGCAGACTACGCATGTGCGTACTTCACCATACAGAAAAACGTTCCGTGCACCATACTAGATGGCAAGGTGTCGGTAAGGCTCAGCTCGCACAGTGTTTAGCGCCACACCGCTCATGTGTGCGTCTCACGTGCATTTTTCACCATGACAGGACCAAGGCACAAGCTAACGTTAATTCACCTTCTGCCAAGCGACGAGTGGCAGCAAACATGACAGCCTTTCTAACTGGAAGACACACTTCAGCTGAACTTGTGGCCGTACCCTTCATAATAAGTAATATACTCAGGCTGAATGTGAAAAAATATTTGAAGAAGCAAAACTCAAACAGAAAATAAAAAGTGAAAAAAAAAACAAGAAACACTTAAGGTTGGTGGCACCATCTAGTGACGCAGAGTCTACATAGAGGGCATGCGGACTTTTTATTGCAGTAACAATGTTCTACTTATCTGCTGGTCTAAAGCGTCGGCAGTGATACAATTTACAACAAACAGTTTCTTTTTATATTTTGCTTAGACAAGAGCACCTATGCAACCAAAAGATGTTTCACGT
Source organism: Dermacentor variabilis (assembly GCF_050947875.1). NCBI lineage: Eukaryota > Metazoa > Arthropoda > Arachnida > Ixodida > Ixodidae > Dermacentor > Dermacentor variabilis. Next base: position 211,438,056 of record NC_134568.1, read on the forward strand.
GTTGTAGGACAAAGTGCCACAAGATTTCATTACCGACATCGAGACTGGCACCTACGTTTGCCGTTACTCGGCTCTTCCAAAAAAGAATTATGTGCGTACAGACAAGCTTAAACTTTTATCACATTACCGTACGCATCGAGTGGCACACGCAGCTGAACCGTCTTCGGTGAACACGGCAGGTTAGTACGGAACAGTAATACCGTACCGTATACCGCACTTACCACACTGTAATATGGCACTGCTAAAACTCTCTACTGGTGGAGCCGAATTCGCTACCAGTGACAAAACAATGAACAGGATGGACGACGAGATTAAACCACACTGATGCTGATGGTCCTTTGTCCAATCTCTTGCACAGTTTTTCTTAGTACATGAATAACCGACTCACCCTACTTAAAGCCCCTAAATGAGGCAACATTTTACTAGGCCTATTTTGTTCGTAAGCAGGCATGCCGTTCTTATCCTTATCAAGGAGGCAATAAAAAAAAGATACCCCCTCTTTGTTCATAGCAGAGCGTGGGAGTGTAGATCACCTCTCTAAGTTCCTTTATAGATTACTTTTCATGGAAGTAATAAAGGGAAGGTCCCTACATCACCTGATCCAAAACTAGTAGACAATGACTAACAAGTGGATAATGTGATCAATAGCTGCAAAAAGGTTTTGTAACTACAGCTTTGGAGACAATAATGCAGTCTCACCAGGCAACACTGATCCTTGGGTCAAGATAGTTGAGCTTGGAGGTGCCCAAGGCAATCTGCTTGTTCTCCTCTTTATCCATTGCTTGCACCTCCAACTTCTTCATTTGGTCTTCCAGTTGCTGCATGCGCTTCTTTTTGCGTTCCAACAGCCTAGAGAATATTTCAGATTTGTATCAACATGCCAACAAGCCAGCTTTGTTCCCTTCACTGTTGAATTTCTATGCCCCACTGCTGCAACACTTACTGTTTGTCCTTCTCTGACCGGGAGTTGTGGTAGTCAGATTTGAGCTGTTTGACTTCCGTTTTGCATTGTCGGATCTGTTCTTCCTTTTCCTCCATCTGAAATAATCACACAACATTAGCTGTGCTATCTGCTCACAAGAAATTGCAGATGATATGCATACACCAATGCCAGACACCATGTTTTGAAGTGCTATGGTTCACTGTGTGCGGCGATGAATGAAATGAATGCCAAGCGCCTGAGACAACATGCCTGATCGTCACGCTCGTCAACATGAGAAGACTTGTCCATTGTGTGTGTGCGACGGGATTATGCGCCAGTGTAAATCTCACTCTTCTTTGTCCTATGTTCAGCCCATCTATGCCAGGGAGTGGGTTTTCTCTATATTCTTCTGTGTGGGCTGACCAGTGTGCTGACAAGGCCCTCTACCAGGGGAGAGTGAGGCTGCCTAGATGGCGTGGGTATAAGAAGGACAGCAAAACGCCACGTGGACATCTTCTCTGCCCTTGCATGCAAGAGCACGCACGCCAAACGTTTCTGTACTTTGTCTTGAAACGCACCGCGCACCTGTAACGATGTATTAAACTTCTGTTACTTGTTTTTACATCATCTCATTTTCCCTGCCGAACCCTCTCCCGATGGTCATTTGAGCTCCAAGCAGACGCTGTTGAAGGTGGCCAAAACCTCATCCTCGTATAACTGGTGGCAACCTTAACAAGAGAGAACCTTAACCAAGGGTTCTCCCCATGATGGACAGCAGGAGAAATGCCTTTGAGGGAAGGCTCTTGCATTTTAAATGGTCAACGTGGTCAAAGTTTCAGATACCTTTTTTTTCCCCAGAATTTCCATGTGTTTTATTATCACATAGGGTAATATTAGGAACAAATATGGAGCAGAAGTTGAGAAAATAGCACTTTTCTAGTGAGCTTAAAGCAAAAAAAATGGTAGAGAATCAAGCTTCGGGCGTATAGTGTCTCATCTCTCACTTGATTGTCGATAAGGTCTATGGGTATGTACTCATTCGCAGCGACCATCTGATGACGGTTGGCCTGTCATCAGCAACTTTGCAGGCCGCATTGCTTAGGCTGGCAGGCCCAACTAGTGCCGCTTCGTTGAGAGTCCACAACTGAAGTCCTGGTTTCATGCCAGTCGACAGACGGCAACTTTATTCACACCCACCATATTTGCTGTACTATCATATTCGCGGTTTATGCCCGAAACACCATGTGGCAGAGCTTTCCCAAAAAAAATTTGACGGATGGACATCGTCCGGCCGGAACAGGGGATACACAATTAAAAATTTTCCCCTTCCGTTTTTTTCGATACGACCATAGTTTTTAATAATACATTCAACAATTTTGAATTTTGAACACTTCATTAAGAAACACGAGCCCACGACACAGTTTGGATGGGGGGAGGTATACATGCAAATAAGTTCTTTTCGCCCTTTGTTCTATTTTTTAGGTGACCATTTCTCAATGGTGGGATTCAACAATTTTGCATTTTGGACATACGAAAGAAACCTTAATGAGTGATGCATGCTTCCTGTGACTGACAGGCATCACCGGGTTAAAGTAATTCACAGCTCGCTACTGTCAAAATGCTCACAAAATTCGCACCAGCAATTAAAATCTGAATCAGCCAACAGGAGTGCTTCATGTGTGCACATGGCAGCAGCAATGAATTGCGACACCTGTTCTTCCTCTTTTTGCATGGAAATACTGCGCTGCAGCTACCTTCAGCTCCGATATCTTCTCTTTATGATGGTACAAAAATGACGCCATGAAGTCAAAAGAAAGCTGCCTGATCAGCGGCGCAATGCCACCTACCGAAGCAGAATTTTTGTTGTAGCATACTAGGAAAGTGCGATTCTCCACTTCCACTTTTAATTTCTGTTTAACATGTCCCCCTGTGCTAAAAGAACACCACGGAATTCAGAGAGTGATAAAAGAGAGAAAATCAAACAACCAAATCAACCATTCTAACTGCACAGTCACCCCTATAGGAGTGGGCAGTAAACCGGAGAAGTGGGAGGCATTTAACCACCCCTCACGAAGGGGAGAACCCTTCCTTGCAGAGTGCAAAATTTCGGTTATTGCTGCTATACAGTCAACGTCTGATTTTTGGAACTCCCTAGGTACCCCAAAGATGCTAGGCCATAGCCTACCACGAAAAGCTAGGTCTAACGACAGTGCAAAACTATCTTGTAGCCTCGAACCAGCGCACTCACATGCCTATCACTGGCAACAGTAGTAATCGAAATTGCAGCCATGGTCGCTTGAATTATAGCAGTTTCAGATCTGCGGTCACAGGAAGAAATCAGATGGTGAAGAATTTCAGCACCCCAAATTTCCGATGTCCTTATACATTAGACAGTTTTAGTATAGGGTACGCTAAATAATAGCGGGTCGTCACTGCGCATGCGCTGAACGCTAAACGAAATAGCGGGTATAGCGGGCGTACGCAATGCAAACGAGTTAGCGTGAAACATGGCGGCGGTCCCGGTTGCCCGCTTCAAATGGAATTTGGAGCAGCTTTTGTAAAATGCACTTCGTTCGTAACAAATGATTGCGTAAACGGCTTTCGCTTAGTCTCAGGCCGCTCCGATGACAGAGTATTATGGATAACCTTGTGGTGTTTTCGAGATCGCTTCTCGTTTCGAACAAGTCGAAGCCTAACGAAAGAAACATTCGAGATGTTAGCGCGACCTATTGCTACAGTAGAGAAATAGCTGCAACGACGGCATATGGCCTCTGAGATCCGAAGATATCGCCGGCCAACTAAAATTGTAGAAAACATGCGCTGCTTAGCGTACGCTAAACTAAAACTGTCTACTGGTTCTATGAGGTACATAACGGTGCCTCGAAGGCATAAAAATTATCAGACATGTCCGAAAAATCGGTCATTGACTGTACATTGGTGGTAGGGATAGGTGGCAGTGCTGCAGGGAAGTCCCTATAATCACGCAGGCCTGAAAATTCAGGAGTTAAAAATCATTCGCAACTGTAATCAACATTTTCGCTACCAGAATACAGAATAACCTCGTCGATACGATCCCATTAGGTACAATTTGCCGGCTCCAACATTCGCAACTGAGAACACAATAAATGACCCAATACAGCTATGCCTTTTTACCGATTAATACATAGATTTCTCGAAAACACAACCTTTCGGCAATGTATGTATATTATGGCAACTAAATACCATGTAAACTAGAAATGGCTCGAGGCGCACGCAATCGAGAATAGCCTCCCACCACAGCAGCTTCCTTGCAATACACGCTCACCCGTGGCACATGAAAATGCTGGCACACACTCATTTCCATTCTGGTACCACCAAAACTCCCAGGCTGTCACAAGCCGCATTCACCACTATCGCCGCCAACCCTAATGCAATACGCATCTTCACCTATCGTTTCACAGCACATGGGGCACAGTGCTGTTGGAAGCGCACCGCACGCTTTTAATAAGCGACAACCACACGTCGCCGGTTCCCTGCTACAAGTAGCGTAAAGTGAGCCACATGTTTCGGTTTTGCAGCCCTGCAGACATTCTATTCCTGTGTCACCCACCAACTCGATTTCATTTCACATTTCCGTCGCTGATGCAATAGATAAAATGACAACATGCATCCTAGGTTGCTCAGGTCCCCAACCACCCACCAGCTGGACGCACGTCAAGCGTCTTATGCTGCAACGATTCGCACGTGTGGGCTTGTCAAAACTTCCCACTAAAATGCTCTGCTTGAAGAAGCTGTAGACCCAGGCCAGGAGTGCAAACATAAGCTTGGAAAAGCTGCAAAAACGACAACACGTCTCAAACCGCTCGGGCCTCACCAACTCAGCATGAAGTGCCATCCCATGCTGCAACAATTCACGCAAAGCTTCGTACAGTAGAACCTCGTTGATACGTTCCCATTATGTATGTTTGCCCAACGCCAAGGTTCGCAATCGAGAACCCAGAAAATGACCCAATAGGGTTATGCAAATTTTTTACCGGTTCACATGCTTCCGGAAAACACTATTTTTTCGGCACCAACGTTCAGTACATCGTCAAACTGCGATGGTATGATACGTTTTCCCGCCACTAGATTCCGTGTAAACAAGAAAATGCCCGAGGCGCGCGATCGAGAACAGTATATAGCTGCCAGCCACAACAGCTTCACTGCAATACTCGCCCGCCCGCCTCACGTGATAACGCGGGCGCGTACTCAGTTTCTCATTTTGGTACCGGCAAATTTCTCTGGGGTGGTCGCAAGTGGCATCCACAGCTATCGCCGCCAATCTTATTACGAGAAGGACCTTCACCTATCTGTTTCAGAGCCCATGGTGCCATCGGAAACATAGTGCACACTTTTAAGGGGAGACGCGGGTTTTACATCGCGAAAAATGGCCAAAAAATAGATTTTTTGAAAATCACATTTTCAGTTTCTATAACCCCTTTTCTATCTGATACCCAAATATCATCACTGTAAACCACTTAGAAGTGCTCTAAAAATTCGTTTTATCAGCCAAGGTGGCAAAAAATCTCGCGGAAATCAAGAAAGAACAGCGTTTTTCACGCCACAATATCTCCGGAACGGCGAGACCGAGCGCCGCCATCTTGGTCTCGTTGGAAAGCGCATTTTTCCTTCTTCAAATCTGCCGCTTCAGCGATCTCCTCCATACAGAAACAAGCGCACAAAAAGCAAATGATTGAAGGTCGTGCCGGAGTCTGCGATTGGCCGAGCCTGCCACGTGACTCCAGCGCGGTTCGCCATTGGTCCGGCGCTCGCGTCGTCTGCGAGTTTGATGTCTCCACTCGCCTTAATCTCGACGTGTCAAAACGGGCGCTACGCGGACATCGCAGTAGCGTGGCCGATCCCTGCGCTTGTGGACATTTCAGACTCGCGGCTAAGCATTCCGAGCATCGGCGACGCGGACTTCGCGACCCAGATTTACGCGCGGAATTCTCGGACATGCGGCAAAGCCTTTCAGCACTCGGTGTTTCGAATTCGTGACAAATTCGTATCGCGCACGCAATCCTCGGAAACGCAGCTAAACATTTCGCACACAGGGAGTCTCTGGCGCGGCGATCATGCACATAGCGCGCGGACTTCTTGGACCGTCACCTAATAATTTTGTGCATCGGCGCCTCCGACTGCGCGAATAAGCGCATCAAGTGTAGACTCCTCGGGCCCGCGGCTAGGAATTTCGTGCGTCGGCACCTTGAACTGCGTGACTAAGCACATCGCGCGTCGGCTCCTTGTATCTGCGGCTATGCATTTCGCACGTCGGCACTTCGGACTCGCAACCAAGCACATTGCGCGTTCACTCTATTATCATATTGTCACGATAGCTCGTAACAATATCTATCATACCACCCCTTCATAAAGAGAAGGTCGCGGGATCGAATCCCGGCCACGGCGGCCGCATTTCGATGGGGGCGAAATGCGAAAACACCCGTGTGCTTAGATTTAGGTGCACGTTAAAGAACCCCAGGTGGTCAAAATTTCCGGAGTCCTCCACTACGGCGTGCCTCATAATCAGAAAGTGGTTTTGGCACTATTATTATTATTATTCATAAAGAGAACCTCATCATGAGCTCTGTTCACTAGGCCCCTTGGGCTGGCACACACCTGGCTGCAGAAGTGATCGAGGCATCATACATAAGTAAAATTCTGGAAAGCACCTAGCAGCTGCATATCTATCACTAGCTCTCTGATCCTAAGTTCCACAGCCACTGTCAGGTTAAGATGACTTGGAAGGCCACTTACACTCAGAGCCTTCATTCAGTAACATGGTCAATTCTACCAAATGAAAAAATGCCTCACTGATTGTAATGGAGACTGCTATCAGACAGCCTGCATGTACAACACTGGAACTATATTCATGCCCACAGAGTTCTACACTTCGGTTTGAAACCCAGGCACCATGCTCTTTGTAGAGCATGGTGCCTAATAAAGTTTCTTGTGCTAGTTCAGTGGCCAGTGTGCTATTATTTTGAGAGTGTGCAGTCACACATTTAGTATGGCCATTCTTACAAAACATAGAGCTCCAAAATGGTGCCATTTGTATTGCTGTAGATTCACTTCAGCAAAAGCTACATTTGTTTGAAACTTCAAATGCATTTATTTCAGTTCGATGTTTTTGCACACTGTACTCCGCCTTACGGGTGTTTTTCTGGGTTGTCTTTGGCCAAAAATGACAAGAATGGTATCATTTTATTCGTATTGAAACGATCTGGGGGGCGATGCTATTTTTATTACTCTTGCACCGTCATGAAAATTACGTTCAGGTATAGTAATCGCTGCTAAATAGAAAAAAATGTTCATAATAATTGCAAGATTGTTTTCTTGTCCGCAAAATGCTTCGAAATGAATAAAAATAGCATCACCCCCTACAGTAGGTCTTTAGCAATGGTGTCATGCATTTAGTTTTTGGTTTAGCAAGACGGAATCATCAAAAAGCCCCGTAACGAGTTTGAAATTAATTTCACTTCAGACCTCAATATTTTTTGAACTGCTACAGCTATCGAAAATCTAATTACAGATCTGAAATCAGCACGAAAAATTACCCCAGACAGTGGAGTTTATTAAAAATTCACCCAAAAATAAGAAAAAAATTTTTAGGACCCACTTCCCCCCTTAATAGGCAATAACTGAAACATGCCGCTGTTGCCTGCAGCCCAGACTGCAATCGTATACGTTTCCCGGCCACTAGATCCCGTGTGAACAAGGGGCGAAGCGTGCACGATCGAGAACAGTATATAGCCGCCTGTCTCATGTGGAAACGACGGCACAAACAGTTTCTTATTCCGGTACCAACAAACTTTTGCCCGTCGCACTGCGCATTCACAGCTATAGCCGCCAAACCCATTGCGATGAGCATTGTCACCTATGTTTTTTTTAGAGCGCATGGTGCGTAGTGCCATTAGTACCATACTGCACGCTTTTAGTAGGCGATAATCCAAATGCGCTACTTCTCCCTGCGGCAGGCGGCACGATGTGGGCATCACATTTCGCTTCGGCTGCATGCGGTTGTCACCCACCAGCTCGATTTCGCTTCGACTTCCTGTGGCCTTTTTAAAGCACCACGCAATAGTCTCTGTACAGTCGAGTTTGCAGCTACTCTGGCGCCATCTGGAACAGCGATGCGACAGTACTGGAAAGGTGGCTCTGCAGCTCGGCCGGCTCGACGTGTATTACTTCACTGCCACGGCACTTTATGTCGGCCACAGTTTGGGACCGTTTTTCTTTGTTAATTAGCCATCCTTTTTTTTTCCGGATACATCTTGCGACGCAAGGAAACTAATTCGCAAGCGCAATTGCACCTTACAAAAAGGGCATAATGAACGTCGATCGTTGTACATGTTGAAAAACAAACATTCACATCATATCAATTCTGATCTCTTGGTTAATAAAATCATTTTTCAGCTGCAGATGGCTCCGAATGGGTCCGAAACGCCAGGATATTCTCTAATCATTTCGTCAATGGAGAAAAAAGCACAATCGAAAGTTGTCCTGATGACAACCCGACGGATTTTTGGGACGTTTACAAAGTGTGGCAAACTGATGAGAATAATTTTATGAATAAAAAGACCTGATAAATAAGGGCTCTTTTGTTTTACTAGCCACGCAAAGCGACTTGTAGTTGCACCGCCAATTACGTTAACAAGTAGGTCCCGGATCTGTGTTCAGTAGTGAGCTATGACAGACCCCTTACAACTGCTTCAAAACCGCAAAAGCTTTTGTTTAGCGCCGTGCCAGACGACGGAGAACAAAGAATGTTAGAGTACCGTGGTGTCGCACAGTCACTTTCAATTAAGATCGTGCTCGACCGGATCAAATTTCTCAATTTTGATCAAGCATGGTCACTGCTACATGGCCCAACAATTCAAATCAAGTTAGTTTAGCTCACTCGGCATGACGGTGCTGACAACAGCCTACGATCGTGAAGCTCGAACTTGATGCGCGGATCGTGATCAACTGAACGCTTATAGAGAAAAATCGCTATCCAAAGTGACTGTGCAGCAATACCCGGCGCGGATCGAACTATATGGCTATCTAAAGTAACAATGTGACATGGCATAAAATGATAGGCCGTGGCTTACAATGTGCCGGAGCGAAACGAGGCATTCATCGCCAACAGCGAGGCGTCGATTAAAAATAAGTCAACCTATTAGAAGCACAACGTTTTCAGAGTGCCAGTTTAGTGACTTCAATGTTAAGTGTCACAGTAGGCTTTGCTCACGTGCAGGATGACTTCGTACAGTTGTTTTCCCTCCTGCGAACGGCACTTAGCGTGAACGTCCAAGCTGGCAACTCTTTCACGGAGAGAACATGTGAAGTAGCACAACTTGTCTCCGCTGGTTAACGCAGCAGCATGAAAGTACTCTCCTTTTCCTTTTTTATGCCTGAACCCGCAAATAGTATTTGCGACATCATGGAAGACCACGCTTGTACCTTCATGTACAAAAAAAAAAAAAAAAGCGAATCACGGATATACGTGCGGCTTTTGGCGACATGTGCATGAAATTTAAATTTTGCAGTCTTCCCACCTTCCCAGTGTTGCACCGTTGGCAGTGCGACACCACTGATGCTCAGTGGTGCCGCCTGTTCACAGGATGGAGCCTATGGGAAAACTATAAAACGCGTCTCAGGCTGCCAGAGCACCACAAGATCAACGGGCGACGCTTTGCATTACGTAACTATAAAAAAATGCTGCTTTGACTACCCTTAACTAGATGTTGAGCCAATCAGCTTAAGGGGGGAAGAGGTGCTTAGAACTTTTTTTCATTTTTTGACTGAATTTAATAAAAACTGTCACCCAGATGAGTTTTTCATGCTGATTTCAAAATATATGATTACTTTTTAAATTGAATGAGTGGTTCCAGATATTAAAGTTAATCACCTATTTATCGGAACAACTATAAGTATAGTATCAGCCAGAATGTTTATAAAGACATATGGCTGGATACTACAAAGTGTAAGCAACACAACTGTAGGACTATTCTTTTTTTATATTGCAGGAATTACAACTTTACAGCAATTTGAAGTTCAATCTCTAGGCATGGCAGTTATGTGGTCCAATTAGTAGCCAGATTTTAATATTTACAAAAGCGAAATTAAAAACTCTGCTCCTAGCATTGTGTAGTACACATATGTAGCTACATGCTGCTGTTAAAGTTATGGTTCTTTGTGACCTGAAGACCGAGATAGCGCTTCGGCAAATTTAAAAAACACCAAAAATGAGATTCTGAGAAAACTTGAAAAAACAGGAAGAGCTTATTTTTATAACACTACAAAATATTTGAATATATACAAGTGATATTGCATTAGCAGCCTCCAGGAATGTAGTCTGTCTGGCTAGTGTCACTACGGTAATGCCTTCTGAGCACCCGCTGCAAGTTTTCAGCAGATGCATGCTCAGCAGACGTAGCCAGCTCGTTTGTCCCCACAGCAGTGTCGTCAACGCGATCTAGCAGTTCCGATTTTCAGTCGGTAGCACAGAGTTGATGCTAATGCTTAAGTTTTTCTTGAGCTTCACTGTCAATATGCCACAAAATTTCTGGCTGCAGAATAGTAGCGTCGTGCTCAAATGTCAATGAAATGCGGCCGTTGTCAGGAACACTTCGGGGGACTAGGCCTGACACGCCATCGGGATCTTCACCGGCGTCGCTCGACTGAGGGAGCAGGCTGTTATTCATGTAATCAGGAAGCAGCACGGCGTCATTTCTCGAAGTTGTACGCAGACTTCGCCTTCCTTCTTTTGTAAATTTGTACTTAGTAGCCAACTTCACAGTCGAGGTCAGCATTGGTCAGCGTGGGAAACATCGTTGGCACACACGGCATGTGCGCAGCACTCGTGGAGTGATGCAGACGACGCCAGCATAGCTAATGGCGTGGCTAGCTGAGGGTCACGTGCCTTTGTTGACCAACTACAGCACACATTGGGTCTTCTTTATGAGGCTGAATTTCTTCGCTGCCAATGTGCGGACAAAGCCAGTGGTGGCGAGAAAATGAAGAGGAGAGACTGTTCTTTCAAACAATATGAGGGTCGGCGTGACCAACGACTGCAGGGGCCATCACGCGTTGTGGAAAAAGCGCTTTTTACAGAAACTTAGGCTAATATTTGGCCGACACTAATGCCAAAAATTTATATTACGGCTAAAATATTGATGAAGAAGGCAAAAAATTTGGCGTAGTGCTAGAATAATAGTTGAAAATTCCGAAAATACCATTTTCAAAATAATGCATTTTTGTGCGATTTTTGAGTCTTTAAAATCCGTGTCCCCCCTTAAGAGCTTTGAATAATCGCACCCAGATGGCGCGGTGAAGTTTTGCACTTTGCAGCGCTCCATTGTTTTACGCTATACTAAAGCTCTATCGAATAGCATCCCGCAAAGTGTTATCATGCGAAACATACTATCGCAAGCATTTTATGCTATACTAGAATGCTTTAATAGTCCAGTCTGTCAAATTTTAGTTAATTCGGATCATACATCTTCCCGGTTAGTACTATATTAGGCAGTTCTCAAGTACAGCTGAGTCGGCCAAATTAGTTTTTTTGTGCGACTCAAACATGCATTTACCCAGCCAGTACGTTTTTCCAGATTTTTTTTTTTTTAAACGTGTGAACGAGGTTTTAGTACTGCATATAATTTGGGGCATGGGCAAACAAAAATGTGCTTTGCTATAATTGATATTGTGTCAAGCTTGCATTTTGATTTCATTACAGCAGGAGAAATCTCCACTGAAATAAAACATGAACCATTTTATATTTATTTCATTATATCCGCATTTATTATATAGAGAGGTTCGACTGCATTTAGTAGAAATAGCAACAGACTTGCCTTCTTTTGTAGGTTTTCCATTTGTTTCCCAAACGTCTTGGGAACAGCTCGTTGATGGTTGCAGAGGATGGCTACAGCCCTGTTTGCTCGATTGTAAGCCAGCATCTTTTCAGGCAGAGACATGTCAGCTAGAAGGAAAAACAAGTTTGCTATTGGCATCTTCTGAGAACAGTTCAATGGTCACAAATTAAGGAGAAATCCAAACAAGACAGAAGTTCACAGGAAGATGGGAGGCTTGAAGCAATGAGCAGAGGCTGGACAAGGAATGTAGCAAGCTCCAACGACATTCTTTGCCCAACCAGTGCTCATTAAAATTAGGAGGGTGGAAGACTTGAGTGCACTATTTTGCTAACACTGCAGCCGATAAAGGCACGCTGAGTTCCATTTGCTGACGCAACTGCCTTTGAATTTGCTGTCACCAATTCCGGCACTTGCAGCTCGCTTTTCATATTCCTTTTAATTCTTTAGACATCTCAGATTCCAGGAGCCTTCGAAAGCAGCTTTCTGCATCGTATTTACGAAAGCTGTGCCTTTGTTTACATCAACATCTGCAGCCACAGGTGGCTGTTAGCTTAAAATATTGTGGAAATGGCACATCACTGATAGGAAATAATCTCAAAATATAGCAAAACATACATATGTGGGTATATGAGCCGCACTGTTCCGCCTTTAGACAAATCAATGCGAGCGCACAAGTAACTGAACTAGATACATAAATTACGGGTTGTTACTGCTTCTTGCTTTTCTACTTCATCCTACCTACAGTTCCCACATTTCATAATGTATAAGTAGGGAAAACTATACTCGCATAAGCATACCCCCCCCCCCCCCCCCATTTATAGGCCGTACAGTTCTCTCGCAAAAACATGGATGACATCGCTGACAGTAGTTAACCGAGCAAGGCACTTGTTTATGCTGCTGTATTGTACACACCATCTCTTGTTTCCCGTTTGATGTAGAGATAGATAGCGCATCTCTGGAAATGAAATTTTTCAGCATAACAACACGTACTGACCCACTTATCTACGTAGCAAATTTTACTGGAAGGCTTCGGGAATAATGACATACAGATCTTGGCACAGCGCTGTGTCACCACTTCGTACGCTTACAAGAGAATTGAAGAGTAGTTGATTTCAAATCACCAAGGTCATAACTGAACTTTAAGGTAGTTTCCTTCGTCCTAACTGCTTACTTTTCAGCTCACGTCTGCCGGTAGCCAGTGCATAAACGCCCAACAAATGGCAATGGCAAGGTAATTATACTTTTAGCATTTACATGGATTTCTCACACTGATGTTTGCAGTGTTATCTCATATAGAATTGGGTTAGAACAACATTCTTGCTAATTTGCACTCTTTATTAGTTCCCCATCATTTTTGTACATAGTTATATAGTTTGGTAAATAGCCCACCTCTAAGCAAATTATGCAATAAAGCTGAATTTCTACGATTTCTGTTATTTATTCTGCGAGAAAACTGGATGTATATTTAAAATAGCACATTGAAATACATAAACTCAGCAAGTTTCATCAAAATCGATTCAGAATTAAAGAAAAACGTTTTCAAATGCAGGGTCCCCCCCTTAATAGTATCCTAAAATAAGTAAGCCATTAAATCAAACTCAACGTTAAGTTCTTCAAAAGTGGAAAATGAATGAGCTAAGTAGTCAATGATGGCAGCATCATCAGCCTGGGCAAAATCATTAAATGTGGAGTAAATAAAGCTTCTTTCAGGGACGTTTAAATGAACAGAAACATACACTGCTTAATGATCCGATATACCCTCGATAATTTCACACATGTAGCCAGTTTCAGACAAATGCTCACTGAGGAAAACCAAATCTGACATGCCTTGAGTTTTGCTATAGACTATTTGCTTTAGATTGCAAGATAAGGATAAGTTTACTAGTTTTGTAGATATGGAAGGTTCAGGACCAGAAACTGAGGGATGACCACCAAATTCCTGGCACGTTGAAATCACCAAGTATTACAAATCGCAGGAACAGAGGCCCTGTTCATGAATGAAAGAGCTTAAAACGTGCAATTGACCAAGTGACGACCCAGGAGGACGGTAAACAGTAATTATGTATTGAGTCTTTTCCCAAGTACCCTTTGCATTATACACATCCTATGTCAGTGGGGCTTTTAATAACAGAAAAGTGAAGGTCAGAGCGAATAGCAAACAACACATACACGCAACGCGACTCATAATGCGCGTAAACCGCGGCTGATTATGCGTGTCACATTTTTGCGCCCCCAAGACATATTTCTGCCTACAGTAGTTACCGATGCACCGAAAGGCTTCCCCGACGACCTTATATGAACGAACATGGCGTAAATTTCACAAAGTACGATCTAAAACATCTCGAAATCGTTCCGCAGCACGCGGCAGCAATACTTTCAAGCAGCGCCACGCCGATCGCCCAAGCCAGAGAGGAGGAAAGGCTCTCCGCGCGCCCTATCCTCCTCGCCAGATGAAACGGTCTATAAAGCTTTTCTGTTTAAGGACGGATCATCTGAAGCAAGAAAGGAACATTTCTTTTCCGCATGAGAAAACAGCCCCACCCTACTCTCAATTTGTTCATTTACCACAACAAAAAATTCACTTTTAGTCTGCACTTAAAGTGAACTCTTGGCACAGCCAGTGCACAAATTATTTGAAATTCTGCCTAAATGTAGCAAAGCTTTGTCCACATGGCAGAATAACTACACTGCACACTACATGTTGAAAAAAACCTGCCCATTAAAGGGACACTAAAGGTTACCAGAAAGTCAAGTTAAAGTGATAAAGCAATGCTCTAGAACGTCTAAGGCATCAATATAATTGCGAACAGAGCTTCAGTAACCGAGAAATTGAGGTAAATGCATGACACGATTTGAGACCCCCCAGCGACATTCCGGTACTAGCCCGATGACGAAAGCACTCCTCATCATAATTTGTCACTAGTACTCAACTACTCGTATTAAAAAGATCATTTCATTAGATTATGCGACGGAAGAAAATGCTACTTGTCTACTTCTATTCGATTATAAGAAAAAATAACATTTTGACGTTACCCTTGAGTAGTATGGGTGATCGAAAGGTTTCGTTTTCACTCGACTCTGCGCGCTCGACTTTGCGCCACGCCGCTTTGGAGTTTCAGTTGTTTCTTTATCGCGTCGTGCTGCGTTGGTCCTGCTGGCTCGCGAAACTTGCATTTGGAACAAGCAGCAAGAATGACACGTCCATGTGATGTCGTGGGATGCGCGAACGGTTCACGGAACTTGGCCAAGGGCAGTTGAAGCGGCGAATCCAATGTTACTTATCACTGTGTGCCAACGAGTGAACCTCTCCGTTCGAAGTGGTTAAGTGCTGTACCTCTGCCACAGCGCACTGGCAAAGAGCCGAAAAATCATGTAGCGTGCTCGCCGCGCTTTCGTCCAGAGGATTAAGAGTTCAACGCCGACTTACTGAAGTCGCTTGAAGTTTCAAAGCAGGCCGTCATCGTAGTAGTACGCAACGACGCCGGCAGCGCGAGCCCTCAACAGCAGGTCACGTTCATCAGTGCTTAAATCGCTGATCGCGAGCTAATGTGTCGTTGTCAGGGTCGTCCATTGCAACGAGCGTCGAAGTTCGTGTCATAAAAAAAGAACCAGCTTATCGTCGTGCGCTTTCCCTTCCGTTAGCCACCATAGTTCCGCTTTCGCGCTGCTGTCGGCTCTGTCTTGGCTCTGTTTCTGGCCGCGCGTTTGCATTTTGTGCAGAAAAGCCGTAGCGCCGTCTGCGGGAGCTGTTTTACTCACCGACGGCGCAACGTCGCTATGAGACCATGACGTCAATACTCCTCGATCGGAGGGCGGGCGGTTTGAACTGTACTAGAGGTACGCGGACGCTTCAGAACGCATTTTCTCTTAAAATAAGTCTCTTCTTCGCATAAAACAAGCGTTTCGAGGTTTCTGGGATGGTATTTCAACAGTCCACGTTGACTTAATATTAACCTTTAGTGTCGCTTTAAATTACTAGTTGGATGCCCTTGTGGGTATTTCTAAAATTGACAAAAACAAGTCATTCATGTAACAATATATTGGCCACTAATGAAGTCTCTTGATATTGTAAGTGCCTAGGTGACATGGGCATACCTTCAGTTAGGAGCTCCAACTGTTCCTGAAGTGTCTTAGAAGCGTTGTAGGTACGGAAGACTTTGGCAGTCAAGCCTTCCATAAGCTCATTGAGATGCTTGTTCAGAATGCTTGTCTGCAAGGATGAATATATATATATACATAACTTAAACACGAAATTTGAACAGTGACATTACAACTTTCAATTTTATCAATTTTACAATTTACTTACATTGAGCCGATCAAAAAGGTCATCTTGGGGCTTTTTGTTCTCCATGAAGAGCTTTAAATTTTTGAAAACTCTCTTTTCCACCGGGACTGCATTCACATATCGAATTGAGTCCTTTCCAAGGAAGTCAAACTCCACCACAAACTCCTTGCCATCTTTCTCATCGTGCAGTGTGATGTGCTCAACACGCAAGGAGCAACAGCCCACAGTGTCAGCAGTCTCGCCTTCTTCCTTTTCATTGCCAGCTCTCAAAGCAAGCTAAAGGAGAAGGGAAGAGCAAAAGACCAGGGAAGTTATCACTAAAAGTAATGGCCCACTTGAACTTCTTAATGTTACTCCAAAATAAATTTAAAGAAACGCTGCTCCTTATAGTCATGAAAGTGAACACAATTCATTTTTAAGCAATCATTAATCATGATAAGACCAAGATTATTGCCTAACAAGTAGCTTTCCCACTGACCATTTGTATATCTTATAGTTCATTGAAAGTTCATAGACAGGCATTCAAGGGTTGATTTACACACAGCCAGGGGTTCTAAAACTGGGTTCTGCCAAAATGTTAAATGGGGAAAGACTGAAACCAGTTTTCCGCCATTCATTTCTACAATTTTTTGACACAAGGAAGAAACCTTACATTTTGTATTTGAGAAAGCCAACCCACTCCGCATCCACACTTCAGTCATCTTTGCAAAAGACCCCTGCAGCAGCAGCGCACGAGGCTTATCAGTGTGATTTTAGGGCCCGAAGTGCCCACACTGAGCCTTATGGTGCTCGTGAGGGCAGTTTGTAGCACATGAGAAAGAATCAATTGAAGTTTTGCAAGCCCAGGGCCAGTTCCCAAATTTAGCGACGTGTTGTAACAAACAAGCAGGGTGTATTCCGGCGTGATTGCCGGCATAGGCATGGTGCAGTTTCAAGACAGGCTGGTTTGCTGTCACAGTGCACTGGTTTCTAACTTATCTAGAATACAAATGCATGACGAGCATTTCAATGCGCACGAAGAGCACCACTGCATGCAGGCCACTGTAGCTGTGTGCCAGGTGACGTATGCTTAGTGTTTCAATCTGGATTTCGAAGACCATTCCGTAGTGCAAGCAACTTGCAACTAGCGTGGGCAAAAAATTAAACCTTTTGCACATCCTACACATTTGTGCCATTACACAGCTTACTGCACACATCGCTTAGAGTGGTACTCGTACATTGGTGCACACATATACCAACTCAAAACATTTTTTTCTCACTTTACGGGCACCCTAGAAAAATTGTGCTAAATTTTTTTCAAAATAAGTCCCCAAGAAGAATTGGAATCTGCAATAAAAAAAATCGACCCTGGGCGATCGCATATGGCGAAAAAAATCGACCCTCAAAGGGTTAAACATGTTCATCGCATGACATGATGGCCAACACGATGAGGGCATATATAATTATTTTCGCTTTTAAAACACACAAACCTCAATCCCACAAATTCTTTCAATGCAGTTTCAAACTGCAAGTACGACATTATGCTGGCTTAAAATGCACAATAGGAAACCTGAACCTGACTAATAAGCAGAGCGGAGCCACGTAGCAATTACTCTGGCCTCTAGAAAGCTTGAGGGCAAAGTCTTATCTACCCTCAGACGTATTTGACATATCTGGGATCTAGCTATCTTGCAAACACTTCCAGAAAAAAAAAAAAAAAGTCGATTTGACGACCTGTAGATGTATGAGAATGGCCTTAAATGATACCTCTCCATGACGAGAACATGCATCAATAGTAGGCAATTAAGAATATACAAGAAATGAGTATAATTAGTCGTAATTGGGATGGGATGCGACTACCTGTGCCACCAGCTAGTGCCATATAACACTGTACCATGTAACAGATGACGCAAGTGCTCAAGTTCAGGATGGACGAGAGCTGGGCTACACGAGTGTCAAACGTGCACAACCAGAGCGTGGCCATGCACAGACATAAAAAAAGGGGTGCACCGGCCTTGACACCACCCTAGCACATTGCAAAGGCTCAACAGACCAGCGTATCTTGCCATATCTTGTACCAGCCCCCCCATCCCCCCCCCCAAGCCAAGACGCCACCAAAGTTTGCGACGCCAGTCTTGCCTAAATGTGTGAATCATATTGTGGATGCCGCCGCAGCGTACAAGGTTCTGAGGAGCACTCTCAGCAACATCTTAAAGGATAAGGGTAAAATTAGCAGACAAATGACCTGGTGCCTGTGGTGCCCAATGTGTATGCACGGCTCTGTATATAAAATGTGGAGGCAGCCATGTACAAGTGCTTCATCCGAAAATGCTTCAGATGTGCTGGCTTCCGCGTGTCCGGTGATGACTGAAAAGTCTGAGTGCGACAAAGCCATTGTTAGGGTCGCCAAAGTTTGGAGAGAGCTGTCATAATTTCCGGAAGCCGTTGAAGATCAACAGTCAACGAGTTTGCACGTGCGGATGATGGTGTCGCAACCACGAGAAAGCCCGAAAACGAAGACTACACTGCGAACATTGTACCAAGCAAAAGTGAAAGCGGGCACAATAAGGAAAGCAACGATCCTTTATCCACATCATTTTAGGTGATTGGTGCACTCGCACCAATTACCTCAGGTGCCTCAGCTGCTGACTCTTTAGACAATGTGGAGAAGTGCATGTTGTCACAGCAGCAAAGTTGCCCAAACAGAATAATCAGGACTATTTCATGCGAAAATAAGCTAGTTTCATGAATAAAGTGATCTTATAAATGCTATTTGCTTTTATGACGTCCAATTCTTTAGCAGGCTTATATCGAATTATGCACTACATCTAATTGAGTTTTTTTTTTTTTTTTTTTTTTTGAAAATTCGATATAACCGGGTTTGACTCAATTGTGCCGTGGCAATGGCTATCAATCCCTGCACTAACTTGGGCATTTATGTTTACTAGATCTAGGCCTGGGAGTGTTAGCCTGCGGCACTCAGAGCCATGGTGGGCAAATGTGGAACGTCATTTGTTGCCCAATGGTGTCACGTGACACATTAACTTGGACATGTACAGAGGGGTCCGCTATTAAAGGGAGCACCCAAGTCTAGAGCATGTCCGGATTTTCCTCACGCAAGAGTACAATCGCCTAGATTTGCAGCAGATAACTTGTGGCTGTAGCTCCGACTCATTTCGACACACCGGCGCAGTACACTGACACTGCTTCCGCAGCGCTACTTGGAGCTTGGGTACCAGCAGAGAGAAAGCCGCACATTTGAGTGTTCCCTTAGATATATGCACTGTATGTATATGGCCAAAAAGCCCTTGTATGCTATCCAATGATATCAAAGCTGCTAGATTTGACACCCTCACTGTGAATAAATGAGAAGAAAGGAAACCAAGGGGCTCTATTTTTGTTAACCCTGACCATATAAGCCAACAGACAATAAAGCCGTGGAAAGCATCGAGGAAATTAACTCGGGTTGACATTGAACTGTAGAAAATGAAGGGAAAGTAGAAAATCAAAGGAAATGAAAGTGGACAAAAAGATAACTTGCTGCCACTGGGAGCCAAATCTAAAACCCCCCTTCTGCGTGCATTGCACTACCAATTGTGCTATGGCAACGGCTACAAATACTTGCACTAACTTGGGTATTTATGTTTACTGGATCTAGGCCTGTAAGTATTAGCCAGCACCACTCTGAGCTATATCCTTTTTTGCCCTATGGCGTCACATAACACATGAACTTAAGAGGGCACACATGCGGCTTAAAAACCCTCACATGCTACCTAATGACATCAAAGCAGTCAGATTTGAGACCCTCACTATGAACGAATGTGAGAAGGGAAACCTAAGAGCTCAATTTTCATATTAAGTAACATCAGTCGACTGTTGGAAATGGGCAGCTGGCCTATATTTTTTACAGCAGGGTGTATTTTGTGTTCCGCCCAGCTTTGCATACAGCCACAATCTGACCCCATTTCACAGATCGAAAAATGGCCAGAAAGTGGGGACATGACTTTTAACAAATGCACAAGCCCTGACAGCCCTACAATAATCGATGATGTACACACCTTGTCAATGAAGTAGAGTGCAACAGAACGCTGCCGGATGCGCATCTCTTTGGATTTCCAGTCACTCATGTAATTCTGCCTAATCTTGTCCACACAAGATTTCAGCTTACGGGCCATTTCATACTTCTGCATGTCCTTTTCACCCTTCAGCTTGGAGCTAGGGTTCAGCATAATGTACTTAGTTTGCCCGAGAATATTCTCAGTCCATGATGACAGCCACGACACATTGTTGTCGTGCCGTACTTCCTTCCACTTGTGCCCTGCAGGTGGGTCCGGAACATTCGCCTCCCTGTACAAATGGATAGACAACAGATTGCAGTGCCTCTTTACGGCAAAACCAAGTAGCATGTACAGAACTGTAATAAACGCTGCTAAATCAAACCACTCCAGCGACCAGACTACATGAATGCCACCTTTCCAACGAGAGGATGCACACAGATATGAAGAGAAGTGCGAACTACGTGACACTATGCTAGAGCTATTTCTGCAGAAATGCAAGTGTTCCAGAAAACAATTTTACTGCCTTATTTAGTGTATGTTGCTGGGACTGTTCTAGCAAAGTGTGGCTTTGAATGCGCCACAGCATCTTATACACTGTTTGCAGCTGAGAAAGGAGGTAGAAGCTTCACCACATAATGGCAGTCATCAATTTACGACAAATATATTCGTCCCCTCAATTGCAAGTTTCCTGCTCATTGGTATTTTATTTTTTTGTACTTCTATAGTTAAACCACCATGCAAGAAGAAAAACTGCAAGGGTTGGTTCACTAGAAGAAAACATGCATAAGCATGAACTTTTTAATGCTTGCCCACTGCACAAATAAGCATTTATACATGCAAAACATTCCATCCACATAATTGTATTCGTTGCTTCAGAAAGCTACTTGAAAGCCTTTCTGAAATGTAGTTATTTGAGCAGACTCCATGCTAAAACTGCAACCTAAAGGGAAGACCGCAATGGGATGGTTATGCTTTGCAGCACACAATATATGCCTCCATAATAAAACCTGCTAACTTGTTCTACAACACATTAGAACTTTTGACTTACTTTCCAATGTTAATTATCACATCTTCCGGCATGATACGACGTTTAAGCATGCCCATTTTTGGATGCTCTCCACGACCACGAAACAAACCGGGCGGTTCAATCTTGAAGTTGCCAATCTTCTGCTTGTGACCATCAATGATGCAGAACCCATACTCTTCAACCAGTTTTTCATTCTGCTGTTTGAGTACCTGTGAGTGAAAACGCAGTTAAGAGCATTGAAGAAAATTAATGTAATTAAATTGTGTGTAGCTATATGGGTTACCATTCCCTATGTGTCATAAATATTTGGCTTTGATTTGTTTTCAATTCTGTTTGTGCTATGACAATAGGCAAGCAACGGATATTAAACACAGCTCAATGCCAGCCTATTTTTTCAATAAATAGCACATATTACAGAAATACCTTTTGCACCCATCAGACTGAGAAACAGCAGATAGCTGAGGTACTAAGCTGCCAACCGATAACGGAGACTCAGAGGAGACTACCTAAATGTAAAAATATAATCGAAATTCCGAATTCAGATTCAGATTCAGATTCATCCGAAAATAACATTATTCCACAAGTGGCCAAAAAGCTTGTCAACTCTTGCTGTGTGTACATACAATTGCTTGCAACCTTGTCAGTCTGTACTCTGACCATTATCAATGATGTTGCTACAGATAGACGAAAGTACAGTCAATGTATACCCTGGCAACATAAAAAAAAAAAAAGGTGGACCGCACTCCGATAGCTGAACGATTGCAAGTTTCTTTACAATAATTGTTTCGCACTTCCCTCACTTAATCACTGCTATTGTTGGCACAGACATCAAGGGCGGCATTACATCATAATGGCAATCATAAGTCGCACAGCATCACATTACTATTTTACATATGAAGGAACAAATGCTGGACATGCAGAACTCGCGCGACAAACCATAAATGCAGCCGTTACAGCTTAGTGGCTTGGCTTGGCTTGTCCCATGGTTTTCGCACAGCCAATGACCACTGGATCGACTATACCTCACAGTAAGTTGCAGCATAGCCGAAGGTACGAGGTATACAAATGCAATATCTTTGTGCAGCGGAATATACAGTCGAACCTTGATATATCGAACAGCACGGTGACCACAAAAAAGTCTGTTATAGCCAGAATTCAATATAGAAAATCACATAAAAACGGGTCAAAAACTTCTGCAAATCAATCAACGAACCAAGGGCACAATCGGGGATCATTCGAAGTGCGCATTTGGTTGCCCAGGCCGCGCCGACTTCAGACGGCTGACGAAGTCAGTGCGGCCTAAGCCAATTGCATCCGGCAGAACCAAACGCACTTCAACAAAGATCCCCGATTGCGCCCCAATCGCGACGCAGTAGATACTCACTTGAAGTTTCACACAAAGAATTTATTTATTTGGCTGAAGGTACAGCAGCAGTGTAGCCTGCTTCTTATTGGCAGTCGCAGGCTTAAGGGGGGATGCAGCCCTCAAAAACCAGAAAGTGGAATTTTTGAAAAACAATATTTTTGGGTTGCATGTCTCATAAACTACCTGTTCTGTAATTATTAGCACCTAATTCAACCACACAGTAAAAAAAAAAAAAAAAAAATACTACTTTTGAGGCCACCGTGGCCCACAAAACACGCTCAAATGCCAAAATGAAACCAAACTTCACACGCGCGCCATTCCCGGCCCATGCGGCCTGCCTGCGCCACCTTGGTGTCATTTTGACCATGAATTCTTTGTCTCTGTTTTGCTGCCTTGCAAAATGGCATCGTCGGTGCCGTTGAGGCGTTATTGGTGTTTTCTCGCGATGCGATGCGGAGCACTGATTGGCCGGAGCAGCGTGTTCAAATCCCACGGGCTAAGGGGCACCTGCCATTGGCCACTGGGCGAGCAGCGGCGGCGGCAGCGGCTGCTTCCTTCAATGCCGCGCCCGCCACACTCTCATCGTTGTTGCCCCTTGCTCCGTCCACGAGAACAGACCTGCTTGCGAGCTGCTCATCGTCTTGCGCTACCTTTTAGATTATTTTCTCTGCTTTCTTTTTTTTTTCCCCTAGTTCTTTGCTGCACGCGATGCCGGCAACGAAGCACAAGACAGTGCAGATGTTCGGTGCACGGAAGCGCAATATGCGACTTGTATGAGCATTTTCCAGTGAGTGCCAACTGCATAGATGCTTGCAGCAGCAGAACTGTGCTGTCGGCTGTCGCCAGTCGAGAATCCAACAGATTGAGTGTGCCTGGAGCCGCAAGAGCTAATTATAAGCTCCGCAAGAGCTCTCTAATAAAAACACATCTGTTGAACTTTAAGGCCTGTTTTCTCGGAATGGATTTTTTTCGTTATAGTGCTGGGGAAGGCGATATCTCAAGAACCGCTCTTCAGATTTGTATGCAGTCTTTTTTTTTAAATTCTGTTCCTGAACGACTTTGCCAGAGTGTAACAAGCTTCTTTTTTTGAAAGCTGGTGCAGTTAATTTATAATAAGCAATTAATTTTTGATGAATGTGGTCATTACTGGCTACATCAAATTCAAAGTTGTGTTAAATTTTTTTCTGGGGGGGGGGGGAGGGGGGGATTAAAGAAAAAGGCTTTGTAGCCCCCTGGGATATCTATCAAGGGACCATCACAGTGAATTTCAGCTTCCTACGATGTCCTGGCATTTCTCCAGGCTCTTCCTCAGGCATATACATGAACCACTTAGTTAGACCTCAATAACTCTGGAACTAATAAACACATCTTCATGAAACTTTGCAGTTCCTCATAGTTCGATGGTGAGAATGTACCCTATAAGTTTCATTCGAATATCTTAAAAAATAAAAAAGTTCGGCCTCCAGGATAGCCTCCCCCCTTAAACACGGAGTCCTCAACATAGTCTAAACAAGCGATAGGCCAGTGCCTTCTATTACACCGCAGCAGCGGCACAGAAGGGCCAAAACTGCTACAGCCTCAGTTGAAGTCAGGAGCAGGGAAACATCAGCGCTTGCGGGGTCAACATCGGCAGCGTCATCGTTTGCTGCAATCTCCACATCCGTCAATCGAAGCATTTTGAAACACTGTCAATAATAAAGTATTAAGTGGCGTCTGCCCAGGCATCTACGAGTGAGCCCAGTGGGCGCATGCGACATCTTTGTGGATGCAAACCACCAGTCCTCGCGAGGCGCGGCAGGTGCGGCACCGAGGTGAAGTCAGTCCGGTGAATGCAATGCGTTGTTGACGTTGTCGAACTAGCCAAGCTGCCACGTGCGTAAGCCGCTACGTTCAAATGCCGCTCTCGGCGCGATTGATGTGTGCAGGTATAGTGCGCCGCAGTCAGGAATGCCCATTGCGCCACCGCTATCTTCGAGGGTGTTGTGGGAAAGCTCACCACCTCAACAGAGTGCACCTGGTCTGAGGTGGCGGAGTTCGATACAGTTGCCGACCGATTTTCCGGACTCCAAAAATTTGAACATGCCCGATTATTCGGTCAGCTTCGCGGCACCTCCACTCCCCCCATAGACCATAATGTATAACAACTGCCGAAAAGTTCGGACACGTTGCAACCTCTTGTCCGATTTTTCGGACACTCCTTGAGCCAACTCGATCGAGAGCATCATGCACCGACTATGACTGGCACATAGTTCGACTTGCTGAACGCCATTTTTGTTTTGAACAGAGCCTCCTTGCTGCCCCACGAAGTGGCGCTACTGGAAATCTCCGCTCATCATCATCGTTTCTGCCTGGTTCGATAGAGTGGCTCTACAGCAGTTCCAGTTTTAGCTTAGTAAGCCATGTCAAGACAATCCAGCAGCTGATTAGTTTCTTCGTGCACGACGCTGCGAGCAGGCTACGTTTTTCATTTGTGCGACTGGTGTCGGCACGGTGGTGTTTGCTTTGTGTGCTGTGTCGAGGTTTCGGTGATCCAACGCGGCGTGTGGAAACATTGCGTCAAGTGTCTAATGGCGCCGACAGTGCCCGCGCAGACTTCGCTGGGGAATGCCGGCAAGCGGGTGCCGGGAGGCCTAAGATTTGTCGCCTTCCGATGTGCTCCCTACTGACACGGAAAATGTTCTGCCGAGACCTGCGCAGTGGTTGCATTGCAATTCCGGACATCGTCTCATTTGACAGTTTCACAGGTGCTGACACTGCTGTACTGACATGCGCAGAACTCGACGACGGCAAGATCATTAGTCAGGTTTCTGCTGCACCGCCGGACGATGACTCCGAGTCGTAAGATGACGCACAATGTGCTACGCTGCCATCGCTGCCGTCGCATGCGGAGCGTGCACAAACAGTCACTGTGCTTTCAGCCACCTATAGTGACCGTACGACCCTCTCAGAGATTCAGGCTTATCTGACTGCGCGTAAACGGAACAGTGTGCAACGGCGCATTCACAATTTCTTCAAGCCTACTGCCGAGCCCGAATAAGCGCGTGGAAATAAAGGATTTCATTTATTTTTTTTTCTTAATCTGCTTTTTCGGACACTTGTTTATTCGGACATTTCCGCAGTCCCCGTGAGGTCCGAATAAACGTTCGGCGACTGTATATCCATTTTACGTCCGACCCCGTTCGAAATAAAAAATTAAAGATGCATGCGATTTTCCAAGCGATATAGAAAGTCTTCTATATACGTAATAATACGATATATCCGTGTTCGATATATTGAAGTTTGACTAGTTCCAGGTGTTACTGAACGATTATTGGGGAGAGTTTTATTTCTGCTACGTGCAGGACACATTACAGCGATATGTTGCATGTTACAGCCGAACCTCGCAACTGTAATAAGTGCAATGGCATCATTACTCTTGAACACATGCTTTGGCAGTGCCCCGCGGTCTTCACAGACTGTGACAAGGAAGAAGAATGGTGGCGGCAAATGCTACACGGCGAATCACTCTCTGACCAATTACGGGCAGTCCAGAAGGCCCGCGATGTGGCTGAAGGGCTCGGCCTGACAGTCACAACGTGGGAGCGGCCCGCGTCAACCTATGGTTGACCTTCAGGACCAAATAAAGTTCTTCATACCATACCATAGGCAATGTGTTGCAGAACAAAACTTTAAAGTCAAAATTCCATTAGCCTACTTTGGCAAGCTTGCTTCACGATATAAAACCGCATTGCCGACAGTACCAAGCACGCTGCATGCATCGATCAGCAGTGGCAGCACTGCCGTGAGCAGTATTCTCAGTCTATTACTTTCCGAGACACAATCAACTTTTGTGAGATTAGGCATAACTCGGCACAGCATCGGATGCAGAGCAACAGTGTTCCACACATGCAGCAGCATATCTACAGCGCATGCTGTTACCCACAGAAGCCAACGCGTCTGGCGCCGAGCATGAAAGTGATCTTATCTCGTATACCCAAAGGCTGCCGATTGAAATTACAGCTTGTTCACACATCTACATCCAGTGCTGAATCCACACGCGATGTCTATCGGGTAGCACCAAAACCAGCGTTCCTGAAGCAAGGAATGCCTATTCCCGGATGATCGCTCAATCACAGCCCGATGCATAGCACTCCATGCTGCGACTACCATCTCAAGTGCCATAAACAATTCCACATCGGTGGGACAGAGATTTCCTTGTTCTTGCTGCATTTTCCTTGCCGAGGTGCACATTACGCACTGCATTAGGTATGCAAAAACTGTCGTCACATGTCGGTAGCAACATTCCGCCGCTTCTAACAGGCGATCAACAAACAAGCGGGCGGCCATGACGTGTTTCCAGCGCGATCGCTTCCGGCGCTTAGTTGTTTTTTATAAACAAAAATGGCGGTGCCCAGCAAGTATAATGTGGCGGTATTTTATGCAATTTTAGTGGAAAGCAATTGCATTTGAGCACCTTTTGAAGCTTGCTAACTTTGCGTGAGTAGGTAATAGCGGGGTTACGTTTCGGCGAATTTCGCTGTGCAGGATTGTAGTACAGCGACGTTTTATTGTCGAGAAGTACGAAATGCATTGAATCCTATGGGTGTTCGCCGGGGATACGAAAATGTTTCGTTGTCACAAGAATTTCATAGTCGGAGGATTTCATTATCCCTGGTTTCGACTGTTTACTCTTTTTGCATGCACATCGTATGCTGCAAATTACTGTAGTGGTTACAGTCAGTAACCGTAATAGCTACCCTAACCATGATTACGTAATTACATAGCAGTTCCCATACAGGCCGGCCGCTTTGATTCGAATTCATGCTTGTTATTTGCTCCCTGCCCTGACAGCAAGAAATAAATGGTGAAACCTTTCATTGCTTATGTCATCTCACGCTCAGAAAAAAGCATTAGGTATGTTTTGTCATTATTGTTATCAGTTGCTTGTATTGACTGCGCTAGGATTAGAGGCATAGTGGTCAGATGTCCAGTTAGCAGATTTCACCACAGCATTGGTACCGGTGACGAGTTGATGCAGAACACTATTACCGCATTCACTCGAACCTAAAGCGTACCTTTTTTCCGATAAAACTGGTCCAAAAATTGCATGAGAGTTAGAATCGAGTACAACCCTAAATCCGCGCTACCATATCGCCATTGGCATGCAACTTTTTGCAGACTTTTCATTATCCCCAAATCTCACCTCCTATTACATGTGGGTTTTAATGGTAAGCCAATCTGATAGCCAAGTTCCTTTATCGCACTAGAGACATCACCTGTTTCTCCTCCTTGGTCATAGCCTTGCGTTCTTCCGACTTTTGCTTATAGTAAATGTCAATTTCCTTGAAATTGCACTTCTTGAGGTCTTTGATGAGCTCAGCCTCCTTAGAAGTCATGCACTTCCGCCAGTCATGGAAGAAATTCTTGTTGAAAGCATCCTTGGATGTGTACTCGTGGTCAAGCATTCTACCATAAAAGCCAGCTACTTCCTCAGCCTCGGAGCTTAGCTTGACTGGTACACCTGCAACAGTTTGAGGACAAAACTTTGAGAATTACTTGGATTCGTTGGAACGAGCAAGTAAATCTTTCACAAGCACTGCTTAACATTTGTTATAATTTTTTTACTCCATGTATACACAAATCAATGGGCTATTTATGTCCACTGCAGAACAAACGCCCCACACAGCAATCTCTAATTACCTCTGTCTTGCGCTAGCTAACTCCAGAGGGTTCATTCAGGTTTCAGACAAAATTCAAGGGTATGCAAGGACTTTTCAAGGCCCCACCAAAACTTTTTCACCGGTGCAGAGTGGCATCCCATGTAGCAATTTTCTCCACGTTTCTAAAGCCTTCTAGACAGCTTTACTGCACTACAGATACAAAAATTGTATTGGAACTGTCCACCCTTGATCCCTTCAAGTTCCTAACAAGACGCTAAGAAAGCAGCGTAAACAAGGGAGGGAAACCAGCAACAAATGCCAGTTTCGTTCGGTCTCACCCACTGTAGAGCGATTCTTTGAGAGATCAAACATGCATATCTGCTTGATATTTTTGTTTTGTCTAGTTTGTTATTTGTCATGTAAGAATATTCAAACTGCATTGAACCGAAAATTTCCTTCCTGAAACGTGTTCGCAGCAAGCCAGAAAAATATTTGAAGGTGGAGGCACGAGCGTCCTCCTATTGCTTACCACAATATTTTTTTTTATTTCAGAGCTGAATTAAATCCAAACTAAAAATGCTGTGTTGAAAAACATTTCTGCTCATTTTAATACGTCCTCAAGCATTTGTTGCAAATTATCACCAACGTTTCTGAACAGGACAATGTCATCTGCAAGCCGCCAGTTCTCGAAATATTTTCCATCGATTCTCACTCCTAATCTACAGTCTAATAGCTTGAATACTTTTTCTGAGAATTCAGGGAATAGCATTAAGAGTGCCTCCTTGCTGTATTTTTCCATTTTTCTTGTGGAAAATTAAGATGGCTGTGGAGTCTTTACAGTTATTTGCAAAGGTACTGAGATATGCTTCCAGTACTCCTTGACAACGTAGTGCCCCCATGACTGCTGGTATCTCTGCTGAATCAAACACCCATACTGTTGTATTTATTAATGCACTTGTAACATGAACAATAAGTTGCTGGTGACTGATGGTAAACCTTGACTGCAGATGTCAAAAGGTTGCTAGTGGCACTTACAGTAGCATCGCCACAACAGCAAACAAGGGCCTCTGCTTGCACTTAGATACAGACACAGTATTGTATTGTATTGTATTGGGTTTTATGGTGCATAAGCAACTCAGACTATCATGCGCCAAGCACATGGTATAATTTATTTCAAAAATTGGGTATCCTCAGCGAAAGTCCTTGTCCGGATAAGGACTCTGAGGATCTCAACAAATAAAATGGAGACCTCAGCCTTCTTCTCAGGACTGAGAAAATGGGTGAGGTGCATCATAAGACGTGTGAAAAAACTGGGTAAGAATTTTTAGAATTAGTAGTTTTGTGATATATCTTGTTTAGGAACGCTGCGTCTTTCAAAAAACTAAAAACAGATGAAGTTCCTACATATGGGTTATCTCCTAAAAGTAGACTCGGATGGAAGGGAATGCGTTCATTGTAAAATACAGTAAAATATTTTTGCCTTAGCCGTTCGAGTTGTGTGCACGAGAATAAAATGTGATTTACAGTGAGTTCATCTCCACATTTCTCACATAAGGGTTTGTCTTGTTTTGTCAGTAGAAAGTTATGTGTTAGGTGTGTGTGTCCGATGCGCAGGCGGCATAAAATTACTTCTATAAAACGTTCCTGATGCCTGCATGATCTCCATTCTCCCAGAATAGGTTTTACTAAATGTAGTTTGTTATTTTCTTCGCTATTCCATGTACACTGCCATTTTTCTTTAAGCTTATTTTTTTACTACTTCATGCAATCGGCATAGGGTATACTTACAGTACTGACATCCTTATGGCAGGCTTGAGCAGCGCACGCGTCAGCTCTCTCGCCTCTAATTCCATGATGGCTTGGTATCCAACAGAGCTTAATTTCGTGTCCTTGTATTTGAGCAGTTATTATGTTATGGATTATATTTCCTATTAAAGGTTCCCTTACGTTTCTGGCTTTCAGTGCTGTGATTGCACTCAGCGAGTCCGTGTAGATAATGATGTTTCGAATGTTCATCTCGACTATTTTTGATACCGCCACCGAAATGGCATAACATTCGGCTGAGAAAATTGACGCGCACTGAGGCAACCTGACTACCTTTTCCCATTTATCTTGCACTACAACACTTCCGACGTAAAGTGATGTTTTAGAACCGTCTGTATAAAATGCTGTGTATTCTTCGTACTTTTTGGCTAGCGCCGAAAATTCTTGTATTATATGTTCACGTGGAGTTTGCTTTTTATGAAATTGAGACACAGTAAACAATCCTCTTGTTTCTTCAAACCATGAAGGGGCCCTTTAACCCTGTCAGGGTCCATGACAAATATACAGCGCCGCGAGTAAGTCCAAACGATGCCGTATATTTACAGCGCCGTCTGTACGTTTAAAAAGCACACCGATTTCCTAACTTTTTCTTTCCTGGCATGTGCCGACTCTATGTGGGAATACAGGGAATACTTTTCTCGCACCTCTTTCTCTCGGTTTACGTTGCATGGTTTGTTTGCTCAGGCGCGTCTACTAGCGCTCGCACATTGGCGCGCAAGTGGGCGCACGGTGCTTAGTTCCGGTTTTGTTCTGCAGGCGGTTTCGGTTTCTTGCGCTCGCAAAACTGATGGCTATCTCATTACTAATTGCTCAAAGGGTGACGGCCTGCTACTCACTTGTTCATTGTTCAGGGGGAACACATATGAAGGATGCCGCCGTACATGCGTTTCCTTTTTTGGAGACTCGCGAAAACTCATTTCTTCTGGTTGGCGATAAGATGAAGAATTAGCAGGAGTTTGTCACATGTTTTGCTTTTCTGACAGGCGGACAACCACATAGTTTTCTTGAGTGTGCTTACCTACGCAGTTCGATTACGCTACGAACGTGAATATTAGTGTAAGAGGAGGAACATTTAAGACTTGCGAAATACTTTTGTGGTGCGCAATTTTCTAAGCCTTTGAACTAAGTGTATAACAATGCATCAATTTTTAAAAATTCTTATAAGTTTATTTCCTATTTTTATTGTTGTTATTTATGAATAAACACCAACTATATACAAACTCAAAATATGTTTTTCTCACTTTACGGTCACCCTAGAAAAAATATGGTAATTTTTTTTTTTAATAGGTCCCTCTCGAGAACTGTAATCTGCAATTAAAAAAACGACCCTGGGTGGTTGCATATGGCAATAAAAAAAACCTGAAAAGGTTAAATCTTATGGCAAAATTGAAAGTTCACCTAGGAGTGTGCATCCGTTGCCATAACTTGGAAGTTAACGACTAACACTGCTGTGTATTGTATGATACAACTGTATCTCGATACAATGAAATCAAATCTGCAGCTAAACACTTAATTGTAGGGGTGTGCAAATAGTAGTTTGACACAGAATCAAACTAAATAAAACAATTGTCTAATAGCTTGAAAATAATGTATAGCCATTTCAACATAGATATTAAACAATTTCCACATCCTTGTATTCACAACATTAGAAAGTTTGTTCTCACACTGCATATTATATAATATGCTTTACTAAAAGCACAATGGGACAATTAGGAATAACTAAGCAGTTTCTTTTTAGCAAACGCTGGGCTCTTTGGAGTATACACAGTCGTGCATTATCGTACAAAGCTTAAGTGACAGATTTAAGGATCAAATTGAATACGATATTCAATTCATTAAAAATTTTAAAGTTTTGTATGTTCACACATCCCCACTTCATTGCAAATTTTATTTAAGTGGGCTTTTTGTGTTATAGCTGTGTAAATATATACCTGCCAACCTGCAAACATTAAAATTCATAAAATCCCGCAGTCACGACACACAGAGAGCGGGGGAGGAGCTTGCTCTGACCATATGCCTTTTGAGTGATACATACATACTTTATTAAAAATCACTTACTTTGGACACAGAACACAAGCAGCAGCTAACTTGGAACAGCAGAGACTGATGAGGAATATTGTTTTTTAACTACAGCGACCTTTTAGTGACTTTGCTGTTGCTAATTTCACCTGCTTTAGGAACTTGTCTGATTTGCTTGAAGCAAGTACCCCTGGCGTCCTTTCAATATCAGAAGACTTCCAGCAGAAAGTTAAAAAAATAGAGTGAAACATTTTTGTAAACTTTATATTTAGGAAAACTTGATGCAACCTTCCTAAAATCATAAAAGAAGCCCACATTCGTGAACTTATAAATATTCGGGGGTTTTGGTAGGTATGCAAATAACTTTAAATTAGGAGCACCCTGGCCACAGTTCATGTTGCGTACTTGCTTGATGCGGTTTAGCCAGAAGCTCGAATGACCCTTAAGGGGTGAACATGACTTTTTAGTCTCGCAAGGCATACATGAATGAACAAATACGAAAAAGCACTGCCATTACGCATTAAAATTTTGCTATGTAAAACCAGCGCGTGCAACTCACATTAAAAAAAAGCATACCCCTTGTACTGTTTACCAGGTCATTAGAGCCTGATCGCCACCATTAGCCACAACACCACTAGACTTCAATCTTGCTGCCAGCACAAATGGTTTTATGTCTGGTGGCATGAACAAGCGAATACTGGAGCATATATGCTAGTGGCATTCGGCTGTCACATGATCCCCTCACTATCCTCTAAATGAGTCATAATTGCAGTCATCACACCATCACCATACAGCAGTTTACCTTAACTTCAATCTCAACTTATCCCAAACAGATTTCGCTTTTTCGGGAAAGCATTGCTTACCATCATAGTAGAAGCGCACATTGTCTGGCAGAGGCTCATATGGTGGTGCAAACACTGGTCCCTTGTGTTCTAGTGTGTGCCATTTCTTTCCATCATTTTGCTTCTCCTCTTCCCACCTGCATCAGCATCAAACACAGCTTAGCAATGCCCCCACATTTAAATGGCCTTTTCCCCTCACCACACTGTTTTTAACAATGACTTCAGTCACAAACTAGCATATTTACTTTTGTAAGGCCCTCATTTCTTCCCCCGGAATTCTCACTAGGTGCAGGCCTAGGCTGGCTTATAGCCCCTCTATGAAGCCTAAAACTGCACAAAGACTGCCAAGCAAAACACCACAACCACTTGCGGCTGACTATGAGCACATTTAGCCTCAGACCGATTTCTCCGACGGGAACAATGCTGCAAAAAATGTCCGAATAATCGGGTAGTCTGCAAAAAGTAGATTGCAATGGTAAAATTATTTTGTATATTAGAGTGCCAGCACAGTAGAAAAGTAATTCACAGTCGTTTGTTGCGTTGTGCTCCATTAAAATAGTCAGATTTCGTGATGGCCAAGCCCATTGGCGTTTTTCGTGTTAAACCATCACGCAGTCCAATGTGCGGGGTTGTTGCACAATGCAGATACTGCTAACAACTCAATTCTTCTCACTGTCAATTTAAGCTGTGCTGAACAAAACCAGTTAGGAGCTTTATTGGCTTTATGCCTGCACTTTAGCATAGTTTCATTCAGTAAGCATTCACATAAATTTGGTAGGCAGTTGAGGTAGTTACCGGCTGATTGCATGCGGACCCTAACTTCGCTTTAAGCACTTGGTCAACTAGCTCAGTGGTTCAACTGCCAATGTTCAATGTAATATTTTTTTATAAATACTTGCCTCTTGCCACACTCGCTGGCTAAGCCTAACGAGTGTGTGACCGAAGTGGCCAAAGTGGCCAAAGCTGCGGTTTGGTTTTGGTGTTGAGTGCAGGATACCGTGATGATATTGCCACCCTCGGCAGGACAACTAGCGCCATCTAGTAGCGGCTTGCGGAAATTGACCAGCATGCAAGTACGCGCATTACAATTAGCTCAACTTTTTGGAGCACAGCACTTACATACCTGCCAACCTGGCGAGATAAAAAATGGGGAGACCTTTTATTTGCGCCAAAGGGGGGGGGGGGTGCATTTACTGTTTCAACTTCCGGTGGAACCGGGGGCAGTGTTCGGCGAGTCCTTTTGTAGGGACCTTGCAGTAGCAGACTGCTCACTTCAAAAATTTGTCGGAGTAGCTTTGCTCAAAACATGGTCCAGACTGACAGCCCTTTACTAGTAGCAGGTGTTGGAAGGTTGTGTTGAACATCGATGAGCATAATTCAGTCCTCGTTTTTCGTGCCATGCTAAAATACTCTCACACACTGCGTAGCTATGTGGTATCACGATTAAATCCAGCATCACCTTAGCAACTGGGTGAAACATGTTTTCCATCAGTGTATTTCATTTTTCCCACCATAGACCACTGCACATCCCACCTTTCTTCATTCAGAATGTCCTGTTCAGAATGTCCTGTAGGTCTGTAGAGTGGCAAACTCAGCTTCGAGAGCATCTAAAGCATCTTCAGGAGATTCATTGGAATCTCGGGGCAGCAGCTGAGGGAAACTCTGAATAAAGAAACGCAGACTAGAAAGCGATGCCTGTGAAATAAATTTCAAGTTGCCCACCTCCACATTCTTCAGAGTTGCGTCCACATCCATAATGCTTCGTCTTGTCACATTTCGGAAACATTTTTCGTAGAAGAGGCCCAACATTGTCGCTGAGACTAAAGGCGTAAATATAGTACGACGTAACGCGCTTGCTCACGCACGCTACGTTACGTTGGCGAAAACAACTCCTTCTATAGTCCGACTCACTGCAGCGCAGACGTAACCGGCGGCAGCCAGCGCGCCCTGACGGGCTCGGCGCGAATTTGGCTCCTGCTCCATTCGCGCGCCGGCGCCACCGACCGCGTCGACCCACAATGCATTGCGAGCGAAGAAAAAGGCGCCAACACAACTCCGCAGACGGCTTTTGCGGACGGCGCGCGACTTGGCAAACATTCTGCGCATGCTCCAAAGATAGCAGCCAACTGCGCGCGCGTTGAAGTATAGAGGGGATGGGCATCTCGGCTGGCGCAGCGAAACCAACATAGCGTGACTGATCGCGAACGACGCTCGCCCGCATGCCGATAACGTCGGACTATAAACGGGCCTTAAGGGGTAGGCTGTATTCGGCGAGGAATCCCGTAAACAGGTATGACACTGTCGTCGCAGTTGTTCCGGAGAAAGTTCACTATGTTGTCTTGCTGCTCAGCGGTGTGAACATAGCTCTGATGTTCCATAGAAACTTGCAGTTTAAAGTCGCCTTTGCCTCTGTGAGGCACGCTGACGTCGCATCCACACATTGTACAAAATGCAATATGTTCTCGTTTTCTTGATGTCATAAAGCACGGAAATTCAGAAGTGTAAGATCGGAAAAACTTCTGCAAATACCTTTTCTTGAGCTTTGATAGCGCCATGGCATCAAGCACACGAGGTTTCTAACTTTACATGGTGCACCGCACACACGGCCTAGCCAACACTAATCATACACACAAACAGCAGTAACAATGCACCATGGAGGAAGGCATGCACGAAATGCAAGAGCTACATTGGCTCGGGCTTTGGTCGGCTTACTAGGCACCGTAGTCGGCTGCTTAGTCGATGATACCGATGGCGCTAGTGCAGCTGTTGTTGGTGATGCTGACGATTACGACGTGGCTGCAGATTGCGCAGTGCCGGTTTCACAAATTATGGCGCGAACAGAGACAACTTTTCGGGAGATATAAGACAGTGATCGTACAATCGGAAAGTTCAGCAAAATATCGGGAGTCTCCTGGGCGAATCGGAAGGGTTGGCAGGTATGCACCATATGCCCGTTTCTGCAGCGAGTGTTTGAGTCGGTTTAAAGGGACACTAAAGGTTACCAGAAACTCAAGTTAAAGTGGTAGAGCAATGTTCTAGAACGTCTAAGGCGTCAATATAATCGCGAACAGAGCTTTAGTAACCGAGAAATTGAGGTAAATGCATGACACGATTTGAGACCCCCCCAGCGACATTCCGGTACTAGCCCGATGACGAAAGGTCTCCTCATAATTTGTGTTACTAATACTCAACTACTCGTATTAAAAATATCATTTCATTCGATTATAAGCCGGAAAAAATGCTACTTGTCTACGTCTATTCGATTCTAGGAAAAAATAACATTTTGACGTTACCCTTCAGTAATATGGGTGTTCGAAAGGTTTCGTTTTTGCTCGACTCTGCGCCGCGCACGCTTTGGAGTTTCAGTAGTTTCGTTATCGCGTCGTGCTGTGAGGGTTCTGCTCGCGAAACTTTCATTTGGAACAAGCAGCGAGAATGCCACGTCCATGTGATGTCGTGGGAAGCCCTCGTTGCTTTCCCGCTCCGGAGAGCCGGTGTCGAGGCCGCCGTCGTAGTATGCAACGACGCCGGCAGTGCGAGCCCTCAGAAGCAGGTCGCGCTCGTCGGTGCTCAAATCGCTGAAGTTGAGCCCACCATCGCGAGCCAATCTGTCGGTGTCAGGGTCCATTGCGACGAGCGTCGAAGTTAGCGTCATAGAATGAAGTACCAGCTTATGGGCGTCTTGCGCTGGAGTGTGAGGTATAGTAGCGGCGCCTGGTGGCGGTGCGGGAAACGACATCTGGGTCGTGCCAGCTTGGGTCGTATTGAGCCCTGGCTGTGGCGAAGCACGTTTCTAGGCAGAGTTTTGCGTCGATTCGCACATTTTTATGCCCTGTTGCGAGTGCGAAAAGGCTCGTCGCTTCTCATAGACCACGCCGACCACGCTGCGAGCTCGCTGCAGCCTATAGTTTAACGAAAACGGACTCTCCGTGTGCCGTGGGACGTAACGTGGGACGTAATTCGTTTCTCCTTCCGCTAGCCACCATACTCCCGCTTTCGCTCTGCTGTCGGCTCTGTCTTGGCTCTGTTTCTGGCCGCGCGTTCGCGTTTTGCGCAGAAAAGCCGTAGCGCCGTCTGCGGACGCCGTTCTACTCACCGATGGCGCAACGTCACTATGAGACCATGATGTCAGTTCTCCTCGATCGGAGGGCGGGCGATTTGAACTGCGCTAGAGGTACGCGGACGCTTCAGAACGCATTTTCTCTTAAAATAAGTCTCTCCTTGGCACGAAACAAGCGTTTCGAGGTTTCTGGGATGGTATTTCAACAGTCCACGTTGACTTAATAGTAACCTTTAGTGTCCCTTTAACCGAGTGAACGAGCACAGCGAAGGATGAAAGAGCAAACGCAGAGCGCAGCGTGGGATGAAAGACGCAAGGGGGAAAGCTGAGGAGGAGGGTGCAGCGGAACCATGAGCCAGAAAGCAGAGGAAAAGGGTATGGTGAAAGCGTGAGAAAGCCTAGTGCGACGACGATGGCTACGTGGTGGTGCCAGAGTAGCGCGCATTGTCTGGGAGGTCTGTCTACAGCCGCTGCTGTGAATCGCACCTATGTGTCATCTATACGTAGCATCCTGTGATCTCCAGATTAGAGAGGCAGTCACACGCCACACTCCACTCCATTTGCAACGTGCCACACGAGACAGATTGGCCGTAGTGTATCACAAAATATCGCAAAATGAAAACACGAACAGTACAACCCCACTGATACTTTTTTAAAGGGACCATGGAAAAAAAATTTGTGAGACTGCAACATTCATATGGGATGGATTACCGGCGAAGCTGTTTAAGGCTGCATACATTACGATTTCAAATTTTTTTCCATACGGCACCACACTAGACTGACATAAGCGCTGCCGCAGTCACCACACCTCCCATGCATCTGCCACAAACGCTGCTGCAGCCACGCCGGCACCTCCAACACAGGACGTTATAACCACAAAATCACGGGCCACGTGCGCAGGCACTGTCGCCACTGTTTTCCCCTCTCGCCTACCAGTCTCCATCCATCCTTTTCATTTTTCTTGTGCTGCCCTCTGCCACAGGCCACTGGAAACGTGTTCGAAGGGTGTCGGGGCTTTCGCCAGGTGATTTGTGAACCGCGCCCATGTTGAGTGCACGTTGGTTGTGTGTTTCATGGATAGCGAATAATTGTTAAATCTGCTAGCCATAAATGAAAAAAATTAGGTTATGGGGTTTTACATACCAAAACTACAATCCGATTATGAGATACACCGAGGGGACTCCGGAAATTTGGACCACCCGGGGCTCTTTAACGTGCACCTAAATCTAAGTACACTGGTATTTTCCCATTTCGCCTCCATCGAAATGTGGTCAACGTGGCCAGGATTCGATCCAGCGACCCCATGCTTCGCAGTCCAACACCACAACTACTAAGCAACCACGGCAGGTTAGCCATCAATGAAAGGCGGCAACTACGTGGCTCATGGTGCATTCCAGACCACTCAAGATGTCCGGTCAAAGCCCAGGCCGCTCTTTTAAAGTCGAGTTGCAGTCTTGCGTATACACGTTTTCAGCACCACACTGGCGTCAGGCTATCAGTGTACTTTCAATGCGGTACACGGCACAAGCATTTGCAGCAGCATGCGTCTAAGCACTTTATTCTTCCCCAAGGGGTCAACGGAATTTCGGTCAGGACCACAAAAACACGACGTAGTAGCCGGGAAAATGTAATAGTGGGGTTCCACTGAACAGAGCATATCGCATTAGAAAGTATCGCAAGTGTAGGATTTTTTTTTTTTTCGAGCTCCGAAGTGGAGGTGGCGTTGACCTTAGATCCTTAGATGAATAAATACAGTAGTAGTACCACAACACGTACCATTTCCATACTTCCACTTCTTCTTCCTTCTTTGCTTTGCCTTTCTTCTTAGGGCTGCCCTCCTCTGTTCTTGGCTCAACTTTAACTTCAGCTTTCACCTTCTTAGGTTTAGGAGCTGCAGCTTTCTTGGCAATCTGAAAACGTGACCAAAAAACACAAATAAATAAAAACATTAACATACCAGATCAAACCAATTTAACAAGACTGCTGAACCTCAAGGACAAAACCAGCAACAAAGCTTTTACACAACTCACTGTTCTCGGATTGCCTTTAGCAAGATAAATTGGCCCTTTTCATCAAGTGCAAAATGTGTGGACAATCTCAGCTTGCTATGGGAGGTAAAAGGAGCAAACAGTGGTCGAACAGGCCTTCTGGAGTAGTTTTGTAGTAGGAAAAAATGTGTTTGTAACTGACGTATTTGTTTTTGTAGCACATACTTTTAGGTCACTACACAAGGTGCAATGACTATCTAGGGCCCCACACCATTTCAGTTGACTCAAGCACTAAAGAAAAGGAAAATAATGCAGTCAAGGACCTGGCATAACATAAAAATATACTTATTTACACGTAAGCCCTGTAAGTTCGCAAGAGCACCAAATAAGCAAGTAATAACTGCTGACACCTTTATTATGTTTTATATGTTTCTTGGTTTGCAAGCGCCTCCGACATCTTCTGTCCTGGAAGAGAACCTGACCACTATCAATAATAAAAAAAAAAAAATGTCTAATTTACTTTGCTAAGTGTAGTTGGGCATTCTAAGCATCTTCATGGATTTGCAGTCTCTCTTCTGCTAAAGTGCCTAGTCTACCATAGACATCATCCGCTGATTTCTTTACATGTGACAGCGCTGAAGCCTTTTTTTTTCCGTCATTCAAGCTGTCGCTTGCGCAGAATTCTTCCCTGCTTTGATCACGTCGTAGGTACGGGGAATATTTTTAAATCCTGCCCGAACCTCTTTGAAGCCTTGATGCTAGCTTCGAAAAGCTGCATCTATTTGCAGCTTTTCTATTTCTAGATGCTTCGCAAATAGATGCTTTTCTGCATCTATTTGCAAACCTCTTTGAGCGGACCCTTGATGCTAGCTTCGAAAAGCTGCATCTATTTGCACTAATGCCGCTCTCAAGATCCACATTTCCGTGTGATAGGCTCAGAAGAGCTTCGTTAAGTGTACAGCAAGATGTAGTTACTCTTCCCTTCAGGCAACATTAGCTACAAATCTGCTAGAACTCGTACAGTCTTTCCACAAGGGCAGCGTCCACACTTTCAGTTGTCAGCAGGTTTAACTTATCTATCGGGGAGTACACTTTATGAGGTGGAACGACTATTGGCATTTGTTCAGCCAAGTTCCTCAGACTCTACCGAACTTTCATTTTGCAAAGAGAAAACACGACTTAATGGTAGATATCAAGAAAGAGAAGGCCTCCTGGGACGCAGTAATGAGCCATGTGGTTCAGCTTTTGTTTTGTCATGTTACTCAGGAGCGAAGGGAGGCTCCCCCAGAAGACTGCCTTTCTTTTATGTCAACCACTGTTAAAGCATTTTAACTTCACACACACCACCATATCCTGCTTTGGTATTATATTACTCTTATACATGGACCTTTTACTTCAACATTACTTTTATTTACCTCACCCTTTTTTAGACTGCATTATATACAGGACCGGCCCCCATTTTTTATTGAGTAAAGCCACATGTCCTGTTCCGGTTTTAGACAAGCACATCAGGGTTTCATTTTGACTTTTCTGTGCTAATTACACATTAATACTGCTTTGCACACAGATGCGTCTTTTTTGTTCCATGCTTCATT
Source organism: Dermacentor variabilis (assembly GCF_050947875.1). Lineage (NCBI taxonomy): Eukaryota > Metazoa > Arthropoda > Arachnida > Ixodida > Ixodidae > Dermacentor > Dermacentor variabilis. The sequence goes on from NC_134568.1 coordinate 211,478,531, forward strand.
TTGACAATTTTTTCCTTGTCCTATGTGCACTAGAAGGCCTCAAATCGTCTCATTTGACTAGACGAATCCCAAATTGATTTAAACTCGCCAAAGAAGACCTTGCTTTCAAAAACTTGAGTGTCCTAAAGTCCAAGTACTGTGTTATCTAGCAGAAGTCTAGACAGCATGTACCGAGCAGCAGATGCATTAAATCTTATAGCGTCAAGCTGGAATTCTTTTTTTCTCAAACAAACAAAGCAACAGCCCACTGTGTTCGCTTGTTTTGCCAACTCGGGTTCAGTAAACAGATGCCGATTTGTAACCGGATACAGTCGCCGACCGTTTATTCGGACCTCACAGGGACTGCGGAAATGTCCGAATAAACAGGTGTCCGAAAAGGCAGATTAAGAAGAAAAAAAAATTAAATCCTTTATTTCCACGCACTTATTCGGGCTCGGCAGTAGGCTTGAAGAAATCGTGAATGCGCCGTTGCACGCTGTTCCGTTTACGCGCAATCAGATAAGCCTGAATCTCGGAGAGGGTCGTACGGTTACTATAGGCGGCTGAAAGCAGTCACTGTTTGTGCACGCTCCGCATGCGACGGAAGCCTAGCACATGGTGCGTCATCTTCCGACTCGAAGTCATCGTCCGGCGGTACAGCAGAAACCTGACGAATGATCTCGCCATTGTCGAGTTCTGCGCATGTCAGTACAGCAGTGTCAGCACCTGTGAAACTTTCAAATGAGACGGTGTCTGGAATTGCAATGCAACCACTGCGCAGGTCTCGGCAGAACATTTTCCGCGTCAGTAGGGAGCACATCGGAAGGCGACAAATCCTAGGCCTCCTGGCACCCGCTTGCCGGTATTCCCCAGCGCAGTTTGCGCGGGCACTGTCGGCACCATTAGACATTAGACACTTGATGCTATGTTTCCGTATGCCGCGTTGGATCACCGCAACCTCGACACCGCACACAAAGCAAACGCCACCGTGCAGACACCAGTCGCACAAACGAAAAGCGTGGCCTACTCGCAGCGTCATGCGCGAAGAAACAAATCAGCTGCTGGATTGTCTTGACATGGCTTACTAAGCTGAAACCGGAACTGCTGTAGAGCCACTCTATCGAACCAGGCAGAGACGACGATGATGAGCGGGGATTTCCAGTAGCGCCACTTCGTGGGGCAGCAGGTAGGCTCTGTTCAAAACAAAAATGGCGTTCAGCAAGTCGAACTATGCGCCGGTCATAGTCGGTGCATGATGCTCTCGATCGAGTTGGCTCAAGGAGTGTACGAAAAATCAGACGAGAGGTTGCAACGTGTCCGAACTTTCGGCAGTTGTTATACATTATGGTCTATGGGGTAAATGGCGGTGCAGCGAAGCTGACCGAATAATCGGGCATGTCCGAATTTTTGGAGTCCGGAAAATCGGTCGGCGACTGTATACTGATGCGCTGCCATGCGCACATGCATGCTGAGCACAAGTTGTGGTTTCATTCACATTCACTACCACCAGGCCACCAGAATCTGTTCTGAAATAGACATGGAGCAATTTTTTCAAAAATCAGGCTTTTGTAGCAGCATGCAGCAACAGTTCCACCATTGGGTTAAGCACATTGGGTTTTCCACTCCAGGAGAGCACATCGCTGATGAATCGGACACCACAAATGAGGGCGCTGATACAGCGGATGAGGAAGAGGCCTTAATGCGCAACCTGTCATTGACCTAACATGACAAGATTCGAAGGTCAGTGCGCGTGAGGACAACTAAGCTGAACTGTATGCAGCACCCATGAATGAAGTGAGTGGCAAGTTGTGCAGCAGTCCTAAAGAAGACTCAGATGACAATGACAGCCTACACTGTTGGCAGCAGAAATAGCAAATGCAGTAACATTCTTGTCAAGTGTACACAGTAAAACATAGCAAATACGACCCCATTAATTAGGAAAATCAGATAATCCAAACTCCTCATTTCGGACGCATTTGGCCGCATACAGGTCAATTCAGACAACTTTTGGAGCTAGACGAGCGCGGAGCGCCATAAATATGCGATGCAAAAGAGCAAAAACGGCATTGGTGTCCAATCGAAATGAAGCGGCAGAGTCCACATAGCTATAGTGGTCAGAAGAAATCTTACATTAACGATGAGAACACCACAACACTTATAGCCTTTATTCTTGCATTTACCAGCCCTCATAACACAGTGTTGCCCCGTGTGCCTTCATGACTGCAGTTACCATCCATAATCGCGTCAACCGCAACCACAGTTTCGTCTGCAGCGATTGAGGCAAACAGTAGCTTCCTTTTGGCTCTGTACGCACGTCAGCCACGTGCCATCAGAAGTGCATGGTGGCCATAAATGATTACATCAATAGCGACCGCAGTTTCGTCTGCAGCGGTTGCGGCAAACTGTTTCGTTATGACTCAGTGCAACGGCTATGAGCACTATGTTACAAACACAGCATTTTTTTTGCTGTCATGGATGAAAAGCGCTAGCTACGTAACGATGATCTGTTGGCGACCAGTTCACTGGCAAAGAAGTAATCCCGATGTGCACGCAGCAGTGAAATGCGCATCTCGGATGAAAAAGCGTGCGGTGGCCGTGCTGCGAAGTCGGAAGGCCTTCGTCCAATGGTGTGAGCACTAATCAGTCACCAAGATGTCAATTCCAGCTTTCACGCCACTTTTGTGCAAAATAGAAATGGAATTTGAGGATTCATTCAGTAAATAAAAGTGGGTTGCCGTCGTATGCATTTGTTTATTTACTGATAATCTCGATATTTCGACATTCAGTTATTTCTGACATTTTTCTCAGTCCTGTGAAATCGAATTATCAAGGTTTTACTGTACGGGCATCATGAGACTTTTGTGCAAATAGAAACATGTCGGCTTCACGTGTAGCATAATTCAGGACAACAGCAGTGAGTATTTAAAGCTGCTATAAGCCTAATAAATCTTTTTTTTTTTCCCTCCTGAGCTGTGTGCTTTTCTTTCGCACAATTTTTGGGTCCTACCAAGTCCGAAAAATCAATTTGAAACCAACTGAGAAAATTGTTTTCAATGTACCTCATACCATACAGCTGACAGAAAAGGACCACATTTTCTGTAGTATTTGTGAAGCTTTACAGTTGATGCTTGCAATAATGGTCAGTCATAACTTGAGCAGAAAGGTACATTGTATCCATCTCCACCCAAAGAGGTTTGAGAAGTAGGAGGGCTTTGCATGTGTAGTCACTGAACATTTATTTCGACTCTATAGAGGTCTCCCAGACAAGAAGCATTACGGGGTAGGATTCCTAATCCATAAAGACATAGCGGGCAACACTGACGGATTCTACAGCATTATTGAGAGGGTAGCTGTAGTCGTAATCAAACTTAATAAGAGGTATAGATTAAATATAGTATACAAGCCTACGCCCCAACATCCAGTCACGACAATGAGGAAGTAGATCAGTTTTATGAAGATGTTGAATTAACAATGACAAAAGTGCAAACTCAGTATACTGTAGTAATGGGCGACTTAAATGCAAAAGTGGGAGAAAAAGCAGGCTGGTGAACAAGCAATCAGCAACTATGACGTAGATTATAGTAACGCTAGAGGAGAGATGCTGGTAGAATTCGCAGAAAGGAATAAGCTTCGAATAATGAACACCTTTTTCAGGAAGCGTAGCAACAGACAGTGGACCTGGAAAAGCCCTAATGGTGAAACAAAAAATAAAATTGACTTCATACTTTCTGCTGATCCCAGCACAGTGCAGGATGTATAAGTGATAGGTAGGATGAAGTGCAGTGATCATAGGTTAGTGAGGGCTAGGATTCACCTCAATTTGAAGAGAGAAAGATCAAAATTGGTCAAGAAGAAACAGGTCATCCTAGAGGCAGTAAGGGTAAAAGCAGACAAATTTAGGCTGGTACTTGCAAACAAATATGCAGCCTTAGAACAGAGAGATGATGATGACATAGAGCTAATGAATGAAACTAATTAGGCTGGCTTCACAGGCAGCAGTTGAAATGGGAGGTAAGGCACCAAGGCAACCAGTAGGCAAGCTCTCCCAAGTAACAAAGGACCTAATAAAGAAATGACAAAGAATGAAAGTGTCCAACTCAAAAGATAAAATAGAATTCGTGGAACTGTCAAAACTGAACAACAAGGCAAAAATAAGTGATGTTCGAAACTATAATGCGGGAAAGACTGAAGAAGGCATAAAAAATAGATGCAGCCTGAAATCAGTGAGAAAGAAACTTGGCACAGGACAAACCAAGAAATATGCACTGAAAGATAAACAGGGCAATATCATCAGCAATCTCGAAGGTATAGTAAAAGCAGCGCAAGAATTTTATACTGAACTGTACAGTACAAAAAGCAGCCATGATACTTCCATTCAAAGTATTAATGAACAGGTTACAGAGGCTCCTTCTATAACTAGTGATGAAGTTAGAAGGGCCTTGCAAGACATGAAACGGGGAAAAGCGGCAGGAGAAGATGGAATACCAGTCGACTTAAGTGGGGACGCGGCCCTCGAAAACCGAAAGATCGCGAAAAAGACTATTTTTGAAAAACCATATTTTTGGGTCGTATGACACATAAACTACATGTTCTGTAATTATCAGCACTTAATTCAACCGCAAAGTACCCAAAAAAAACTCTACTTCTGAGGCCACCGCGGCCCACAGAACACGCACGAATACCGAAATGAAGTCAAACTTCGCGCTCGCGCCATTCCTGGCCCATGCAGCCTGCCCGCGCCATCTTGGTGTCATTTTGACCGTGAATTCTTTTTCTCTGTTTTGCCGCCTTGCAAAACGGCATCGTCGGCACAGTTGAGGCACTATTGGCGTTTTCCCGCGATGCGATGCGGAGCGCTGATTGGCCGGAGCAGCGCATTCAAATCCCGCGGGCTAAAGCGCGCCTGCCATTGGCTGCTGCAGGAGCGGCGGCGGCTGCTCCCTTTGATGCCGCGCCCGCCGCGCTCGTGTCGTTGTTGCCCCTTGCTCCGTCCGCCTCAACATGAGCTTGCGAGCTGCTCATCGCCTTGGGCTATCTTTTAGATTATTTTCTCAGCTTTTTTTTCGCTAGTTCTTTGCTGCACATGATGCCGGCAAAGCCCAAGACAGTGCAGATGTTTGGTACGCGGGAGCGCGAAACGCGCCTTGTACGAGCATCGAACTTCCGATCTTCCGCAACGAGTGCCGACTGCGTAGACGCTTTTCAGCGGCGGAACCGTGCTGTCGGCTGTCTCCAGTCGAAAATCCGACACATTGAGTGTGCCTGGAGCCGAAAGAGTTAATTAAAAGCTCTGCAAGAGCTTTCTAATAAAAAACACGTGTTGAACTTTAAAGCCTGTTTTCTCACTAGTAGTGGTGCTGGGGAAGGCGATATCTCAAGAACCGCTCTTCACATTTGTGTGCCATTTTTTTTAAATTCTGTTTCTGAATGACATTGCAAGGGAGTAACAAGCTTTTTTTTTTAAGCTGGTGCAGCTAATTTATAATAAGCAATTAAATTTTGATAAATGTGGTAATTATTGGCTACATCAAATTTAAAGTTATGTTAAAATTTTTTGGAGGGGAAATTAAAGAGAAGGGCTTTGTAGCCCCCGGGCTACATGGATTCTCAAAGTGGTTTCCACACGCCGCTCCTCGAGGTTCCGCGAGCCACCGATAAGTTTTCCCCGGTTTCACGCTCACCATGTGGCTAAAACGGTGAACACAAGGTGCACTCGATCCAAGGAACTTCCATTACCTATGCCCCGAGTGCCAAAAAGCACATCCCAGTGCGTAACAGAAATGGGTGAACTGCGCAATAAATCAAGCCTCCAAAAAGAGGCAGTGCGCCTAAGCTTTTCGTTTGAATCTCGGATGCCGTAACTTACCACCATGCGCATTTCTCTTGTTTCTAGATTGGTGCTGCTAGCGTGCACACCGACTTCTAGTACTGCAGCTCAGTGAGTGCAGAACACCACAAATACACAACACAAAAGAGCTGAAACGGTACTAGCATCCAACCGAAACAAAGCAGTGGAGTCCACATTGCCAGCCACATGCCTTCAAAACTGCGTAGTCGCTATCCATGATCGCGTCGATAGCTACCGTGCTTTCGTCAGCACTTGTTGCAGCAAGCAGTAGTTTGATTTTGACTTGGTAAGTGCGTCGCCCGCTTGCCTTTAGAACCGCAAGGTTGCTGTCCATGATTGCATCGATAGCGGACGCGGTTTCATTCTGCGAGGCATTACCTATCAGTGCTGTCTCATTTCGCAACAACAAAATTCTTGCGAAAGCTATTTTTTTTTAGTTTCCCACCGATTTCATTACTGCAAGGTTTAACCCTTTGAGTGTTAATTTTTTTGTGATATGCGACCGCCCAGGGTCGATTTTTTTATTGCAGATTCCAATTCTTCTTAGGGAGTTATTTCGAAAAAAATTTATCCATAAAGCGAGAAAAAAATATTTTGCGTTGGTATATGTGTACTCTTCATTCATAAGTAACAATAAAAAAGGAAATAAAGTTATAATTAAAAATTTGATGCATCATTATACACATAGTTCAAGGATTTGAAAATGCACGCACGAGAATATTTCTCAACTCTCACCTGCTCTTACACTAATATTTACGTCCATAGCATAATCGAACTGCAAAGGTGCGCTGCACTCAAGAAAACTGTGTGGTTGTGTGCCCGTAAAAAAAGCACAACGTGTGACAAACTTCAAATTTTCATCTTATCACCATCTAGAGGCAATTAGTTTTCGCGAGTGCAACCCCCAAAGAAAGCAACAAGAACGCGTGCATGGCGACATCCTTCCTATGCACACCCTTGTGAGCACTAAACGAGCGAGAAACAAGCGGTAGCCCTTTGCACGATTAGTAACAATATAGCCATCAGTTTTGCAAGCGAAAGAGGCCGAAACCGCCCGCGGGACAAAACCCAAACCGCCGCCCACGCACGTACCAATGCGCAAGCGGTAGTATATAGACAAGCGGGAGCAAACTAGCTTTAAAACAAACCATGCAAAAAAAAAAAAAAAAGAGAGAGGGAGGCGCACAAAAAAAATTCCCTCTATTCCATAGTGCCAGCACATGACAGAAAAGAAAAAGTTCAGAAATTGGCGCTCTTTTTAAACGTACAGATGGCGCCATAAATATATGGCATCGAGCATTTTTGGACTTCGTTTGCGGCGCTGTACTTTTACGTCATTGACCCTCAAAGGGTTAACTGTATTCCAAAAACTATGTCAAGCCTAATTGTTTTTAATCTTTTCTCAAGTGTGTTTCAATACATGCGTCATACTGCACAAGAAAAAAAAGAATGCACACCTTTATATCGTCTTCATAATCGCTGTCTTCAGCTTTCCGCTTCTTCTTTGCCTTTTCCTCAGACTTGCTCTTCTTTGCAGCTTTCTGTGACCTGAATTTTAAAATTCATCATGTTATTGTTAAGTGCAGATTACAGTACTACACAAGCTGACTGGCTATGTCCATACAGCAGTTTTACAATGCCACTTGCCAACATCGCTAAACTTGATAACCATATAGTGTAGTGCAACACAGTTGGTCCTTGAATGTACCGAATTCACAGAAAATATATGCACAATTAAAACCATGCTCTCTGAAAATATGTCCGATCAAGTTCACTCAGCAAAAATGCAAGTCCTTTGTACAGTAAAGGAACTGAGCAGCAGCTTTCTTGGTCTCCTTGTGTCAGCCAGTAAATGTTTGAACGAGCTTGGCCTATCACAAAGAACAGTTAGCCAATGTGCCCAGCAAATTAGTGCATTTTAGAGGCCAGTTTGCAGATACTGCACATGCAACACAACACATTTGATCGAATGTCTGTGAGCAGAGCTTAAAGGACCACTGACAGCCAAATTTATGTTTGTGACAATGCTTTAAAGCAGGTCTGTGTCTGATAATCATGCAATGAAACCATAAATGCTCTAATGTGACGTATAATTACTGTTGGCGTCATTGTGATAAATTTAAACAGTACCTAAAAATGCATCACTAAAATGATAAGAAACGAGGACCATGCCTCGGCAGTCACAAATGACCGGACACATGATCTCGTGGGCTCAAATACCGGCGACGTTGAGGAGCTCGCAGTTGCAGAATTTGTCTGCTAGTGGCAAGCATCTCGTCATCAGCATCAGAATCATGGTAGTCATCCAGGAAGTACAAAACACAAAACCAACATCTTTTCACAACGTTGCTTTGTTACATGAACGTTGTCACATAAAGCATGTTACTGCACATGCGACAAACACTGCACAATGGAGCACCGTTCAATAACATACGACTGTGATGACAGCCGCGGATCGAGCCAGGTCTCCATGCTGGCTGCCGCTGCCAACAGTGCTTGCAATTCCGCCGCAGCTCCTCACTAGAGCGCTTTTTTCAAACATGATTAATGTTTGCACAATTATGTTGTGCTTTAATCAACTAACCTTTTCTCGATACTGAGGCTGCAAAGAGCAAACACAGCCGAGATGGCTGGCGTGTGGTGTCCGTCTGCAGGGTGAAATGCTCTCACATCTCAGCTCCCAATCACATCTGCGTTTTAGTACTGGGCACTGCTTTGCAGAACAGGTGCAATTTCAACATAACTATTCTATTAGTTACTATTTTGTGTCATAAACAAACTGTAGTCTATCTTTGTGCCTTCGTGAACAGCAGTACACACATATGCCTCAACTGTGCTAATGGACCAGCAAATAACTGATCTGGCGTCGGTGCAGCTCTGCTGTAGATCTCACGGTGTCTGCAGAAGTTGGATGTCCATAAGTCATCCAATCCAAAGTCACATCTTGTTGGTACTTGAAAATCGACTGTGTGCAATACAGTCAAACCTTGATATATTGAATACGGATATATCGAATTATTGCGTATATCGAACACTTTCTATATCATCTAAAAAATCGCATGCATATTTAATTTTTTATTTCGGACAGGATTGGACGTAAAATGCATATATCAAACTTCACTACCCCAGTCCATGTGCGCTCTGTTGACAGAGCGGTGAGCTTTCCCGCAACACCCTCAAAGGTAGCGGTGGCGTGATGGGCGTTCCCGACTGCGGCGCACTATAACTGCACACATCGATCGAGCCGAGGGCGTCATTTGAACGTAGCAGCGTACGTACGCGGCGAGTTGGCTAGTTCAACAACATCAATGACGCACATTGCATTTGCGCACCGACTCCACCTCGGTGCCGCATTCGGTACCGCGCTCTGTGCCTGCCGCGCCTTGCAAAGACTGGCGGTTTGCATCCACAATGACGCACGACAGCGCACGTTCACTGGGCTCACTCATAGATGCCTTGGCAGACACCACTTAATACTTCGTACTTGACATTAACAATTGACATAAACGAGAAAAAAGGGGGTTAACCGAGGGGCCCAATATTTCATATCATAAAAAGCCAACAAACACTGACTGACACCAAGGACAACATAGGGGAAATTACTTGTGCTTAATAAATGAAATAACGAAACGATAAATTAATGGAAATTGAAGTGGATGAAAAACAACTTGCTGCAAATGGGGAACAATCTTACAACCTTCGTATGGGATTGTTCCCTACTGCTGCAACTTACTGTGAGGTATAGTCGATCCAGTGGCCATTGGCTGTGCCAATACCATGGGACCAAGCCAAGCCAGGCCACTAAGTTGTAAAGGCTGCATTTATGGCTTGTCGCGCAAGTTCTGCACGTCCAACATTTGTTCCTTCATGTGTAAAATAGTGATGTGATGCTGTGCAACTTATAATCGCCATTATGATGTAATGTCGCCCTTGATGTCTGTGCCAACGATAGCAGTTATTAAGTGAGGAAGTGCCAAACAATTATTGTCGTAAGGAAACTTGCAACCATTCGGCTATCGGAGTGCAGTCCACTTCTTTCTGATTCGAACGAAGTGGTGTACGCACGCGGCGGCTTGGCTAGTTCGACAACATCAACGACGCATTGCATTTGTTGCACTGACTCCTCGGTGCCGCACTCTGCACCTGCGGAGCCTCAAGAGGGCTGACTGTTTGCAACCACAATGACGCGCAACGGGGCGCGTTCACTGGGCTCACTCATAGAAGTCTTGTCAGATGCTACTTAATACTTTGTTATTGAAAGTGTTTCAAAATGCTTCAATTGACAGACGTGGAGATCGCAGCAGAAGTAGCGGCCAAATGAAGATGCTGCCGGGGTTGATCCCACAAGCGCTGATGTTTCCCGGCTCCCGACTTCATTTGAGGCTACAGCTGCTTTGGTCCTTCTATGCCACTACTGCGGTGCAATAGAAGGCACCGGCCTATCGCTTGTTGATTGTTTAGACTATGTTGAGGACTCTGTGTATAATGGGACACTAAAGGCAAATATTTAAGTCAAGCTAAAGCGGCAGATTTGTGCTCATAAGGCATCAATATCGCGAACAGAGCCTTAATAATCGAGAAATTGAGGTAAACGCTAGACATGGTTAGAGACTTTCCCGGGACATCCAAGCCCTTGCCCGATGACAAAAGCACTCCTCACTAGTACTCAAACATTCATCGCAAAAAACAACCTTGTATTATAAGACGAAATAAAATACTACTTGTCCAGTTCTATTTCATTCTTGAGAAAAAAAAGAACTCTTTGAAATTACCCTTGACAATCATGAAGGCGGTCGAAAAGTTTCATTTTTGCACGACTCCGCGCCACCCATGCTTTCGCGTTTCATTAGTTATGTTATCGCGTAGTGCTGCGCTGGTTTTGCTGGCTCACAAAACTCACACAAACTGCCAGTATAAGAGAATTCAACTTCTAATTGATGTCTCGGGATGCCAGAGTTCTACCCGAACAGTCTACACCACCTGGCCAAAAAGAAGCTGCAGTGGCTCTGTCTTGGCTCAGTGCCGCCGTCTATCGGGCGCCGTTTTACTCACTGACGGCAGCAAAGGATGGTGATGGCGTATGCAACGTCACCACTCCCCCGGTTGGGTGGCGGGAAATTTGAATTTTGAAAAAGGCATTCAGACCCTTCAGATGTAATTTTCTTATAAACTAAGTCTTTTCTTGGTGCGAAACAAGCATTGCAAGGTTTCTGAAATGGTATTTAAACAGTCCACGTTGACTTAGTATTTGCCTTTAGTGTCCCTTTAAGCACGGGGCTGTCAATAAAAAGCAGGCTACACGGCCGCAGTACTTTCAGTCAAATAAATAAATAATTTGTGTGAAGCTTCAAGTGAGTATTTACTGTGCCACGATTGGGGCACGATCGGGGATCGTTGTTCGGAGCACGCGTTCGGTTTCGCCGCGTGCGATTGGCCTAGGCTGCGCAGACTTCGCACGGCTGACGAAGTCGGTGCGGCCTAGGCCAATTGCGTGCGGCGTAACCGAACGCACGCTCCGAACAACGATCCCCAATCGCGCCCTTGGTTCTTTGATTTGCAGAAGTTTTTGATGCATTTTTTATGCAATTTTACGTACTCAATTCTGGCTCTATCGAACTATTTCGCGATCACCGCACTGTGATATATTGAGGTTTGACTGTAGTTGGTACAAGCTGGACACCTGATCATACCGTGTGTGTCTTGCAAGCAGACAAAAAGCTATACATGGATGCAAGGAAGCAGCGTACATGTGCATATCCCATGAACCCCGTAAGTGTCCATGTTTATGATGTTGACAATATTCACAAAGCCTACAAAATCTCATGGAGCTCGAGCACCCACAAAACGAGTCATATTCGTGACAATGTCGCAGGACACTGCAAGCTCAGATGAGCATTCTCGCTTGGCTTAAAATTGTACAGTAAAACCTCGTTAATTAAGAAAATCAATTCAGACTCATACTCTGCTTCTGGCAGGCATATGCTTTTAATGCAATCAATCTTTTGTTAATTCGGACGTATTTGGCCACACATCAATTAATTCGGACAACTCTCGGAGCTCAGCGAGCACTGCAAAGGTGCGACACAAAAGCGCAAAAGTGACACCAGTGTCCAACCAAAATGAAGCGGCAGAGTCCCCATCGCCATAGTTCTCAGCGGATATAGTAAGTGAATGACAGCAATGGGGGAATGCTTCCTGTCTATTGATGCCTCTCTCCTCACATTTACCGCCGCGCAGATGACCGCCTGCCTTCATAACTATGTAGTCCACAGTGGTTGTGCCAAACAGTAGTTTCATTTTGAATCTGTGCACATGTTGGCTGCGTGCCTTCAGAACTGCAAGATCGCCATCCATGGCCACGTTGATAGTGGCTGTGGTTTTGTCCGCAGCAGTTGTGGCAAACAGTTTCGTTCTGGCTCTGTACGTGCGTCGGCTGCATACCTTCATTAAGCGTAGTCACCATCTATGATCACCTCAATAGGGACTATGGTTTCGTCCACAGTTCTTGCAGCGAATGGTAGTGTTTCGACTCTGTACATGCGTCGGCCACGTGCCTTCAGAACCGCAAGGTTTCCAGCTATGATTGCATTGATAGCAGCTGCTGTTTTGTCCACAGCAATTGCAGAAAACAATTGTTTCGTTCTGGCTCTGCGCAAAGCTGCCGAGAGCGCTGGCTACATCACGATGGACAGGAAATCTGTTGGCGACCAGCTCACTGGCGAAAAAATAATCAGCATGTGCGCACGAAATTGAAAAGCATGTCTCAAATGAAGGTGTGCACCACCGTCATGCTGCGAAGAAAGTCTCAACATCTTTGCCGCTGCAAGACACGATGACAAGGATTGCAGCTTTCGCAGTGCTTTTGTACAAAATAGAAACGGGATTTGCTCATTCATTAACTAAAAGCATGTTGACATAGTAAGCATTTGTTTGTTTTCTTGATACCCTCGATAATTCGACATTCGGTTGATCTGGACATTTTTTAGTCCCATGAGATTTTAACTAATGAGGATTTACTGATATTAAAATTTTCTAGGTAATGGTCACCATGAATACTCCATCAGATGTACGAGGGCGAATCAGAAGGTCCTTGCCTCCATTTTTTCATTTTTTATTAGCCAAAATAAGGTACATAGAGGCAATTACAAATATATGTACTATTCTACGTACCTTACACTATTTTTCCACAGTCCCCACACCAGAGCACTAAATTTGAAATGCCCCTCCGGCTGACTGTGGAACCACTGTTGGACTGCTGTCTTGGCTTCATTACTGCACGTGAATCTCTGTCCTGGCAGGAACTTCTTTAGCAGACCGACAACGTGGAAATCACTAGGGGCGAGGTCTGGATTGTACGATGGGTGGTCCAGATTCTCCCAGTGAAATGACCAGAGCTTGTCGGCAGTTCTGATTGCCGCACTTCGTTGTGCTTCACACAACCACGGCGTACAAGCAACTGCCATTTTCAAGGACTGTCAGCAGCACCATGGCGCAGGACTACTGGCAGATAAGGCTAGGCCAGTCTAAGAAAGGTCCACCGCTGGGAATGGACATGCTAACTTCACATTTACAGCCGTAATTTGGCTAGAAAAAAAAAATAGGGGCAAAGACTTTCTGATTTGCCCTCAAACTTATGAATATGCAGGATAATCGAACACCACAAACATCAAGGGTTTGAAATGATGGTGCCAGTGGTCCTTTAACAACACAGCATGTGACAAAAAAAAGAAGACATAATTCCACACAAAAACTTGCAATCACCTGATAGAGAGGGGTTCATCTTCTTCAGAATCAGACTCCAAAGCACGCTTGACTTTGACAGGCGACGTATCGGAGAGCCTTTGCTGTGGCTTGCGTGCAGACTACAGAGAAATAAAAAGTAACATTAACATAATTTATTGCATTATTAAAACCAACATTAGGTTAAAGGCTATCTTTGACACTTTTGGTGAATTCCACAGGTTGATTAGGAGCAGCTTGCTTTTTTCTCAATTGAGAATGCGCCTTGCTTTTATAATCAGGTAGAGAATGAAGTCCTTTGTACAGCAGAAGTGCCTTAATTCAACCCCCATAGTATGGAGAAGTCCTAGAGCAAGGCAAATGTTGAGGGCTATAAGCATGACAAATGAAGAAGTGGTGCTTCCATTCAACAGAAATAAGACAAAAGCATACACATAGCAACAATTATCACTTGAAAAATTGTGGAAAGCGCAGTAACACTGCAGTTTTTCCTCCCCCTTGCCTTGCAGTGTGCCATGTGGGGCAAAAGGTGCAGCTGGCAGTTCCTTAAGTATGACATGTTCAATGTGACAAACACGACAGAAACGCTGGGCGATTTTAAGGGGTGCTTTGATTTCGACCTCCATATTAACGTTCAGCTATTTTTTGTACTATACAGTAAAACCTCGTTAAACCGTACCCACTTAAACAGTAGTTTCGTTTTAAAAGTAGTAAGTCAAGTCCCTAACTGAGTGGCCATTGAACATAATGGGTTTTGTATTGCATAAACCATACCAGCTTATTGCATATGTATTGGTGATCACATAGTATTTCCACTTTTTGTCGCGCAATCACAGCGATGCGTTGTCCCCATCGGCCCGATGGAGACAACGGTTACATCGGTCAGAACAAGCCTCAGAGATAGAACAACGCCCTCCAAGCGCCCTGTGCGTTTGTGCGTGAAACCACATCAACACCAATATCATTTTGGCGTCGTGCAAGCGAGGACTCGCATCATGCCGAAGCTCGGATAAAAAACACTGGGTGCTCAGCATAGAAGAAAAACTGGACATTGTTCGTGCTATCACACGTGGCACAAAGAAATCGATGATGGCACGTGACAGGGATCTAATGTTGACTACGGTCTGTGGCATTTGCAATGCGAAGAAGTTGCTTGGCAGTGCTGCTGCAACCGCAAGATGTCGGCTATGAGGTTCGACTTTTCGTCATCGTTGCCTCTGTTGCCGAAGTGTCGCCTAACAACAGTGATGACAACACGGAAAGTGACAGCACGGGCGAGTCGGGCCCGACAGTGTCAGAAGCTGCGCATTACGCCAGTGTCACGATTGATTGAAAACTTTATTGCACCGAGTTCAGGTGCCCGCCTCTTAACCTACACGCAGGTGGAGGGGACGACGAAGCAGTCCCCGCGCGTTGAGGACGGCGACTCTTCACGGCCTCAACAGCCAGGCAGATTGCTCAACGCTGGTCGTCTTCAGCCTCGCTCTGTAGCAAGGCCTCCCAGGCTTCTCTACTGTCAATATTTTCCTTGGCCCCTAGGGAGCCAGCACACTCCCCATATTACATTGTCTAGCATACCTTTTTCCTTACAAATTTTGCAGAGGGCGTCGTTATAGTCCCTCGTCTGAGTTTAGTAGATCCAATATGGTGATGTACAATTGTTTCCCTGGAGGCGCCGCCAAATGCGAGCATCCTCCAGAGAGAGAGACTGATGCGGTGGCGAAAAGATTTGTAATGATCTACAATTTCCCTGTACGTGATGATGTTATCTTTGATCCCTGGAACTGGCTGCTCTAGAGTTGCCCTGTGGTAGAGTGCTCGGGCAAGCTCGTGAGCGGCTTCGTTACCTGGGACTTCATGGGCCGGAACCCAAATAAAAGTTATGTCCCTCCTAGGAGGGTTATTGAGTAGAATTTAGAGGGCCTCATCTGGGATTCTCCCTTTGCTAAAATTGCGGAAGCTAATTTGGTATCGCATAATATGACTCCCGCTTTTGTACCCACACAAACGAGCGCTACTGCAACCTCCTCGGCTGCACAGGCATTCCTCGTGCACGTGGAATACGCTATCTTAACACACCAGTCACCATCAACCACCGTTGATACCGCAGCCGTCTCTGCTGCAAGCGGCATATGCAAGCGGCATCGCACATGTTTCCATTTCTTTGAGTCTGGCTAGTTCGCACCTGATATTCCTGTTCCATCTTTGTGCCTTGAGTCTTTTCTCCAGGTTACTCTTTCTGCTCCACATGTTCAGCAGTTTGCTGTCTAGCGCTGGGGATGCGTCATCTTCTACAGCTGTAGTCGCTTGCCCTATGTGCATTTTAAGGAGGTGTGTCCACTCGTCGATATTGTAGATATCGTCCTGCAGTGAGGCCTCCTTTCTTATCTCTCTGAATTTATCCGGCTGTTTGATGAGGCGAGTCATGACGCCTTTTCCTAGCGTGAGCGAAATAATAAAGTGGTTGCTGCCTAGATTTTGTCCTGTGCTTCTGCAGATTACTGTTCCCGCCATATGGCTTATCGTGAGGTCGGGCACAGTATCCCCGGTTATACTGTTGCCTGTACGCGTAGGGACGCATGGGTCAGTATGTAGAGTAAGCCCTAGCATTTGTATATCCTCCCAAATTCATCTACCTTTTGGGTCTCTGTATGTATATCCCCCTTCCTCGTGAACCGCGTTGACATCTCCCATAATGATGAGAGGTCTCCCATCTGTGGCTCTGAGTGCTTTGCGGAATAAAGTAATGAATTTAATTTTCTTCTGCCTGGGTGTGCTGTACCCACACAGCAGGAATATGCTATTTTTATTTTTCTTTCCTGTGATAATCTCAACGAGAACAGCCTCTGCCTCGATAGGGGAGACAACATGGACTATGGTTGCAATGTTTTGCTTTACAAAGGTGGCGACTCGAAATTTATCCCCTTGCCGCTGTCAAAGCTTTGCTAACCCGATAATCTAACAGGGGCTTTACCTGTTTCTTGCATGACTATGGCTACGGGTGCTTCCTGCTGTAGCTCGAGGTATTGTTGCAGCAACGCTCTTTTCCTCTGGTGCCCGCTACAACTTCCCTGCCAGAATGTGGAAGCATTTTTCTTACCCGAATGCTTATCCATTTCTATAAAGAATTGCTTATATTGCCCTCATTTTCTCGCACAGCCTAGCTATTGTCGTGCCTAAGGTATCGTGTCTAAGGTATAAAGGATGAAATCATCGCGACGAGAACAGCACCCCGGAATGAAATAGGTGCCCCGCGACTTCTGCAGTGCTACTGCGCCCGTGCACGGAGAATATGCAACTGAATGAGGAATCTGCCGTGCAAGTGTTTGCCGAGAAGAGGGAGCTGGCTGAAAAGCTAGCTCACAGCTTCAGTAAATTTGAGGCCGCTGTTGTCGTTGCTAGGCCGCCGTGGCATCAAACGAAAACGACAGGCTTTTATCGCGCAAAGTGAATAAATACTGCATGTTTTTGCCTTTTCATTGCGCTCTCACGGAGTTATGTTTTTGACAGGGAAGTGGGCGATCTCGTGCTATTTTGGTTAAGCAGTACTACCATTTAGTACATACTTTATCCGAGCTCCGGCCAACTACCGTATTTACACGATTGTAAGTCGACCCCTTTTTTAAAATTTGAAAGTCTTAAGTTGGGGGGTCGACTTACAATCGAAACCAAAACATGGCCCCGCCAAAAAAAAGCGATACCAACGAGAGCTACAACGTAGTTACAATTTTATGTTTGCTCTACGGTCCTACCCGTATCTTTTCGCTATCCCGCGTGTTTGTTTGCTTTTCGGAAGGGTTTTTCAACATTTTTGAGTCTTACAGTGCATGCAATACTCATGGGGGGTGTCGATAGTTGATGGAAGCGCCGCCGTTCCCATTTGCGGCGGCACCCTTAGAACGGCGGCGCTTGCGGGGAGTATCGGTAGTTCATGGAAGAGCAGACACCGTTCGTGGGTTTCTCTTTCTCTGTTTAAAGGCCTTAAAGGCATTGGCATTGGTTTGACCAACTTTTTGACGCGCTCCACTTGACTGCCGGCTACGTGCTACTTCTATGCTTCCCCAGTCGTCATGAGTGCTGCAGGCCCACTAATCTTTCGGCACTAGTTCACAGCAGCGTTCAAGAGGGCTGCCATCCTTTACGCCGAAGAAACAAATCACTGCGCTGCGGGCCGCAATTTCGATGTTTCTAAACGGGTGGTGCGAGAGTGGCGACTGCAGCGAAGTGAAATTTTCACCCTGTGGCGGCAAGTGAGAAATTTCCCACGTGCCGAAGTCTGGACGCTTTCCAGAGCTGTAGGCTAAGCTTGCGGCAGCGTCGCTGAAATGCGTGATCGGTCCCTGCCAGTGAAGTGTGACGTGGTCATGAAACAAGCCCGGACCTTCGCCTTAATTTTAAGGTTCTGCTCCGCCGTGAGTACGAGTGGCTGGCGGCAGAAGACTGCGAAATTACGCCAACTGGACCTGTCAAAAGAGCCTCCCTGACGGCTGCGTGTGGTTGGGTGCATTTGGCGTGGGCTGCTGTTCTGCAAGATGTCCTGGTGCGGTCGTTTGCCAAATTTGAAATTTCGCTGGACCACGACACGCTGTGGGACCGCAGCAACGATGACGATGGCAGCACTAGTGAAGACGAGTAGTCCAGTGACCATGTCAGCTACTAATAAATTTTCGTTATCAAATGCGCCCTCGGGTTTTTTTTTTTTTTTTTTCGGTCAAGCGATATGGGGGGGTCGACTTACATTCGAGTCGACTTACAATCGTGTAAATACGGTACGATTTAACGAGGTTACGCTGTACTGGATTACGAGTAAGGCTGTCTACCAACTCTCTTATGACAGAATAAAAGCACATGGGCTCAACCATGACAAAGCATGTACCGTATTTTCCGGTGTATAAGACGCACCCTTGTATAAGACGCACTCGCCATATATGAAGGCTCTCATTGAAAAAGTTGGTATATAAGACGCACCCGTGTATAAGACGCACCCCAATTTACCCACTTAGGCTAGTCAGGGTTAATTAAACACGCTTGATCGACCCATCACCACTCAACCACTGAGCCACCGCGGCGGCCTGTGAGAAGTTCTTAAGCAACGCTAAGTGATCGCAAAAGGCAACACTCACGCCATACCCGCCCACGTTTTAGCAAAAAAGAAAGAAAAATACGACGA
This sequence comes from Dermacentor variabilis, assembly GCF_050947875.1. NCBI lineage: Eukaryota > Metazoa > Arthropoda > Arachnida > Ixodida > Ixodidae > Dermacentor > Dermacentor variabilis. The sequence goes on from NC_134568.1 coordinate 211,497,268, forward strand.
AAGAACTCTCCCGTATGTCCATAACAACATTTTATTTTTACTTAAAACCATCGAAGTCTTCATCTTCGGATGCGCTCTCAAAAAGCTCGCCCATTTCTGGAGGCAACGCGGCTGAAGCATTCTCTTCATACTCAGAACCGCTGGTCTGATTGTCGTCGTGCTCGGTTGGCGATGAAGCTAGCAGGCCAGCCTTCCGGAACCCTGCAGTTATGGTTGCCACTCTAACAGCACTCCAGGCCTCATGGACCCACTTCGCAACTTCGCTGTAAGAAGCGCGCCTCATGCGTCCAGTTGCGGTGTAGCTGTGCTCGCCTTCCGTCATCCACGCCTCCCAAATACGTCGCAAAATAGCTTTAAAGCTGCGGTTGACGGAAATATCCAAAGGCTGTAGAACCTTCGTCAAACCACCGGGTATTATTGTAGGGGTACAGTTCTTCGCCTTGATTTGCCTCAGTGTCAAGTCAGTAATGTGCGCCCGCATGCTATCCATAACCAGAAGGCTTTTCCGGGAGTGAAAAAATCCATCCGGGCGCTTCGAAAAGCACTTTTCGAGCCAAACTCCCATCATTTGCTCATCCATCCAGCCCTTCTGGTTAGTTGTGACAATAACACCAGGCGGAAAGCTTTCTTTTGGCATCGTTTTCCTTTTAAAAATTATCATCGGCGGCAGCTTTGTTCCGTCAGCACAGCACGCAAGTACGACAGTGAAGTGAGACTTTTCGTGCCCAGTTGTTCGTACTGTGACAGTCTTATCACCTTTCTGAGCGACACTTTTTGACATAGGGATGTCAAATGTTAGAGGCACTTCGTCCATGTTTACGATGTGGCTGTCGATGATGTTATTCTTTTCGACTTCCTTCTTCACAAATTCATGGAACTTCTCCACTTTCTCTCCGAAATCGTCTGGTAGTTGTTGAGACATTGTCGTTCGCGCTCTTATTGACAAGGCTTTGCGCTGCATAAATCTATAGCACCATGACGGCCGACCAACAAAATCAGCGGCACCGATTTCACTCGCCAAAGTGCGTGCTTTCAAGCGCAACTGCACGGTTGACAGAGCCCTACCTTGAGCACGTTGTTCAAGAGCCCACTTGAGGAGCCGGTCTTCAAGTTCAGGCCACCGCGCCTTCTTCCCGCGGTCAGCCTTCTTTCCGCTCTTCATCGCCTGCAGTTTGGCGGATGACTGTCGCCACGTGCGAATCATCTTCTCGGTGACGTCGAAATGGCGGCCCGCAGCCCGATTTCCGTTTTCGGTAGCATACTCGACCGCAGATAATTTGAACTTTGCGGTGTAGCTCTTGCGCAACTTCGGTGGCATACTGTAGTAAGACCGAGCACGACAGGTGTAGGTAGTGGAAAACACACGCCGAAGTCACCAACACAGACGTAATACGTACACGGTTGCGAAGTTGCAAAGAATGACTAAAAAAGAACGCCGGCTTGGCTTGTCTTGACAATGTCGAGAAGCGCGACTGTCGCCATCTTTGGGAATTTCACATTACTTTTGCTTGCGCCTCCGAAACGACCGCGTGTTTGCGATTCTGGAAGTCGTCATCCCCGCCGTTTCATGATAAAGTTCACCTAAAAAAAGTTGCGCACGGCGGTCCCCGTATTGAAGTATTAACCGTGCTACTACCGCATCATTGGTAGTGATATTTTTTCGGTGAAAAAAGCTTGAGCATGAACCTGAGTAATTTCTGAACCCGCAAAAAAAAACGAAAAATTCGCATATAAGACGTATAGGACGCACCAGCAAGATTTTTGGAAAAAAACCGCGTCTTATACACCGGAAAATACGGTATTCTCGGACAAAGACAACCGTTGGACCACTGCTGTCGTACTGAAGCAGGTCACAAGGCCTTCACTGTTGAGCTCAGTGAAGCCACTCCAAAATAGTTTCCAAGCGCTGCACCAACTGCAGTTGGATGAAAATTGATGAGCAAAATAAGTACAATGCAGTGCAAATCGTCACTAAATAGGGGCATGTTGAAGCAATTATTAGTTTTCTTTCTCCATTAAATAATTTGACATTTGGATCCTTCCAAGACCTGTGAAGGCCATTTCACATGCTGCAATCAGAGCAAAAAAAAGTTGGTACAGTTGCATACATTTTAATTTTTGCAGCATGCTTTTCACATGTCTGCAATTGCGGCAATGTGATGCGCCCAGAGCTGCATGCTGTTAGTGCCACATGATGAATGCCTTTTCAGACAACACAAAAACCAGCATGTTGTATCTTAAGCAAATAGACGTGCTTTGTAATTGAATGTAGAAAATATTTTTATCTGAAGGCACAGTTGTGATTGACCAATGTCCACCCAAGGAGGCATGGCATACATTCAGAGCTATTTGTAGAATATTGCTCCTGCGACACTTTGTCAATACAGTCGAACCCACTTATAAAATATTCAAGTGCCTCGAAAATTCCATTGTTATAACCGATAATTGTTATAACCGGCTTGCGCGAAAACATCAACATAGGGGGATGGCAAAGCTGATGCAAGAAAGCTATTGTATTTACACAATTGTAAGTCGACCTATTTTTTAAAATTTGGAAATCTGAAGTGGGGGAGTCGACTTAGAATCGAAACCAAAACATGGAACCGCCAAAAAAGCAAGACCAACAAGATATCGAGGGAGCTACAATGTAGTTACAATTTTATGTTTGCTCTATGGCCCTACCCATAGTTTTCGCTATCCCGCACATTTGTTCGCTTTTCGGAATGGTTTTTCAACATTTTTTAGGGTTTTACAGCGCACACAACACTCATGGGGGGGTGTCGATAGCCAATGGAAGTGCCGCTGTTCCATTCATGGCGGCACCCCCAGAACGACGGCGCTTGCAGGGAGTATCGATAGTTCATGGAAGAGCAGACACCGCTAGTTGGTTCTTTATTCTATGCACTGCTCATGTGTTTCTATTTCCCTGTAGCTCTAGTTTTATGCGTTCGAATCGACTGCAGGCTACATCCTACTTCCATGCTTTCTCAGTCGTTGCTTCTATGCTTCCTCTAGAACTGCGCTGAATGAGGAGCCAGCCATAGAATAAAGAACTAAATTTATGCAACATGCAACAATCAACTTGCGAGCAATCTGGGAGTAGCGCAGTTCGCGCGGTCCATTCGTGTTTCGGAGAGTGGCAAGGCATAGAGCTATGGGCGCAGCCCGTTCTTGTTGGGAGGGGTTGAAGGGCAACAGGAGAGAGGCGCACGAAGGCTGGAAAATGAGTGCGGCAGCTGTTGGAGCAGCAGGCTATCGTGCAGCGGCTCGAATTTCTCGTTTTCCTTTTTTCTTTTCAAAGATTTCGAATTTCACTACCTTTCAGCTCGGACACCTAGCAGCCAGACTTCACCGTTAAAACCGATAACGCGACATCGAGGCATTGTAGTAATCGGGTTATTTCACCATGGAAAACATACAAAAGTTGACGGTACAGTAGCTACTCATTGTCATAACCGATATATTGTTAAAACCGGTGTTATGAGTGGGTTCGACTGTACAGCTGAATATGATCCCCATATTAGCTTCAGATTCTGAAGGAGTGCATAAGGCGATCAGAGAACACCTTGTATAGTCGGCGATTCCCAGCACGTATGAATAAATGAGAGTGGGTACATACATGCTATCAACCCAGATGACAAAGCGAACACGAAAATGTAAGTCAAATGAGTAAGCACCATCACAGCTTGCATAAGTTGGCAAGACCACCCCATGCACATTCACAGCTGTAACTTTGGCAAAGATAATGCAGCAATCCCACTACAATTATTTTCCTTTTGATGCCTAATCACTGGACCCAGCAGCACTATGCCTACGTAATACCAGGATAGCCCTGTTGCGAGCAATGGATGCTAAATGAGTAGAACCCACTGAAAGGAATTGTTACATTATGCCAACCCTTCTTGCCAAACAAGAATTCCCAGACGCGAATGCAAATAACTATACTGGAAAATGTCATAAAAAGGACACACCAGTGGCATATCATCATCGCTGAGCACCTCGCCCTTGATCTCACTGATGTCAACAGTCTCGGTCTCAAGAGTCATCCGTGGAGCAGGAGGGTGGGGTGGCGATGACACTTCTGTCTTGACCTTTACAGGAGGTGGGGACATACTTTCTGAACTAGGTTTTTTCGGAGTGACCACTTCCTGCTTAATCTTCACTGGAGATGTGCTGTCCCTATGCTTCTCCGTTGAGCTCTTATGCTTTTCACGCTCCTGCAAAAGGAAAATAAGTAATATGAATGCACACTGTGCAACTCCACCCCGCACCTAATTATTTGAACACTGAACCACCACTGTCCATAACATTTTCAGGCCAGAATTGTGTGTGCATGTCATTTTCAGGCATAATGTCATGTGAGGTCAAGTACATTAAAGTACCAACCAGACACAGAACACTTGTATGGATGCAATTTTATTTCACGATTCCAAATGAAATCTCTGACTTCGTGTTATTTAAGTGAGCACATCATTGCACCTGAATGGCTGACAAATTGTTGGACCATGAAAGTATCTGGGACATGTATAGGGGTCATATTAAAGCTGTGTTTAATATTTGTGAGGCAGAACTCTCACAAAACTAGTGCTGAGACTGCATAGAGCAGATTATACGTTTGTTTGGAAGCAATTTTATAAACAGTTTTCTGTCGAAGCACCTTAGAGAACTTATAAGCAACAACTTCATACTGCTGTAGACTAGGCTTTTGTAGGAAAATTGCATCAATGAAACTTCTATAGGTCATTTTCAGCGAGACTCCCTATGTTGTTTCCTTTTCGTGCGATCACTGCTGCTGTGGAGCCGCTTCTGATTACGTTGGCAATTTCGTTAGGGCTGCTGCATTACTAAGACTGGATTTTAGGCATGTGCCTATTTTGTTCCTTGCTTCACAATCAACCCTTTTCATACAGTCGCTGACCAATAAACCGGACCAGCAACCTCGACATGCTTGGTAATTCGGACAACTTTGCAGCACTGCCAATGGCCCCATAGACTTAAATGTGTAAACACAACCGATATATTGGACAGCCTCCAGCTCTACATTCGATCATCCGGACTCCATCCATAGCTGTAGCATACGTAGACTCTGCCGCCATTATCTCCTCTAGCAACCTCGACGAGACCTCAAATAAGGCCTCGCGATTACATGCTAGAGGGTGATCTCTGAGGCTTTGCTTGAATTGTGAGGTTGCATCAGCATCACGATCAACACATCCTATTCCAGACCCCCCCCGCACATGGCCCGCTGTCGCAATTCTGTTTGTTGAGTTTGCCTTCCGGACAGCGTTCTGCCATTCTATGCTTGTTTGTTTAGTTTGCATTCCAGACAGCACTTTGCTGGCTCCATGAAGTCTTCCTCGTGAAGTTATAGACAGGCCACATCAAATGGCAGCAATGGTGGCCTCGCAGTCCATGCCGATGACGACGAAACAGCAAATACACCACAAAGACTTTTCAAACGTCGACAATGTGGTGTCACCATGTGCCGAACTTAACGATGATGAAATAACAGAGTAAGTTCTCCCACCGTTGAACAGGAATTCCGATTCCGATGATGATTTGCACTGTGCTCCAGAGCCTTCACATGTAGATCTGACTCGAGCCTTTGCAGTCCTTTCATCGGTGTACAGTGACAACACCACACTGGCAGAAATACAGGCGGAGTTGGTTGCACACAAGCGGAAGTGCACACAGCAACACATCGACCACTTCATCCTGGCACAGGTGCCTTAAGACGTAAATACAGTAATACCTCGTTAACACGAACTCACACATCTCGAAAAATCGTCTAAGTTGAAATTTTCCGCGGCACCGAAACATTTCTTATATGTGTCATATATTTACGGCCCATTATCTCAAACTATTTTTGGGCCAAATTGCAGATATCTCGAAATCTTGACTGAGTGTGGAACAAAAACTCTGCCACCGGACCATTAAACAAGATTCGCGCGATGCTGCCACATCTTAACCACACCTACCACAAAGCAGATGCTTTCCCCGAATGTGATGTTTGAACCTGGCAGCATAACAACTTTGTCAAGCAACCATGTGGCACGTCATGTGATGGGAGAGGAGTGCAGAGGCAGGCCCTGCGAAATAGCATGCTTGATGCAGTCTGTTTTGTTTGCTTTATGCAACGCACGTGATTTACCATCAGAAGTGCGATTTCAGTTTTAATTTTATTTGACGCGAAGTACGCTGCACTGAATTTTTATTCTGCGCAATGTAGAACAAAAACGCACATGCGGCGTGCGTTCCAGTACAACCCGCTCACAGAGTACGCAGTCGTGAATGCTCCCATCATTTTCTGTGGCACCGTTCTCGGCAAGTCCACGCTGCGTGTGTTGCGTAGTAGAATGCGACATGAGCATTCATGAGTATACGCTATGCGAGCAGGATGTACCGGTGACAGGTGGATTTACTGACACCGAAATCGCTGGGATGGCTACAAACGGAGAGGACGGTGAAAGCAGTGGCGACGATGAAAGACCTCGAAAGGTGCGAACATCAGCTGAAACTAGAAACATAGTTCGCTTACTGCAAAATAAAGTTAAGCGCAGCAGTAGGAACGATCGGCTCATGCGATGTGTGAAACAGCTCGAGGACGCCTTTTCAGGTCCAAGTGGTACAGTGCAGTCCACTTATAATGATACCACATATAACGATATATCGGTTATAACGATGGGTCGACATGAGAGTGTCATTTTATGCATTAGGTCTATGGGGAAAAAAACCATTTATAACGATAGGTTATTCCCCGCATATTGGATATAACGATCAAAATTTTGCAGTCTGGACGGCGTTTTCCGTGCCAAATAATCGTAACACTTGCGTTGCTTAGTTCCCTGAAACGAACGATGTCGAGACGAGGCGATGTTTACCTCCGTAAGTTCGTATCTGCCGCCATTACCGCGCAGTGCGTCTCGCCCCGCCCGCGCACCGGAGAATAGCTGAGTAGGCGCAACGCGCCACAAGATGACGCTAGCTGCTTCATGCGCGTCGGCCACAGTCGCTCCGAAAGAGAGCGAAAGAAAAAAAAAGCGACAAGCAAAGCGGCACGGTGGCGCCCGTCCCGCGTCTCTCTCGCGATAGCAGGCTGACGCCACCGGAGCAGCGTGCAACCAACAGTTCAAATGGTTCAACCCAGTTAGAAGATGGCGCCGACAAAGCGCAAACCTGTGTCGCTTGACACGAAGATGGATATTTTGCAGGACTCTCGATGCGGCTTCAAGGTGAGTGCCCTCGTGAAGAAGTATGAGCTCGTCCAGTTAACGATATCAACCATCTTGAAAACCGGGAGCACCGCGATTGTGAAGGCAGGAGCTATCAGTGGCCATGCCGATCAGCGGAAAAGGGTTAGAGACCCTTTGTACGCCGATGTTGAAGAGGCGCTTTACCAGTGGTTCATCACCAATTGCTTCAAGAAGGCGGGCTTTGTGCGTAAGGACGAACTTCCCCAACCCGCTGAGACCGACCCGGTGGAAGTCGCTGACATACCGAGCTCTGGGAGCTCGTTCCTACTGGTGACACAGGTGTTGTGTCGAAGGAGGAGTTTTTGACTGCAGACAGTGCTGCCTCGTTCTGCGATGAAGTCACCTACGAGGCGATCGCCGGAGATGTGCTGTCTCGACAGACGGCAAAGTTGTGCGACAGTGGCGACGGCATCAGCGACAGTGACAACGAGATCGACAGTGGCTCCTTGACCCCGACCACGATGTCCACGCAAAGTACACTGTCGTCGATCGACTCCTTAATTGATGTTATGCATGCTAAAGGATTGCCGCCAGTGTTCGCGCAGCAGCTGGAATCCATGCACACCGCGGTTGTGAATCTGAAGCTGCCGCAAAAGCAAGTGCAGATTTCGGACTATTTCGGCGCGCCTAACCATTGACACGGTCATTGGCGCTAGAAATAAAGTTTTGTTTTTTACGGCCTACTGTCTACATCATATATTCTTTAGAGCAAGTAGCGAATTGGAGTTCGGAGCTGCAAAGGTATGTTCCGCGTTAAAAAAAAAAAATTTTTTTTTGACAACTGCAGTCCAGATATAGCGATCATCGGTTATAACGATCATATTTTTCGTCTTTCTCAATATCATTATAAGTGGACTGCACTGTACTACAAAGCAGACCAGCCTTACACACATTTAATTCACTGAACACAATAGCAGTGCCGCAAAATGGCTCGATGATATCTCTGGTATGTTTTTATTTTTTCTTTGAAACCTTTACGAAGAGCCAGTTGAAACGCTCTTCTTCAAAAGCTTGTCAGTAGCGGTAATTTTTTAGAAATAACGACTTTTCACTGCAAGTTCTGCGACTTCACTTAACTCAAAATTTTTTCCGGTTTTCACTACTCGAGTTACTGAGGTAATACTGTAAAATTATATTTTTATACATTAGCTTTTTTCATACATTCAATAGTTTGGACTTACGTTCCTCGTGGAGTCCTAATTATCGGTCGTCGACTCCATATGAGCAGGAACTGACTAAGAAAATGTTTAGTACCGTTTTTATGTCTATATATGCCTCTTTCTGGCATTAGGCCCTATAAATGCCTATTTTCAACATCGGCATCTATAAAACAATATTTAGCCTAGTGTTCCTTTCGAGTGCAGTTTCAGATTCTCATGTTACCTCACAACCTTGGTTGTTCTGAACTCTATCATGTTCAACCATAATGTGCCAGCCCAGTCTACGTTATTCTTATAGTTGTATGGCATACTGGCAATCTGCTTTGCACTTCTCAGCCATGCCAAAAAATGCAGCTGAAAAATGCGGCAAGTGACTCTAGCAAGCAACCAATCTGAAACAGTCACTTTTCGATTAATGCAACTATCTGCAGTTTGCAAGACCTCCGTGGCTTGCCATTGTGCACACACCAGACCAAAAAGCACTTTGTACCCCCGATAGCCTTATGCTTACCCACACAAAACAGACATTAACCCTGCCTGCCTTTGAACAGCAAAAGACCCCAACAGGAAACAGTAATGCTAATATTTCAAAGCAGGCAAGAATTGTGGTTTGGCTCCCTAAATACACAAAGTATGAAACAGGCAGCAGGAGTTAACTCACTTTGTCCCTGTGCTTGTCTTTATCCTTATGCTCTTTATGCTTGTCCTTGTGCCTATCCTTGTCTTTGCTGCTGCTGTCCTTGTGCTTGGACTCTGATGATGCTTTACTTTCCTTGCTAGCAGAGGACTCCTTCTTGACCTCTGTACTCTTATAAACAGACGATGATGAAGAAAGAGCATCTTTGGGTTTGGATGAAGAGGAGGAAGATGATTTGTGCTCCTTGCCACTGGAATGTCCTTTGGAGGATGACGACAAATGATGGCCCTCTTTGTGCTTTGCAGAGGAAGACGAGGCGCTGCCACTGGGCCTGTGAGCAATGCATCATCATTCAGGCTTAAATAAGCAGTGGCTGCAACTTTTATTTGCCAGAACGGCTCTTAAAAGACATCCAAGTTTTCAGCATTAAAACACTGCCCCACCTTCCCAACTTTACTACAATATGAAGTACAAGGTGTAAATGCACAAAAGAGCAGGCTGACGGGCCACTTTAGTTGGTATGGCATTCTGTACAGTGCAGCACAGCCAGAGAGGATTGCACTTCTAACAACTGAAAACTCATTGCAAATTGCATTTTTATACAGATGGTACAGATGACCACAAGTAATAAACTGAGGGCATATTGCACATGGTATATTTATATTGAGAAGATGCTATAAACCTTTAGTTTTTAGCAGCATTATGTCCCTGTCTTTTCTGTCTTGCACGTTACGGTTACAGTGCGCTGCATGGAACTATACACTCACAATTTAATGCTGTTTCCTGACATTATAAACAGAACTACACATAAAACGGTTCAAAGCAGAGTCAAATTGACCTTGATCTGTCAATACCTAATTGCATTGACATTGCTGCAGGCCATTTAAGTTAGAAAAGCACCCTTTGCTACAAGTGCTACATGGAACAATAAAAAAAAAGCCTTGTTTAATCTGCTTGCATGCAACCCGATTGGTTGGATATCCAGCACTAATGAGTTCACACAAAAATCCCTGCTTTAAGCCTTCTTGCATACTAGCAGGAAAACAAAATGAAGAGACAGTAGAAAATGCCATCTGCTTACCCAGAGGAAGATTTTTCCTTTTCCCTTTCCTTTTCCCTGTCCTTATCCTTGTGCTTATCCTTGTGCTTGTCTTTGTGCTTGTGATGGTCATCTTTATGTTCTTTGCTGCTCTTATGGTGCTTACTGCTGCTGCTGCTGCTACTGTGGTTATGCTTGTCAGATGACTTGTGGTGACTACTGCTGCTGCTGTTGACCACCACTCCATTCACACCATTTGTCAAGCCTGTGGACAGAAAATTACGCTGAAATTCACTTTACAATGGCTGCTTCCTACTCTGCATTCTTTCACCAAACCTTGAAAATGCACCAAGGCAGCAAACCATCCTTATAATCCCAGTGGATGACAACACGCTGTTATTTAACTGTGAATGGGCACTTGAAATGCACTAAACTGAAATGTGAATGCATACTATGATCAATCCAGCACCTGGATCAGGAGTAATGTCGCCCAATGCTCTCTACATTGCATTCCGCATATTTCCCACTGAAGGATAACTTGTGACATACTTAACTGGTTAGGATTTGTATAACCATAAAAATGAACCACTTGTCCAGCAATTCTTTTCACAGAAATACATGTAGGATAATGTTCATTGCTCTTCAATTCTGCAAACCTACTTAAGTGGTCAGATTAACAATACTGCTTATCCCAATGCAGCAAGTTGCAAAATTTCACTAATATCCCCCTCTCCCCTACTTTTTGCTGCAATTTTCATTATCTTTGTAATTAGGTCTCCGACTTGAGGAAATAACTGGAGCAGAAATGAGTTATAAAAAGTTTCTTAAACGTCTCCTTCATAAACAACACATTTACTGATGCGAATTATTTCAAAATGAAGCAATGTGAACCGAGCAATCTGTAAGGCCAGGCTGATTGTCACTGTCAATGTCACTCAGCTTGTCTGCAATTACTCTTTCGATAGACAATGGCCAGGCATGGCAAAAAAGAGAAGAAGATCCTAAAAGACCTCCACACCCTGGAAGCCTCAAAGGTGACTATGTGCAGCACCCTCAGATTACTACGTGGAAGACTTGAATCATGAAATAACCAATATAAATCGGCTCGCAAAAACACTGACATCAGATTTAGCTCCTGCATTGCTGAATCTGTTGACTAGAGAATGAATCATAGGCAAATGCCTGCTTCTCGAAGTCACTGCCCCACCCTATTAGTGCAAGAGTACCAAATGAAATAATTTGGCACCATTTTATAGTGGCTATATATGCTCACTTTTGCTTTTAACACCTAAAAATGCTTTTTAAGGGCCTCTTTGCTTCACAAGCCCATTTCCTTACTTCTTCCCAAAAGAGGTGGCAGCGTTGGCAGACAGTGTTGGTAATTGCAATGCAAGCTAGCAAATAAATGCTTGAGCTGTCAATGTAATTTGAGCTTTTGAGGACCTCTCACCATCTGCCTGACACTGGTTAGCGATGCGAGAAAAAAAAGATCACCAAAAGTCTCATTCAGCAGTGGACACGCATCGCCATGTTACACTGAAGGTGGAGATTTAGAGACAAAGGTGCAGCATTTCGAAAATGGTGCAATGTAGAATGTAGCTTGGAAAGACTTGACTATTTAAATACACTGCCCATGTGTTAGGTCAAAGCAAGCAAAGTACACTGGAAGTACTGTCGACTGTAGTTATGTGGTTCCATTTTTCAGCACCTCCCTCCTACGTAGTCGTGGAGACGATCTGCCGATGCTGGCTCATCAAAAGCAATAAAATCGGCCCCTCCCCTGCACTCCCCTGCTCTCTTTATGTAAATAAGTGTATGTAAGGAGATACACGCTATTGTGTTCCAACATGTCATAAAATGAGAAACACTTTGAACAAAATAAAGTTCAAGTACAGCTGATTCTCCACAAGAAAAGTAGAAAGATACCTATAAAGAAAGGGGTCAGACAAGGAGGTACAATCTCTCCAATGCTATTCACTGCATGCTTGGAAGAAGTATTCAAGCTATTAAACTGGGAATGGTTAGGAGTGAAGATCAACTGCGAATATCTCGGCAACCTTTGGTTTGCAGATGACATGTCCTGTTCAGCGACACTGGGGACGAGTTACAACAAATGATTGAGGCCCTTAACAGATAAGAGTGTAAGAGTGAGGAGTATTAATATGCCTAAGACAAAGATCAATAGCTGGGCAAGGGAATAAAAGTTCAGTATCGCCAGTCAGCCTCTAGAGTCTGTGAAGGAGTATGTTTTCCTAGGTAAATTACTCGCAGGGAACCCTAATCATTAGAAGGAAATTTACAGAATAAAAATGGGTTGAATCGCATATGGCAGAAATTGCAAGCCCCTGACTGGAAGCTTACCATTATCGCTGAAAAGGAAGGTGCACAATCTGTGCGTTTTACCAGTGCCGACATATGGGGCAGAGACTTGGACTGACAAAGAAGCTTGAGAACAAGTTAAGGACCGCGCAAAGAGCGATGGTACAAAGAATGTTAGGCGTAAGTTTAAGAGACAGAGGGCGGTATGGTTCAGAGAGCAAACGGGGAGAGCCAATATTCCAATTGATATTAAGAGAAAAAAAAATGGAGCTGAGCAGGTCATGTAATGCATAGGTTAGATAACCGGCAGATCATTAAGGTTACAGAATGGGCTTCAAGAGAAAGAAAGTGCAGTCGAAGATTGCAGAAGACTAGGTACAGAAGACTAGGAAGACTATTAGGAAATTCGCAGGCGCTAGTTGGAATCGGTTGGCACAGGACAGGGGTAATTGAAGATCGTAGGGACATTCCTTCATCCTGCAGTGGACGTAAAATAGGATGATGATGATTATGATGATGATGTACAAAAAGCAATTAACCCTTTGTGTGTCAAAGACGTAAAATATACGCCGCCATGAACAAGTCCCAAATGGTGGGTGCGATGTATTTACGATGCTGTCTGCATGTTTGAAAAACGCATTAAGTTTCACTATTGCCCAGCATGTGCTGCAACCCTGTGTGGATAAAATAATTTTTTTTTCGCTCCATAGTCTCTTGGTTTTAATTCCACAGCGGTTAGTTTTGGTTTCGCCTCATGGGCTGTTTCTGTTTGCCGTGCTCGCGAAAACTGATGTCTATCTGGTTTCTAATCTCTCAAAAGGTCATTGCCATATGCTTGCTTGTTTATTGCTCACAGGGGTGCGGTTACATTTATTCACAGGCAGGTGCTGGTACTACAAACGAAGCTGTAATATATGAACAATGCTGCCACGCCCATGTTTCTTAAGACTCGCAAAAACTGATTGCCCCTCGTTGGTGACAGGATGAAGGATAACTGCAAGTTTCCGACTTTTGGGGTTTTTCCAATTGGTGCACAACCACCGGGTTTTGTGTGTGCTCACATATATGGGTCGACAATACTATGGACGTGGGCACCGGTTGCTCTTCTGCAAGTGAGTCGAGCGGTGATTCCTTATATGCGTACTGCCCAAGTGCCGAACCAGAATCTATGTATTTCAGTGCATCTACTTTTTATTCTTATTACAAGTATTTATGCAAGTCCATATGTATTCATGAATAAACAATGCATACAATGCATGTTTACCTACGTAAAAAAAATCTTTTGTCACTTTACGGTCATTAAGAACATTGCGATAAGCTTTTTTTTTTCAAAATAAGGGACTAAATATTAAATCTGCAATTAAAAAAAATCAACCCTGGAAGCCACCAAATGTGACTTCCAGGGTTGATATCGATACACAACTGTCGCAGCCAACACAAGTTTAATGCATCCCACGTGTTGCAGCAGCTGTCGAAAAAACTTATGCAAACTGCAGTCGCCCTTAGACATATAACAGACTTTTTTTCTGCTCACAGAAATTTCAGAGGTTTTAACAAGGGAACACTGAAGAACCTCAGGGTATGTGAGGCCCTGAAATATACAAAAGTGTTCCATTCTCTTCCATCAATGCTGTGCACTCATTTTCAACCTGAACATTTTCTGATAAGAAGAGGCATACAACGCAGACTATTCAAAGAACGTCTTCTTACTGGTAAATTTGCTGACTTCAATTCATTAGCACGAATTTATTCTATTAACCTTTTAGCAGCTTTACTGACATATTTTTAGTTTTTCACTCTTGCTCTGCTTAATGTGTTATTGTAAGCAGGAAAGCATCTTAAATATATACTACCTGCTCATTGTGTCGGAACAGATGTATAAACATGTTGGCTGCAGTACATGTGGACTGACAAAAAAAGCAATCTCTCGTATGCCCCAGCAGAGCCCTGTGAAGCGATAGGCTGCACAATATGGTTGTTGCTTTTCAGACGTCACAAGTTAATGATGTGTCAGTTTTCTCGGCATGAAAACGGGCTACACACAATCATTACATAAAACTGTATGTGGTCTGCAGGCAGGTTACAATGCATCTTGGTCCCTATTGCACCTAAAATTCACATTTTTGGCGCCTAAAAATCTGTGTCTCTACTGACATTTACCAAATGCAACACTTGTGCCTGCCACTTAAAAAAAAATGGCAGAGATTAGATATAGATAAGCCATGAAGACGAGAAAATAAGTGGAAACTAAATGTAAAATCAAACCAGACATCCACGTCCCCTTTATCAACCTGATTCATACACTCTGACAGGGCCTTTGAGCTTTCTAGTCAGCACATTAACGTCTGAACCAGCTACATAAAAGGAATCTTGTCACCTGAGCTGACAAGCCAGTCAAATTGAAACACTATTCCTCCCATGCATTGACACCATGTAGTAGTTGTGATTTGTAACTTTTCTGGCAAAATATTAAATACTGCTTTTTAAAATAAAAATTATTTTAGAGGGGAATGCCAAAAAAGCAGAAATCTCTGCACTTGCCATTACTCTTCCTTTCTGCATTAAATTTTATAGCCACTACATCGCCTTTCACATAGGTGTTTCTGCAAAGACCTTTAGAAATGTTTAAAGGTAATCTGTTCTAATTCTTATCCTTGAGCTGGATTGCTCAAAGAGGCAGACATTATTTGCATATGAAATCAAAATGCATAATTGGCTAGTTAATAAAATTCACTAATGAGATTTTTTACTATTGTATTTACTCAAATATAGGTCGAACATAAATACAGGTCAAGCCCTATGTATTGAACTCACTGAGAAATATTTTTTAATATAAATCGACCCATATCTTTCTAGAAAACTGAAAAACTTAAAACACCTTCATTTACCTCACCTCAGCTACTAAACCTAGCTAGTCAATACCACAAGTGGCATTCTCAACGAAACTACCAGAAAAGCCGTCCTCATCGGATGCTTTGCAAGTGTCCTGGGCACCCCCAAATGATGCCGCCCTCAGTGCCATCTAGGCGTTGGATAAACAGCATTTCTTAACACCAGTCAGGATAATCTCCAGACTGGCTTTACGGAGAGCACAATGGGGAAAACTCCATTATCTAGGTACTCTGCTAGCTGTGTTCACTAACACAGGTTGACAGCTCATTTTAGGTAGTTTTCGGGGAAAAAAAGTTGGCCTATATTCGAATAAATATGTTTATTATTCTATGGCACATATTGCGATCTACAAATCGAAGCCAGTGGGACTGCAAGGCATATCCCCTTAAATAAAATTCTGTGGATGACACCATTTTCATGATATGCACCATCAAACTTACGGTAAAAATGCACTCTCATTCCATCTACTTTTCTAACAAAACACCCCTTTATGCACTGAATCGCAAAAGTAACTGGACCGCCAACATATTTCTTCACAAAGCTCAGGAACTGATATCTTAAAACTGGCGTTACCCAGAGGTTTTGCTGAAGTGGATCTGCCTTGCAAACTCTCAGTTTACAATTTGTAAATATCAATATATGTACTGCAAGGTAATTAGTTAACTTCATTAGTGAATTTATAATTAGTCATTATTTGAATTTCTCATGCAAATGCCTACCTATTTCAGCAATCCAGCTCAAGGATTAGAATTGGGCTATTTGCCAAAGGCAATTTTTTTTCATTGTTAAGCGTCCGCAGAAACACCCAGTATGCAGCAGACCTACCATCCTCAAAATTACAAGTGTACTAGGATTGAAGCCTGAAGATAATTTTGGTACGAAGATACTAAAATGTGCTGCTGCCTTGGTGACATGTGTTACCAGTTTTCAAAGAGAACTGGCTTTTACTGCATGCATTTTTGTTTTTCCAAATAGTTGCTGGAGAATAACGATGTACAGTACCAGAACTTAGGCAACGCAAATTTCAGTTTTACCAGCCTACTTTCAAAAATATATTGCTAAATATCAGTCACCAGCACTGCTACACTATCTGCCAGAAGACTATAGCCCATTCCTGCAGCATACCACATGGTATACACACAGATTTAGTTGTTAAACGAATGCAGTTTTAATGCAACTTGCAGAAAAATACCAAACCATTCTATCTTTTTTTTCTCCATTTTCGTTTACTTCTTTAAGTGCTGGTGCTTCGTGAAGCAAGGTTTCTGCAAGAAATTGTCATCAGGTGCATTAAGCGGAGAGCATCTTTAAAACTAGTGTGACAGCCTCCAAATTACATCAACCCCCAAGTGACACTCGCTCAAGAACAGACAATGGACAAATAACAAGGACAGACAAGTACTCACTTCCAACTAAAAGTAATTTTCAGTTTCACAGATACATATATATACAAATTTGTGAACACATGACCGCCAATCGCATTCGTCCCTAGTGCATTTATGCACTGTAGTCACTTTCATTACAGACTAACAAGCTCACTCCTATACCTTGTTGCAATAAATTTGCCTGTCTGACTGGTACTTTTAGGAACTGTTTAAGGGACTGAGAATCAATTTTTATTGTGCCCATTTTTTTAGTGCAACAGTAAGCGCACCGGTCTGTGTGTCCAATCATACAGTGGGAACGTGGGAAACATCATGGAACATTTTTTACCAGAATTTTTGTATCTGCAATGATGTAGTTGTGCTCAAGAAACATGCTGGAAACAGTGATAGGCGAGCGCAATAGCAATTATATGCTGGCATGTGTGGGAAGCAGATGACAAATATGACCCTAGCTGTAAGAATAATATTTTGTTCATCAAGCCAGTATTCCTGTGGTTCATGTTTTCTAAAGTGTAGATTTTTACAATTGGTGTCCAAATCTACACTCCTGTGACAGCTCTCTCCAAATAACAGAAGCTAATCTCAAAGGCCGTGTTTTTGCTGTTTACATGCACCCGACTTAATTTTTAGCCAAGCCAAGTGGTAGAACATGCCAGTAGTGCTATTGCACTGGTACTAACTCACAAATGTGTACATACAACAGCACTCATGAATGCCACCATGCACTGAATGGCTCTGCCACTCCATTCATTACCACAAAGGCAGCACCATTTGTTAGCATGCATTTTAAGTCATAATAGCAAAGAATAAAGCGCAAAAGCCAAAGTATTGCAATTTTAAACAATGTGATACTTAATTACTGCCGATTTATCTACAATAATCTCCTAAACTACATCCAAAGTACCAAGGCTTGACCGCCAGTTGACGCCACTGGCCGGCTTTTGCGATTTTCCGTGCCAATTTATAGTTATAATTTGAACTTAAATTGTGAACAGCACGCTCGATTACGTAACTATAAATCAATCTTTTCATTTCTACTAATATCTTATGGCATGTGTTGATCAGCGATCAGTCCCTTTAAGCCAATTTGTATAAGTGCTTCAGTATCAGCTTGGGTTGCTGAATAACACAAGTTTCCAATTGATTACAAACATTCAAAAACACAAAACTCATCAAATGTCAAAGTGATGCCTTTTTTTCTTTTATTTCTAAAAAAAGTAGTGAGCAACTTGGTCTATGAGCAGCAAATGCATGGTTTTATGTGGGATCAACATGACAATGACAGTAATGAAACAAATTAGATGCACTTAAAAGGAGTCCAGTTCTATGTACTAGTACATCACATTAACTGATTTGATATACACAGATAGCATATCATGTACTGCTGTAGTGATGCCAACATGGGCTATATGGGCAGGGCCTGATCCATTTTGGCCTATCACGGAGAGATAATGGCAGATATGGAAAAGTAAAACCAGAGTAGAATGTCTTTTTCTAACCCTGACCATGGTGAGGATCATCAACATAAAAAATTCACATAAATACAAATTTTCAAGCAGCAGAAGGACGATGCACACTATTCCATGACTGCAAGATTAGCAAAAAGTTTGCCATTGCAGTTGCTCGCTCGACTAAGTGGCACATCTGCGCAGCAATGCCTCCCACAGCAGGATGATTTGGAACAGGGTTGCAGAATGGCTGCACATTTCTGGCCAAGTTCCCTTCACGGTGGATCACTATACACCTTGTAGCAAAAACTCAGAGGCTGCTGCCACACTTGAGAAAGGACCGAAGCTGGCAGGAAATAGGTGTCATAAGGCTCCGCAAGTGGCTGCCTAAATTCAGAAAGTAGGAACCTCCAGTGCCACGAAAAGGCCTACAATGCACTACTTCCACATGTCTTGCTATCTGAAGCCTCCAACCAGCACAGCATTCCAGAAATTCTTAATTACTGAATCAAATAATGACTTCATTTTGTATTAATAAATGCAATATTTGCACACTTCTATAATGCCAACAGCATGTAAACCAGATAACTATTTTTAAACAACACAACAAAGATACCTTAATTCTAGGGCACACAGGTGAAACAAATCAACATGAGCACAGCTTCATACCATAGTGGAAAGCATTGCAGTGTCATTTAAAACATGCAATGACCCTACTCACTGGGCGTTCAGTGTTACATGAGTATACCTGCAACACATTGCGAATCACCTTCTCCTCTGGGGCCCAATTTCAGCACCACTTTCAACGGCAGGTGGGTGGGTGGGTGTGTGTGTGTGTGTGTGTGTGTGTGTGTGAGAACTTTTAGTGTATATGGACAATGGCCTGCGAGATGTTTTTCGCGTTACGACATAACCTAGCCGACAACCCCTTAACTAGTTCCAAAGCATAAAAATTAACCTAGCAATACAAGCAATATCACTAATTATTTCGCCAAACCAGACGGGAACGCTCCATGAGGGTGTTGCAACGGCGACAACACAACTATTGGTCACGAAAACAATTGGCGACAGCGTTCGCAAGAATGCGCCATGTTCTCGCTTCGCCCCACCAAATCACTTGCATATGTAAAATTCTGGCACATCATCGCGGTCTCATCATGCAGAAAACGGCACCGGGCGGCAATGGGACCTACGAGAGTGTGCGATAAAATCCCACGCAGAAGCACACGTGCCGCAAGCAGTACAAACGTCACGTAACGGAAAAATATAAGTGCGTGTGTTTGTGAGGTAGTTGAGGGAAGGAACGAAGAAACGGCGCACATAAGGTTGCCGAGCCGTTACAGCATTAGGCCAGGCAATCTTCAAATGTGACGTTGAACGCAGAGGCTGCAAAGTAGCCGCGAATGGCATAAAGGAGAACAAAACCGACATGCTGCGCTGCGACACACAGGCCTCTCCTCCGACCTCAGTCACGGCGCAACGCACATCTACGCGCAGTGCCGGCTTGAACGGCAAAGGACCCGGCGGCAGAAGCCAACTGACGTGAGAACATATATATATATATATATATATAACTATGGGGGTTTTATGTGCCAAAACCACGAGTTGATTGAGGCACGCCTTAGTGAGGGACTCCGGAAATTTGGACCACCTGGGGTTCCTTAACGTGCGCATAAATATAAGTATACACGGGTGCTTTCGCATTTCACCCCCATCGAAATGCGGCCGCCGTGGCCGGGATTCGATTCCGCGACCTCGTGCTTAGCAACCCAACACCATGGCCACTAAACAACCACGGTGGGTAATTGACGTGAGAAGTCCCTAGGTGGACATCCTTCGGAAATGCGAGCTCCGAATTGCGTGCGCCGTTTCGTGCACGCGGTACGCAGTGGCCAAATGATGGCACAGATTCAATTTTCACCAGCCTCAATCGGAACGTTGAGCGCATTTATCTATTCATTGCGTCAATCCAGGCCCGACTAAAGGCATTACAGTAGCCTTTAAAACATCTTAAAACGTTTGTTCTACGCTGGCCGGAGAGCAAAGCGAATCATTCCTCAATTAAGCAGGCCAGGAAAGCGTCCTTCTCCCTTAGGCTGACATTACACATTTACGGAACATAAGGGTAACGCAGGCGTCTACAAGATCTGCTTTCACGACGCAATGAACCCGATACTGCCGTAAGCAACACGAGGCATCAGCGAGGCCAAAGCTCTCCCCAAATCCAGACCGTACCATGAGAGACACTGCCGCAATCCCCGTGGCTTCCGCTTGGCGACTGCAAAGGAGAAAAAGAGAGAGCGAGAGAGAAAGAAAAGAAACGGGGTTAAGTTTTACGCGAGTAGGATCTTAACGAAAACGCTTACACCACCCAACATGAAAACCGCATCCGTACAAACAAAAGTGGCCTCGAGTGTGCATGGCTGCTGCAACGAGACTTCGAACTGAAAGCTCACCAAGACAAAAGCACCGGTCGTTACACTGCGTCGCGTATCGAAATGGAACACCAAGTTACGAACTATTCAGAGAAGTATATTCTCTAAATTAATGCTGCCCTTTATTTAGACACATTTCAACAGTTCCTAAAAACACTGACACGATCAAGCAAACACCAACACACAGTATTCACGAGCCCTACTAGCACCGCCACTTCTGGACTTAGAATATTCGTCGCCATTGCGACTTAGAAAATGCGGCTGGCTGTGCCTAAGCGGCCTCATCAGGCTGGAAGCCACGAAGTAGCCTCAAAGAATAAGCAGTGCAGCATTTCGTGTTCAGTTCTCGGCCTACAATCACAATTCACTTACCTTGAGCCCTGCCGCCGAGCTGCCTTCAAGCGAATTCATCTCTAACATGATCGGCCCCAAGATCACTTCAACTATGGCGACAAAGACTCAACAGCGGCACAGCACAACTGCGTTGAAGACTAAGTCCAGAAAATGAACAATTGCGCATGCGCTGCCACCTGACTTCCAGTCCACATACCCACATCCCTTGCAGTTGCTTGACGCAAGCGTGTCATAGCCAGCGCCCTCTTTTCAAGCTGGACCGACTGGACAAAGTTCTAAAATTCGCCGCAAAATTTGGCGCCACTAAACTTATAAGGACCAACGTTGATTGTGCTAGCAATACACTGCCCCACAACGATAATAGTCGTCTGCCTTGCATGCGTTCTTTTTCTTGAAAATTCTGCGCTCCCTACATTCCTTTCAGGAATGCAATGTCGCATTGATAACGCGTATTCCGCGCAGCGTTGAAGAAAGGAAATGCGTGCAAGATAGATGATGATCATCGTATTGGCACAAGATAAGCCCCAAAGGGTGCAAACTTTATTTAAGAGGGTACAACATCGTTTCAGATACCAGCAGAAACCAAATAATGTACCCGTGTATTCTTTTTAAGATTTTATAGCCGGAGCTCATGCAGATTCAGACACAAAAAGACTGAAATCGCAAGCAACACTGATGCAGACAGCGTATTTGGGCTGTTAGCATATGCAAGTACGGCAGCTTATGTGGCGAACTATCCCGCTTGCTCCTAACGCTAGAGTTCGTAAATACGACGAATAATATTTCAACCAGAGACAAAGACATTCAACACGAGCAGACACTAGCGCACCATGCGGCTGGCATTAAAACTTGATTACCCCCCTCCCCACGTCCGATTTCGGTTTAGGGCGCGCACATTTTGAACGCTAGTTAATACGAGCTACGCCGGCTGCGCTGATCTCCGCGGCATGTTTTTGCTTTTACTGCTCAACCGCGCGTTGTCTTGGTGAGGAATCGATTTTTTTTATTTAGTAAAATAAATACGACTGTGAGCGATCTCTACAAGCCCCCATTGAATCTGTCCTTTGTGAAGCGTGCAATTTCACGAAGTTAGGCGCAATTCGCCTTGTGAAATGAGGAAATGTTTATTTTGCTTTATATAAATGCTCGTTCCGGGCTTTTTGCGAATTCATTCAATGTTGTGGCATCAGCTAAGCAGCAGTACTTCCCGTAAAAAAATCCACAGGACGGCATCACCTGAAACAAGTAAATTACATGAGCAATGTGTGATTTCGATATTTAGAACTTGTAGGAAAACTGCGTGCAGAAAGTGGTGAATGGGCGACATTATAAACAAAAGCAATTCCATTTTGCATACACTGCGTAGAAAATACCCGACTCCCCCTCCCCCCCCCCCCATCCCAAACAATACCATAATTCAAAGACGATTGCGTTATGTTTAAGGAAATTGATAGCGTACACGATCAGGTGCTTCTAAATAATTGCATGAATAATGTTTATCAGTGGTGCAACCAATTGGATATGGAGCTAAACTCCGAAAAAAAAAAAGTGTACATGAATGTAACTAGAAAGAAAAATTACTTCTCGTTTCCATACACGCTATCATCTCACCCACTAAAGAAGTCAGCGAATATAAGTACCTTGGCGTAACAATAACAAAGAATCTCAGTTGGAATAACCACGTATCTAACATATGCGCATCCGCCTTCCGTAAGTTATCCTTTCTCGGACATAAACTTCGACAAGTCCCTCCATCCGTCAAGCTGTTGGCTTATAATTCAATCATTAGACCTGCCCTCGAATACGCATGTATTATTTGGGACCCACACACTAAGAAAAACATTGATGCTCTAGAAATGATTCAACGTAAATCCATTCGGTTTATCTTTTCTCGATACCGCATGACGGACTCCGTACATCCAACCTCTGATGTCACGACTGACTCGAAAGCGTCATGCTGAATCGATAACACCATTTAGAATGCGTACTAACACATTAAAGTTTTCATTTTTTCCACGAACGATTACAGACTGGAACGCTTTGCCGCTATGTATGCTTCAGAACAGTGACTCATTCGACGCATTGACGTCATAATGTGAAGCGCTTTTCTTGTTTTTTTTTTTTCTTGCAAAGGACTGTTTTTCCTAGAGTTGCAATGTTTATAATTGTTTTCACGGCCATAAGGTGCTCATTTATGTGTCATCTTTATGTATATCTTATTATTTTTTCTCTCTTCATGATCTATTATGATTTCTGTTTGCTGTTTTTACCAGTGTTGATACCCCTCCTGCAAGGCCCTATAGCTTAATTGGGTCTGCAGTATTTTGTAAGTAAATAAATAAATAATATATACGAAGAAAACTAAAATATAGAGAAATTTTCTAGCTTTCTCCCATTTCCGGGCCTTATTTCCTGCACTTTAGGAGCGCAAATGCACGGGCGACTGCATGTATTCGACACAACTTGGCCTCAGCCGACGCGATGGTACGCCACGCACAGAAATGTGGCTACAACACACGCTCCCACTTATACCATACTATAGACGCTCGCGGAATGCCTTTTACAAAAGACAAATGCGTGGGTGCAAAGCCTGTTTACAGTCGTTCAGATGACAGACTTTACGAGGTTCCTGGTATTTGAGTTTCTCGGCCTTATCTTTTGCGCGTTCTGCCGGCGCAAGCAACATGTACTCCCGTGTTATCACTCAATTGGCAATCGCTCGTCGCGTTTTATACAGTAAGATTCAATGCACGCGAAACTAGCTGCGTCACAAAAGCCGCTGCTGTTGTCATCTGTCTTGCCCGCATTTCCTTTCTTTAACGCTGCGAGCGCGGTACTTCCTACACTCTTAAGCAAAATTACACCCTTTTACCACACAACAATAATAGTCATCTGTCTTGTCGAGCTCGGTACTTCCCAGTAACGAACGGCATGCGCGTTATCAGCATGTCATAGCATTCCCAACAGGAAAGTAGCGGGCGCGGCGTTTTCAAGAAAGGAAACGCAAGCAAGGCAGATGACGATTATCGATGTGTGGCAGATATAGAGCCCAAAGGGTGTACTGCACCTTTGTCTACACTCTAAGAAAAGCTTACACCCTTTGGAGTGCCCCTTCTGCCATGGACACAACGATAATCGTCATCTGCCTTGATGCGTTTCCTTTCTTGAAAACGTCGCGCCCGCTACTTTCCTGTCGGGAATGCTATCATGCTGATAACGCGCATGCCGTTCGCTACTGGAAAGTACCGGGCTCGCAGCGTGGTACTTTCCAGTAACGTGTTGGCACGTGTTGTGTGGTAGAAGGGGCACTCCAAAGGGTGTAAACTTTTCTTAGAGTGTAAGAGTGTATCGTTTGGTGACAAGATAAGCCCCAAAGAGTGCAAACTTTTTCTACACTCTTAGGCCAAGTTACATCCTTTGGGGTGTATCTCTGCCACACAACAATAATCACCATCTGCCTAAAAAGATGTGTGATATGTCAGTTCAAATGGTTTATAATGGTATTTGTCTCGCTTGCTGGCTGAATAACTTCAGGGTTCAACCAAAATTAATGCTGCATGGCTCACAACCTTTCTGCTAGCTCTGCATGTCTATAGCAATTTGCAGGATATTGGCCTTGCTTTGAATTTTTGTCTAGTACCATTATAACTAAAGCTGTTCTTGTTCCTGTGATGAAGTTAGCACAAATTCGTTTGCCTTCATTTTTTTTTTTTTACTTGCAGTGTCACTCACAGACTGCCAGGTGTCATCTCAAGCTAGCGCAACTATCAAAGAAATAGAAAAATATGCAATTTGGTGGTTTCGTCGTGCATCAGAGCAAGCAGCGGCATTGGTGAAGAAAGGAGCAGCTGCTGTTTACTCAGATGTGAGTGTGTGGTTTCTTGCAGTCCTGGTTACTTCCTGCTTTTGGTGTAATTGAAGGTGTTGCATTTTAGATGGAGGTTTACCTTAGCTGTAGGCTCTTAAATACTTTTATTTATTCAGCTTCTGATGCCTCTCCAAGGCTTTTTTTCGGTCTTGGAGTGCTATTCTCTTCATTGATGCATTGCTGATGGCGACTTTGAAAATGAGCAAGCAACCTCACGAATTTGCACTGATTGGGTCATATTGGGTCATATGTCATTTTAAGTTGTATCTAACATGGTCAAATAGAGGCTGAATTCTCTCTTAATTGCTGGATTGCAAGATGTTTGAAATCAAGTCACTATAGCAGTTTCGTGAAAAACTGGTAGTGCATATGCTGACTCACAGATTTCTTTATTCTCTCCTCAATGTTGCTTCATAACTGAATAACTATACAGAGTGTCTTTTCGTTCCAGAACAGAATTTTCAAATATTGCCTATGGCAGGTAGTGTGTACTCTTGATTCGGGTTGCTCAAAGCAGTGGACTTGCCCAATAAGTTGAAATGCATAACCAACTAATTAGCAAAGATAATAACTCTTAAACTAATTATTGTAATTTGGAAATTGTAGCTGTCAAGTTTGCAAGGCATATCTACTAGGAGTAAATAGTGAGGATGGCAATGGTTTTGAGATATGCATTGTCAAACTTGAGATAAAATGCACTGTTCCACTTTCTTAAGAAAATGTTGTTTTGAGCACAAAAGTAACGGGAGGCTGATGTATCGTGGTGTCAACCTTAAGATTCATTCTCAATGGATACACCTTGTGACCCCACTGGCTTTAATTTGGAAATTGCAACATGTGCTGTGAATTAATTAATTAAAAGTGTAATTAATGATTTTTATTCATTTAGATGTTGCATTCAAGTAACGTCCGTCGCTTTCAGTAATCCAGCATTACTAACTACTACAATTGCGCTAGCTTCCACAGCTGGTTTGTAAAAATTTTGTTTGGTTGAAGAAAAGCACTTGGCATCATATTCAGAGTCTGGAAAGGACCATTGCATTGTGACACTAGTGGATCAGTATTAGCTAGCATACTATACCATGCCGGCTAGCTGCAGCAGTGCATTTAATAAACATGTCTAGTTGTCTGAAACATTGCAACAAATGTGCAATTCTATTTCCCTTGTTCCACAGGCTATGAGTAGGTTGTGCTGCATGTGCATCTTATGTGCCAGTAGACTTGTACTGGTATGAAAATGCATGGATCCATATGCAAAAGCCACATATGCCATTTCCATGACCAAAAACAGCTAATATACTGCTGTTGCCTGAGGTAAACTGCATTCTAAACGGTTGCATGCAGTCATAATGGCAGCAGAACTGAGTGCAAGTGTGTGGAGAGTGCATATTTTAAGCGAGATAAAACAGCATGTGCAAAGGCTCTTTCCTGCCCGTGCACAGACATAACCTTCCATAATGGCTCACATGCAGATGCTTGTGGCAGCAGTAAAAGATGCAGTTTATTTCATAAATACAAATATGATTCAGTATGGTTGCTATGGATATGACTATAACACAGTGTGACCATATACTAAGTGAACCAAGTTGTTCCGACAGTTTGTTTTGAATCCTCTTCCTTCAGCACAGCAGCCTGATGCACTATCCATATTAGACCTTGACTACCCACTCCCAGTAGCACAGGTTGGCACGTGAAATGATTAGATAATATGCTACCCTCTATAATGCCGTAATGATCCCGATGGTATGCTAAATAAAATTGACTGATAAGCAGCACGTACACAATGTCATATACCCGTAACGCAAGTTGGCCTTACGATTGGTTTCAAACCTGGTTCTCTCACTACAGCAGCACGATGCTCTAACCACTAGACCATGGACTACCCAGTGACGCAAATAAGTTGGCGGTAAAACGGTCAGAGACATCACCAGACAGACTGTCCCAGAAAGTGCATGAAGTACCCTAATAATGCCAATTGCATTAAAAATTTTTGTATGCAAGCAACCTTACAACCTCACCAGAGGAAAGAAAGCATGGCTGAAAGAAGAGCTTGCGAAGATGTTGGACGCAGGTATTATCCATCCATCCGTATCACCATATATGCATAACCGATGACGATAGCACCCATGGAAGATGGAAGCCTCCAACCCTGCACGGATTACGGAGCAATTAACAACTGCAGACACAGCTCATTCTATTTTTTATGCCTAGAATAGAATGCATAGATGAAATTAATCACGACACAGGTGGATATAGAGGGTTTTCTAGGATAGATTTTTTTTAAAGTAGCACTTAAAGGGCCCCTCACCAGGCTCCATAGCAAATTTTGGTTATATGCTGGAAGTTGTTACGTGTCCTCTAGGGAGTGTTTTGCCCCCAAAATTTTTCAAATCGGCTCATTAGTAGCCGAGATAGAAATATTTCAGTGCCGAAAACCCATGATTTCAGCAGGCGGGCTCCGCTGCCAAGCAAGACGCTCTTTCCACTCGCCCTGTCTAGCCTACGCAAGCGAAATTCCTTACCTCGAGGATCGTGTGATGCATACGTCACAGGCCCCGCCTTCATTTGTTTATTTTTTTTTTTGCTCCTCGCTTTTTTTTTTTCCTCGGTGCTACGCATTTTCGCCGACGGCGTTGCGCGCGAGCTGTTGTCTCTAAGTCCCTCACCTTAGTTGTCTCATACGCGCAGCGCACGATTTTGCGCGCTTGGCACAAGGAAACATGACTAGCGGTATAATTTACTGCTAGACGAATACTGAGGCAGAACAAGCGGATCGCAGAGCGTGATCACGCGCTAGAACACGGTAGAAAATAGCATAGTTTCGGTACCTCCGCACGTGACCGCACGACCGTGGAAACAAGCAGACAAACCGAAAGTACATCTCTCTTGCTTCGTTGCGAAATTAAAAAAAAAAAACACGCAGACCTTTCGTTTGCACCGTTTTATTATTTCTCTAAACTTCAATTCGTCAATTCAAGCAACAGATAGCACAGATAACAAATGTTGTCTTAAATAATTCTTGAAGTCACGTGTCACCATGAGCGACGTCACACTGCTGACACGATTACGTAGGCGCAGGAGCCCGACTACGTCACCGTCGCTCTCTGGACGGATTCGCCGCGAGTGAAGAAGGAAATGCCGTTCGGATTGAAATTTCAGGCCTTTCCGTGGCACGTAGCGATGTAATACTTTGCAGACACGATTGTTATCCCGCAATGTATGCTCTGCACTTGTCAGCTCAAAATGGCTAGACCTGGTGAGGGGCCCTTTAAAGAGGATACAAAGCAGTACATGGCTTTCACAACTCCGTTTGAGATCTACGAATACAACCACTTCCCCTTCGGAAGGAAGAGCTCACCCAGCTGGTTTCAGAAAATCATGAATATAGTTCTGGATACATTCATTGGTTGCTTCTGCAATGTCTACATAGGTGGATGCACACATTGTGTATTCCAAAAGTGAGTGTCTCCATGAACAATACTTGGCACATGTCCTCGCAACTTTGTCAGAGGTGAACCTAAAGGTCAATTTTAAGAAGAGTGAATTCTTCAAGAACAAGGTAACTTTCTTGGGCAGAGTACTGGATGGCACTACAAAGAACACAAAGGAATAATCGATGGCATGCCTTGCAAAACTCATGAAACCTTTTGGTGTTCACTCACTACACATGTCCTCGGGGTTGGCAAGGACATTTTAGAGCATTTATCCAAGAATATGCTCTCAAAACTAAGTGTCTGACTAGACTAACACAAAAAGTCGTACCATTCTGTCGTAAGGTGACCAACAAAGAGTTGGTACGAGTTATCTCGTCCGATCCAGTTCTCTGACTTCCACACTTTGCTCTACCATTTGAGCTCACTATAGATTCCTCACACTACGGAATGGGAGCGATACTATACCAGCGAGGCGCAAGCCAGCCAAATAATTGCCAACTACGCGTAATTAGCTACCATAGCTACTCATTTAACAAAAGTGGAGGTGAACTACACGATGACAGAGAAGAAAGCTCTAGCCATATTGAAGGCAATTCAGTACTACCTGGAAGGTACCAAATTCAAGTTGTGCACCGATCATGGGATGCTCACCCACCTTTTGAAAATGGGAGAGCCAGGAAAAGTTGCATGGTGGGTCAACAAGCTTCAAGAATTTGGCTTTGAAGTGAATCACCTTCCAAGAGCTTCTATGAAAGATGCCAATGCAATGTCCAGATTGAGGGTCGTATTTGTTGATGTGAAACACGAAACAATAGGTGCTGCCAAAATTTGGCAAGGAACTGAATCTTTACAACAGAAACAGACAGGTAAAACTAAAATGCCTCCCACTCTGGTTCCAGAAATTCTGGACTTTTACCACAATGCATGGAACTGTCAAAAAGGTTCACATGGCCCCACATGAAAGAAGACACAAAAAGATACGTGCAGTCATGTCACAAATGCCAGGTGAATGATGTAAAGCTTAAACAATCAACTCAACAGATGATATTACCGAAGCACTCGAGTGCACCATTCGCAACTATTCACACGGACTTCACTGAGCTACGGAAAAAGTTTAAGGCATGAAGAAAACGCAAGCATTCCTGTTGTGTGTGGATGAGTGCACCAGGATGGTGACAGCAAAACCGGGAAAGGAGGATGCCAACAGTGTGACCTCCTTTTTAAGCTGAAAGATGTTTGACAACGTGAAAGCATTAGTGTCAGATAATGAACCTGCCTTTTGGAGCCATCAACTTAAGGAATGGGCTGAGCAATGTGGAGTTAGGCTCAGGTTCACAGCACCATATCATCCAGCAGCTAAAGCGCTAGCTGAGTAAGCTATTTGCGACATCAAACAGCACATAACTATGTATCCAGATTTCCCAGGTGAATGGAAACGCTGCCTTAAAGCGGCGGTAGCTTATCATACCCACTCCTATACAACAACTCTGGGATGCACACCGCTCTTGGCTGCTACTGGGAGCCCAGCCTATTTACCAGCCGACATGTCTCTAGGAGTTCAAGTGGTGGAGCAACTGACAGAAGAGAGGAAGTGAAGAGAGCAAAAGTACCATGAAAGAATGAAAAGAAATTTTCACAAAAAAACAAAACACAGCAACACCAAGACTAGAGGTTGGACACTTGGTGCTAGTGAGAAAAGGACTGTCGAACTCAGGCTAAAATCACAGAGGGTCATTCTCCATTGTCAAAACAGCAAGTCGACAGGGAATTTTAAAGACTGTCTGGTATGTCAGTACCTATGGCACAAATTGAATCAGCCTCTATAGCAAATGTTTTTAAATACTATCGCGGGAAAGATGAGAAAAAGGGTGGGGGAAGTGAGGCATGCTCAGGCATTTGATGAAGAAGAAGACAATACATAATCCACAGTAATGGGACTGGGGGTCGCATGAGAATAAAGAAATTAGAAATGAGGACATGACGAAGTGCCCTGCAATGGCGGGCAATTTACGGCAAGAGGTTAGCGGGGATAAATCAAGCTTGGATTTTAAAGTGAAGGCGCTGGTGATGAAACAGTAATCAGAGACTATGAATCATGTGGCTTGGCATTGGACTAATTTGAGGGGGGTGTTAGTTAAACAAGACTGGTGAGGGTCAAACACAAAACATGCATATTCCAGCTTAGGTTACGCCAGGGTTTTGTTGGCAAGAACTTTTAGGTAAGGTGGTGCTAGGACTGTGTGAAGCCATAAAAAGCAAGAACATGATTAGCAGAATTCACGACATCATTAATACAACAGTCGTGGTACGTTATATTGTTAAGAATGTGGGTGTTTGCTGCAGAGATTATGTCAATGGTGAAATGAAATTATCACTGTTCTGCTTACATTAAGCAACATTTACTGCACTATTCTTGAATTACGTAGTAGGATCGAGGTCATGCTGAAGAATAGAGACGCTTCATTTGATGTGGCAATAGGGTGGTAAATTACACAGTTGGGAGCAAAAAGGTGTGTTTTAGAAGAAAGATTGAAAGAAAGGTCACTAATTTATATTAGAAAAAGGAGGGGCCTAAAACAATACCTTGAGGTACACCAGGATGTACATATGAAAAGCCGAATGAATAAGAGTTTGCATAAACAAACTGTTGCAGATTTGTAAAGAACCCTTGAATCCAGTCTATGACGTTAGGATGGATAGTTGGGCGTGTTGGTTAAGCATGATCTGAAGTGAAGGCGCAAAAATGACGGAGGACAAAGAAGAAACACACACACGCACAGGGCGCCCTGTGCGTGTGTGTGTTTCTTCTTTGTCCTCCGTCATTTTTGCGCCTTCACTTCAGATCAGTCTATGACAGTTGGATGAATTAAGGTGACGTGTGAAAGCTTAAGCAATAGACAGGAGTGGGGCACTTCATTAAAAGCTTTTTCAAAGTCAAGAAAGAGAGCATCAATATACGGACATTAGAATCAAAAGAACAGTGCAAGTCATGAAGCAAGAGAGCAAGCTGTTTTTCACGAGAGAGGTCTTTGCAGAAGCCATGTTGGTTAGGTTGAAAGAAATTTAAAAAAAAACAGAAAGATAGCAACTTGAGAATAAGCTATGTGTTCCCTAACTTTAGAGCAGGTGCTAATAATTAAGTGATGTTGGCCTGTAGTTTAGCGGAGAGGATTGGTCATCTTTTTTGCAGACTGGAGACGTATTCTGTAACGATCACTTTCGGTGATAGTGTCACCTCAGCGAGAGTATCGCCATCAGGCACATACTAATTGGCTGGTTGAGCAAAATCACATGAGCTGATTGGCTGGTTGAGCACTACGCCAGACGAAGGCAATATTATCACCGAAGCGATCGTCGCAGAATACGTCCCCTGTAATGATCTTTCCCACTCATCTATCAACCATGACTAATTCGGTAGCAAGAGATTGCTGGAAGATGAAAGCAAGAATGTAGGTTATTATTGAGGGCCTTCACCTTGATACCATGAATACCGGTTAACGAATTTTTTAGCTTGTCAATCATGTTAATAAACCCCTGCACGTTCACAACGATGATTTTCATGGGTGTGTAAAGAAATTTTGGGGCCTCAGGAAGATTATCAGTACACTTATTGATCAAAACAGAGCAAAAAGATGTGTTTAGGACAACAGCAACGTCCAAATAGAGGAAAGCTGGAGGAGTCAGAAATTGTGCAGATTCAATGGGAATAATTGTTTTCCAAAATAGATTTGGGTCACATTGCAGCACAGATGGCAGCACGTTGTTAAAGAAATTATGTTTTGCTTTCTGGATTGGAGCATTAAATTTTTTTCAATAGCTAAATATTTATTCCGATCCACATTAGGATTTAGAAGCTTTTGCGATGCGAAATAAATGCTTCTCTTTGCTGTTGAGCTGTTTAGAAGATGCCAAATTAACCATGGGGAGTGAGTAATTAGTCTTTTCATAGTTGCAATGAGCATCATCAAGCTATTGTTTATTTCATGCCATTGCATCTATATCAGGTGTCCTTAACCCTTTCAAGTGCTTTGTGCACAATTGTGCTTGTAAGGACACCACATCAAAAGCAAAAGCATGGATGGCAATTTATTTAAAATGTATCTCATAGATCTTGAATCACTTCTGGTCGGACCCGTGCTGCAAATTTCAGTAATGTGAGTACGGTGGTTAAGCAAAATGGGTCTGCATTAAGGTAGACGGCTTTGCTTTTGGTGTCAGTATGCCGTCACATAGCGGGTTCACTTCTTTCATTGTTTCTCACAATGATTTACATCAGGCATCTTTTTCAAGTGGCCGGACAGTCATGCTATGCACTAAACATAAAGTACTTTACATTCTCATGTCCAATGTTCCTGCAGAGAACTCTCGCATAGAGTGCACATTTTGAAAACTCGAGAAAACTTACTGAAATGAAAATTTTAGATCTGTTCCAAAACTGTATGCTTTTATGATTCTACAGATGCAAGAAATGTGGTCAAACTAAATTTTCAATGGACAGAATTAAATGGCACCTGAAGGGGCTAAGTTATTGTACACAGCAATGCTTCTGGGTACAATTATATTGCTTAAGCAAAGTAAATTTTACTCATTTATTTTGCTTGCTGTAATACTGATATCACACGATAAAGTTTGCACAATCCACACACAAATTTACTTCCACATGCACCCCCAGCACCTTTGAACAGAGGAAGCAAAACAAATGTGCACACCATTTGCAACATGTGTTCATGAATAGCCAAATAGTGCATCTCTGTGTTTTATGGAGAAGCACTATTCGGCCAAGATATTGATGACCACATGTTAGATTATTGTGAATGTCTGTTTTGGTTTTCCTAACGTAAAATGTATTGAGAATTAACAGGGGCCAATGGACTCAGGGAATCAAGGGGGCCATCCCTCACAAAAAGAAATAGAGAACCAGCGGGGGAAGAGCTCCCATTACACACTTAATCTCAATTATGTGAGTGGAAAGTGCCAGCATGTTTCACGAGGGGGGGAGCAGCGCTTCCTTTCTGGATCTGCCAGTGGACTGAAGCTCTAGAAATGGTGGGGTTGGGGTGAGAAGTTCGGTTGGGATTGAGCGATCTTAGTATGATAGATAAATCATATTAATTTTTAATTGTACATACTATCTATGAATTCAAACAAAAAACTGTGTGCCCTATGTACTAGCCAATGCAGGTCTCTTTGCCCACTGCTGTTGACATCTGCAGCAGTCATTTCACAAGTGCACTATATAGCTGCTATGAAAGGTGCATTCAAGCAGCTGCACAAGCCAATTATGACAACATATACTGGGCTGAAGAAGCTGATCAACATAAGAGTTTTCTTGAAAGCCATGTCACCTTTCAAAAAAGAATTGCAGACTCACTGAATGTGCAAAGCAGTGCAATATTAAGTGCAGTGAGACTCGCAATGTTTCATGCAAAATTGCTCCTAGTAAACACTTGCACTGGCATGCAAACGATCTGCACATCACTGCAGGGCTGAAATTGGGCACTCGATGTTATCCACTTATCTGATATGAAGGAACATTCATCTGGCCTCAGTGTGAGGTCAAGACAAGTTCTCCAGCTGGGCATATGGTCCACAGGCTATAGATGGTACAGGCGCTTAGGTTAGAAGAAGCCTGTGCATATGCAGGGACTCACCATATACTACGAACAATGGCCACAGAACTACAAAACTACAGCGTGGGATAGCTTGCTATCTGTGCATGCTCTCCTGTGTAAGCATTGTTAAGTTTAGTGTGTACTTTCACAGACTATACATTACCAAAAGAGGTAAGAAATGCGTGCAGAATGACAAAAAGAAGAAAATGGTGAATAAAATCCTGAATTGTGAATAAACAGGAAAGCTACCCAGAAACTGATGATGACAATGATAGAATATGGGAGCAGCCTGAATGAAGCTTATCACAATTGTGTACAATATAATTCTTCCATCCTTTCAAGATGTCTTAGTGCTGCACACAATGTATATTCATGCCACTATGGCATGCTATACGAGCATAGGCTCTCACAGGTGAAAATATTCAACTGGGAATCCAACTGGTTCTAATTAGCACGGTCAAGCCAGTTTCAAATGGAATCCAACATGGTTTTTACAGGCCAACTGGTCTAATTTAGAAACCTACTGGGCCTCACTCCCTTGTCTTCAAGCGCACCCTCTGTGCAATATTATAACTTATCAATTTGCCTAAAAAGCAGCAGAATCTGATGAATTTGCTTTTGCAGTACCTTAACAATTACTGTCTGTAAGGAACAAAAACTAGCTGTGTTTCTGGACCCCTGGAGAAGCCTCTACTGAAGGCTATACTTAAAGCTAATCCAAATAAATTGAGTTGAAAGGAGTACCTGAAAACTCCCTTGACTGTTTGTAGTACTATACAGATGTACTAGTGGACCTTGTAAAATAGCCATCAAGTTATCTCTAAGCAAAACTCACCTTTATGTAATTGGCTTCAATAAATTCTGCCTGAAATATGCAGACTGGTTCCTGCTATTTTCCATACCACTCTTTTACCTCTCAATGATTCTCCTCTGCACATTTCAGTATAGTATGCTCCTTGCAAGAATAATTTGAACCCTCAATGTGGGAGTGTGTAAATGACTAGGTAAGCTATAGTGATTGCAATGCATATGGGAATATCAAACTAAACAGCTTTTACTAAAATACTTTTAAAAAGCTTGTAGTGCTATTCTGATTGCAGTGCTACACTACCTATACCTACATATAATTATCCAGCTCTTAAAAGAAGACAAGCAAACAACAATGATTAAGATGCAGTTGAGATGAAAACAGGGAATCTACAACCACAACTAAAGGCCAAAAAGTACATGTATTGAATTCTGGTTTTGAGTCTTCACTGGATATGAAAAATTTAATTATAAACTTGCACAGTACACCACAATAGATTATGTCTGCCCTGTATAATCAAACTATGCTGTAGGCGTAAACGACTCATTCATTCACCAAAGCACAATAATATATTTGTATTCTACTTGCTGAGTGGCTTCGTCTAACTGTAATGTGTACAAACAAGGAATTATTTCTATAATTATTTTGTTGCCCCCCCCCACCCCAGGTCTGGGCCATAAAGTTAAACAAGACTCAATTAGGTAATTGAGCATTTTGTGCATGCATTGCTTAGTTTCCCATCAGTGTGTGTAGTTGAAGCCATACAGTTTCTTTCCTTAAAAGATGTAAGGAAGAATTTGTTAAATTGGTCAAGTTTTGTTGATTTTCTGACTAAATTTCTTAATTCTTACATGCTTATGGCCAGGAAAAGTAATATCTTAAGCAGGTGACACAAATTTATCATTACATGCTCTCCAGACATATCACAACTGGCTGGGCAGCATACAACACTAAATAATGGCATTTCATGTCGAGTGTCATTAAGATGAACAGCATATATGTTTTTGCCCCAGTGGTTTATATCCTCACTTCGAATTCTTGTAGAAACCATATCAGGATGACTGATATGGATGACTTTCAGGATGACTCATTGAAAAGCGGTACGTGCATGACCCAAGTTGGCACGAAAGAGGTTCATTGCAAGAGCGGCACATAGCCAGTGTCACATACACATTAGACCATGGACCACCCAGTGACCCAGGTTGTAGTAAAAGAGGTATGTTAGGAAGTGAACAGAGATACCATAAAGTGGGAGAAGTTCCCAAAGAATGCTAATTATGTTAAGACCAGAACCATTACCAGCATACGTGAGTTATGAGTTGTCCCCTTTTTCTACGGCATGGGATCACTTCAGCGCCTTCAAGTCAAGGGTAAAACGGGCACCAACCAAACAGATTAAAAGAAAATGAAACCAAGACATTTCAGCTCCAATACGGGGGCCTTGTTCACAATGAAAATGTTTTACCCTTGACTATAAGCAATCCCAACCAGACGAGTTTTCGTCAAACTATTGATTTCTACTTAATAACTCTTCACCTTTGCCTCTATAAAGGAAATAATATGTAAAAGACAAACAAAAAACAAGAACATCAAGGAAGCCAAAGGGGCATCATTATTAAACACTAGAGGACAATCACCCCATCACATTATTTGTTACGAGCTGACATCTGTGCGAGTTTGGCTTACTGGCACCTGAACCATAAAAGAAATGCAACAATATGTCTGGATCTGCATTGCAAGTGATGAGCTAATAGATGGAATCGAGCAACCTTCAACTTCCCTCATCAGATCTTCATATCTTTAGTATACTGAAGAATGCTGTTAGTTACACAGAAACAAAGGACAACAGTGAGGTGTTCTAATGGTGGTGTAAGAGTGGCTGTACACGTAATTGGACATATTTGTCCAAGCAGCTATCAAGCACAAGGAGAGTGCATTGAATTAAAAAAGTTATATAGTCGGCAATGTGGCAGTTTAACTATTTATATTTGTGCTGCAAATAAACAGCGAAAGCTAATTCATTTGAATATTCTATGTGTTTTTTAACCAGTACGTAATTTTAGAAAATCATTTGTGGGAGATAGCGCATGCAATCCTGCCACTTCGGCTGATTACTCAAACAGGCAGACATTATTTGAATGACATCTTCCAATGAACAATCAGCCCTTTTTACAAATTCTACTAGTTATTGATGATGTGTGGCATTTTATGGTGCAAAGGCCAGGTATGGCCAAAGAGTGCCATGACAAATGGTAATGTTAGATGAATTGTTGATGGCATGGACAATGTATTCTTCATGAAACATGCGGCATGGCTGTAAAAAGCCCTAAAAGACTGTCGCTGTAAATGGCGTAAAAGATATAGCTACTAAAATAATGACACTGACTAGTTAATGTTGTGGGCTATGGCAACTGGGTGTTATTAAAATCGTTGATGCAACAAAACATAACGGTGGCACAAGAGCTTCAAAAGAACTCTTGCATACAAGGGTTGTTAATCACATGCTAAAATTACCTGGCCAAATGATTTTCAGAGTGTCTGTTTCAGCTAAAAACTCTAAGACGATTTGCAAATTAAAAAACAGTTCATTGCTAAGAAAAAATGCTGGCTGTACAAGTATGTTGTCACGATATGCAGAAGGGAAATACTTTTTCCTCTTTCCTTCTATTGCAGGGCATTGAATAAGAACATGGAATATATCTTAAAAGCACTTCTTGTTGGGCTAGTTGGTAGCTGCTCATTATAAAATATGAAGACGCCAAATAAACGGACATGCACAAGAGAAGAGAACGGGACAGGGTGCCCTGTCCCGTTCTCTTCTCTTGTGTGTGTCCGTTTATTTGGCGTCTTCATATTTTATAAAGAACATGGAGAACTGTTACATTATTGCCGCACTAGCTACAAGTTGAAGGATCGCTCCCAGTCAAGAGGTAAGAGTGAGTAATGTAAGTGTGTCCTATACTTAATCGACAAACAAGTACTCCCTTATATCGTGCTGTTTTTTCAGTTATCCAGTTCCCTAGTTTTGGTTTTATCATGTAGCTTATTCAATACTTGGTTATTCCACTGTCCTTACCAATGCTTCCTCATCTTAATTATGGAATAGAAAAGACTAGGTCTGTGGCAGTGATGGGGATATTTGCATCGCTGTCACTAAAAGTTACTGACATAGTGTTTTCATCAGCAGTTACATTGCCTTTGATACCTTTGTGGCCACGTACCCATATGACAATCACTTGATTGCACATATATGCGGAGCACAACAAGCTGTACAGCTCACTAAAGACAAAGTTCTTATGTTTTTATGGCCTAATTAGGGCTTTGATTACACTTAATGAATCTATAAACACAATAGCCCTAGCAAGATTTGTGAGCCTTATGTGTTGAATAGCCAAGAGTATATCATAGGCTTCCACTGTAAAGATACATGTGTGTGGATTTATTGCCCTGGATGTTGAAAATGAAGGTCCGAGAGCTGCATAAGAAACACAAGTAGAGGACTTGGAAGCCTTTGTATAGTATTCTGTGCAGGAGTACTTCTCCTGGTGTTCACGAAAATGGGAGTGTATACGTGCTTCCGGTGCATGATTTGATATCTCTACAAAAGAGATATTGCATTCAATGGTCTGCCATTTCCATAGTGGGGGCAGGCGAGTGGGAGCCATTAGGACAATGTCTAGAAGTGGGACACCTGTGTCTCTTACCCGTGCTTCCAAAGGAAGGTTAATGGGGCCCTAATAGCTGGGCGGTTACGAAACAGCCTGGCAGCAGCTGTCACAAATAGATGAGCGACATGGATGCTCCACATCTGATTTAACCTTGAGAGTATTGGAAGAACTTAGATATGTCCTTTGGAGATGCAGTGACTATTCATTAGATTCCACATACAGGCTCTCTACGGGACTAGTCCTGAAAGCACCTCTAGCTAGGCGTATACCTAAGTGGTGAACGGGATCTAGCATCTTCAAAACACTATGTGCAGCAGAGTTATGTACTATAGCTCTGTAGTTGAGGTAGAACTGTATAAGGCTTTTGTAGAGGCTCAAAAGGCATCTCCTGTCACTTCCTCAAGATGTACGGAACAAGAGATTCAGTAGATTCATTGTATTCAGACACTTCGCTCTAAGATACCTAAGGTGAGGAACAAAAGTTTGTTTGGAGTCTAAGATAATTTCTAAAAAACTTATGTTTATAGCTGACAGGTAGCCAATGTTCATTAAGATAGATAGTGGGGTCAGGCAGTATACCTCTCTTTTTCGAGAAGAAAATGCACATGCTTTTTTGAGGGTTTAGTTTAAATCTATTCTCGTCAGCCCACTTACATAATTTGTTTAGGCCACGCTGTACATGTCGCTCACAGATCTGACTGATTAACCTCCCAGCCTTGGGCACATGTTGCAACCACACAACTGAAGTCATTCAGTGTCTGCAGCATGCATATGAGTAAGATTCAAGATATCTATTCTCGAAATGTTCCACAAAATATTTTGTCATAGTCCTGCTGTGCACGTAATGTACAAGACAGGCTTATTTGGAAAATAATTAAAGGGAATCCAAATGTATTCTGCACAGATTTTGGGGATTAATTGAAGCACAAGAAAAGTCAAATAATGACACAAAACAGTAGCGAGTAATGTGATGAATTGTGCAGCTGATAGAATGTTCAATGCTAAAGATGCAATGCTAATAAAATATTTATACAAAAGCAAGCAGGAAACATTGCTAGTGCTACACATATAGGAGTGTTCATGAATTAACATGCTCTTAATCCAGTAAATACATCATCAGTTTCAGTTTATTAAATGCGTAAGCATTTCTATGCCTACCCAACAAGAATCCTTTACGTCCATCATGTAAGATGAATGAAATGGCTCATACCCCCCTAAATAATGGCTCATAACTATGTAAGCAATGGCTCATACCCCCATAAGCAAGCAAAAAATGGAATGGCTCACACCCACTTAAGTGCTCAGCAAAGTGAAGCAAACAGTGCATACATTCACTTAAATAACTTATACAACACACAGAACAGCATATGTTTCAATAAAGAACAAGCTCAAAGCAAGCATCCGAATCATCAATAAAGCATTGCATACCCCCCTCAGCAGATGTAGTGGTGGTTTTGCAACAGCTTCGCTGGACATCGAGGTTTATAAGGACCGATAAGAGTTGGTTAGGGTCGGATCATGTTCAATAAGGTTGACAACAACCGATGAAAGTTGATAAGGCTTGAG
Source organism: Dermacentor variabilis (assembly GCF_050947875.1). NCBI lineage: Eukaryota > Metazoa > Arthropoda > Arachnida > Ixodida > Ixodidae > Dermacentor > Dermacentor variabilis. Next base: position 211,537,146 of record NC_134568.1, read on the forward strand.
ACTGGTCGGATAAAGCTTCATAACATTGATAATGACACTGGGCTGCTTGGAGATGAGCAAGTGGCACAATGCTTACGTGTACTTAGATAACTACCAGAGGAGTTTCTGCAGGAATCTTTTTATTTGTTAACATACTGTGAATGGGTTAGAAATAACATATAGACGAGGGTCCCAAAGTCAACGACTGCAGCGGGCCTCTCAATTAATGATAAAAATCTAGAGAAATGTGAAAAGATCAGCAAACTAGGAAAAATAAAAGTGGAACTATCTAAAAAAGAAAAAGGACGAACACAATGGTGTGAAATACAACATAAGAAAAATTGAACAAATTAAATATAATGTCAATATAAAATGCTTTAGTACATAAAAATACTAACAATAGATACAAATGAAACAAGTTAGTATAATGATTGAGCAATCTAAACTCAGTTATGCATGAAAATGTGCTTCAGGACCTGTTTAAATGCATGAAAGGATGATTAATATTTCATAGAGTTAGGCAAATCATTTCATAGTTTTATAGCCGTGAACAACAATGCTATTTTTCCATAGTTACAATGAACCATAGGCAGTAGAAAATTGGAGTTACATACAAACCTAGCCTTATTTGTTAATAACATAGCTAAAATCAGTTAATTACTGGGAAAGGTGTTTAGTAAGTAATTTATAGAACAAAATTGTGTGATGACAGCTGAACAAGGTCGTCACAAGAAGGACGTTGTTTTTACAAAATAACAAAGTAAGATTTAAAAAAATTAATAAATCACCGCCCCTTCCAGTCTCTAAAGATAGCTGAACAGCGAAGCTGTGTTAGTTACACAGAGTGTTACATCATGCAAGTCAAACTTTGGAAGCAGTCTAATTGTAAATCTTTTGTCTCACCATTCTTTCACCTCATTTTTGCTTTTGCGTGCTTTGCATGCTGAGCATGCTTTAGGAGTGCTTGTTTTTTGCAGTTCTCCCAGCGTTTCTTTTTTTTTTTCGTGTGAGGTTTCTGTCTGTGTTTTGCCATACTTTTTTTTCGCATGCAAGTTGCTCCGCCCCTTTTTTGCGCTGACGCTCACAGTAGGCAGCTTCTTTCTCAGCAGTATGCACTACTCGTGGTCTTTCCATAGTTGTAGCTGGGATGGAATGCGCAGAATCACTAATCCAAAGCTTCGTATATTGGGCACAAGGCCCATCACTGGAGATGCGGGCACTGCAATCGTTTTGATGATTGGTTGGATTGGTTTGACGATTGACGTGCCAGCAGCCACGCACTCTTAATATCGCATTTCAATTGATGGGCACTGTTCGTTGGCTGCAAACTGCCAGCATATTTGTTTCTTTCGTGGTAGGGTGGAATGAATTGTCAATAAGTTCAATGCCGATCTGGCTCGGTTGCCGAAAATGCACCGTGTGACAACCTTATAAGATTCGCGTATCAGATAGCATTCTCATAGGGGGAAAGGGGTCACGCCAACCCCTTTCCGCCTGTTGAGCTCTTTTCTTCTCTCGCTATAGGTCATGTGGCCCCCTTTTAGCAAAGTTTGACAACGATGGCACAGGGTCCGCATAAACAGCTGTGCTGTAAAAAAAAAAAAAGAAAAAAATGCTGCTGTTAGTGATAATACGTATTGCTTGGTTTTGTAAGTACATAATATGTGAGATATGATAGTAATATGTATTTACTCACGAAACAATGCTTTAATTGATGTGACTATAAATGAAAGCAAAGTATAATGGTAACAACATATGTGTGGAAAAATATGCTCATGATTTGATTAATGCTTCAATACTGAAGGTACACTTTTGCTTAATGAAGGCAATGTGTTGAGAAAACTCTATGGTTAGAATCTAATTTGATGCTTAAAAAAGAATGCCCAGTTAGAGATGTGGATATGTGATGACCATTTAGAGATATCTCAGGTATGCTGGGTATCATTTCGCTTGTTCAAAAATGTCATGAATTGAGTTTTGGCAGAATTTATAATTAAGTGATTGGAAGAGTACCATGCAACAATCTGTTCAAACTCATTGTTTAGTTTAAAGATTAAGGTTGTTAAAGATTTGTCACACAAGAAGATGGTAGTAATATCTGCGTATAGTACGCTGTGCAGAATTAAGACACTTGGGTAAATCATTAATACAAATGCAGAATACTAAGGATCTAGTATGGAGCTCTGTGGTAAACCTTGATTAATAACTTTAGTACCAAAGTAAGCACCTCCTGGAAATGCTGTTTGCTCTCTATCATGCAGGTAACTTTTTAGAAGTTTTAGCGTTGGATTGGCAATTCCCAGGGCTTCTAGCATGGCAAAATGGATGTTACAATTATTTGTATCAAGAGCTTTAGTAAAGTCCAAAAACACAAAACCAACAAAGTTACCAGTATCAATAGAGTGTAGAATGTAATAATTTAGTGACATTAAAGCTAAGTTAGTTGAACTGCAAGTGCAATAATAAAATCAACATGATTTAATAAAATAAAATTTAAATTAAATTTAAATATTTAAGTGTTTAAGAATAAGTTCTCAACAGTTTTGCTAGTCAGTGAGAGAATAGAAATAGGATGATAGTAAACACATCACTTTTACCAACTTTCTAATGAACAGGAACGATCTTAACTTTTTAAAGTGAACTTGGAAAATACCGCACTTAAAATATGATGAATTATTATACAAAGTGTTTCAGAGATGAGTGGTGCAACAATTATTAGATGAAATACAGAAATGTTACCTAAGCCAGGGCTAGTATGCTTCAGAGCTAATAACATGGAACAGATCTCATCTGCAGCTATGGAAGAGAGAAAAAAGTAAGTGCAGTGATCAATGGGATAAGTAGAGCTCATCTCATGACTCTTGTATATAAACGAGAAGAAAGAGGGTTAACCGAGGGGCCCTATTTTTATTAGTCATATCATAAGAAGCCAACAAACACTGACGCCAAGGACAACATAGGGGAAATTACTTGTGTCTAATAAATGAAACAAAGAAACAATAAATTAATGGAAATGAAAGTGAATGAAAAAACAACCTGCCGCAGGTGAGGAATGATCCCACAACCTTCGCATTATGCGTGCGATGCTCTACCAATTGAGCTATGGCACCGCCATTTTCCCATCCACTTTCTCGCGTATTTATGTTTCCTAGTAGAACCCTGGGAGTGTTAGCCAGCACCACCACTCACAAACCTTGGCAGCGGATGTGGAACATCCTTTCTGCTGCAGGCGTCACGAGAATGTGATCTTTTTGGGTGAAGTCAACCGGTCAATAAACCCACACATGCTACCTGGTAAAGTTGTATTATCGTTCGAGCGATGAGGGGTCACGACAGAAGCTTGTGCTCACGTCGCGAATTCGTTGCCTGTGTTTTATGCTCTACCAATCTTGTTTTCGGGGCCACTGTAGCCGCAAACCTTGGCTGTGCAATGGTGCACAGGATACAGCCCAGCAAGTAAAAATACAATGGTCACCACACTGTGATAAAGCGGTGACACAACAGTGACCACACTGCAGGCTGCTGCCGGTGAAACATGGTCAAATACTATGCCCGCCCATGTAGATCTACTGTAGCATTTCTCTAGAGCTGCGACAAAGTGCTACAACGTCAATTTTTATGTTAAATGCTCGTGTGTTCTCATTGCGCAGGCCACAAGTGCACAGCTCGAGCTTAACCATGCGGAGGACCCCGGCATGCAGCAAGAATGAAAATGTGCGTTTCTGGCGAAACGAGACACCACGGCAAACACACACTATGAGTTACTGCAGGTGAAACCTGAGCAAATTACTTCCAATGCTTGCCCACATACTACTTATACTCGGGATCAACGCCACGTCGTTGTTCGCGCTGCTGCAATACACTTTTGCAAGCTCTGTTTCTTCTAACTAATGCGTTGATTATCCGTAGAAAAACAAATAAAAAAATGCACATAAGCAAAGAACTTTCATTTTTCTTAACTACGTGGCTTCAGAAAAAGTCACTACCGATTAAATGCGCACTGCACACTTTCATCTGTGCTGTGCCTGCCTTGCCAATTCACAACTTGACAACCCATTCTTTCTTCTTTGCAGCATCTTTGGGGAACGAATGGACACTCACTTCACTTGCCACAACTATGCAGGTGCTTTGCGGCATGCAGCACATGCAATTGTTCTTGAATTTTATCTTGCAAAAACGATGTGTAAAAACAGATAATCAAGTCTACTGGCCGCCGCGAAGAAAGCAAGCAAATGTGCTACCGCCGCGCCACCCGCTGTTACTCCGATACTCTTTGAAAAAAATTTGCCGATGGCCGTGGGGTGGCGTGACAGTCTACGGAAGTTGCGAATAAGCCTCACCAGTTGCTCTAATCTCACTAAGGCCAATGATATCCCAAACAATGCTTGACAGTTCCTTAAAGAGTCCTGCTAAGCTAGCTTCATATAAAATATATAATCCACAAATATATCCATTGAAATGCCAACCGACCCAACAGCGCAGGCAGCAGCCGCACCAAATGGAGGGTAGGCAAAGAAAGCGCTTTAGGACAGGAACAAACAGCGCTTGTACGGGACGAAGTGGGGACAACAGACAAGGCGCTTCGTGCCGTCCAAGCGCTGTTCCCGTGTACCAAACCAGCCCCCCCCCCCCCCCCAGATCTGCCCACTCCGTTAAAAAAAGCTTCTCTCAAAAAAAGGAAAGAAAAGACCGAAAAACAAAGTAGCAGAAGAGTCAAGCCTTGGCTGTCTCTGGGACTTCGGCAGCATGCTCAGCCATGCCTTCATCCTCCAAGCATGCTACGTTAGCACGAAACGTTCCTTTGAGGGATCGCCAGCCATTTGTGCGCAGGCGCGAGAGAGAAAATCTGGGGGCTTTTGCTCCTTGAATATATGACTCTGCCTAGGCACTACGGTAGAGGTTTCCCCTAGACATGCCGGCATTGTGGAGTGCGGTCGAGTTTGTTTACGCTCCGCCGCTGGCTGCCCGCGCGGTGAGGCAGTGTGCATGAACGCCCCATTTGGTGATCGCTGTGTCTGAAGGGGCAAGGTTCTGACTGGTGTTGTATAAGTGGTGTCGCTTTTTTCGTCGCAGCGATAGATTGGATTTTTTACAAGCACTGCTCCAGAAAGGCACATGCAACCAGCAAACGGAGGCCTCAGGAGAGCACCTGAGGTTATAATAAAGCAGGGGGCGCAGGATCTCCGGGGCACCCAAGGGGTAGCGGGGGGATCAAAGCTGGAAGCAGCGCGGCCCATGAGTTGGGGCCGCGGAGGCCGAAGCGTGCCAAGGAGTGTTCGCCTAAAAAATTGGCTGTCCGCGATAGCGGACAGCCGATCTTATACATCCCTGACACGTGCAGGCCTCGGTGAGCCCCAACTCACGGACCAGTCCGGGTTCTAGTTTTAGTGTCCTGGAGGCGCCGCCAATATTGCGAAATAATGACACGTTGTTTCAATTAGTAAAAAAAAAAATAACACGATTGATTAAATATAATATTACGGCCAGCCGCCAACTTGGGGCGCTAACTTCAGCACTACCGCGCCCCGCGACTTCTGCAACACCAGTCAGAACTTTGCCTCTGAAGGCACGTCGGAGACTTTCTCGCCACTGCGGCGCTGGTGCTGAGTCAGTCATCGTCACCGGCGGCCTTTCAACCACTTGCGTTCAACCGCGGTTGCTAAGGCCTTCTAGATTTTCAATATATGCGGGCCGGCTCTACTACGGTCGCTACTGCTCCCTCAGAAACATCTGTGATGTTATTTACAAGGTACATCGCCGTGAGGCGCGAGAAAGCACGAGCGCCGCAGGTGCAAGACAGTCTGTTCGACACAGCGGTCGCCAAATCGGGCGTCAGTGCACGCTGCTTCACCTATTTTACCGCGCCGTCAGCCAGCGTCAGACCGTGAACAAACTCGACCCCACTCCACAATGCCGGCACGCCTAGGGACACACGCGCGAAGAAACCTCCTCTGTACTGCCATGGGTACTGCCTAGGCAGAGTCATATATTATCTCCGCCCTATGCAGCGAGCCTCTCCGCGTGCACGAACTCGAGTCGGCGCTAGCTCTCACACGACGACGGAGTGCTCCAGGAGCCGACGGGATAACCTGTCAGATGCTGCGTAACCTTGCAGAGCCACAACGGGTACGACTCCTGGAGACGTTCAACTCCTACTGGAGCACCGGGGTCCTGCCTGACAGCTGGCTGACGGCTGTGGTGGTGCCTATGCTGAAGCGACAGAAGCCTGCGGCTTCGCTCTCCTCCTACAGGCCAGTCTCCCTTACCTCTGCAGCATGCAAGCTGATGGAGAAGATGGCCCTATCACGGCTCGAATGGATAGCTGCCCAGCAGAAGTACTTTGCAGAACAGCAATCTGGCTTCAGGCAAAAGCGCTCAACGGCAGACTCCATCGCAGATGTGGTGGCCACCCTGGAGGATGCCAGGGGCAGTGGGGATGTCGCCATGCTGCTGCTCCTGGACGTCCAGAGTGCCTTTGACCGGCTGCCGCAAGAGGTGATCGAGGCTGCACTGGACTGCTTAGGCATCACCGGATGTCTCCGGGGCTTCATCTCTGCCTTCCTGGTGGGCCGGAGTTTTCGTGTACGGGTAGGCAAGGTGCTCAGCAATCCCAGAGACATCACCTCCGGTGTCCCGCAGGGATCAGTGCTGAGCCCTTTCCTCTTCAACCTGGCACTGGCAGGACTCGCAGCAGCACTACCGGCTGACAGTCGCTACCCAGTCTGCTGCGCTATCTACGCAGATGATGTGGCGCTGTGGATACGAGGACCCAGGAGAAGCATCGCTGCCATCCGGGGCTCTCTACAGAGGGCATTAGAAGCGGTCATCTCCTTCCTCGGTGGCACTGGCCTCTCCGTGTCCCCGGCAAAGACAGAGGCACTACTTGTACACCCGCTAGCCTCTGCACGACTCTACGTGAAACAGCTGCGCATTGCAAACACCACTGTCCCATGGAAGCGGCAGGTCACGTATTTAGGCCTAACCATTGATCATCGGCTCTCCTGGATTCCTGCTGTCAAGGCTGTCACCTCCAAAGTCCGAAGAGTCCAGGGGGCAGTGAGCAAGATGCAGCAGCGTGGTCGGGGCTGCACCGTCAAGTGGGCGCTGCGGATGAACCAAGCGGCGGCCACATCCATCCTGCTATATGCCCTGCCGCTGGTTCTACTATCTCCAGCCAGGAAGCAACAACTCGAGAGACTGCACAGGAGTGCAGTTAGGAGCATCCTAGGTCTCCCCAAGCACTCTCGAATTGCTGCCACACTGGCTGAGGCTGGCGAATGGCCACTGTCGCTGCACATGCTCCAACGTGCCCTTGGGCACATTGACCGTCTGCACCGCGCTCCAGATGGTGGGGCTCTGCTCTGCCGACTGCGGAGCCAGCCACTATCTCGCATGGGGGGCCTCTGTCAGCTCTGCGAGGAGCTGATTGTACAGTGACCAGTGCCCATGGTCACACCTCCGCCACACGAGAAGCCTCCATAGGTGCACCTATCCCTGAATGGAGCATCAAAGCACCGGACGCCAGCAGCAGCACTACAACAGGCAGCTACTGGCAAACTCCTGGAAGAGCTGGACGGCAGGCTGCTCGTGTACACGGATGACTCCGTGCTCTCCAATGGCTCCGCAGCGGCGGCATGTACCATCCCATCTAAGGGCAGGAGCAGGCAGTGCCGACTTCCTTTTCGCACGAGCTCCACAGCAGCTGAGCTGGCGGGACCCCACCTGGCTGCAGACCTCCTGGCTGAGGACCCCCCGACAAAACCAGTGGCGGTGCTAAGTGACTCGCGACCGGCTCTCCAGGCACTCTCCGATCACCATCGACACGGAGTCACTGAGACCCTCCTGAGAGCAAAAATCTCGGCCCTCTCTGCAGTGGGGGTAGCCATCTCCTTCCACTGGCTGCCTTCCCACGTAGGGATCGCTGGAAACGAGGAGGCGGATGTCCTTGCTAAGGCCGCCCACCACCCGACCGTTCCACTCACCAGAGCAGTCGCAGCATCGGACTTCTCCAGGCAGAGACTCAAACAGCTGCTCACATCCAGCCATCCGGATAGCAGGGTAGCTACCAACCGCGCCCCAAAACTCCTCCCTGAGAACGGCCTCTCGCGACGGGACCGTTCCACACTCCTTCGTCTGCGCACGGGCTCCGTGTGGACGGCAGCTAGGCTCCCTGTTAAGGGACGCATCGCCTCGCCGGCCGGCAGAAGGTGCGGTGACGCCGAGACCCTCGAGCACCTACTCTGCACCTGTCCTGCATTAGCCCAGGAGCGCGCTCCAGTCACTGCCACCTACCGACGGTATGGACTCCCGGCTACCTCAGAGACACACCTGCTCTTCCCGGCCCGCTACCACCTCCCAGCACTGGCAAGCCTGCTTGAATATGTGTGCACAAACGGGCTCCTAGATCGCCAATAGACTTCGGCCTCGCACGGCCTCTGCCCGACCGCCGGCCATCGTCCCTGGATGATGCTGACGTCTGCTGCCTGAAACCTACTCTCCCTTTCTCCCTCTATCCTCTCATCTTTCTTTCCCCGCCCCCATTCCCCATTACGCTGCGCCGTGCTCCCATATGGGCTGCAGAACTTGAGCGTATTTTCCCTCTCCCAAATCACGAAGAAGAAGAAGAAAGAGCAAAGGCGCCCAGATTTTCTCTCGCGCACCCGCTCTTACTCGCGTACGCGCACTAACGGCTGGCGACCCCCCAAACAATGCCTGAAATGAACGTCTCATCCTCAGTGGTTTCGTCCACAGAGTTTCTTACAATAAAAGTAATTATTGTATGGGTCTCGTCTACGTTAGCCATGTTGCATTGCTGTCCTTTAAATCATAGTTAGTACAACCACTTTAAATATGGCGCTCGGGAGTTCATGATGCTGTTAATGTCCAGTCTATGGGATAAGCGCGATCAGTGCTGCCTAGCGTTTACTATACACCAAAATATATTGTGAAAATTTAGACATGTAATATTTCTTGCGAAGGTACTTGGGCGTAGAGGCACTACAAATTACTGTTTTCTTTGTGGTGTTGCCGGTGTTGCCAACTCTTGCTGTATCGTCGTTTCACATCATGCTCGTTGGCTTGCTTCTGTACGCATGCTGCGTACCCATGCCATGCCAAGGTTTGCGATTAGCACGTGTATTTGATATAGCATCTTCGAGCTTTGAGACTCATGTGTTTGTGGGTTTGTCTCACGATCCCGCTGGCGCAGATAGTCATTTGAATAACTTTTAAAATTGAGCAGTTATTTCCGCTATGTCGTCAACAATTAGTTTATTGTGGAGAATCGAAGTTTCGTCCTGCAGACTGCCTCGGCTGTTGCATTTACGACAAATCCCCTTGCAGAAGACCAGCCGGTTGCTTCCCTGTGAGTGCTCATCTTGAAGATGAAATCAAGTCTTTTATTATTGGCCAGTGCAAGGCTTTTCATTTCTTCGACGAAGAAAATGCTGATTATTTGGTGATATAATGCTGTGCTTGTCCGTTTCTATATAAAAGTCTTGGGACACTCGTTTGCATAGGTTTCACTGGAGAATTTTAGTAATGTATCTTCAGACAACACCGAGGAAGAACTGCGCCGAAGAAGTCGGAGGGCAAACAAACAAGAATGTTAGGGTCACTTCGGCAGCAAGCGTTATAACCGGGGACATTTGGGGGACTAACAAGGACTTCTACTACAACACCAGTCAGAGCATTGCCTTTTTTTGTGATCACTTGTCGAAGTTGTCCCTGAATGTACACATTAGGAAAGAAAAATAAGATGCGCTGCATCAGAGAAACATGCTGGAGGGGTAGTAGAGAAGCTACGATTGCCGATTCGTCGGAAGTCGCGGCAGAATGCAGTTTAATCAGTTTTACATATCCTTCATCAGAGGGATTCATCTTTTTTGGCTCATTCGCCTCTGTTAATGCGCGCCAAATATGTTTCGGTGTGAGTAGTTTGCTATCGTAAGACTTACTCCGTTTTATGTTTCTTGCCAGATTTGCAATGGCACAAGGCATACATCAAGCACTCTACTTTGCAATGTGGTGTTACATCAGCAAAACCATCGTTCCTCACCTCTACATGTACTTTCTCTTCAAACTACTGCACGAAGTCGGACTCGAAAGCAGATTTTAAAAAAGATGTTGCAAGTCCATTGGAAGCCAGTGCTGAGCCAAAAAAGGATGAAGTTGTGGAAGAAAAATTAAATATATTTCAGCGGTACAAGAAAATGTTCAAAGAATATTGGTATGTCATGTTGCCTGTGCACATTGCAACGTCGATCGTCTGGTTTGGCTCGTTCTTCTACTTAGCAACATGGTAAGTTTAAACTTCAACATGCTGTGTATGTCCTTACTATATCTGTGCTTGTGCCGACTTGAAGGAACGCCCCCCCCCCCCCCCCCTTATTTTTTTCTTTTCTGCCAGACCCTTCAATATTTGTTTACTATTCACTCCATTCTAAGTCATCAAAGTGTACCTGTAGAAGTTCTGTACTTTCACCTTCTGTGTAGACAGCTTGGATCAAATTTTTGTCTGGCATAGTTATGTCCTTACTATATCTGTGCTTGTGTGCACTTATATGCACCACTCCACCCCCTTCTTTTTTTCTTTTTCTGTCAGACCTTTCAATATTTGTTTCTATTCACTCCATTCTAAGTAATCAAGGTGTAAGTACCTATGGAAGTTCTGTGTTACACCTTCTGTGTAGACAGCTTAGATCAAATTTTTTGTCTGGTAGATTTATTAACCATGAAGCAACATTTTTCCAGTGTCTACTGTTGCCAGCAGTCGTTGCAATAGATCGAAACTAATGGCTGGCTTATCAACATTTGGAAAAAAAAGTGAATATGAAATGTTAAGTGTAGTTTTTGTGATATAGAAGTTTTTGCTTGCATCCAGTGTAACATTGCATAGCCATAGTAGTGGCACTATATAGCAGTGCAAATACTGAGACTTGGTAGGCATGGTTATTCAAATGAAGAGGAAGAGAGTAACATCAATATTGGTTAGGAAAACCAAATTAATCGGCTAATATTTTGTGCATTGTATTTAGGAGAAAGCGAGATTTGGCCCAATTGGTAGCATTAACTTGGGCAAAAGAGTAGTATTGGTCCTTCTGACCTTCATACTGCCAGAGGCTGCTGTTTTTTGGACTATGGCAGCTGTGTGTGGATGCATCTGCTCCCTGCAGCTTATTTTGGGGCAACTGGGGGTGCCTGCCACAGCCCAGCCTTGAATGTGCCTGAACCCAACAAGCTTTTTCTGAAAAGATGTATAGGACCCAATTTGAAGCTGATATGTGCCAGTGACTAGTTAAGTGCCAGTGATCAGAGCCAGTCATTTGGAACACAGCATACTCTCCATGGTGACTTGAATCCATTATTTGCATGTCCAGCAAAACTTTATCAGGCAATGTTGAGCTAGAATTAGTATACTACATCTTTTCCTGGTAGCTATCTGGTTAGCTTTTGTTCCCCCAAGGGCTGACAAAATATCTTTAAATGTTAATTTTTGTGCTTTGTAAAAATTTTCAACTTTACAAATTGGCAACTAAAGAATAATGTAATTTTCATTTTTCTATAGTGAAAATCATTTCTGGCCCAGGGATATTTTGCTGCACCACTTACGGGAGGGGAAGGGATGTCGCACAATGAATGTCTTCATCTCATCTTTGGTGTACTAAGTGGACTTCATTACCACAGACAAGCTTAACTCATCCATCGATGTAAATGGTCAACGAAGGATTTCGCTCTAGTCATTCAAGCACTTGGGTTATTCACCTAAAACGAAGTACATTTTCATCATCAAATCAACTATTTTGCCCAGAAGAAAGAGCAAGCACTGTTCTAGTGTCTGGCTGAAACACAGGCATATTGCACTGATCCAAAGTGCAGTGCATATTGGCTGAATTATGTGTGGTGCAACCCTTCATAGTTCATGTGGACCAGTATGGTGCATGTTCACTGTTTATTTTTCCTCTCTCCCCTGCTCTCTGCAGTGGTGTCGATGTTGTTCAAATCATGGAATACCTGGGGCTGCCCGAGTCTATCATCAGTCCTTTGCGGAAGTCTGGACTGAACTACATTGCTACAGCTTCAGCCTTGTACAAGTTGGCCACTCCAGCTCGTTACACAGTTACACTTGGAGGGACATCAATAGCCATCCGGTTACTTGTCAAACGGGGTCTCATAAAACCTATGCCAACGAGAGGCGAGCTGAGACAGATGCTGCGAGACAAGATGAAGCCCCAGTGATTAGTGTAGTCTTTTACAACATACTGTGTAGATTGTAAATAAAGTCGAAATTCATCACGACTTGCAATAACTGAGGTTGTCTTCTTCAGTTAATATGAACCATAAGGAATAAACTATTGGTAGGTTGTGACATATGGCTTTGAAGGGGCACTAAAGAGCAGCACTAAAGGTTCATTTAGTCTGGTGAAGTGTTTTCTTTTTGGTATGCAACTTGCATTTATTCAGCGGTGAAAAGTTGGTTATTAGTGGATAAAATGCTAGGCTAAGTTTCCCACTTTGGATTTCATGCAAGAACTGAGGTGCCAGTATCATAGTATGATGTCACAAGTTGCGAGATGTTTTTGTGTTTGGGACATTTCTGTCGAGAAAAAAATAGTTTTTAAAATGCACTTCATTGTATCTTTGGGCACTTTAGAATACAATATAATCCTTCTTTATTAAAAAACTTTAGCCAGTCTTGAGTTGACGCAGTCCAAATGCAACCTCTAATCATGAAATTCACTGTGCTTGAATTTTTTGGGAAACTGACATCTGCAATAAAAGTGCTTGATGCAATTTACGTGCTGCAACCATCGCTATTCAGTGATGCCTAATGTTAAGTAAGCAAACAAAGCAACACATGGTTTATTCTTGATGTTGGCACAAAAGAGCTGTGCATGTGTTTGTAAAAGTAGGAGGACTGTCAGGGACAATTCCTTGTTTGTATGTGGCGTACATAAATGGAAGAACATAACATACTAAAGCATGTTGCTGTTAACACCCAAACTGCATGAGGTCAAGTATACTCTGCTCCTGTACAGGAACTCTCCCTAGGACATGTATGCACATGTTGGTTGAGGCCTCATATGTGGTTGTATTTGTTCAGCAGCTGCACAGATTGAACATGCTTTTATTTGCTGTTGTTACAAAGGAGGAATCTTGGTAATGCCTCAGCTGCCATGAGAGCAGTGTAGACATCTAGGGAAGACATCTAGGGAACTTGTGCATGCTCAAAGCATAAAAATCTGGTTGCCGTGGCGTTGCCCCCTGCACTGCGCCTTGGGGTAGCCATTCATACACATATATCTGTTTGCCCGATATGATTGTATATCTGTATATTGTTCAGGAAAAATGTGACAGAAACCATAGAAGTGCCAAAGTCAGTGATAGCTTTCTTGTGTAACTTGCTACATATCCCCATGCCATCTGTGAATCGCAAAACATTATGGGCACATCAGCAGACACACAAAGTGGCAGTCTCGCTTGCAACAACAATGCCTTATGAGTCAACGATGCAGCATATCTTGTAATCACAGCACCCCAGTTGAAACTGTAGCAACACCCAGTATTCCTAGTATCGTGGCTGCAACTTCGTCACAAGGCCTCTCCTTCAAGCAGCTCTACTCGATGCGGAGTTGTCTGTCGCAGATGTGGCACTCGCAGTGGGTGCGCACCCTCCTTGCCACCTTCTCCCCTTGTGCTTGACGTCACCCACACATGTACCAACCAATCAGGTGTCTTGCTCTTCTCCTCCACGCCTGCGAATTCTCTCTCTGCTGTTTACTGTCTTCCCGGTATCTATTGTATGAGGTTCGCCGATGTCCATCTCAAGGAGGCAGCATAGCTATTTAAGGCTACATACTCCTTGTGTCACCTTGGCACGTAACAAATCACATACACAGTGCTGAAGTTGTTTGTTTGGGTGCATATCCAGTGGCACATACCAGTGACCCTAGAGCTCTACTAGGCCAGGCAGCAGCCAGCAACAAGTTGGTTATTCTAGCAAATACCCATCTAGCAAAATTCTAGCAAATCAGCAAGAAGGCAGCCACCACGTGCCTAGTGGCCCAAGTTGACTCTCCTCCCGGTTTTATAGTGCGAGATCAGCCGTTGTCCATCCAAAGTGAATGAAGTGGCTAAAGAAAGCTATCGCTTTAAACGGCTGTGTCATTGCAATATATGTTTGTTCTAAATAGCCATGTTGACGTTTTTCCTGTTTTCATGTCATCAATTCAAGTTATGAATGTGCTCTTCATATTGTAGTATTGCATTTGTGCCTTTGTACTGTGAATCACTTTTGCTTCCACTTGAGAGTGCTTTTGTGGGAGATGTTAACATGCATGCCTCGTTTAACAATCCAGCTTAATTTATCCTTTATGAACTATTTCAAAAGTATGATTGCACTAATATAATCAATTTGCTGCAAGAGTTACTTCAAATGTTGAACTGTTTTAGGTCTTTGCACTACTATTAAATGGCACAAGAATATTAAGTCGGATCTTGCCATGATATCTCAAAGGATCATTTACCAATATATTATGTCCTACCTTGCAGTGTCTCAGCTCCTTTAGTGAAAGAATATTTGGTCAGACACTTTCATAAATATTGAGAAATTTGTAAACTGTCTTCTCTAGACTAGTTGTGTGCTGGCAAAAGAGAGGCTAATGATGGTTACAATGCTTTTATCTCATGCTTTGTATCAGTCTACAGTCAATATTTCCCCTTTAGTATGTGTGCACAGCATAGGAACCTACAAAAACAACGGATTATATTTGAGTTGCACGAACATATTAAAAATTGCAATGAGCTTTTCCAAATCATGCAAAAGATGAAAGTAATTTTATATTGTTTAAGAATAGGGCATAATAAACTGTACACGGACATGAAAAAGAAGGGTATTATATACAAACGTTTTTGCCATAATGGGAAAGCCTCGTTTGATATGGCCAACTGTTACATAAATTGTCAGCAATTTATGTAACACCAAAAGAGCTTTTGACCCCACGACTTGTTGGATAAGCAGGTTGCAAATATGTCTAACGCACACTTCTTGACTGCAGGTACTTCCAATGATGCGCTACAGCCGCCTTGCAAAGAGTACGTCACACTAAAGTGGCCAAATTATTTTATTGCGATAGCAATTATATGGTTACTCCAGGCGAATTCCCGCGATCGTCGCCGCCATGATGTTCCGTATAAAAGCAGGTGCGATAACATCGCGGCCGCGCGCCGTATCCTGTAGGTGTGAGCGAACGCTTGCGAGGGCGAGCCGAGAAGGATGGTGGCTTGATGCGGCGGTGTCTTCTCGCGCTGGCAATGGTGGGCAGGGTGCGCGCCATATCGCGCGCTCTATGAGGTGGGCGGTAGGAAGGGGGCAGGTTAGTGCGTGTCCTATCCTGGAAGCAACCTGCGCTAGATTCGAAGGCTAGCTGACCTGACGTAGCTGGTAGCTTCGTGTGCGCTGTTTTCTCGCGTGGCTAGTTCATGTTGAAGCGAGAGGCGGCACGACGGGGAATTCGCACGTCGCAGCCGCCGCTCTACACTCTTAGAGGTGCACCCTTTGGGATGTATATTTACCACACAACGATAATCGTCATCTGCATTGCTTGCGCTTCCTTTCTTGAAAACGCCGCGCCCGCTACTATAGACCTCAGACTCTGCCCAGGCGGCGCTGCTGAAAAACCCGTCACCAGCGCCCCCATCGCAGCCTTGGCATAGAGCCTTGGCGCGAACTCAGTAGTGCAAGAAGAGCCGTCCGCAAGCAAAGATGCATAGGCCACAATGGACCCTTCTCTTTCGTTTGTGTTGAGGCGCGGTTTCCTAAAAATCAAGGGCCTGCGAAAGCTTCTTCCGCCCATCCACGCTTCGGAAAGGAAGCCCAGCAGGGCGAAGTACGTGTACAATATAAAATAAAGTCTCAAGTGTTCTTTCGGCGTGCTGCAACTCGCAAGTACAGGTAGCATCAGGTTTATCTATAGGCATATCGGCATAAAAATCTAAGCATTTCAAATTGGTTCATATTGAATATGTCGTGAACACAAGACTTAAGAATCTCCTATATTTTTATGTATTTTATCGTAATGTTTTTCTCGCAATTATTTACAGAGAGTAAATCCTTTCATAGCCTTTTCCAGGGCAGCAAACAGCGTGCGATCATAACGAAATTAAGCTTCCTACGATGCCTACGCGCTGCATCTTTCTTTCTCGCAGGAGCTACAGCATCGCTCAGTACCTTAATTTGAACTTTTCGCAGACGCTTCGAGCTACAAGCGCGCACAAATAAATGTAAATAAGCGCGACATTATTTCTTTACACACGTGCGTTACTTCGCAATTACTCATCCAGTGCTCCTACAGCAATTTTATTTCTCACATTTGAAAAACGCAGTCGAGCAGGCTCAGCACATTGCGAAGCGTGCTTGTTGTATCGGCGCAGGACTTACAAAATACCGAAATAGAAATTAGCGCGCGATACAACGATGCTCTAGAACAGGATTTTGAATTCATAAACGAACCGAAATGTTTGGTTAAGCTGACCTGCCAAATCTCTCCGTTCCACTTGTTGAGTCAAGTGGAGGCGGACGTCTGTTAAAAGGTAGAGATATCGATGGCACATAAGCAGGATGGTTCGCAACGTTGTTTTTTCTGTTGCCAACGAAGTGGCAGCTGCAGATTGAGTTTTCGCTTGGTTACCACGGTCCTCCGTCGGTGCTACGCAACACAATTGCAGAAGAACAAAATTGTCGCACTTTCTCATGCGAGCCGCTGTGTTGTGGGAAATGCAAGTAATTCCATTACCCAACAGGTCGAACGGCCCGTATCCAGCGCTCTCGCCTTTCCCCTTCACACTATCGCGATGGAATTCGGGGAAACTGAACGTTGTTATTCCGTCCTTCACGTTCATGGCAATTTACAAGACAACAGTAGCGTCGATTGCGGCGTTTCTTCGTAGCGCGCGGAGCTATCGCCGTTGCCGTCGTTTCCGCAATCAGTCTGAAGAGTGAGCCAGTAAGCGCTTTATGGCAGTAAATAAAAAAAAAATTATGGGGTTTTACGTGCCAAAACCACTTTCTGATAATGAGGCACGCCGTAGTAGGGGACTCTGGAAATTTCGGCTTCCTGGGGTTCTTTAACGTGCACTTTAATCTAAATATACGGGTTTTTTCGCCCCCATAGATATGCGGCCGCCGTGGCCGGGATTCGATCCCGCGACCTCGTGCTCAGCAGCCCAACACCATAGCCACTGAGCAACCACGGCGGGCCCGACTAGCGTAGAAATTCATAGCTCTCTGTCTGGGTGTTAAATGCGCAAAACACTCGCAATATGGATCAATATCTAGTTAAATCGTTGTTTCGCAGTCGCAAGCTGCATAGGCAACTTAGCAAGGGAGCAGGGCTTCGCACTACTCAATCACTGCCTCTTCGCACCGGCAGGTGGCGCTACGCGTCTTACAAAACTCCAGAGTCTGACGTCCACCCTGTCGGGAATGCTATGTCATGCTGATAACGCGCATGCCGTTCGTTACTGGGAAGTACCGGGCTCGCAGCGTTAAAGGAAATGCGGACAAGACAGATGACGTTTATTGTGTGGCAAGATACGACCCAAAGGGTGTAATTTTGTTTTAAGAGTATACATAACGATGGCCTTCTGAAAGTGGGTGTCCGCGGTCATCGAGTGAGATGTGTTGCCTGTGCGTGCGTGACAACGTGCTTGTTAATTGGTAAGCTAATCTTTCCAGCAGTCTATGCGGCTTATAAATCGACTAACCATGCTTCGTATAGCTGTCTAATAATTTGCTATCGTAATCAATGCTTCACCTGTCGGCCGAAACTTACTTTTTTGTTTATTACTATAACAATATCATGGGCACCACAGGCGAATTTTCGCCGTCGTCGCCGTGAGGTACCGTATGAAGTCCAAGTGCGGTGAGATTCTATCGCGACCCGTTTGCCCTATTCTGTGGGTGATGGTTGGGCGAGTGAGGGGGGCGGGGGGTTGAGCTTGCGGTAACGTGATTAAGCCAATTAAGCTCGCACTAGGGAGGCAGGCGAGCGGCGGCGTCTCCTCGCGTCCTGCCGTGGCTGGGCATGGCTGTCCGCGACCACGGTGCCCTACCTTGGAGGTAATCGGCGGGCGTAAAAGTTGGCAGACCCGAAATTGGTGATCGCTTCATCTGCGGTGTCTTCCCGAAGCAGTGGCATTACGCCAGTTACAAACCGCAACTTTTCCAAATCTTGTCTCTCTCAATAAATTCTACCCACACTGTTATGCAGATCGTTGCCCTGGCTGTGGCAGCTCGCCCACAATCTTTCACGTCACGATTGAGTGCACTGCAAACCTCTTTCCTCCCTTGGCAACTCTCCTATACCCCCTACGCAACAAAGAGCTGTGGGACGATGCCCTCCGCGACGGACCTCCCGAGGTCCTCCGAGCTGTGATACAACGGGCCCGAAACATCGCCGGAACCATCTTAGGGACCCTGGACTGAGGGTTCCTCCCACACTGCTCTCGCCATTCAAATATTATTAATAAAGATTTTTTACTCTCTCTCCCGCGCGCCTATGTGCTGGAGGTGGCGGAGATGCGCTGAAGCGAGAGGCAGTGCGAAGGAATGTTCGCTCGGCCGAGGCCGGCGCTTTTCACGCCAGCGTTGTGACAGCGAGTGTTCGCGGTCATCGAGCGAGATCTGTTCATGTTTGCCCGTGCACACGTGACACCGTGCATGCTTGTTAGCTCGATTAGTAAGCAAATTAATATTTACTGCAATTTATACGGTCGATAAAACTGCGAACCTTTTTCGTGTAGTTCAATAAGCTTCGACTGGGGCTAGTTGGTATGGCATCTTTCTGTTTGCTGCGCCATACCGTTATGCGAAGGACAAAAAAGTTGTCCATTATACTTTGCTATCGTTATCAGTGCTTCGCCCTTCGGGCGAAACTGATAACAAGCATAAACTTGTATAAACTGATAAGAGCAAGCGTAAACTTGTATCGCCACCTGTCGTCGTCTGCAGAAAGCAGCGTTCCAGGGAGGTCGGTCGCCTGTTCTAACCATAGAGTTTTTCACTTCATGGTTCTAACTCTATGGTTCCAGGAGCGGGCAACACGCGGCAGCCCTCCCTGAAATGCTGCTTTCTGCAGATGACGGCAGGTGGCGACACAAGTCTGTGTCAAAGCCGGCTTTTCAGACGGCATTTTTGCCATAGACAAAAACGGTTTGGCATTTTTGTCTTAAAAAACAGGCGACTAATCGTGCCAAGTGTTATGCTAAATGACATGGACTCCAAAATGCGATCTTTCTGCAAAGTTCGAGCAAGAGCAGTGCAGCGGTGAGCGCAAAATCTTTTTTTTTGAACACGAGCAGCCAAATATTCAGGACCCTGTACGTACGAAAAAAAAAAAAAGGTTTTGCGCTCACCACTGCACTGTTTCAAATTTTGCCGAAAGATCGCATTTTGGATTCCATGTCGTTTCGTATAACACTAAAAGTGCTAATTTGCCTACTTATGGGGATGCGAGCTGCGGCCGTGACGGCGCAAGCATAAACTTGTGTCCCGTTTGCCGGCAGCTGCAGAAAGCAGCGTTTCAGGGATGGCAGTCGCGTGTTCCAGGCATAGAGTTGCTATAGTTGGTTATATTAACTCTATGGCTCCAGGAGCGGTCAACACGCTTTTGTCTAGAGTGTCGTTTTCACGCTCGAAAATACATTTCAGCGCGAACATTGCAAACTAGGGCTGCATTTCGCGGCATCTCCCATGCACCGGGAGTCACATAACGCAAGGAGCCCCATCCGAGCCCAAAGTTTCAAGGGCGTTTCGATGGCGAGCGGGCTCGTGGCGGCATCTCGCGGAGGCCGCTGAATCTACGGAGCTCATGGATTTCAATCCTGACACCTTGCGGGTTTAATGTTGTTATAAACATTTGACGCCAAAGGTGCATTGACTTTTCTAAAGTCGCACATCGAACCACACAACTACACAAGATAAATCAACACACTATCATACAAGTTAACTAAGCACGCAGCGAAGTCCGATGAGACGAAGCGTCGTGGTGGTTCATTTGTGCCGTCATATCACAGAAAAGAAAATCAACATTTTGTTTCACCTGCGCCAAATGATCTATGTAAGGACACTAAAGCCAGCAAAGGTAACTACGTTCTTACTTATTTTTCTACTTTAACTTTCATATTCGAGGACACGTTGAGCCTCCTCAATTTTCTTGTTCTCGCTACTGTTGCGACGCCAGTTTCACGAACCTCGACCGGCGTTACGGCTGGCTGCATGCGTCCGGTAGACCATGGCGACCAGAAAGGGACGGGAGGATTTGTAGTGCGAAACTTGCACTGTTTATTCAATGGTTGGTGAAGGATATAGAAGAAAATGAAAGAATTAAAAAGTACATTGCGGGGCCGCTTAAATAGGCCTGCTAAAATCGTAGGCGGGATCTTGCTCACGTCAACCTCACTTGGCATGCACTGAGTCTGTTCGGGTATGGGCGGCTGATCCTTTCTCCTAGGCGACGTTGCACGTGCTTGCCTCATCTGACGGCAACCCGTGGGCCCTGTTTGGTTCGCGGAAAGGGTCTCCCCTGGAGTCGGATAGTTCGCGGAAAGGGTTCTCCCCTAGAGTCGCACACACACAAAGGGGCCTGTAATCACTGCGGGGCCCCTGCTAGACCGGCAACCGCTCGAGACAACCATAGCAAAATAGGGATCCATCCTCCGTTTCGATTAGGCATGGTCTTTGAGCATCCTTTCTGCCCGGGGCAGGCACGTACCTAAGGGGGGGCCCAGGCCTCCTCCCCTCCGGAATTAAGACGCATACCCCCCACTCCCCGCCCAGGCCACCATTTCTCACACACATTCCTAAAGCGCCGCCAAATCAATGTTGAGACTCGACAACTATTCGCCGGTCAACATTTTGCTACCTTTTTCACTACTTTTGGATGGCGGTAGTTATCGGCGTCTCCTGGGATGTGATGGCCAGTTTCCTCATCAATTCGGTGCTGTCAGGATTGGCCAGTCGTAGCTGTAGGAAGGAGCTTGACTTAGGAGAGCAGGATTTATTTCCTGAATTTACATTTTGAACAAGACATACATCGACAGTCTAGCGTGACTCCCATATGGAGCCCGCAAGACTAACATACAGCAAACAGCTTACGAGTACATTTCGAGCCTGACAACGAGCACTCAGCTCACTAGTACATCTCGAGCACGACAACGAGCACGCTCTAGCAGCCGGCAAACGCTGCTTATAAGCACTTGGTCCCCCCTTGATTCCCAGTGGACGGAAACGTTCGTCCAGTCATCGTTCGACATCACCGTTCGACGTCACCGTAGATGACCCGCCTTTTTGGAGGAGGGCTCACAAACACGTATTGCACAGGTTTCAGTGCCGCACACACACACAGGTGTAAAGGTCCGGAGCCGACGTCAGAGGGGCTTCGTAGAACTCTGCTTCGTCCCGGGTGGCGCGGCCGGGTACCACATTCCTGAGCTGACCCCGCGCCACGTGGCTGCCGGTTTATTCGCAGTTCTCTGAAGTGCGCCCCGTCCGGTTGGATAGGAACACGTGCAGCGGGCTGAAATAGCTGGCACGTTGTCACCCGTACGGCCATTCCTAACAGTGCCCGTACGATTAACTCGAGATGCATTCAGTTGTTACCGTCTATTCAACGGTCACGCTCATCGTTGTCGCTTCGTAAGTTCAACCTTCTTCGTTTAGACTGATCCAGGGACCAGGAAAGAGTTTCAGTTCGTGGTCAGCTGGTCTGTATGCACGCGGAACGAGTTGCGTCCAGAGAAAATGCCAATTGCGTTTAACTTTTCTTTTTGTTTCATTATTTCCTCGAGTGACGGCTCGCCGCGACGCTGACAGATCCTCGGAACCATATAGCCGTGATATGGGTTAGATAAGGTGGAAAATATAATAATGCGAGACAGCGTCCATCATCAAACCCTGCAATAACCCTCAAACTCATAGGCAATATGATTGTCACCCGTTAGCTCGTCTGTTTTTTTCCTAATTGTACAGCTCTTTTCGTGCAAAATTGCCAACTGGAAACAAGAGTCGCAAGGATGTGAGAAATTAAGCTTTCTACTAAGGGAGAGAGCCAAGGCAACAGCCAAACATGAAGGAAAAGCGAAAATTAACAAATGTAACCGTTGTTTATGAAAATATTCATGGATCAACATCTTTTTATTTAAGAAGGAAGTAGAGAAAACGCCGCCGGGAGTGGAGGACAATTCCGTGTGTTCTGAATGGCGCTTCTGCAGTTATCAGTCGAGCCGACTAACGTTGCCACTTTTCTGCTGTGCTTATGTAGGTGTTTTTCTAACTTTCCGCGGTGGGCGCAGTACGTGTAGGATCGCAGCTTCCTGCGCCATACGCGGTTGTACGCGACTGGCGGCCACGCATCGTTACGCAACTTCTCAAATAACAATAGGAGTCGGTTGTGGCACTTGTTAGAGCAGTAAACGAGGGATCCAAAAGAACTGTGATTGTTCTGCAAATATATATTTCTGTCTATTTCTTCCAGAGATAATTCAAAAAACGCTACTATAGCGGGATACAATATAAGAGGAAGCTTTAGCTCGGGCGCAACTCCGAGGCGGCCTATTCAAATGCACGTAAAACGCAAAGACGTTTTTCTGATATAACTCCTGGACCGATTTTAGTGACATTTGTTGCATTTGAGGGAGAGTTAAATTCTAGTGACTGTTTGAAGTGGAATTTCGATTTAGTGCCTGAATTTTGTTAAAACGATTTTCAAATATCCGATAGTTTTAAAAAAAATAGAAGCGCGCAGTTTACAAATTCATAGCTCTGCATCAAGAACAGATGTCGCGGTTTTGTAAACGGCATCCATTAGACCATTCAAATCGGACAAATTCGATATATCATTTTACATATTATGTGAATTTGTTACTTTGTTTACAAGGGTTCTGCAAAAGGTGTATTTCCATATTACTAAAATTTTTGCGATTCATATGTAACATATCACTTTTGTCCACTTTAAATGCACTATTACATGCAATTCACAGAATTGTGATATCATTTTTCGTTCCCGAAAGACAGGGTTGTAAACTTGATAGTCTCGTTTTCTGAAAATTTTCGATTTTTTATAATTTTTAATAAAAAAATTTCTGGTATGAAGCGAAAATTTGAAACCAACAGTCACTAGAGTTTAAGTTTTTCTTTTAAATGCAACAAACCTCGTCAAATTTGGTGCAGTTTTTGCTGAGAAAAACTAACTCTCCTTTTACATGTATTTAGACAGGAGCACCCGAGCTAAAGCTTCCTCTTAAGTCTGCAATGAAGCCCCGCCCACGCCCTCATAACCGCCAGCCAGTGTTCCTCCGCGAGGCTGCAAATAATTCGTACTTCAAACCTCTTCTGTTACCCAAATAAGGCGCTAACTACAAAAATAAAATTATTAGCGCGTAATTTTATACCTTTCCCCTCGCCTATTATAGTGGAATGGCGAATGCCTAGTTCAATATTGAACTGAAATAACATGCTTGCTTCGCTACAACTATTTGTTGTGAACTTTCGCTTCAGTTGGCAGTGAAGTTTCATGAGTGAAACGGCTTCAGCAGTGAAATGAGCTGCACAGCATACTTTTGAAGAGTGAAATGCTAAGACTCGATACATTTTGTCCATGTCTGTTGCACACCTCATTGTTTCCGCCGATGAAAAGACTTTTGAAGAACAGCAGACGCTCCGGAGGTATCAAGTACGACGCCATTTTGAAAAGGCCGTATGACGACGATTTTGTTTGCTTCTGTCATTGGCTGGCGGAGTAACAGCTCCGCACCGTCCGTGTGCCTCTGTTGCCAACTACTGTTTTTAAAGTTCTATTCAACTAAAGTAATCGTTATTTTACACTTTCGCTTCTTTACTTGTTCTTGGCAGTGTTTTTCCTGCGCTTCTTTCCTGCGCGAGTCCATTTGGCGTGGTTCTTTGTTTGCCAAGTAAAGGAGAGGCGTATCGCTCAGGCGTACCTGTAAAATACACCTTATTTCATTTCTCTTTTGTGGGTTTACGCTTTTTTATGGCGAATGGTGGGCGTTATTCACATTTGTACTAGTAAAGACACGCCCCCCCCCCCCCCCCGCCTCATTTGCAAAGAAAAGTTACCTTGGGTTGCCCCCCCCCCCCCCCCGAAAAAAAATCCTGGGTACGTGCCTGGCCCGGGGTGTTACATGCCAACCGTAACACTACCCGCGGGCTGCCAAAGCCAGCCAGAGCGCATGCGTTTTTCTCGTGTTGCCCCGACCACCGCGCGGCGCCCTCAGTGCGCTTTTATTTTTGTCTGGCCGAATGGATTTTCGCCTGGCAGAGTTTTGAACGCTTCCTGGATAGCAACCGAGTAAAATAAACAATGGTCGCTCGCCGCCATCACTGTGGGGACTCTACGGATTGCAACGCGTTCGCTTGAGCGCAACCTCTCTGGAAAGTCTTGTCTCGCCGGTGCAGGATACCGAGCAGTATGCGTATGGTTCTCTGTGGCCCAAGCGTCTCACGTTTTCCTCGATATTCCTTCGGTAACCACGTTAGGTACCCACAGTAGGCATTCGATTGTGGCCAACATGCTTTTCTTTGAGTATTTTATTTCGTTGCCCCTGCCCCACAAAAAAAAAAAAAGAAAAAAAAAGAAGACGTTGCGGCGAAGCGAATTGCTGCATGGCTAAAGTTCTGTTTGGTTACTTCTTTTGCGGAAAATAACGGGCCGCAGGATGCTTCACTTGCCGGATACTATTATTATATTATTGCGATAGCAATCATAATAATAGCCGTCGCCCTCATGATAGCCGTCGCCCTCAATGATAGCCTCATGATAGCCGTCGCCCTCATGATAACCGTCGCCCTCAATAATAGCCTGCCGTCGCCCTCATGTTCCGCATAAAGTGCAAGGGCGATAACTTCGTGACCGCGCGCTGCATGCTAGAGGTGCGAGTGAAAGCGCGGGGGAGGGGGGGGGTGCATGGGTGAGCTGACGCCGGTGGCTCCGTTTTGTGTGCGCAAGGGAGAAAAGCGGGGATGAAGCGCGCCGCCTTGCGTGGCGCGCGATTCATAGGGGGGAGTGGAGGGGGGGAGCGAGCCTTGGGATTCTGTGATCTGTGATTGCCCAAGATGTTTATTTGCCTTTTTTGACACATTATATACAGTGGCTTTCTCTTACATATGTTCATTTATTGGAGACTTATACGTGTATTTAAATATGTTAATTAATTGTTGCGAGGTTTTGTATATACGTGCATAGAACTTTGTTTCCAGTGACGCTTTTCTTGCCCTTTATCAAGGTTTGCCTTCGCATTTGTATATTCCATTGTAAGAGGGCGAGTCAAATGAAAGTGAGCCAACCCACCCCGCGCAATAATGGTTCGGTTCATTATCTGAGAGGCATGCGCGTAGCACAGAGGCATCTCTCACTTACAAACGTCACACGCAGGTGTGAGCATAAATGCTCTTTAATGCTCTCATACACTGGGCTGAACTTGGTTGCGTGGCATAATGGACGCTCCAAAAGTTTAACAGCGTGGTGTCATGAGGTTTTCCTCAGCTGAAGGCGTTTCCCAAAAAGAAATTAGTCGCCGTATGGCTGCCGTGTACGTTGAACATTGTATTTCATTGGCCACTGTGAAGCGTTGGAGCAGACCGTTCAAAGAAGGACGTGAAAGTTGCGAAGACGGTCCAAGACCGGGCCAAAGCCACCGTGCAATCACCCCCAACACAATTGCAAAGGTTGATGAGCTGACTAGACAATAACGGAGGATAAGCATCGACGAACTGGCACAGCGTGTGAACATCAGTCACGGTTCGTTTCGCACCATAATTCATTAACGTCTCGGTTATCAGCTCTTGTGTGCGCAATGGTTGCCCAAGATTTTGAACCACCGCCAGAAGACGGAGAGGTTCGGCACTGCCCTGACTCATCTGATCCGGTATCACAATGACGGTGGCGACTTCTCGTCTGCAATTCTGACCCGGGTCGAATCATGGTGCCGCTACTACGAGCCTGAAATAGGACGGCAAAGCTCACAGTGGAAACATTCGAATTCACCACCCCCAAAGAATGCAAAGGCTGTCATTTCCGCCGGAGAGGTGTTGTTGACCTTTTTTTTTTCGATCGTCAGGAGCCATTACTGATCGAATTTGCTAAACCTGGAGATACTATCAATCGTTTCCGATATTGTGAAACACCGGATGGGCTAGGTGTCGCGAACAAGAACAAAATAAGGTCACCTTGCTCCATGACAATTCCCGTGCCCACGTCGTTTATATGGTTAATACTAAACTGGCAAAGTTATAGTGGGAAACGCTGCAACATCCGCCATATAGCCCAGACCTGTCGCCTTCCCAGGTAGCACAAAAGAGATACGTATATGCGACTACAACATATTTGGGGCAGTTGAAACAGCTCAAGAGAACCAGACTGGTGTCGGACGATGACGTGAAAGAGTCAGTTACAGACTTTTTGAAGCAGCAACACAAGGATGTTTATGAGACGGGAATCACGTGACTCGTTAGACAGCGGGACAAATGTCTAAATGCTCATGGAGACTTTTGAATAAAACTTCCCGTTTGTCATATATTCGCATTGGCCCACTTTCATTTGACTCGCCCTCGTATATTTTGTAGAACTCTTGCTTTTTGTATGTGCTCTCTGTTGCGACTATAATTTCGGTGCAATTACTCACAATATACGACCGGTGACAGCTGCTCCTGCGCAATACATTGGAACAAATGACAGCGTCATTGAGATTTTTCCCTGGCCGTTGCATATGTACAGAAATGTAAACAAGGTTCTTGAATGAGAAAGTTTCATTAAAATATTTGTCCTCAACTTGTTCATTTCACGGACTTTACATTATTAATATCAGCGGCATGCACTGATTTGCTGGTTTCTAGCTGATATAGTTTAAAGTTTGTGTCATATTTTCTGTACTTATTAAATAGACAAAAACAATGAAGCATTCATATCAGTTATTTCGGACACAATTTTGGTGACATACGAGTGTATCCCTTTATGAAAATATATATACCTGTATTTTACTTGTCTTGACAGTGCATATAGCGTTCAAAAATTCATTTGCAGCATCTTTGGCCATGGCGGTGCAGTTATTATTCATGTATTTGATCCTTCGACAAATTCTATGAGGAGGAGGCCGAGCTGCAACGTGAGCCCCACGCGAACGAAATTTCTGGCTACGCCACTGGCGGTGGGGGGTGGTCTAAAGCCCGGTAGCATCACCCCCGACGCGGCGTGCAAGACAGTCGTGGGAAAGCCGAAGGAAGAGGCAAAGAAAGCTTCGCTTTAAAAACTCATGCCGTCTCCGTCATGCTGCTTTCGTCTTACTTCTGTCGCACGACCGCGCGACACAGACAATTGCCTGCTTTACACAAACACGTTTCATCCATCAGGTAACTCTTTGAAGAACCCCAAATGATGTTGGATAGCAGGCTGCCTGCAAAATGCTTCGCATGAATTCGATTCCTGCAATGCGCAGGATCTGCACAATATTTTCCGATGCTGTGTTCTGTAGACTTGATTTGAATGAAAATTTTAAATTATGGAGTTTTGCGTGCCAAAACCACTTTCTGACTATGAGGCATGCCGTAGTGGAGGACTCCGGAAATTTTGACCACCTGGGGTTCTTTAACATGCACCTAAATTCAAGTAGACGGGTGTTTTCTTTTATTTGTTTTAAAGCGACGCTTTCTTTGCCTCTTCCTTCGACTTTCCCACTGCCGCTGCTGCTGTCGCGCACACCGCGTCGGGGCGTGGTTCGGAGCGTGTATATACATGACAGGCGTGAGTAAGAGAGGAAATGCGACGGGAGGAACTAGTTTTCACCCCACCGCTGGATGGATGGATGTTATGAGCGTCCCCTTTGGAACGGGGCGGTGGGTTGCGCCACCAAGCTCTTGCTATTATACTGCCTAATGTCGTACCTAGGTTAAACAATAAAAAAAGAAGAAAAAGAAAACCAACACTATGAACTACCACAACCAAATTTTCTGATCCCCTATTGCGAATTGTGCTTTTGTACGTCTCCGTTTTTTGTCGTTTCCCTACTTTTCTTCTACCAATCCTCCAATCGCCTCTTACTAATGCCTCTTACTGCTCCCGCTGAACCCAAGGACTTCAAGGAGGCCACTGGTACCTAAATCGACCGCTGGGTAGACGTCTTCACATTCTAATAAAACATGCTCCATAGTTTCCCTAGCTTTACCGCAGCAAGCACACGCATCTTTTTCCTTCTTATATCTCGCTTTATAGGTGCGTGTTCTAAGGCACCCCTATCTCGCTACGAAAAGTAATGACCTTCCCTTTGAGTTATAATAAATTGTTTCTTTCCTGATTTCTTTTTTTTCCTCTTGAGTAGTTACTCATCGCAGGTTTCTTTTCCATTGCCGGCCGCCCATGAGATTATTTCAGCCTCTCTGACTTTTCGCTTGACCTTCTTTGTTGCTGTGTTGCCCACCCTACAGGCCGCATACTTGCTGGTAAGCTTCCTAGTTCTTTTCCTCCACCGTGAATCAATGTTTTTCCTGTGCAGATACCTGAACACTCTCTCAGCCCATTTACTTTCTTCCATATTCCTCAGCCGTTCTTCATACTCAATTTTACTGCGAGCTTCCCTCACTTCAAAACTAGTCCAGCCCATATCACCCTGCACAGCTTCATTTGTAGTCTTCCCGTGAGCGCCCAATGCGAGGCGACGCACTGACCTTTGGTTCCCATCGAGTCCTGATTGTACCCCTGATTTAAAGCAAACAACTGCATTTCCAAAAGTAAGTCTTAAAACCATTACACCTTTCCACATACCTCGAGGTATGTGGAAAGGTGTAATGGTTCCAAGATCGGAGGACCTCGTACCTATTGTATCCCCATAGCGATCTCTGCTTCATTATGGCTGCCATTTCTCTTCCCCTTCACTGTTATTGTTTTTTTCCTGGGTTTCCATATATCTATTGCCTTCGTTTATCCATATATCAAGGTATTCATATTCTGTTACCCGAGGTATTTCCTTCCCCTGTATCTCCACTGTCTGTCTCCACTGTCAGCGTCGAATGTGCACAATGTCCTCTGGAGCTCCCTGTCCGTCGCCACATTAACCGCTTGACAGCTGTAATTATCCGTGACTCCCCTCAGAAGTATTGCAGAAATCGCAGCGCTTCCCTTTCTACGAACGTGCGAGGCCAGAGGGGACGCAGATAGAACTGTACAGAGGAGAAGGAGAGAGGATGAGGAGAGGCAGTTGCCAAAGAAGGGGGGGAGGTGACGTGAGAAGGCAAGGAAACCCCACTACTATACGACAGCGGTTGCGGGGACACAGGATAAGCTTAAGTTTAAGGTAAGGTACAGTACGTAGCTGCTATTTCTGAAAAATAAACGCCATGCAAATATTTCAAGTGGGCAACTTACGCAGGGCGTACAGAAGCAGAGCCGCAATAATTAAAGCGCACCGCAGGGTCCGCACGGAAGCACGGCGACCGCACGGAAGCGGTCGACCGTCAAACCAGGACTTCTGTGGCCGCCGCTTTAGTTTTGCGGCTATGACATTGCTAGAGGTCGTGGATTTGATCCCAATCGCGGCAGCCGCATTTCGACGGTGGCGAAGTCGAAAACGCACGTGCACTTAGATTTTGGGACACGTTAAAGAATATGGTGTCAAAATTAATCCGGAGTCCGCCACTACGGCTTGCCACATAATCCAAATGTGGTTTTGACACGCACAACCCCATAATTCGATTCAAGTTAAATACTTCTGCCACAATGCGATGTGCCATGTGATGCAATGACTACGCTCAATCCTCTCAGAGGTTATGAAGCATGGAGCACAACAACGCCTCAAGCAAACACTTCTCCCTGTGTGTTCTGTGTACTACGCAGACAAACAGCAGTGGTGCACGCAAGGCAACATTTAACATCAACTCACCACTCTCGTGTTAGCCTAAACGTTGAAGAAATTAAGCTTTAGCCGTCAACATCAACGCTAATTATCGTCAATCAAAGCACCCAGCACGGAAAGCTTCGCTTACACCGATTCCCACAGTGCGTGAGATCTGCATAATTTTTTTCTACGGAGAATCCATGCGTTAGTTAGAAAAAAAGAGCATGTGACAGTGCACATGTATTGCAGCAGAGCGAACAACGGCGTGGCTTTGTTCCCGAGTATATGTAGTACGTGGGCGAGCGTCGGAAGTATTTGCTCAGGTTTCGCCTGCATCAACTCGTAGTGTGTGGCTGCCGACGTCGACAGTCATCGTGGGTTGGAATTCTGCCGGAATTTTTATTTAGTTTGATGGTGGCGCAAACTATCGTCGTGTTTCGGTAGATGGTGATATGACAGCGTGACGATGGTGTGATGACGATGGAAATGACGGCCTGACGACTGCGGAGTGCATGGCTTGTGACGTAAACGTGACGCGGTTCCTTGGCTACGGTATGGGAGAAGGTAGAGAATAAAAGTCGCTTGCGGACGCTGCATCCTCAGGAATGCGCTTGTAGAACTGCTGTAACGAAATTCGCGAGACTGGAAAGTTCCTTTCGTGGTACTCAGAACTCTATGACCATTCGATAAGGCTGACTTTCACCTTGTACTAGAACTCTGGGTAGCTATCCTCCTTTGACTTCCTTGCGCCCTCGAACTTTTGCTGTGCCTTTGAACTTTTTGCATAATTCGTTCGGCTCTGAGTCGGGACTTTTGAAGGAATGTTTCCATACCAAACAGCACATGCCCAGTTGCACATACCCAGCGGGCCAAGTTGTATAATCAGCAAGACAGCAGCTAACAAGCGAGCAGACTGGTGGGCTAGTTGGTACTGCATAACTTGAGGCCAAAGCGCAAAAAAAAAAAAAAGAAACGCACACGAGGACAAGAGATGGAAACGAAGACACAGCACTGTGTCTTCGTTTCGTTCTCTTGTACTCGTGTTTTTTTTTTTTTTTGCACTTTGCCTCAAGTTAAGCAGCTAACAGCCAGCAGTCCCAAAGCGGGGGGGGGGGGGGGGGGTCGCAAAGAAAGCTTCGCTTTGAAAGATAACATTGTTGTAACGTTTTGGTGCTATCTGGGTTGGCTTCCTGCCGAACCACACTAATAAGCGAGACAAGAAAAGTCGAGAGAAAAAGAAAAAAAAATAATGCGCGTGTATGGGTAGCTTATCGTGTGTTAGACTGATACCAGCTGTAGGAAAGGAGATGAGCCGGATGGCGGTTCACTTCGCAGATATATTCGCCCTCGGAGACACGACTTCCCTAGCATGTGAGACTGGACGCTATTTGTTAGGCCTGAGTCCCACGTACTTCTAGGGGAAGGTTTACGCTCGAGGGTAGCCTGGCTACGACTTCGTGCCGTGGGCGATGCGACCGGAGAAGAATGCTATTCGCGCATTATGCCTGTGCCTCGTGCTCTTGGAGACGGCGCAGTGTTCCTGGGAAGCCAGACCGAACTTTGTCGTCATGGTGATGGACGACGTAAGTGACCTTCATCTCTTTGTCCAAGCAAACGAAATCTCCTTAGTCTCAGGCTATGGGACCTCCTCCTGTATATAAAAACCATTCAAAAACGTACACCTCCATTGCACAAAAGAAAAACAGAAAAGAAGAAAGAACTGATATCTGAAGCCACTTTCAAAAAGCGCACGTTCATCTAAACAGCAGAAAAGCACTTTGTGACGCCGCCATGCATCTGCCCTTGGCAGAAATCAAACCTGCTTATATCTTGTAATTGCCGCATTTTTTATGTGCTCATGTTGCTATCATGTAGGACGATATATGCAATCCTAAATGGCGCCTTGTGGACTTGTAAAAGCTATCGCTGTGTCTTGCGGTCTTGGCAAAGATAAGCGTGAGAACGGACAGTGCAATTATGGCGGGACTTCAGTAAAGCACTCGACAGGATAAGATATACTTTATTCTTCTCACCTCGCCCAGCAGAACGACGCATTTGACTGTATCTACGAGGCTGAAAAACCTGGAAATATTCTCACGCCATCGACACGCTCGCACTTACAAGCTTCCTTTAAACGAAAGTAAGAACAACGTACCAACTTTCTTCTAACATGTGTTAATAAAAAGTTAGAATTACATAGGTTGCTAATAAAGTTAATAGAACGTTGGAAAGAGTTCTGAAGAAGGTAAAGATGTGTTTTGTAAGGGACATCATAGCAGTTAAAACGCAGTGCTTATATGAAGAGGAGGAGTAGGTTTTATTGAAGAGAAAGAAGGAAAGGTCGACCTGGAGAGCATGTCTCTAGCCTGCTACTCCTCACTGGGCTAAGGGAAAGTGAGTGAGTGAGGGATACAGGGAAAGGTAGGTGGCGTGTGATTATATGTTCATCATAATCATAATCATCATCATCATCATCATCATCAGCCTGGTTACGCCCATTGCAGGGCAAAGGCCTCTCCCATACTTCTCCAACTACCCCGGTCATGTACTAATTGTGGCCATGTTGTCCCTGCAAACTTCATCTCATCCGCCCACCTAACTTTCTGCCGCCCCCTGCTACGCTTCCCTTCCCTTGGAATCCACTTCGTAACCCTTAATGACCATCGGTTATCTTCCCTCCTCATTACATGGCCTGCCCATGCCCATTTCCTTTTCTTGATTCCAACTAAGACGTCATTAACTCGCGTTTGTTCCCTCACCCAATGTGCTCTTTTCTTATCCCTTAACGTTACACCTATCATTCTTCTTTCCATAGCTCGTTGCGTCATCCTCAATTTAAGTAGAACCCTTTTCGTAAGCCTCCAGGTTTCTGCCCCGTACGTGAGTACTGGTAAGACACAGCTGTTATACACTTTTCTCTTGAGGGATAATGGCAACCTGCTCTTCATAATCTGAGAATGCCTGCCAAACGCACCCCAGCCCATTCGTATTCTTCTGATTATTTCAGTCTCATGATCCGGATCCGCAGTCACTACCTGCCCTAAGTAGATGTAGTCCCTTACTCCTTCCAGTGCTTCGCTACCTATCGTAAACTGCTGTTCTCTTCCGAGACTGTTAAACATTACTTTAGTTTTCTGCAGGTTAACTTTCAGACCCACCCTTCTAGTTTGCCTCTCCAGGTCAGTGAGCATGCATTGCAATTGGTCTCCTGAGTTACTAAGCAAGGCAATATGATCAGCGAATCGCAAGTTGCTAAGGTACTCTCCATCAACTTTTATCCCCAATTCTTCCCAATCCACGTCTCTGAATACCTCCTGTAAACACGCTGTGAATAGCATTGGAGAGATCGTATCTCCCTGCCTGACGCCTTTCTTTATTGGGATTTTGTTGCTTTCTTTATGGAGGACTACGGTGGCTGTGGAGCCGCTATAGATATCTTCCAGTATCTTTACATATGGCTCATCTACACCCTGATTCCGTAATGCCTCCATGACTGCTGAGGTTTCGACTGAATCAAACGCTTTCTCGTAATCAATGAAAGCTATATATAAGGGTTGGTTATATTCTGCACATTTCTCTATCACTTGATTGATAGTGTGAATATGGTCTATTGTTGAGTAGCCTTTACGGAATCCTGCCTGGTCCTTTGGTTGACAGAAGTCTAAGGTGTTCCTGATTCTATTTGCGATTACCTTAGTAAATACTTTGTAGGCAACGGACAGTAAGCTGATCGGTCTATAATTTTTCAAGTCTTTGGCGTCCCCTTTTTTATGGATTAGGATTATGTTAGCGTTTTTCCAAGATTCCGGTGCGCTCGAAGTCATGAGGCATTGCGTATACAGGGTGGCCAGTTTTTCTAGAGCAATCTGCCCACCATCCTTCAACAAATCCGGTGTTACCTGATCCTCCCTAGCTGCCTTCCCCATTTGCATAGCTCCCAAGGCTTTCTTTACTTCTTCCGGCGTTACTTGTGGGATTTCAAATTCCTCTAGACTATTCTCTCTTCTGTTATCGTCGTGGGTGCCACTGGTACTGTATATATATATACTCTCGACGATAATGGAGGAGAGAATAGAAGAGAGAATAGATAATGGAAGAGAGAATTATATGTTACAATGAACTATATAAACCTTAAAGGGTTAACAGTGCAACACAGACGGGAACAGAGTGAGGAACAACAGGACATAGCGCTGTGTCCTGTTGTTCCTCACTCTGTTCTCGTCTGTGTGCGCTGTTAACCCTTTAAGATGCTTTCAAAACTAGCCCACTAAGGCATCCTTATGAGCTATATACGCGTTGTCCAATACGCGGGCGGATGCGTGCTTTATCACACTTCACGCAGGAGTAATCTTGTCCACACAAAACGTTATCCTGCAAACACATTATTCGCTCTGTCTTCACGTCTCACAGATCCTAGAGACGACCGTCTAAGCCAGTCTTACATAGAAAGTTCAAGAGTGATTTTATGGTGCGTTGGGCCTGGTCAACTCTTCTCCATGCGCCTAAAATCTTGTGAAAAGAGGCGAAAGCTTAAGCAGTCAACACTAGACTTAGATGTCCTTCGCTCGGACGCATATTAAGGGCACACGCAAAGTATGTGAGCTATTGTCTCGGGTGTGTGATAGACGCCACAGTCAGGGTTCCGTGCTCGTCCAGTCTTGTGAAGGTATCGGCGAGTATACGCCACATCTAGCCGCAAACGATGGATGGGTGTTTCCTGGCCTCTTCAACCGAAGTGGAAGCCGATATCACAAACCAGCGTCAAGTCTCTGAAGACGCTCTTGCCGATGTTCGGGGTTGTCCTAGTGCCGCGCCATAGAGGTTTTGATGGAGGTATGGATTGAGGCCTTCAGCCTTCAGCGAGGATAGGCGCTCTTGGGCAGCCCAGAATTCAACGACCAAACCCTGGCCGTCCAGAGTGCCCACGATCGGGCCGTCGAGCTCGGCTTGGCGGTCCCTACGTGGGACTAGCCGGGTGGCGCGGGGTCTTCCCTGCGTCTTCTCTGGACCGAAATAAAGTTACTTCACTCACTCACTCACTCACTCGCTTCTGCGGTGCAGTCGCTGAATATGCGCGAATAATTTTAATGCGATTAGCATTTTAGGGTACTTAGATATCTATCTATCTATCTATCTATCTATCTATCTATCTATCTATCTATCTATCTATCTATCTATCTATCTATCTATCTATCTATCTATCTATCTATCTATCTATTTAATTAACTAACTAACCGTTTTCCCAGCCAACTTGGGTCTCTGGGTAGTCCATGATCTAATGGGTAGAGCATCGGGCTGCTGTGCTGGAGGAACCGGGTTCGAAACCAACCGTCGGACCGGCTTACCAGCTTGGCTCACTGGGTATGTGCCGTTCTTCAACAATGAAACTGTTTCACGCCTACGTGGCTCACTGAATATGTGCCACTGGGTATGCATGCCGCTCTCCAATGATCCTCTTTGACGCCAACTAGGGTCACTGGGTATGTGGCACTCCAGTATGTGCCGCCCTTCGATTAACTGCTTTGACGCTGTCGTGGGTCACATGCTTCAACGAACAAAAAAAAAAACATTTAAGAATTCTACGGCGCTAGGCGGAATCAAACGCGCTTCACATATATTCAGATAAGTCTGTATGAATATACACACACGCGCACGCGCAGACTTCGCGGCAGCACCGCTACATGGCGCAGAGTGTCCCGATGTAAACGCGGGAGAGGATCCCGGCTGCACACACTTCTCAAAGATAACGCGTTTCGGCGATGGCATGCGGTGTGTCGCCACATTGCTTCAATTCTAATCGCATTGAGCGGGAGACGCGCGGTCCGACACGGCGTTCGACGCGTCGGAACGGCAGCCGGAACCGAGGCGTTTAGCCGTGTCGAAGCGCCGGATTGGACGCCCGGCGTGCGACAATCTGGGCAGATTTACTGGTAGCGAAGGCTCCATAGACGCCCATTGGTCCAAAAAATGGCGGCTCGTGGGCACTCCAGCGCCCCCTGGATTTTGGGGGGCAAACTACGCAAACGTGACGTAGAATGACGTCACGCATACGTATGCTTTTGGCGCGAATTATAAAGCGGTCTTTCTGTAGAATCCGCGTTTTCGAGCCCGTACCTCTCGAAGGTTGCTGCCTTTCAGCGCGCCCCAACCTTTGCCAGTCAAATGTGCTCGAGTTCCTGCTAGTTATGGCCTTGTTAATGTGCAATTGGGAACGCAATGAAAGTGACTGGTAAAGGAGGGGCAGCATAGAAAGGCAGCAACACTTCCAGACACTGGCGAAGCATGCATGATTCGTAGTGCAAATACTGGTGCTAGTACTTTTGAGAGCTTTTGAGTACAGCAAGGTATGATGCACAAAGCACTGGCTCAAGTGCAGAGTTCGCAATAGAGTGTACGGCAAGTATGGTTTTCATAGTTTCATATTCATTGTTTATTGCAGCAACCAAACAAATACAGTCACAAAGCACACCCTTGGCACACAAACAAAAAATACATGTCACAGGCAGCATAAGCAGTATTGTTTAAGTTGGCTAATCATCTCAATAGTCACAGTGCAGATAGGAAAAAGCCCTGAAGTGCCACGAACGTGGTCAGTTAGGAAATTGAAAAGTATAGAAAACAATGCTACGACAGCTTGAATTGAAGCAAACATAACATGACATAAGTAGGCGCATCAACAGACCATAGAGCACACTGGGATTATTCTTCACATTTAATTTCTTCAGCTGAAAGAATATAGCAGGTGCGTTTACATCTGCAAGGCAATGTTAAAGCCAGCTTTAGCACCCTAAAACGTGCTCAACGTAGTAGCAAATACCATACATTGAGCCGGCGTACCATCTCCAGAGTACTTCTAGTCGTTAGCCGGATCAATTTGAAGTAATTTTACGTCAACAAAAGTACACATGAAGTACAGCGTACAGTGAAGTGCAAGGACATTCGCGGGGCAGTAAAGCATGTAATCAGTGTACTGTACGCTACAATATAGCCGGATAAAAGTCCAGCGGGAATCGGTGTAGCGTGACACCAATGGTACTATCCAGGCTGTCGCAGTGTACCACGGAGCATCGTTTCTTCACATGCCGCAAGCTCATCTTGAAATGAAGCGCTAAGCGCTTCAAAAGAGCGCGAAGCGTGCAAAGACGGAAAAAGACTTCGCACTGGCCGCACGCCGAAGGAAACGACAAAACCGAGAAAACTGCCGCAGCGGTGCAGCGGGCTGCAAATCTTACCGAACGGTGACAAAGAAGCGACGTGCAAGGACGACGAAAACTTCGCAAAAGGAGCATTTTGAGACCGGCGAGCTAAATTTATACGCTTTACCAGGCGCGCCATCGCAGACAGCTGGCGATAAGAAATCGCTTCGTAAGCTCCCGCCACTGTGGCCAGGTTAGCCGGGTATCGAAACAAGGCCTGCAAAGACGCGCTGTAATGCACCGCACACTCATGAATAGGGGGCAGGTCAAGAGTGTTGCAAAAATACAAAATTTGCCAGGTTTTAATAAAATGACTTACCTCTTTCATAAAACAAGGTGCTAATATATTTTTTCTTTTCTATTGGCAGATTACATTCCAATTTTGTAGCTTTATCATTTCTTTATGTGAGTGTTTTGCCCCCCATCCTCTGGTTGTGCTGCATTCGCGCTAAACCACTTTTC
This sequence comes from Dermacentor variabilis, assembly GCF_050947875.1. Classification (NCBI taxonomy): domain Eukaryota; kingdom Metazoa; phylum Arthropoda; class Arachnida; order Ixodida; family Ixodidae; genus Dermacentor; species Dermacentor variabilis. The sequence continues at coordinate 211,574,681 of NC_134568.1, forward strand.
GGCCCAGCCTTCGCCACCACTTGATTTTCATCATCCGATGCGTCCGACAACCGCACAGTCGTTTGGCTGCAGCCAATGACAGCGCGGCTGGCGCGTGACGTTCGCTGACGTTCCCACAACATAGGCGGCGCCGGCGGGCTGGTTCCTCGCGGCTTCGTTTTTCCTTTCTTTGCCGGCTACAATTAGTTTCTAACACGAAATAGTTACCATTTCAGGAATATTATCCCCAACGTGTGCCTGTTCTGCAAAGCGGCGCCTAGTACACCGGGAGCCGCGATGCGAGGTTATTTCGCGTGTCGACAGCACACATCGACTGTCTGAGAGAGGCTGTTTGCTTGGCTTGCACGTTTGCCCTTCGCATCGACAGCATCGAGTGAACCAATCGAATTTAATTACAGGCAACATAAGTGTACACTGCTAATCCTGTTGGCAAAAAAAAGCGATGCTTACGGTACTCCTTAATGAGAAACTTGAGCTCAGCTCTATACGTGTTTTCATTTCGCGATATAGTGGCTGGCGCGGACAGCCTGTCCCGTGCCGCGGGACACGTTGCAAACTGAGCGAAGTGTGGCCCGACTGCCTCGCCAATCTGGGATCGCGAGAGCCAGCACGTGCGCGACGCGTGGGCGCGAGTCACAGCAGCAGCCGCGGCCGACAGACCTCCCAGATTCTGGCACCATCTCGTAGCCATCGTCACCGCACTACGCTTTTCTTGTCACCCTTTCGCCATACCCTCCTCCGCTTTCCGCCTCATGGTTCCACTGCACCTTCCTCCTCTGCTTTCCTCCTCGCTTTTTTTAAATCTCCCGCTGCGCTCCGCGTTCGCTTTCATCTTTCGCTGTGCTCTTTCGTTCGGTTACGCCGACGCTCGCCGCAGGAACGGGCACCTAGAGCTGTGCTCTAATAAGCGCCCTTCGACGAGCCCAGACTGGATCGCAAGCGCCGTCGACCGCGGTGTCCGTCAAGCTAGGCTTACCGGCCCTTTCTCTGGGTGTCAGCGGATCCGTCAGTGGACAACGCACCTTTGTGAAGGGTTTTGTCGCTGGCAAAGGCATGATCTTATTGACAGTGCAGCATTGTGCAAAGTTGTTTATTTTGTATTTCTCGACGAGAATATGAGGTCTTCCGAGCGTACAAGCTGTGGCGCTGGATCTGGGCGGAGCTTACGCGCCGCTCATTCGTTCGAATGCACGTCCCTTGTAACCTGTATCGTCGTATGCCGCATACTGGATCGGACGCAGAATCGCACCATGTGTCCCCTGCTTTAACATCGACATTCGTCCTTAGATGGGTTCTGCCGGAATTTTCGATGCGAAGACATCAAATGGCCCATTGAGCGAAAAAGCCGGCGTCTGTTGTCTGGACAACGGCACTTCATTTGCCATTAGGGAGTTTTAGAATTGAGGCCCCAATAGTTTGGGGCCCCAAAGAGCTTTTCGGCTGTTAGCGTTGGGGCACGTAGGAGTGAAGAGTTTTAGAATAAGGTTTTACGTTTGCGGATAGCGTTTTGCGCTGACAGCGCCAATACGGCGTCAAAGGAAAGCTATTAGAAATAACTAAATAAAATATACCATTTTATCATAGGAATAATAATTTTGACTTGCGTGTATTCGCGTTTAATTACAATTTAGAGGTTATTCTGTGAGCAGCAAACAAATAGTTGCGGTTAGTTTTGAGCAAACCAACTTTACTAGCCTTCACCAGCCAAGCTTAGCCGCGTTAGGCCTACGAGCCATAAAATCCACAATCGAATTCAAAATCAGCGGCGTCTAATGAGTCAATCTTCATAACACACGCTAGTTGAGAGAAAGCGATAACCGCAGACACTTCTCCTAGCTTGCGAACTTCACGCGTTACCGCGAATCGAACCGAATTTTGTGCTAGGCTAGAGCGTCGCTTCGATGGGTGCCGCCATGTTTGCCGACGCAAAGCTTTTGGGGCCGCTATTTGGGCTCCCGCTAAATCGGTGAAATAGCGTTCCCAACGCAAAACCCGAACGGAGTTTGCGTCTTGCGCATGCGCAGTGGCTTCGACGCTATTTCTTTGGGGCCCCTATTCTAAAACACTCTATTGGCTGCGAAGCTATGTCCCGAGCGCGCCCCGACAGAACAGGACGGGCGAAAGGGGACGCCTGCTGCCGCTATCGCGTGCCAGGTGTTGCGTGAGGGGAGAGGGTATCGCCGCAACGCGACGTCACCCTCGCTCTCGGAAGCCTGTGTTATCCGCGCGTTCCTTGTCCGCGTGAGCTCTCGCCTGCGTTGTAATGGCGCCTGGGTAATCGCAATAAACAAATTAATGTATAAAAACAGATTAAACTCGAAAGGAAAAAGAAACGTTAGCGGTAGTGAGCTTCGAACCTATGACCTTGCCTACAGGGGTGAATCTCCACATGACTACCATTGGCTATTTTCGAGCAGACGCTCTTTCGACGCTAGCGCCAAGGTCCCCTTCAGTTATGGCCCTAACAGCAGGGCGACGCAGAAGCAAAACAAACGCAGAAGCACACGATTGTTTACGTTGTCATGGCAACAAGAACAGCAGCCGCGCGGCGCCTCCTTTCCCAAACGATTTTCTTTTCCTTTTGTTTTTATTATGCCGACCCTCTCCGCTCCCTTTCCCCCATGCCGCGCGCGCCGCTTACGTTTTTTTTTTTTACCTGTACGCTGCGCGTTTCTTTTTATCGTGCGCACGCGCGCGCTACGGCGCACCACGCGCCAGCTCGCAAGCAACGCGCGCGCTACGCCGAGCATTGACATTGCTTGCGAGCTGGCGCGTCGTGCACCGTGGGCTATGCGTTGGCACGCACGCAGTCTTGCCCATACTTGTATTATACCAGCACGTGCCGGGACATATAAAAATTCCACTTCCAACACAACAGATCCTTGGTCTCGCTTTATTGACTTCATTTCCGAAAACAAAATTTTTTTTTATAACGTGGTGGCGATACACGCTCAAAAAATGAGCAAAAGTGAAAGGTGCATGACATATACAAAAGTACTAAGCACAAAAATTCACAGAGGGTGAAATAACAAAAAAAAAAGCACTAGAAAACCCGAAGGCCATTTCATGTACACACACATGTAAAAAAAAAGATTTTTATATAACGCCCTCAAGGCCGAAATGTAGACGAGCTTCTGATACATGCACTATAAGATATTGCACAAAACTGGACGACGTGTATGACATAGTCATGACAACTCTAGAAAGGGAAAACTCACTGGTAATTGCAAAAACAATGACACGCAAAATACCTAAAAAATAGAATAAAATGCTAACATTGTTTGATTGACAGTCATACAAAAAAAACTTATAAAGCTGCACGAAAGTGTATGAAATGCGTGACATGTTTATTACTACTGAACAAAATAAAGAAGTCATGGCAGAACAAAAATAACATTGTAGTAAACATTTAAATACACATTATCACGTTATTTTGCACTTGGCCACAACTTGAGTAACGGTGGCAAGGGGGAACAAGATAGTCGGCTTTTGCAGCAGCACATAGAAAACATTCGCAAAAAGGACTATTCCTCAATCAAAGACCAGGTAAAATCAGCCAGCAAGAGGACTTTTCTTTCGCCCCGAATGCAATGCTTAGCAGTAAAATTACGTCACTTAAGGCACTACGTCGTACCTACTGGGCACTCACTCCTTTGTATAATAAACACGAACTGCAAAAACCTGCATGTAGGACACTTGCAATGATCATGCTTTCCAGAAGAAAAAAGAAAACAACCTTCATGCCTACACATGAAGGTTGTTCGCGCGGTTTTCCCATCGGCGATTACTGAGATAATACACAAAGAGTAATTTTTCAGCTGTTAGTACGTTTGTAGAACGTGACACGCAGAAAAAGCACTGAGGGCGGAATGGAAAGCTAGGCAAGTTACTGAAGTTGCAGAATGCGACTTGGCAAAGAAAAACACGTCATAGACCAGGTGACAATGAGGAGGAACATCTGTTTGTCAGCTTTCTCTACCGGCAAGAGGGAAGTGTAGCACAATCAAAGCGCAACGACGTCCGGAGGCTCATGGAGCACACACATGGACAGGGCTGTGTTCGTGTACATGCGCCTTCTGATGTCCTTGGGTCTGCGAGCTCACCTGTTGTCTTCAGACACCGGAACAACCTAGCAGGGCTTGTTTTTGATGTATTCGTGCACCACTGCACGATGTACGAGCGCTACGAGTCGTGGAACGGGTGAAACATCGCGGAGCACAAGCACACAGCTACCCATGACCACGAAACTGAGGAAACTACCCACGCCGGTCAACGCACAGCAGCGCACGCTTCCCGATAATAGCAGATAATGAAACATGAAACATCATGCAGCGGGCTAAGCTGGCGCCGGGCCGGCGGGGCCGCACGGCGTGCGAGCGGAGACAGTCGAAGGTGAGGGAGTTGCGAGGGAGGGCGAGGGAGGGCGAGGGGAGAGGAATTGGGGGGGAGGGGGGGGGCTCGGCCATCAGGATCGACGCGCGTGCGCGCGACGATCTACGAGGCCATGCAAGGGAAACCGATTTTCGGCTTCGCCCACCTCATAGATGGCGCCAATTACCTCTGCCACCGAAGCCGAGGAGTTTCCCACCGCGGCCTTGCCTACGAGAGGCTGAGTGTCTTGCCCACTGGGCTAAAGCAGCGCCTCCTAGATGGCAAGCCTGTGCAGTCTGCTCGATGGCGTCATGCTACTTGGACGGAAATTTCCGTTGCCAAGCCAGACGTGACGAAAACGGTGGCGTCAAAATCACCGCGGGTAACTCGGGAGCGTCCCCATTAGATTCTATGGCAGTCGGGCAAGGAAGCACGGCTTCACGGATCGAAGTGCACCGGCCTTGTTCTATCTATAAGAAGCGTTGGCCAAGCGTCTCAACGCGCTCGCTTGCCCGCGAGAAGTTCATAATTGGAAAGACCGCTCAGCGGCGCTCAATTGGACATTAATGCTTTCGCATTCACACCTCATGAGAAGTGCTTAACCCGATGTGGTTGCTTAGTGGCTTTGATGTTGCGCTGCTAAGCGTGAGGTAGCGGGATCGAATCCCGGCGACCGCATTTCGATGGGGGTGAAGTGCAAAAACACCCATGTGTACTTAGATTTAGGTGCACGTTAACGCAAACCAGGTGGTCAAAATTAATCCGGAGTCCCCCACGTACTGCGGCGTGCCTCATAATCAGATCGTTGTTTTAGCACGTACAACCCCATAATTTAATCTTTAAAAGGTGCTTAGGTATCCTTGGCTGATTTTTCTTTCATCCAGCGCTGTGCACAACCGTGTTGCGGTGGTAATCGGAGGAGGTGGAGCACGTCTTCGTCCCTTCGGCCACAATTAACAGCTCTGAGGGGGACCGGGTGGTGTCACGAGTGAAGGTTAACAAATTTGCAGCTAATCCTCGGTCTTTATCTGGTAAATGTATAGCAAAGGACTAAAGAAACTACGCGTGTATGTGCGAATTTGCATATTTATAGGGAGAATCAGAGGGAAATGACGCATCGGTAGGCCGGCGGAACCTTAATTAACACTCTTCATTGGATGTGCCCGGAACTACTCCATGCTTTATGTTCCAAAGCCAGCTTGGTGGACGCCTCGACTTGAGCCTCATCGGTGGGTAGACCGGCGCTGCCGTCGGCGTGACGTTCCAGGTATACGATCACGTGACAACGACTTGCCGCGTCTGCCGAGTCCCTCGAGTTGAGCGAAAACGGGAAACAAATGTCTGTATAGTAAAACCACTCGTTAGCCTTTTGCTGTTTTTCTTTCTCGGCGTCATTCGACGCCTGTTTAGCGTGCTTAGAAACAGGACGTTTTTTTAATCGTTAACATAATTTTTAAATATCGCCTGCGGCATTTAGCGCAATTTTACTCCTTGAGCTAGATCGCTCTCAGAGGCGGACATTATCTGCACGATACACCTAATCAATATTTTACTAATTAACAATGTTTCGCTAACTAACTTTTAACCTAAACACTTTACGGCTTGTATTGCAATTTGCTAGTTGTAGCCAAAGATGTTGAAATTCATATCCACTTGGAACGAATTCTGAGCATGACACCAGTTTCGAGACATGCGTTTCCAAAGTTTGTGACAAAATGCATTCGTGCACCAGTAATTCTTGAGCTTCACTGTTTAGAAATATATTTTGTTGAAAAAGTAAATGAAACAATGCGTTTTTTACCGCAAGTTTGACAACGCTTATTACGAAGGCTGTGCTATAGTTTCAAAATTCGCTCCATATGAACGTGTCTCGTGAAATCACCGGCTTGAATCATGTATTGCAAGATGTGGTCCAAAGTAATTAGTTAGAAAGCTGATTAGTAAAATTTTATTAATTATTCACTTATGCATTTTGATTTACAGCGTAACTCATGTCCGCCACTTCGAGTAATACAGCTCAATGAGTAGAATTGTGCTATATGCCACAGCGGTATATGCCAATTAAACGCAGCGGTGGCGTAGAGGTAGAGCATCCGCCTCGCGTGCAAGAGGACCGTGGTTCGAGTCCCGGTGGCGCGCAGTTTTCCACCGGATTTTAAAAAAATAAGAAAGGAAATACGCGTGTTGATAAACAGGCTTGGAACGTGCGGCCTGATCCCGGTGACCAGAAACGGTAACGCACTCCCTCACGATAGCAGGATTGGCCACCCTGGTGCAGTACTTGGCCCCACAATCTCCTATATGAATATGCCACAGGCGATTTTTAAACACTATGTTACTGTTCGTGAAAAAAAACGCTCTATGTGCACCGCTATACCAGCAGGAGGAACTTTCGATGGGGGCCAAATGCGAAAACACCCGTGTACTTACATTTAGGTGCGCGTTAAAGAACTTCAGGTGGTCCAAATTTCCGGAGTCCCTCACTGCGGCGTGCCTCATAATCAGATCGTGGTTTTGGCACGTAAAACCCCATAATTTAACTTTAGCAGGAGGAACTGTTCTACTATGTAATTTCTCAATTTCGAAAAGTACATGAATAGAATACTTGTTACTGAAAAAAAAGTCACTCGTTTATTGCAAGTCACATATTCGTGGATGATAATAATAAAATTCGCCATTACTGAAATGCCATAATTGCGTTAGCCAAAGGAATCACCGAAGATGATATAACTGGCGCCTGCATATACAGCATCAATTTGATCCGCGTTATTGGGTTGGAAGTGTGCCTAGAGGGGAACGGCTTCTACGCGTATGCCTCGTCCACAGAAACAACAGATAGCTGCGGAATAACGCGAGTTTAATGCTCAACAGGCTGTCAGAATTATAACGCATTGTGGATGCCGTGATGAGTTTGTTCACGAGAGGTGGAGCCCCCCGCAGGTGGTGATAGAAAACGGGAATGGTGCTGAAATTGTCCTATTAGGTGACATGAATGCCCACATACAGGATTTAGATGGCTATACCGACAACAACGGGAAGTCAATGCTAGACCTTTGTGAGCAACATAACCTCGTTATCGTGAACACAGGCCTAAGTGTGAAGGGCAGATCACGTGGGAAGTGGGAAACCGGCAATCAACCATTGATTACTCTCTGATGACAGAAGGAATTCATGATAAGTTGGGAGAAATGGTCATTGATGAGGAAGGGCATAGCAGCATAGGGAGTGACCATAAACGCATCATATTGAAAATGGGATATGTAGTTGGGAAAGAGAGCAAGGAGCACAAAATGGCCAGCACAAATTGGAACGTTGAACAAATAGCAAATATAGTCACTAGAGTCGAGGAACAACTTGGCAAATGGCCAAATAAAGAGTGGGAAGATGGTGAGCTCCTAAGTGCAATAACGACAGAAATACGGAAAGAGAAACAACATGTTCGTTGGAAAGGAAGAAAGAAACCGAGAAGCTGGTGGAACAGGGAGATACGAGAAGCGATCGCCGAACGACAGAAAGCATCTCGAGAGCGCAGGCAGGCAGGCAAAGGAGGCGCAGTTGCTGCAGGATGAAGTAACCAGTAAATGGAAAACATACCGAGAGAAAAGTCTACAGTAAAAAATACTGGTGCAAGCAAAATTAAAAGGTGAAAGTGAACGTTGGTTGTCAGAAATATGTGACAAAAAGAAGGCCGCACCTAGAATATTTTGGAACCACCTAAAACTATTAGGCAGGAAGTCAACAACAATACAACAACATATCCTAGACGAAGATGGAAACAGACTGGAAGGAGAAGCGGCAATAAATTACATCCGAAAAATAACAGCCGAATTTTCCCAAGCCAATTACGAGGTTGTACTTGAAGAAAAAAAGAGCATGAAAGACACCCAAGTGAAAAAGGAGCTGGTGCTGACAAATTTCAACTGGAAGAAAGCGGAAGAGAAAATTCCTAAGGGCACAGCCACGGGGCTAGATGAGGTTTCCGTTAGGCTGATTAATGAACTAGGACCAAAAAGTAAAGAAGCTCTGGTGAACGCAGTGGAAAAAAGACTTTAAAAGATAGACGAATACCAGACAGTTGGCGCCAAAGTAGAATGAATTTAATTTATAAAGGTAAGGGGGAGAAAGATAGAATTCACCCCTATAGGCCGTTGACCATTACATGGGTAATATACAGGGTAGCAATGCAGGCAATCAAATTAAAGCTTCAAGCATGGGCAGAGAATAATGGCATTTTGGGAGAACTTCAGAATGGCTTCAGAAGCTAGGTAGGCGTTTAGATGATAACTTATTTGTTCTTACTCAGTGTATTGAAATATCAAAAGTAGAAAGCAGACCGTTATATGTGGCCTTTTTAGACATTACAGGAGCCTACGACAACGTAGACCGCATCATTTTGTGGGATATTCTGGAAGTGGAAGGCTTAGGCGACGATTGTCTACAGCTTTTGAGAGAGATTTACCTACCTAAAAATACCGTTTGCGTTGAATGGGAAGGGATGAGGAGCGAAGAGAAAGTTCATATCAACAAGGGACTGAGGCAGGGGTGCCCTTTATCCCCGCTGCTGTTTATGATGTACATGGTGAGGATGGAGAGGGTGCTAGAAGGAAGTAATATCGGGTTAGACTCTCCTACAAACATGCGGGTACAGAAATAGAGCAGCAGCTTCCAGGTTTATTTTATGCGGACGACATTGTATTGCTAGCTAATAAGCAAAGTGATTTGCATCGTCTGGCTAATATCTGTGGGCAGGAATTAAGGCAACAATTTAGGTTTGAAATTTAGTGTTAGAAAATCAGGTGTTATGGTATTCAATGAAAACAGTGAACAGACAGTGGAAATACAGGGCCAGGAAATACGTCGGGTAACAGAATATAAATACCTTTGTATATGGATAAAATAAGGCAATAGATATATGGAAACACAGGAAAAAACAATAACAGTGAAGGGGTAGAGAAATGCAGCCATAATGAAGCACAGGGCGCTATGGGATACAATAGGCACGAGGTCCTCCGAGGTATGTGGAAAGGTGTAATGGTTCCAGGACTTACTTCTGGAAATGCAGTTGTTTGCGTTAAATCAGGGGTACAGTCAGGACTCGATGGGAACCAAGGTCAGTGGGTCGCCTCGCATTGGGCGCTCACGAGAAGACTACAAATGAAGCTGTGCAGGGTTATATGGGCTGGACTAGTTTTGAAGTGAGGGAAGCTCGCAGTAAAATTGAGTATGACGAACGGCTGAGGAATACGGAAGAAAGTAAATGGGCTGGGAGAGTGTTCAGGTATCTGTGCAGGAAAAACATTGATTCACAGTGGAGGAAAAGAACTAGGACGCTTATTAGCAAGTATGCGGCCTGTAGGGTGTGCAACACAGCAACAAAGAAGGTCAAGCGGAAAGTCAGAGAGGCTGAAATAATCTCATGGGCGGCCGGCAATGGAAAAGAAACCTGCCATGAGTAACTACTCAAGAGGAAAAAAAGAAATCAGGAAAGAAACAATTTATTATAACTCAAAGGGAAGCTCATTACTTTTCGAAGCGAAATCGGCATGCCTTAGAACATGCACCTATAAACCGAGATATAAGAAGGAAGAGGAAGCATGTGCTTGCTGCGGTAAAGCTAGGGAAACTAAGAAGCATGTTGTATTAGATTGTGAAGACGTCTACCCAGCTGTCGATTTAGGCACCACTGGCCTCCTTGAAGCCCTTGTGTTTAGCGGGAGCAGTGGGAAAATAAACATGTCCGCAATAGGCATTAGTAAGAGTCGATTGGAGGATTGGTGGTAGAAGAATATGGAAACGACAAAAAGCGGAGACGTAGAAAAGCACAGTTCGCAATAGGGGATCAGAAAATTTGGGTGTGGTAGTTCATAGCGTTTTTTTTCCTTTTTTATTGTTTAACCTAGGTAGGACATTAGGCATTATAATAGCAAGAGCTTGGTGGCGCAACCCACCACCCCGTTCCAAAGGGGACGTTCATAACATCCATTCATCCATCCATCCATCCATCCGGGACGAGCGAACCAATCAGAGCGCGGGCCGGAGTAGGGGGGGAGGAGAGGGGTATAGGAGCCGGTGTTTCGCCGGCGCGACCCCTTTCGCCCCATGGATTCCGCTCAGCGCGAGCGGCAGCGGGAGCTCGCACAAGAGCGGCAGCGCCGACGTCGCACAAATCCGGAGCTTTGAGAGCGAGAAGCGCAAGCAAAGCGCCAGCGGAGGGAAGCCGCTACCTCCGAGGAACGAGAACGGGAAGCGCAAGCCAAATGCCGGTGGAGCGAAGCCAACCGTTCGCCCCCCCCCCTTTCAAGAGAAGGCAACCCAAGCTAAGCGCCAGCAAAGACAAGCTAATAACCCCCAACTTCGAGAGTAGGAGGCCGAGCAGAGACGTCGACGCAGAGAGATTCCTCCTACGGAGGGTGCCGATGGACGGTTCAAGAGAGAATTCCTCGACCGCGAGTCTGGCCACGTACAGATGCAAGGTGCGTGAGGTACTGTGGCTTGATCACAACCTCATGCAACTGACGAGTGCGCAAACCGGAACGGAAGCTCGAACCTAGCAAAACGATGACGACGAGACAAAAGACTTTCATGAGAATCGCGCTAAACATGAGTACAAACTTGTGAAAATGACCACTAGCTACGCAATTTTGACAGCTTTCACTGCTTGGAACTGGCTTTACTTTTTTTTTTACTCTAGAGCGAAAAGATCGAAAATACCACACCTTTCGTTTTGAAGGGGAACTATCGTTTGAAAGAAAACTTACGATTGTCTTGCCGGGAAAAATTTATTGAAGACGGAGCTCACCGTTGCGTCTTCAGCCTCTCTTGATGGGTGAAAATTGCTCACGCAGAAAGTTTCTTCTTCTCCTTCAGATGGGCTGGGGAGACCTCGGTGTCTTCGGTCAGCCCGCCAGAGAGACTCCCAACCTGGACGAGATGGCATCCGAGGGAATCCTTTTCACCGACTTCTACGCCGCGAGCCCAGTCTGCTCGCCATGTAGGTGAACGAAAAACTTTCATGTTCCTTATTATCGTCGAAAAGTAATGCCCGGTTGATCACGCAGAGTAAGAGAAGCAATATAATGCTGAGGCGTTACAAGACTCTCTGTATACCTCTCGCGCCATGATCATGACCTCCTGAAACTGCTCAGCTTCCAATGAAGTCTACGCGTTGTTGGCGTTCATTCTCTCTCTCTCTCTCTCTCTCTCTCTCTCTCTCTCTCTATATATATATATATATATATATATATATATATATATATATATATATATATATATATATATATATATATATATATTTCCGGAGTCCTCCACTACGGCGTGCCTCATGATCAGAAAGTGGTTTTGGCTCGTAAAACCCCATAATTTATTTTTTTTTTCTTTTTTGTTAATAACAAGGACGCGTCGTGCTAACGCATTGATCACGAAGTCTGGAAATCTCGGCTTCATCAGTTATATCCCGAACCAGCTGGTCATTGTGTTTTTTTCAGCGCTTCATGAACAGCGTCTGAATTCTGCGGCACAAGCTCTAGAGGGGCAATCCCTGACGTGGATACCTAGATTTCTGTTCGCCTGCTCGACGCTAAGTTTATGTTCCTTTAGTCTTTCATTTGTACAGCTTGAAGTTTGCCCTATATACTTTTTTCCACATTTCAAAGGTATAGAATACACCACAGCTTCTGTGCAATCCACTAAATGGCCCTGGTGATTTATCGTGCACCCTTGCTGCTTTATCGACTCTTCTGCATTGACGCGTCGGCAGAGGCTTTTCAGATTTTCCGGGGCAGTAAGCACAACATTAACTCCAGCTTTGCACCCTATCTTTTTCAAACGGTGAGATATGTTGTGCACGTATGGCAGGGCTACGCTCCTTCGCTTTTCTTTCATTTTTGTGTTCTCGCCACCTTGCTCGCCATTGACACGCTAGAGTTTTAGGTTCTTGCTAATTTGTTCCGTAACGGACACAAGAAGGTGCGACGGGTACCAGCCCCGGTAAGGCGGTCAACCTGTCGACGAAAACTTTGTTCCATCGCGTGGATGCACGATTTTTAAGCGCATTTGCTAAACAAAGGTCTGCAGGCTCTCTTCACCAGTTTTGAATGCGCTGAATGGCGCGATAAATCCACGTCAGGGATTGCCCCTCTAAAGCTTGTGCTGCAGAATTCAGACTCTGTGAAGCGCTAAAAAAACACAATGACCAGCTGGTTCGGGAGATAATTGAGGCAGCCGAGATTGCCAGACTTCGTGATGAATGCGTTAGCACGCCGTCTTTGTTGCTAACAAAAATAACTTGATATTTGCGCCTACAATCATAATCTTGAGTGCAAAAAAAGTGCGTGTTTCACATGATGTGCAATTACGTGTCTGTGACACGTGTGGTCAAATGTATAAGAAGCTGTGTTTGTTTAAATAAACGTTGTTGAAAGACAGCGCTTGCGCTGTCGTCTGCTCGTCTCGGGTCCCGTGTCGCAATGAGACCCCGTGTCCCAAGAACGCAGTCAGGACGCTGTCCTTCGGGTGATCGAGGAGCCCCTTTTATTCAGCGAACGCCTCTTATATAGGCTCCGCGCATCACGTGATCCACCGTGCAGACACAGACGCTGTTGGCGCCGCCTCTCTCATGTGGTGTCGCGCGTACATAACAGAACACATAATTCCAAGACATCCCCCTTTTCAAGCATCTATACAATTATACATGTGGGCCGGCAGGTTGGATACACACCAACAAAGGACCACAAAAACAAAATCACTTCATACATCACTCGTCTACACCAAGCTTGGTGGGTTTTCGAACTGCTCTACCGGACCTATAGTCTACTCTACCAGGCCATAGTCACAGTCTTAATCTGGGAATCGTTAGCGTGTGTTTCCTTTTGAGTCAGGGGCACCCAGGATTCGTCCCTTTTGTCGCCTGTCCTAGTATTCAATGAAACACTGCTGGGCTGTTCCTGACTATCTGGAAACTCGTAACTTCCACTGTTTATCTCATCTTTCGGGAGACGCTTGAGCATCCGCCTATTTCGTCTAACTTCGACCACGTTCTCCGTCTGAATACGGTATGAATGGCGTTGTGGCACTGCTCCGAGCACGGTACCTTTTCTACGGAGGTCAGTCACCCGCACCACATCGCCTGTTTCCAGCATAGGGAAATGTTAAAATCGGTGACGTCGGTCAAAGTAGCCGCTCTGCCTCTTCCTGACCTTCCGATCATTATCCACCGCCTTTTTCAGGGAGCACTGTCCCGGAGTACGGTGCTGAGGCAGTATTGGGACTCCAGTCCTGAGCCTTCTATTCATTAGGATCTCCGCTGGGCTGACTCCTAAAACACCTGGCGTTGCTCTATATGCTAGTAAGGCCAAGTAAGGGTCATTCGATTTCAAAATGAGATGCTTAACCGTCTGTACCATACGCTCCACTTCTCCGTTTCCCTGGGGGTGCCTAGGACTCGAGGTAACATGACGGAAACCATATGATTTGGCAAATTGCTCGAACTCTGTACTCACAAACTGGGAACCATTGTCGATCACCATACATTCAGGAATACCATGTCTGGCGAAAATGCTTTTTAGTCTGTGTATCACAGTGGCAGACTGTGTAGACGGAAGAATGGCTACTTCTGGGTAGCGTGAAAGATAATCTACTACGACAAGATACGGTTGTCCGTTAATTTGACACAGATCTGCACCGATTCTTTCCCACGGATAAGAGGGTGTTGGCGATGCCATCATTGGTTCCATCTTCTCAGGGGCATGCATCGCGCAAACACCATACTGTTTCACGAAAGACGCTATTTCAGTGCTAAGTCCTGGCCACCAGATGGAACCTTTAGCTCTACTACGGCATCGTGAGATGCCTTGGTGACCGTCATGCAGCTTACATAGTGCTTCTTTTCGAAGAGATTGAGGAATGATTAACCTCATTACATTTAGCAACAGCCCATTTACTAAGGTAATGCATGCTCGATTCTGCCAGTAAGGTGCAAGATAGCCAGGAACATTTTGTTTCTTCGCCCAACCTGCACAGTTTTCGCAGGCTTCTACACACTGCGTCGCTCGCCTGACCATCTCTCACCCTTGTCAGGAAATCATCTCGTGTTTCTACGCCCAATAAACAAGCTTTCGAGTAGGCTGTAGTTTTTTCAGAGACCGTCAGGTAGCTTTACAGATTTGTGTGAGCTAACGGAGAACGTGAGAGAGTGTCTGCAGTGATGAGCGATTTTCCGGGAACATATACAACAGAAAAACTGTATCGCATCAGCTGTAAGCGAAAACGTTGAATTCTTGGTGACATAGCATCAATTGCCATGTGACCCAACAATGATACTAAAGGTTTATGGTGCGTTTCGAAAACAAAGTCCAAACCACGTACATACTCATCCAACCTTTCCGCTGCCCATGTTAGCGCAAACGCTTCCTTCTCAATCTGGGAGTAGCGTTGCTCGGTTTTAGTTAGCGAACGAGACGCGAACGCAACTGGCCTGCGTTCTCCATGTTTTTGTTTTGTAACAAAACTGCTCCAAGACCAAAAGACGAGGCGTCAGCAGAAAGAATTGTTGGTAGCGAAGCGTCGTACATCGCCATACACTGTGCTGAACAAATGAGATCTTTGAGGTTTTGGAACGCCTTTTCCTGATCACAGCCCCAAAGCCAGTCTCTATCTTTGTGCAAAAGAACGCGTGTAAGAGCAGTGACCTCAGCTAAATGTGGCAGGAAGCGTCCCAAATGATTGGCCAAGCCTAGGAGGCTTCGTAGCTCAGTTACGTTTTTGGGTGGCTTCGAATCCTGGATATCGACGTAGTAGTTCTGTGGAAACCCGCAAGGTGGAGAGAAGTAATTGTTAAATGGAAAATCAGACATCCACCCATTTGTAGCAATTCCTACAAAGGAAACCCATACAGGTTCCTCGAAAGAAAAGCCTCAGAGTTGAAAAAACATTGTCCTGGTCCGGGGCTCGAACCCGGGACAACCGCTTTTTCCGGGGCAGCCACTCTACCATCTGAGCTAACCAGGCGGCTAGCAGATGGCAGAGCGAAGTCGAATTTGTCGACAACACGAAGCAAAGGCAAGATATTTGCTTCGTGTTGTCGAGCAAAGGCTCGACAACACGAACTAGTGCCTTATCTGCCGCGGCCGGGGCGTGGCAGATAAGGCACTAGTTCGATCACGATGTTTTTCTTTATTTCCTTTATTTGTCCTGGCTAACTCAGAGGGAACATGTTCGAGGGCGCTGCTTTATGATCCGGTGGGAACGCAGTCACGTGGTATTCTCCATATTTCGCAGGGTTTATTTATCAATCGTAAAAATTAGTACGTATTAGCACGTCGTTGAAAATACCGCAATTAGATGTCCCTTGTCTGTGCCTACAAACGCCTCACTAACACTTTGATAATTAGGATAGTACGTCTTGAGTTAGATAATTAATTACAATTACCTAATTAAAGCTCAGTAACGAAAAAATTACTGGCAGCTACTCCACTGTACTGGAAACAATATGCACTGGGTTTTCTTCGAGTAACACATTGCTCTTTTTTAAAATCTTGGTGCATGATAGGACACCCTGTATACATTTATGACCTTTGCATGCAAGTGACGATGTTTCTATCTCTAATAAATGTTGTAGTTTACTAGAAATGTTTTTTCCCAAAATATTATGCGATATTGAAGCAGCGCACTTACACCTGACACGTACGCGTACACATAGAAAGGACTTATACACCGCGCCTGTCTATGTCCTTTCTATGTGTACGAGTACGAGTCAGATGTAAGTGCTCTGCTTCAATATCAATGCTCACCAACTAGCCCATCGGTATCTTTTTTTAAGAGTCGTTAACATTGCTTACTGGAAAGAGAAGCAATACTGAGACACACAACATTCACGTGCATTTCAGACGCCATTGATAAAAGACTCTGCCGAAGGGGTCACTCAGGCCTATAGGTTTTTTTAATGGTCAAAAAAGCGTGCAAAGCAATTTGAAGCGTGGAGAACATACATCAACATATTCATTCTCTAGGCATATGCTATCCATACCTTTAGAAATAATTTTAAATTGGCTACCTCCAGCTCTTTCAAAAATATAACAAACTTTGTCCTGCGTGTATATTTAGATATATTGTGTATGCGCACGGCGTTAGCAGTGGAAATTTAAAACAATGTTAAAGTGAGAAAATATGAAGGAGGCAGCCGCCACTGGCACTTCTAATGCGCTTGTCCTCCTATCGTCAGGATTTGCAGAAATAAAGCGAAAGTATGAATTAAAAGCCATGCACGTCCGCGCCAACGATGATGCAGTAAGCTATTAGCCACAACAAAATTTGAAGTGAAAAGGTCCAGGCAAATCAAAAGAAACCTCAAATGATGTGGGTGCAGAAGCTCTAGTAATGACACTTTATGTGTGTGTGTGTGGGTCGAGGGGGGGGGAGGGGAGGCTCCGCCCTCCCCGCCGAAAAGTCTGGAGGGGGAAGGCCCCGGAGCGAGCACGGCGAGCTGCAGCCGCTCGCGCTCTGCATTCCGCGTTGTTGAGGGCCCGCAGACGTCGTCGCCGGAGCCCATGGACGACGACGAATAAGAAGCAACGCGGTTCAAGTACCCATCGGACGACGACTACGATATCCCCCAAGAGAATGAAGTGGAGTTCGCCTGCGAACCCGATGAAGAAATCTATACACCAGGGTGCGCTCCTCTGAAAAGTGTACTGTCATCGCTCGTTATGTCGTTAAGCCGAGAGATCGCAATGCGGCCGGTTTATCGTCTTGCGTTGCCACCTCCTGGGCAGCAACTCGAAAGCATTACGCAGCAGCATTAAACTCGGCAACGTTTCGCCGCAACACTAAACTCCGCGACATAATGCAGCGACACACTCAGCGACAAGTAATGCCCTCGCATATACACACCCTATGAATTGCTTAAGGTGCCCCCATAGTTTTTTTTTATTTTTGTTTTGTTAATCTTATCTTACAAGTGGAGATAGTGGGTACATGACTGAGGACTCTTGCAGCCCGAGCGGCACTGCTCACGGGTCGGCTGCCCATCCGGAACGGGTTCTACACGACCAACAACCACTCCAGGAACGGTACGTATACACGCATGCACAGCATACAGCTGCAGCCGCCTAAGACGGTGCGCATAGTGCATTCGCGCAATTTGAAATTGGAAGTAGCGGTGCCTCCATGCGTGATGGTACACGGTTACGCGCGAGTACTGATTTGAGCGATTCTTCTGCGTGAGGACTTCGACAGCCCCATACGGTTGTCAGACAGAACATAGAACACGCAAAACTATGGTTTTAATGGCAAATTACTGTCAGCGTTAATAATTGACGGGCTAATAAAGGGAGGATATTCACAGTGGTGGCTCTTTCTGAAGACTAAAAGGGAGCTTGTCTGTTTTTTTTAATAGTTTCTCTAAATAAGGGCGACGGGACGTCATCCTCGTTTTAATCTGCACAATTCAGATATCCTTTTTTTTTCTTCTGGGCTGCAGAATTCAGATTGAATGTGCGCCAAGGTTCGGAATACAGAGGACGTTGACAGATTCAGTGTGTGCATGTTCTGCGACCCATTGTCGCACCTATCGTGACTAAAGGTGTGCGACTAGCGAAATATTTGTATCAGATACGAATATTCAGAAAAACAAGTTTTTTGTACGAAATCGAGCATCAGATATTGTTCTGTGTCCAAGAAGGAAGTGTTTACTTCCGCGGTGTAGGCCGCCTGTATACTCTCTCAGTTTCTTTCTTTCTTTCTTCGTCCTATATTCGGGACTTTTCTGGCGCAGCGTATGTGTCTCCGAGTGTTGCGGGCGGCATACCGAAAGAAGAGCTGCTCATCCCAGAAATCCTTGGCGAGGTCGGCTACAGAAACATGATCATCGGCAAATGGTTGGTACGCCGTGCCTGCTAATATTTTTGTGCCTTCTGTACGCGATATCCGTCGATAAATTATTGGTACTTGTACTGGTATGCTTGTTATAATAGTAATCGCGCCGGTTTCTCTGCGCGGCGACGTTTGTATGACATAGACTTCATAAGGCGCAAGCGGCATATGCCGAAGAGCATATGCTACACGAATTTTACGCAGATAATAATAATAATAATAATAATAATAATAATAATAATAATAATAATAATAATAATAATAATAATAATAATAATAATAATAATAATAATAATAATAATAATAATAATAATAATAATAATAGGATACTTATAATAATGAAAAAAGAAACAGTAAACTTATTTCGTTCGTTCATTAAAAAATATGTTGCACCCTTTATTAGGAACATTGGTTAAAGGGACGGATGGACGTTTACAATTGCACGCATAAACGAAAGAAAATTAATAAACAGGAAGTCGCAAATGCAAGCGTCATGGCAACATCAACCAAAGAAATGCAAGAATGAAAAGCAAGAACAAATCGAAGAATTTAGAAGAAGATAGATGAAGAGAGGGTGCATGAGAAAGTCAGAAAATAGAAAGTAGAAGAAAAAAATATACTCCACCAACCTATAACGAGAAAAATGCAGCGCTAATGGTAACAATGAGGTAACAACAAATAAACGTCAAATAGTCATAACGATAAAATCAATACAATGAATACAATGCGTGAAAGGATAAGCTAGCTCTTGAGAAGTTTTACAGTTTTACTTTAGCAGCGAAGAATATAACAATAACTTTATAGACATGCACTGTATACAGTCGAGAGACGATATGGGCTTTTTAAAATTCGTTGAGATCAATCCTTATTGCGTAGATCCATGGGATCGTAGTGAGGTGACACAATGTTTCACTATATAGCGACTGCGCAGACAAGTCTGGCTTCGTCGTCATAAGTAATGGAGGCTTAATTACGCGTAAAAATCAAGGAAACGAATGGAAATAGTTTGCGGCTTATCCGGAACTAATGCGCAATCGAAATAAACAGGGGCCGTTTGAGTTTTTCACTACCTCTGACACCCTTTCTCATTGCAAAAACAAAGATTGAGGAAAAAACAAACACACACAAAAAACAAGAAAAAGAAAAACTGGCACACTCATGCGACCTTGCATAAACAGCAACAAAATACCATCGAATTAGTTTTCTTCCTTTTTCTTTTTAGAGCGCAGCATTTAGGCACCCGTTCCTGGGTTGAGCGTCGGCGTAACCCCGCGCTCGCGCCACTGCTGTCGCGTTCGTCGTCGCCGTCTTCCACAGCTGGCTCTGATGCCGCTCATGATGGCAGCGTTCCCACACTGCCCCTCCCTCGGCGAAGGCGCTGTCGGCACTGACCCGCTGCCAGTCGCTGATTTCGGTCTGACATTGTTTTGCCTCAATGTGTCGCGAAATGAAAACGCGTATAAAGCTGCGCTAAAATTTCGCATTAGGGAGTATCGTAATCGTCGGGCATTTCCTTGTTTAAATGGAAAGTAGCCACAGCAGCCGGCGTATCCGTCATAACATAATGTGCCAGGTGATTCCCCCTAAGCGGAACATTTATTTTTAAATGAAACGCTCATATATAGGCCTCTGCCGTTGTTGCAGACAACCTACGTGGCTAGGCGGACATTAACTGCAAGAAAGTGTTCAGCAATAGTTTCGCTAATAAACTGAAATATGCGTATTAACTTTTTCATTAGTAATTTTAGGGCACATGTTGTAATTGCGGAATTGAAGCAGAGGATTGGTGTAGTCATGCCTGGTTAGCAGAGATCTCAAGGCTTGCACTACTTTCGAGATATCTGTCCCCAAAATGTGCTCAAAGATGCCTCGGCGTTCCAGATACTCCCGAGCTGTGACATGCTTTTAGGGAAACTTATCACACTCGAAAAAAAAATAGGGGGGGGGGGCAATGTATTTTGTAGCACATTTTAAGGTCGTACATTTCGAAAGTCTACTAAGCAGACGTGATTTTACGATTCCTGCTTCAATTTCGCAATTAAACATGTGCCGTAAAGTAATAAAGAAGGTTAATTATCAAGTTTTAGGTAATTAGTGAATTATCGTCGAAAATTTTCTTGCTGGTTATGTCTGCCTGCCATGTAGACTTTATATCTGTAAAGATGGCAGGGATCTAGATATGACAGTTCCTTTTAAAGTAAAGTGTTCCGCATAAATGAAGTCTCCTGGTATATGTTGTGCCTACTAGAATGATTACCGTGTGCTATAGTTATGGATGCGACGGATGCTGCGGCCCCTTTGCGTCATAAAACTGCTTCGGTGGGATGTGGACTTGTAGGCTTGTTTGGCTTGTAGCGAAGAGAGTACCCGGGGGTCCTATAACGTAAAACTATTCCAATATGTTTTTATTCAAATCTCCTGACGTCAAATTTGCGTAACCGCCGACGCAAGCATCGGGCGGTCACCCGCAGGGTTGTCCGAAGAGGCCAATCAAACGCTCTCCTCGTTCATAGGAGGTCACTTTTGTTTGCTTGAAAAACGAATAACATTGCCTACACTGAGTGGCTTGTCTTACCTAATTGGCTGACAAGAGGCGAGGAGCACGCTCAAGTGGAGAGGGATTCGAAGGGGCCCAGCCACTGCACTGAAAATTGATAACCGGAGGAAGAGGGTGGTGCCGACGTCTGCGATTGGTCCGCTTTCTCTTACTTAGCTTGCGGTGGCTGGTCGACAATCGCGGCGGCATGCAACGGAAGCTTAAAAGTGACGCTAAAACGGATCCTCAGCAAATAATAGTTGGCAGAACGAGGGCGTAAAGTGCCGAAAGTGCTCGAAAACGTTACACGGCCACGCAAAAACTTTTATTATCCACAAGTAAACCCATGCTCTCCGGCATGTAGGTGTGAGTAGCCAGCGCCTGAGCGATCGGCGGCAGCCATATTTTATTCCTTTCGGAACGGGGCAGCCTGCGGCTATTCAGAAGAAAATTCAGTTTTATTCGGCATATCAATGCGTCTTTAATGCGTACACGTCACTTTGACGCTACGAGTTTTTATGGTTTTGTGACGTCGCGTGACAGGCAGGTGAAGTGGGTGCAGCCCGAAAGCTATCGCGGTTTTCATGACGTCGCGTGACAGAAAGGTGAAGTGGGGGTGGTCCAATAAAGTTTTTTGACCAATCGCAGAGGGCTGATTACAGAATTGGAATAGAAAAGTTTGGAATAGTTTTACATTATAGCGCCCTGGTATACGCGCAAAATAGTTCAAGCGTTAATTTTTTTGTCATTTGCTTATAGAAGCAATTTGAAATTTTATATTACAGCTCGAATGAGCGCTTTGGGAAGTACTTTGGGAATTTTCCACATGGCTCCGCGAAAGCATCCGCAACCTTGAAAATTAACGCAGGTGACGGGGCTAAAGCGGAAAGAAACCTACGACAACGCTTGACGCCATGCTGCCGAATGTCAGTGGATGTACAAGCGCACCTTTATTCACATGCTTCATCTTGATGCACCCCAGATTTTGCAAACGAAAAACGTTTCAGTGTCTCGGCAAGCACGGAAGTATCGCAATTAGCACACATTTGATAATTTCCTACTTCGCCCGCAAGAGACCCATGTATGCAACTTCGAAATTTCTCCGCCGTGGTTCTCCCAAGACAAAAAGGATTGCTCCTGTTTGATCTTGATGCGACCGGTATAGTTCTTAACCCTAGCACTGTTGAGACCCCGTAAAACTCCAAAGCCCAATTCACGGGACGTTGGTAATCCCTATACGACGGCCCTGATCATCCCGCATACGTATCAACTTGTGTAGCCGTTCATGAACACCAACATCTGCAAGCTTCGTTGCGCTACCATCTTTGCTTCTTTCATCGAATTCCTGTCGACATTTTTTATGGACACCATTGAGTGGCCGTTTCGCGTGCACGTTCTCCACTGCATCCAGTTGCAATAACACGTTAGCTGTAAAATGTTTCTGAGCAAAATTTAAGTGAGCATTTTGAGAACATTAAGTACCAAACAAGCCATTAAATACAGCAGATTTAAGTCCCGTCCTCTAATGTTTAGGGTACTCGAGGCAATTTAGTGTGTCAAATAAAGACGCTAAAAGTTAAATAAAATCCTCTCCCATCGCACCACTGGAATGGCGAAGGCTCGCACTTGGTCCTCAGAGCTGCCTTTGAAGTGTGAGGTTCATATCTTGAACGCTTTCCGCCATAGCTTCGGTGTTGTAGCCGCGTGGCGTTAATGTGTAGAGCGAACAGGCTGCATCGCGACGGATGTGTTTACCTAAAGTCGGGGGCTGGGCGCGCAGGCACCTGGGCCACGAGCCGGCGTTCCTGCCCCTACGTCACGGCTTCCACGAGTTCTTCGGCTCACCGTCAACACATCCGGGCCCATTCGACGATGTGACGGAGCCAAATATTCCCGTCTTCAGGGACGACCACATGATTGGCAGGCAAGTCGTGAGAGATAGAACACCACGTCGCTTACGCAGCCGAGCATGCAAACAACGAAGTGCTTGAAATAAGAAGGAAATAACCTGCTCGTGATTCCCAGAATTGCTGGCCTTTTCATTTTGCAGAGATGCGCTAAAAGCTGTTTGAGCATTGCTAAAGCGTAACTTGGAAAGTGCATAGAAAGAGACGAAAACGTTTCTTAACACTTTTAGGTCCGAAACTCATCGGCGAGTCCTCGCCTGTGCACAACCAACGCTTCTTGATGAGCAGAATAGACTGGTATATAACACCGCACTTCTGTATGCTCTATCGTGTCAGTGGCTCCCCTGCTCTGCTAGTGGCGTCCCCATGCCCAACAGTTTTGTACATTGCCCCTCCGATACGCCAGCATAACTCGTTCTTTGGGTGGCATTTTCAATAATTTTATTTGCTGTGATTCAACGACTATAGTTTAGCGACATTGGGAGGGTAATTGATTCCAATAACATGCGCATTTACGGTACTTCTTCGGATATATTTAGTTCCTGACAAAATATACCCATACAAAAATGCTTCCTTACTTTCTTTAGAACTTTTATCAACTTCCTATCAACTTTAGTAACATCCTATTGACTTTTACTTTTTAGTAACGTTTGTCAAAAGAAAGTTGGTTGCTTCTTTTCTAACTTCAGTATGTAAAAAGAAAGTTACTAGAAAGTTAAGACACACTATTTTAACTTTTTAGAAACACCATTCAATAGGAAGTCAATAAACATAATTATGTTCTTAAAGTACATAACCCAAGTTACAACACATGCATGAATATTATTAAATAAGGTTATAATTATTCAGTGAACATGGCTGGTGCAAGACAGTCTTGTTTCATACACAGGTGTAAATTTCCTCAATTTTCAATCAACTTTCTAGTAACACTGGTTACTAGAAAGTTGTTAAAAATGATTTAGTGAGAAATGAACAGATAACATAATCTCAACTATAAATGAATATACAAAGACTGGCTGCTTTAAAAAAATGCTTTTTTGCACAGTAACTGTTTTCCTAATTCTTAATCAACTTCCTAGTAACAGATGATAGTAGAATGTTCATAGAAAAAAAGTGCTTCTAATACCGGACGCTAAGAGGAAATATGGTCGCACCAATTCAACATGAGGGCACGTATTCTCGAAAACACAACAGCTAGCGCCATGGGAAGCGTGCATATGAGCGGTGATCACGAATTCGTGCTCAGTAGGTGTCAAAGACGTCCGTAGGACATGCACCATTGCAAGCAGACGGAGCTGCACGGACGGCGCGCTGATCGGCTCGTGTTCGCCAACCAAAGCGGGAGACACACGGTCCAATTCGGTGTCCGACCTGGCGTCCGACGCGCCGAAACGGCAGCCCGAATCGAGGTGTTTTGCCGTGCCGAAGCGCCGGATCGGACGACTGGCGAGATCGGGAGCCGCGACGCGAGGACATTTCGCGGGCAGACATCACACACCGACCGTCTGAGCGAGGCCGCTCGCTTCGCTTGCACGTTTGCCCTTCGCAACGACTGCGTCGAGTAAACCAATTGTATTTAATTACGAGCGACCTAATGTGTACAGTGTTAATTGTTTTGGCAAAAATAAGCACTCTTCGACGAGCTCGGGCTGGATCGCAAGCGCCGTCGGCCGCAGCGTCCGCCTAGCTATGCCTACCGGCCCTATAGCTGGCTTTAGTGGAGCCGCCAGTGGACAACGCGCCGTCGTGAAGTGTTCTGTCACTCGCAGGGGGATAATTTTATCGACAGTGTTCGCGTAAAGCGAAGCAGTGTTGTGCAGAGCTGTTTATATTGCGGTTCTCGACGTGGATATGAACTCAAGCTGGGGAGCTGGATGTGGGCGGAGCTTACGCGCCACTCAGTCTTTCGGATGCACGCCATGTGCACATATCACATGTGCACGCACCGTGTGCCCCCCCCCCCACCCCCGAATCGCCGGAGCATGCAGCGCCGCACGTCGGATCGGACACCGAATCGCACCTCGTGGGTCTGTATAGCTCGCTCATGGTTCGGCTTAAGTCCCTGTATATTCTTTATAAATAAGGAAGCCTACCTAGACACTGTAAACCCAACGATCGGGGCCTAAATGCCTGTCCGCCTCCCAGCTACGGCTTCCTTTGAGTGACAAAGTCCGATCTCGAAGGCCGTGCTTTTGCAAGCTGCATGCACCTGAAGCAATTGCGAATCTTGAAGGCAACATCTGCTTCGTTTTTATTATATATACATTTCCTTAAACTTCGAATCACATAGTACAATATACACACTTTTGGACCCAAAAAATCTATTAAAGGACCCTACGAAATGTTATTAGGAAAAAACACGCAATTTTTTCATTTAAGATACATTTTTTCTAAAAACCGCAGAGTGGCGCTACGGTAGTATTTGTTTGGTCGACACACCAGGCCCCGCACACTCTCAAGTTCAACAAATGGCCACAGAGGGCGAAAAGTCAATCGAGGCGCGTTTCAGCGTAAGCGCGCAAGTGTAGCTACTGTAATTTGGTCGAATACTTTAATTTGTGCTTTCTCTGCTAGGGGCGCTGAATATGCCGGATTTTTTACTTTACCCAAACCATCGACATTAACAATCGAGGTGTCTAAGGATTTTTTGTTACCTCAGACAAATAGGCAGTTAATTTTTTTTAAAATTCGATCGTTGAAACTGCTTTTTAGTCATAGCGTCAAGGTTATTGTACTTGATTAACCACCGACAGCCGACAGCCTATTGGTATCGATGTGTTTCCTGGCCGTTGGCGTTCGAATACTACGGCGGTAAAACATTTTCGAAAGCATGCTGGTTTCGTCTGCGAGTTATTACATAGACTTGCTGTAAAGAGGTCTACTCTTGGCAAAAAATAGTGCCTCATTTTGTTTTGGGCGTTGATTATCATAATGAATGCGGCGGAGGTTGAGGGAGTACATTTGAAGGTACGTTTTTATGCCGTTGATCTCCATAACACCGTAAGTACGCAAACCGATGTCGCAGAACACCCGATGCATCATTGTGTGTTCTCCGTCATCGCTTGTTTGCTGTACGCCTACTAATTCTTCATTTCTTCTTCAAGTGTTGTACCCTCCTTTTGTCCTTGTTCTCTTGTGCTTCACTTACAGTATGTCGTTCCGTCAGCTGTAATGCGCATTTGCAAAACCAATACGTTTGATAAGACGCAGTGGTTATCATAATTTTACTACACATGCATTAAGCTGGCACATATGGTTCAGATACAGATGCCTGTTTGCGGACTTGCGCGACGTTGATGCGGAGATTAGGATAATTATGACACCCGTAAGGAAGAGGCAGCTGACGGCCGTAAGCTGTTGCTTTCTTTCCGCCAAACTACCCGGCCTGGTAGTGCTGTAAAGATGCTGTACAAAAGTGACACGCGGTGACAGGGAAATTATTATATTTAGCAGCCGACCGTACGTTTTGTAGCTTAGGTCTTCTTTCTTGTGCGCTTGTGCTACCCTTATTAATGAGCCATTTCTTGACTATGTTCTTGACTATGTAACCGCGTTTGTGTGGATGCGTAGACGTGTGCTCTTTGTTGTACTTGTAAAATGCAAATAAAATATTTTCAGGCTTACTCAATCTTTGGTGTCGTGTGCGTTTATTCCAGTCGAGGCCATCGTGCCACCTGGAAACCGCATTCTGTCAGTAGCCCTACACGAAATGCAACAGCTGGAGCGCGGTGGCACAACTCGGGGTAACGGCGGCGTAATAAACGAAAACCCGCTCGGGATGCCCTTAAAAGTCAGTTCAGAGTGTGCCTCAACTCGATATGACTCAGCGCTACATGTATTCTGCTGCGCCTCGATCGTGCTACCGCCAGTTTGGTTGCTGTGTGGCAAACGTAGCGCCTACATATATATGTAGGCGCTACGTCTGCCACACAGCAACTAAACTGGCGGGTGC
Source organism: Dermacentor variabilis (assembly GCF_050947875.1). NCBI lineage: Eukaryota > Metazoa > Arthropoda > Arachnida > Ixodida > Ixodidae > Dermacentor > Dermacentor variabilis. The sequence continues at coordinate 211,601,313 of NC_134568.1, forward strand.
ACGATCGAGGCGCAGCAGCCAGAAACCCAGTAAAGCCACAGAACACCTGATAAAGCCAACGGCCATACTGTGCAAAACCCCGTTTCCGTTTCCTGTTGCACAGCGCCACCTGTGGTCGCATACTTTAGTTCACGACGCCACCGCTACGCTTATTTCCGTAGCACTGTGGAAGGTACAGTTTCCCTTCTCTAAGTTTGTATAGGTGTTCTGTGGACACACCACGTTGATTGTAGTGAGTGCTCCTTGCATTTAGGGGGTATTTGAGTTATATTTTAGAAGTGCCTAGACAAAATGTGCTCCTTGTCGTGTGCAGTAACCATCTCGAACCCTCCGGACTCGTGTAACGCCATTAGTTCGCCGTGTGTTTCGAGCGATCCACCAGTGTCGACAGTGAGTGCCCTAGTACAGCGCCCGTCCGAGCTGCCTTTGTTCTGCGAGCTGCCTGCCCGCGCTCTCGTGAAAAAGTCTGGTACTGGTGCTTCGAATCGTAGTGTATGGAAGACTGTTGAAGGTTGTGCTTTTGTGGAGCTGGAGTTCATCGGAAGTTCTACAGTGCTTGCGCCAGAGAAACGTCGGTGCCTCTGTACCTGTTAGACGAAGGAGCGTTTGCCAAGTCTTGAAAGGTAAGCAAGTTTGGCGCTTGCGCGCATTCTTGAAGCTTATGATTTGCGTAATGAGCGTTGTGTAACTAGCTAGAGCAAAGCGCTTTCCTATCATATGTTAGCCATGTTGCTGTGCACATTTAGCAAGCAATTTCACGAAAGCTTCCTCTGATGTTACAGCGTACTTCCATTCTGCTACCCGCCTTGATTGCTATGCCTGAATGGGCACACAATTATGAAAACACATTGAAAGTTGGTGTTCGTTCGGTAGTTTCCTGGCAAGAAGTTATTCGCTATATAGGCATTCCCGCAAGTACAGTACATGTGTAATGTATACGTCGATGTATCATGGGCTTCGCGCGTTGACACACGATTGCTATGTTTGACGCTTAAGCAGATACAAGCTTGTATGAAGGTTTTTGTATGTATACAGTTCGGTTTGGAGGTCCGCGTCGCGAGAACCTGTGTGTATTGTTTATGTTCTTGAGTGTCTTCGCGTATTTGTCTTCTATGTTACAGAGCGTATATAGGCCGATATTACAATAACGAGGTTTATTTTTAATCTAGCCATTTCAATCAGACGCCGGCCTTTAAGAAACACAGACCAACCAAATCTTAATAACGAGATGTCAGCTCTTGCAATCGTAGGTTACGGCAGTGCGTAATAATTTAAAAGACTGCGATTTTGTAGCGTTACTTACCCCTCAGTTCTATATCACTCTTCTCGCCCACCGCTAACGGCCGGCAGTTGCAGTACGTAGCACGGGCCGGGGCGTCGGTCAGACTACTAACGAATAGCGAAAAGGAATAGCATCGCTACAAAATCGCGGTCTTTAAATTATTACGCAAATTTTGTGCACAATGAGATATTATAAACACATCTTGCATGTACATGAAAAAAAGGTTTACAACAGAGATAACATATATGCATGGGCACATATATGTGTCAATAAAATACTCGAGCCTCTTTCTGCCTACAGAAAAAGAAGTTATGTCTCCTCGAGGGCATGGCTGCTTGCACTAATGAACCTCCAAGGGAAGGTTTTCTCTAATCCCTATTTTTGATATCTAAATGCTTATGTGACATGTCATGTACAAACGGCTTGCATCAATTTCTCATTGGGATGAGCTGTCTAAAATTTAATTTTCAGTAATAATTGCAATAATTAACTCCTTTCACCTGTCTTCTAATGACTATAAAGTTCTATGCTTCTACCTTGACAAACCTTTTATGAAATTAGTTTGATTAGGCCCAGTATACAGGGCTTTCTAAATTGAAGGTATCAGTACCTATTAAAGACTATGCTAACTATGAAAATGCTGCTTGTGTATGTGGTTTATTCAGTCTGTCAGACAAAATCTTTACACTCAAGTGCAGTCAGTAAATTGAAAACTGCATGTCTGCAAGGGGAAGTCAGAATTGTATTTGAAGACAATTGCATCTTGTTTGATAGTTCTCGAGCACTTTTGTGTCACTAATCGAGCACAGCTTGGCCCATTACTCGATGAGGCTTGAAGCTTTCAATGTCTGCTAATCACTAAAACAGCACCAGATCTCACTCTGTGTCAAGGGGTGGCACACATTTGCTTAGTTCTAGGCAGATGCATGTCTTTCTTTCGCATTGAAGTTCCCAATACTTTCTAGTCTTACGTAAAAGTACACAGCTCAGTACAATGCATGTATGGTATACGTAAGGCTGCTTTGTTCTTTAACCCGAATCAACAAGAGCAGCTACTTCTGTTTTTGCAAACCTTACCCTCTTTCCTAACCATTCCTTGATCATACGTGTATAAAATGAATCTGTGCTTGTATTGTTTCACAGGTAGACATCGGTGGCGGTGGATATGTTGAAAAGGGCCTGCTGAAGAGGCTGTGCCTGGATGCTAACAACTCAGGCTTTCACTTCGCGGAGGGCCTCCTTAAAGCCTCTTTTTCGATAGAAGACGTTGAAGGGCGGTCCTTCTTTGGGCGGCTGTCAAATGCCTTCCACAGAAGGATCCGTTGGATTCCAAGAAGGTCAACACCATACTAGGTATGTGTGTCACAAAGAAGCATCTTAATATTCTTTGTGGAGTTTTCAACAAAACTCCTTTCATGGCAATTTCAGTGCTATCTTAGGGTATACTCATTTCTTTCCAGCTAAAATAGCATATTATAATGCAAGCTTTGCCACCATAACTCGAAAATTGTCATTACTGTTGGCATATGTATTTTTGTGATAGAGGCCCTGGTCATATGAATGCACTGATAATATAATATCCTGTCTTGTGGAAAGCTAACATGTTTAGTAACAAGCTCGCTTTGACAATGTCTGCCTGCACAGCAAAGGCACTTTCTAATCTTGCTGTAGAATGTCCATAATGCCTGTTCAACTGCTTACATGTTGCTTGTATCATTTCGTGGTTCTTAAGTGCAACACAAAAGTCAACTCTTCTATGTACCTGTGCCCAAGCAAAGCTGCAGCACAGTTCTGACTGGCACCTTGCCTTTCCTAAGATAATTCACACATGAAACTTCCATGTACTGGTCACCATACGAATATCGAAGTTCATTAACCTGAAGTTGATTTACAGCTTTGGTTTGTAGATGACAATTGGTATGATAGAGCTTATGTGTCATGCATCTGTTGGTGTTACGCACATTCATCACGCTCCCAGCTCTAATGCACTAATTCAGTCATTTCATGCATTTTAGGACTTTGCAAAAAACAGGTGGATATGTTTAGAGCTCACAGGGTTGAAAACTTGTGTCTTGTGCACTTCCTTTTTAAGAAACAGATGCATGGTGTGTTGCAATGTCACTGTAGCAAAACTAATATATTGCCTTTTTTCTTCTCTTTTCTAGACTACACAACGCAACATTTCAGCCTACTTCTAGGGCAGCTGGAGAACTCGTCCTCATTACTAGCCCGGAGATATTAAATGGATGTGTTCAAGCATAAATGTAAACCTGTCTTCTTCTGTTGCATGTCACACCTAGCCACTTGGCAATCACTATTCGCCACAGACATATAGTTGACAGGATGTTACTAGCAAGTCGTTAGGATATATAAAGGTGGTTAATAAATAGTCACTGCACAGTTTTTAGGAAGCAAATAAAGATTTTATTCAGAGATAATTAAAGCTTATTTTTGCAATATATAATTGCAAAAGTAATTACCTCTGAATAAAATTTGTATGTACTTCCTAAAAACTGTGAAGCGACTTTCTATTAACCACCTTTATACATCCTAACGACTTCCTATTAACATCCTGTCAACTATTTGCCTGTGGCGAATAGTCGACAGGATGTTACTAGCATGTTGTTAGGATGTATAAAGGTAGTCAATAAATAGTCGCTTCACAGTTGACACTTTCTATCGACATAAGATAATAAGCAGTCGGTAAGAATTCTATCGACATTTTATATCTATACTTTCAATTCAATATCGGTGGCCAATAGTCGGTAGGAGGTTACTAGGAAGTTGTTACGGTGTCTAAAGACGGTTTATAGAATGTCGATAGGTTCTAGTAACATTTGTCTAAAGACTGTTTATAAAATGTTACTAAAAATTTTTGTAAGGGTATGGAGGCACCTATAAGAAATTCTCATGATTTGTAAATGCGAGAGTGTCGTATCTTGTAACCAGTAGGGGGCCACGCTTGTGGGCACTCCCCAGCGCCGCCATTACAGTATAAATAGCCTACCCAAGCAGGGGGGCGTGTCTTGCGTTATTATGTGTTGTACCGGCCAGTCGTCGTCAATAAACCTCTTGCGCAACTGTCGTCTCTTTAATAATGGCGACGAGGGTGGGATGAACCGCTGGCCCTGATTCGAGCAGCAAGCAGCAGCAGACATCATGGACAATGATCTGCCACCGTCTTCTAGCCACCAGCCGTTCGTCGGGCGCCTGACGGAATTCTGTACCACGACAGGTAACATGGTTATCTACTTCGAGCGGTTCGAGGCTTTTTCGAGAGTGAATAAGCTGGACGAACAAAACAATACGGACGTTCTCATCAGTGGGTGACAGCGCGCACGTCGCATTGCGGAACTTGATGTTTCCGGAGGCTCCTGAAAAGACGTGTCAAGAGATAAAACAGGCGCTTCTGAACCATTACGCGCCAAAGCGGTCGATAGTCACGGAGCGTTACAACTTCCATAAGAGCACACAGGGACCTCCGGAGGCAGTTGACGACTTCATCGTGGAATTGAAGCGGTTGGCAACGAACTGCTCGTTTGGAATGTTTTTAACTGAGGCGCTCAGAGACCAGCTCGTCGTGGGTGTACGCAGCGAGGCTATTCGATGCAAGCTCTTGGCCGACAAGCATGATAGAGAGCATTACTTGTCGCTTGGTGTGTCGCTGAGTTATGTCGCTGAGTTTAATGTTGCGGCGAAATATTGCCGAGCTACTTGTGAGGTCACAACAACGCAAGACGACAAGCCGACCATATTGCGATCTCTCAGCTGAGTTTTATTTGAGAAGTTTTCATTAAGGTAGTGTTTCACGCACATTGCACTGAGTGTTCTTTCTCGAGGACACCACTTTCCAGCACGATGACACCACTTTGCCGAACGATGACAGTACTTTTCCAAGCGGCACCATGGTGTTGACACTATAGATTTCGTCATCGGGTTCGTAGGCTCACCTCGTACTCTGGGGGGATGTCGCAGTCGCCGTCCGACGGGCACACGAAGCGCCTTGCATCTTATTCGTCGTCGTTCATGGGCTCCGGCGACGGCGTCTTGTGATCAGAGTAGTCGACGCAGTGTGCGTGGCATGTTCTCGAACGCTCAGTCGATTCCGGTGGCTCGCGAAACGGTTTGAGATCGGCACGCATCGCGCCGATGAACGTTGGCGTTGAATGTACTTACATCCTGAATGAAGGCTCCTACGACGAGCATGGATGTGCCGCAGCGTGGAGCCGAAGGCACGAACGCTGCCGCGTTCGTTAAGGTCACTGGGACCTTAGCGTCCATTTAAGACATGCGCCAGCTAGTGAATCGCCCGCCAGGGAGCGCCAAACCGCGCTCACAGCCTCGAAGCTATTCATCACTGTCGCCTGTCGCAACGGTGGCCCAATGTAGCGGTGGCGCAGTGGTTAGCGCGATCGATTACGGAACGGTAGCAGAGGAGGTGGGGCAGAAGATTGACTCCTCACCGTGGTGGCTTTTTTGTTGTTGTTGTTAGATGAAGATGGACGTAATTTGTGTGCCGTTTTTCTGCCACGGTTTTCTGATGTCAGCAACGTCACTCAGTGAGCCAATGAGTAATGATCTCGCATTGAAACACCGCTTTAACGCAGCACTAGTTAAGTGCCGACGCGGTGCCGACTAGGTGCCGTGAATGCGTTGCAAGGAAGCACCCTCTCCACATCGCTGATTGATACTTTTTTAAATATAAGTTTTTGAAAATGCTGCCCATTGAGTTACTCTGATGTATTGCGGTGAAGCTCAACAGATTTCCGGAGGGTCAATGTCCAAAATTTCTGGGCCTGTGGAACCGTTGGATATAGCTGGAGTGCGTATGTTTTGTGACGACAAAACCGTCGTTCACAATGGGTAAGAATTTATTCTAAAAATAAAGCCTTATCTTCACCTATAAACAACTACAGAACAATGGGTGAAAAGTTGTGAAAAGAACATACGTCTCTACTAGAGACCATATAACAAAACAAGCACGCCCTCAAGTTGCGCCACGGCTCTGCTAGTAGCAGTTTGGTGCATTAATCGCTGTGCACCAGCGTTTGGCTATACCCCAATGGAGTTTATTGATATCACCACCTGCACTGAAACTCTTGAAATCACATTTAAGTGCAAATAAGAAACATGGTAGGCGACGTGCCCTAATATTTGACTTAGGTGTCTCTTAGTGGCACTCGCACCTCGGTGTTGGTGTTCTTTGGGTTAACTTTAGGCGAATCCAACGCATGAACCGAACTCGGAGGCGGCTGCTTTCCATTAATTATGCGGTTAAATATCATGCCACCTTGTGTATGACGTCATTAGTGGAGCCATTGCTTCCGCTTTCTACTTCCGTGTTTCCAGGAATTGCGCCAAAGTCGTGCTCACGTGGCGGGTCTCTAAAGACTACGATTCTGTGCTTCGGTGTGCGGTAGTCAGTGATTTCTAATTAACTCTAATTATTCCAGACATTTCAGTAACTCAACTTGTAATTAAACCTATGGTCTGTTATCATATTTATAGTCAAACCCATGAATTTTGTACTGCACTATTTTTTTTCTATTTTTTCTGGTTTATTCTGAATTTAGTCCTCGGTCGTCTCAGGAGGTGAACCGGAAGTGCTGCGCAAGGAACAAGAGTGTCACTCGATGCCCGTGCCACCAAGAAGAAAGAGAATAGTAATTAACTGACGCTTCAAAGCAGAGAGTTTACTTGGACACTCTTTCCTTCAGAATAGTCATTCAGTTTGCCATTTTATAGCACAGCGCACAACCCTGCCAACTGGCAGTTGATTCGAACATGTTAAGACTCTAGTATCAATATATCGCAGCCACGATAGCCGATTTCAAGGAATATGCAGTAAATAAACATTACTACATAACGTGGCATTTCTTTTTATCTCTCCTCAAACTCACTGTGCAAACTGCACAGTGAGTGAATGAGTTTGTTGTTGCATTCCTTACACTTTCCTGGCGCATTTTATGTTTCGTGCCGATCCTAAGTAGTGGAGTCTGCTATAACGCGGTGATGCCAGTCGAAGTGCGAATTAAGTTTATACCATTGACAAAACTGTAGCAGGCTGCTCAAAAGGAAATACACATGGGGGTTAATCAGAAACGAAGTTCTCGTGGTCAAGAAATATAACATTCCTCATGACCCCGATATCCCTGAACCACGGCCAGATCGGGGCAGCCGTTCAGATCTGGAGCAGCATGCCGAAATACTTGATTGTCAACGACCCGCCCGATTGTCGGCCGCTGCGGCCACATTACGACGGGGATGGGATGCAGAAAATCTCGTCGACGGTGCTTTGGGCGCATGCTTACGAAACCGATGTTGTTAACCCGTCGCCGTCCACTGCAATCATAACCATTGTTTCTGTTTCGCGTTGGGACGTTGAAATCAATCAATCAATCAATCAATCAATCAATCAATCAATCAATCAATCAATCAATCAATCAATCAATCATATTGACATCGCTAAGCTAAGGGCAGTCAAAACAGTGGAACGTACAACTGACTTGTGGGGAAATCCATGCGCGGCAGATATCCGCAGAATTTGTTTGGCTATTTATTGATCGATGTGCCATTCCCTGAATGTGTGGTCCGCTGCCATGTCTATATATGCTCAGCTCCGCGTGCCATTGCAAATTGAAGCAGATCGATAACCCTTTCAGGTATTACGAGGACTTCGAAATTAACGTGAAGACGGCGACGTCCAACATTACAGTGCTGTACACCGAGGTACGTATACGGTGAACATTCCTGTAACACGGTACAATTCAATTTCGAAGTATCAACTTTGGTCGAATTGGTTCCTGGTCACAAGACCCGCAGGTCGCCGTTGGTGTCTGGCGCTTTCTCTTTAACAAGTACGCAATGCGAGGAACAGAGTTTTGTTTTAATTTGATGGGAGCACTTATTCTTCTTCCCTGACTCGTATGCCCCGCCTGAGCGGCAAGGAGAACCCGCACGCTGAGCGTCTCGCCCGTGTACAGGAGGCCGTGTCGTTCATCAGGCGGCAAGCGGCTCGCCGCCAGCCTTTCTTCCTGTACTGGGCGCCGGACTCCACGCACTTGCCCGTCTACTCTTCCGAGGCGGTCAGGGGCCAAAGCGTCCGTGGAGCGTGAGCCGATGCCTTCCTCGGGTGGGGATATCGTACGGGGCGATCATTTTTAGGCTTTCCCGGAATCGCCTGTTGCAGATAACATATAATTTTAGTCCTTGAGCTGGATTATTCGGAGAGGCGGTCATTACTCGCACTAGAAATCGAAGCACACATTCAACTAATTAACAAAAAATCACTAATAACTTCGTAATTACTCACTTTACGCCAATATTGCAAACCAGTGAGTTTACAAGGCGTATCCACTTGGAATGAATTTCCAGAATGACACCAGTTGACTCCAGAATGACTGAATGAATTTACAGAATGACACCAGGAGATATGCGCCATCAAACTCGCCGTAAAAATACGCTGTTGTTCTACTTACTTTATTAAAAGAACGCTCTTTGATGCATTGAAGTACATAAGTAACCGAAATGCCCACGTATTTAGTACCACACTCTGGGAAATAATATTTGAAAACTGGAGCCATCCTGGAGATTAATTTCGGGTGGATACGTCTTACGACCTCACCGGCTACAATTCTTAAAAGCTAACTAATTAAGAAGATAACTAGTGAACATTTGTTTAATTAGTTGAATATGTGTTTCTATTTCTCGTGCTAGTAATATCCGCCTCTTCGAATAAGTCATATCAAAGGCAAGAATTCTGCTATCTGCCACAGCAGATTTTTAAAAATTCCGGTAAACCTTAAAAATGATCACCCCGTATACATATATGGATATTATTATCACAGCGGCTTTTGCTACTTCATTTCATTTATGTATATAAAAGAATGCATGCGTGCACACATTAATACAGTCTTAATTAAATAAACGTTCTTCTCGCCTTCTTTATTTTGAAGTGTCTTTGTTGTGTGCGTTTAAATTCAAATTGGTGATCTCTTTTGTATAGCGTTTCTCCAACACACTACAACGCCGAACTTATATACTGTGAAGTGAGAGTACTTGACAGCATTGGAACGAAAACATATGCAAATAAATAAATTACTGCAGTGATTACAAACCCGGAAAGGGGTTCGTCAAAAGGATTTGCGGCAAATTTGTGCGGCCGACTTCCTCATCCGACGCCAACCGAGTTCACTTTGATTCTAGCGACTGGACAGAATGCTCGGCTGAATAGCTTACAGGAGCTTGCACCTTGTGCTTTATATATCATGCGACGTAGCTTGACATACGATGTCAATTTCGTGCCAAAAACTGCTTGAGAGGACACAGGAGCGTGGGAAGTTGACAGAAGGCGTTTCTGTCGCCTCGTCGCTCTTAACTGTGCCTTCGGGGTTTGGGTTTCGTGGTCTCGGAGTCGGGCGCAACACATAGGGCCACGCTCTAGCCTACGTCACTGGTGCGTCTCGAAACGGGTAGCTGGCCCTACGCTACCGGGGCGTCACATGTACACTCACGTCATCATCCGTACTTTCTTGACGAGAGTTGCTTCCTTGGTTATGAGTGTAATGAGTGCTCCATTATGTCAGAAGGGGCACGCCGTAATGCTGGCCTTGTAGAAGGTTATTGTCATTCTCTCGGTTGTTAAAGCAAGGATTAACCAGAGAGTACCACCTTCAAGGAGCATATTTATTAGCCCAGTGTAAATGGAAAGACAATTCAGAAGTTATCCTCTACTTGCGACGCGTATGAAGCGCAGCAGCAACTCATAAGCATGGGGACCAAAGGGAAAGCGTCCGGCATCCGGTTACCCGCGGTTTCGGGCACCAGTCAATCATTGCTCTACATCGCCGCTAGCCACATTGTCACGGCTGCCTTGTCTTCTTTAGATGACGATGTTGCTTTATTGACAGGTGAGATGAATGAGGCATGTGCTGTCACGAAGCCGTGAAAGGCGTGACGTTGCGAAAATGGGGATGATAACCATAGATTTTCATTAGAAGCAATGCAAATTCACGCACTCGATAAACCTGAATTTTACTATTACAAACAATACCGACGTTAAGCGTTAAACACGACGGCTTGACGAACAGTAAAAACCTGACACTCAGAACGTTCACGCTTCTACAGACGCGCGTTTCGCATTATGTGTTATGGCTCATAACAAGATATTAATATTTATACGTGTAGTGAATGGTTATATGACGCGTGTCTCGCGGACGTATGCAGTTACGGCGACGCGGTGGTCGAGCTGGACCGAGGCGTGGGCGCTATCCTGGCTGCTTTGAGGTCCACGGGTGTCGCAGAGAACACATTCGTGTTCTTCACATCAGACAATGGGGCGGCTACCTACGCCAAGGTTGATGGTGAGTTCTCTCTCAAACTGAATGAATGGGTTTTCCAACTGGGGCGCCTTGCTTTGCCAGATGGAAAAGAGGACAGCTCATAAAGTTCTGTCCCCTAAAGAGATTTCAAATCTCAGCCGACCATTATAATTCGTACAACCGCAAGCAAGGTCTCCAACGCAACGAGGGTGAAGGTGGTGTTTGATTTGTGGCAGAGGACATTTTTCGAACAGGGGAATTTTTCGTTCAGACCTGCCTGAGCAGATACAAAGGCTCTCTAAGTTCTTATTGGCAGACATCTTCTTGTGAAACGCCATATGGATGATGCTCTTCTAGCATCAAGAAAGTCTGCCAAAATCAAATGCCGGCTCGGTTTTCAGCTGGTCTGTTGTATTGCTCCAAGTGTTTCGTAAACTTCGGGTACAAGTGCTCAACAAGAAATTTGAGAGCAGTGTTTCTTAAATCTAAATTTGGGATGGTTTCTTTTAGCCTACACAGTACGTTCGCGCCTTCTTTGTAAAACGGGGAGGGGAACTCTGAGCGGGGTACGGAATGTGAAAATGGGGTACCTGTAAAAGAAACTACTCTCGTACTGAGAAACACGAAGCCGGAGTCTTTGTTAACTGAAAGCTTGAGTCTGGGGCTATTTGTGTCCACTTGGTATGTGAGGCTTGTACCTATGCATTAAAGTCGAAAACACCTAGGCTTCCTAGAAATCGTGGGAGTTTTACTATTGATGTGAAAACATCAAATGACACAGTGAGCGAAAAAGCCGGCGTCTGTAGCAGCGAAACGGCACCTAAATTCCCATTGGCTGCGATGACACGTCACGTGCGCGCCTTGGCGGAGCAGAGCGAACGAAAGGAAACATCTACTGCCGCGATGGCGCGCGAGGGGTTACGTGAGGGGAGGGAGCATCGCCGCTAAGCCACGTCACCTGCGCCCTCGGAAGCCTGTGTCACCCGGGCGTTGCCTGTCTGGCGCTGAGTCGGGCTAGGGCTGCAGAAGATAGCGCCAGCCTTTCCCCCTTCGCTTTAGAATCACTTCTCCCTGTCCGCGCAAGCTCTCGCCGGCGTTCCAACTTCGCCTCGGTAATCGCTATAAAGAAATTAATCTATAAAACAGAATAAATTCCAGAGGAAGAACTTTGACTGTAGTGAATTGCGAGCCTACGACCCCACGCTCAGAAGCCCAGTGGCTTACCCATTGGGCTAAACCAGCGCCTCCTAGATAACAGGCCTGTGCACTCTGCTTTATGACATCGTGATACTTGGACCGACATTTCCCTTTCCAAGCCCGACGTGACGAAAGCGGCGACGTCAAAATTACCGAGGCTTGCTCGGGAGCGTCCCTATTAGATTATATCTAACAGGGACGCTACCAGTCGGGCAAGGCAGCATGACGTCACTGATCTAAGTTCACCAGCCTTGTGCTATCTAGAAAGCGTTGACCAAGCGTCTGAACGCGCTCGCTTACCAGCGAGGAGTTCGTAACTGGAAGGACCGCTCAGCGGCGTTCAATTAGACATTAATGCCTTCGCATTCACAACTGATAAGAAGTGCCTAGGTGTCCTCGGATCTTTTAGTCGTTTAACTTTACCTGGTCCTCCTTGCCAGAGAAAGCGAAAGATGATGAGACTATAGCCACGCATTTGATTTCTTTTTTGTAAGGTAGGCCATGTAAAAATCATGTTGTTCCTGGCTCAGGAAGCAAGCTCACTATCGCGCTTTTAGCGCGGTTGAGCCTTGCTTCTGGCGCGCCGCTCGTATCATTAGACGTATGTTGCAAAAAAGGACTCAATTAAGGCCAGCGCGGCACCACGTTCAACGAAAGGCATATGGTGCTTTCTCGACTAGCCAGTCGACCGACTATTCTCAGAGTTCTTTAAGTTTTTTTTTTTTCGAAACAAAGGCAAACACGCGACGTCTCATCGTTTTGGCCTGTGAGCGATGGTCCTATTTACTGCTGCAACAAGTTTCTCCTTAAACGAGTATTGCACACGATCATTTCCGGCTTTTTTTTTGCATTCAGTACGTGAAGGTCCTAGACCTTCCAACCCTAGAAAATATATCAATGAAATGCAACTCTTTTGGAGGTGCAGGACTTTCATTAAAAGAAAAAAAATGAAAAGTTGAAAGATAAAGGAAAATTCGTATGGTACCCGAAGGAATACGATGCGCACAGTCTTCTTTCTCGAAGTTTGGCTGCAGATTAGGCCTTGGTGAGCACGGACACGCACAGGATTATCAGCTGTGGTATCCGACGACTTGAGCGCGATTCCCCATAGTGAGCGTTCTCGATTCGCTTCGCGTGAGCTGGTGCCGGCGTCGCAGGCGGCAGCAACGGTCCTCTGCTGTGCGGAAAGCAGACCACTTTCGAGGGAGGCGTCCGGGAACCGGCCATCGCCTGGTGGCCCGGAACTATTCCTGCCGGTATGGTAAGTGAAGCGCTGTCCGCCTGTGCTCGACAGCTCGGCGGAATTACTATGCGGGATAACTAAGTCGACTCTATGTGACGAAATTGCGGTCAACTTATTTGGTCTCACATCTGCGCACGTATACGTCACCGGCTCGAATACGTATACGACGCGCGGCGTGCCTCGCCAACCGGCAGATGTGTTGGAGGAAAGTGGGCTGGAACCGTGTGACTGCGGACCCAGGTGCTAGTGGTTTGGCAATAACTTATAACGATTTGATTGCAAAACCTAAGTTTAGGTGAGCAGTACCAGATTTCTCCTGGTGAGCGTACTAGTGACACAGGAATCGGCACATGACTACTGGTAGACAACCTTTGGTGCGCCGTTTTTCTTTTAAGTTTTCCTCACTGACTCAAAGGCCAAGTTAACAATGTCTTTTGTTCGTAGGGACTATTAGCTGGCCGTCTTGCGAATACATAATATGATCGCTATTGCGATTGGCCGACGCATTCGGATGATTTACTCATAGCACACAAACTGTATTGTGAATACGGGGTCGTATATTATATGTCAGAGGTGACGTCGTTTTTGTGAATACGGGTCCTTTGCAGGACCCTGATTCACAAAAATGTTCTTACGCTAAAACTGTATATTTCAGCTAATCACCATGTTGCAGATATTATTAGTGAAGGCCGTCGGCCAATATCAAAGAGCGCTTACGACCGAACAGCTTTGTGAATTCGGCCTGGCCGATGGCCTTCACTAATAGTATGTCCAGCATAAGGATTGGCTAGCATTTGCTCTTATGAATGATTTTAGCGCAAGAGCTTTTCGTGAACACCGGCCCAGATGTTTAACAGAAAGTTGGTGAGAGACAAATAGCCGTAGTACTACTGTGCTATTAGAAACACATTATATTTGAGGCTGTCAGTTTACGCTTTAAGTATGTCATTCACTTGCAGACTATGATAAATCGTGGCGGCGCTCACCGGTCCATTGCCACTTTATCGCGGTTTTTTATTTTCATACTATCTCTACATAAAGAAAGGCAGCGGATTGGGCGAGTTGGTGTTCCATGGTAACAATAAAATTCAAACAGCGCTAGACGACAGGACCAGAAAGAGGAGGAGACAAACACGGTCCTATCGGGTGCCCTAAAATCGGGTGCCCTTAATACTCATCATGATAATCATGACGAGGGCATGATATGTGTTGTTAACTTGTGAGCTTTATGCCAAAATGCGAGGGAGTCGTGTACGCTCTCTTTAAGACTATACTCGGACTATGGCCTTCTCCAGTTATTGAAGGATAGACAGAGTCCTATACTGTTTGCTTATTTTTCATTCTTCACGTGTGCATCAGTGTTCTTGTTAATTTATTTTATTTCAAATAATTTTGATTGCTTATAGTGTCGTGGCCTATATTTTTTAAATTTTGTTGTACCGTCAAGACCGAAGTATTACAGAGGGGAGTGGGTAAAAAACATACACAGGTAAATAACAAAGCAGCAAGAAATGGTTAGTTACTACAGCAAAATTGATTAGTGAATTGTATCCGGGAGTGATGATGTCTGATAAGGCCGAACGAAACTTTGAGTTGTCTTTGATTGCGACAACTGCGCCGGGAAGGTGGTTCTATTGCTGAGAGGTGCTAGGAATAAATGATTCGTTACAGGTTCTGGTGCGGCATTGAATGAAGTGAAATGGAATATATGGAATATATATATATTGAACAGAAGTGAAATGGAATATATAGGAGGAAGCAAACGTTATGTGGGCAAGGATAATAACAAATTAGCTAATTCGAAAGCTTAGCCAATTTTAGACCGTCAGTTGTGCAGGTAATCGTTCTTGCAAAGCCAACCGTTCTTTGAATTGGTTCACTTCGCTCTCTAGAGATGGCAAATTTTTTGCGTTTGTGTGATTTAATAAGTATCGGTGAAAAGGCATCTTTGGTTAGCAGCGCGACGACCGACGTGTACAGGAAGTGAGAGAAGGAACAGGAAAAAACCCTTCTATCACTTCTACCTCGGTCGTCGCGCTGCTAATCAAAGATGCAACATTACCAAGGTGCCTGTTCTTCCACCCTGGCGAAAAAGCCGTATGTATCTCGTTGTTTAGAATAGTGTCATTTGTTTGTTTCTTTTCGTGGACGCCCAAGTGACTGGCGTCGGTTGTACTGCTCGAGCAGAAGTGATTTCCTATAGACTCTGTCAAATTCAGCCATGTTTGCTTTTTCATAGCCAACCAGAGGAAACCTAGCCACCCGTTTGAGCCAAACGGAGCAGAGAAGGTAACGAATTGGACAGTACAGTAAGACTTGGTGGAACCGAGGACATGACCTGGAAGGTCCAGAACGGCAACCCTCAGGACACTGCAAGCGTCAGGCACAGCTGTGCCTTCTGACCAGCGCCAGTTGCCTCGCTGGACTACTATGTATGCGCTCTCGAAATCTCGATGAAAGTGGCAGGGTCAACTCTGCAACCTGTTTGTAAGAGTCCAGAGAGCACATTTTTTCTACTCTGCCATTACAAGCGCACATAACGCGCACTCAGAAGCTTGCCGGTCCCGCTGCAGGTGAGCCGGCGGCCGGCCTCCAACATGGACGTGCTCCCCACCATCGCCGAGCTGGCCGGCGCCACGCTCCCGCCGGGCCTCGTGCTGGACGGGCACAGTCTGCTGGGCCGCGTGCTAGGCCGCGACGAGCCGCCGAGCGAGAGGTGAACGCCCCGCGGGCCCGCGGTCCTGGCGCCGTGCCCGGGCCGCCAGAATTTTTTTTTACTCTACGTCGAGTCGCTCCTTTGCGAAGTGGGCCCCAAAAAAAAAAACGTCCGGCAGGCCGCGAATAAGCCTATCTTGGCACACAGGTGACTTCGCGGGCAGAAGTGCGCTTTCAATGCAGGCTCAACGCTCTCGTAGCTCGAGGAAGCGTGTTACTCGAGCCCGAATATATTGGCACTTCGATTGTAAATATTTCGTTAAATGTAACCCTACTAAAAAAATAAAAGAAAGCGGTGTGGGCACGACAATACAGATTCAATAACGCACTTACATCCCATGGCGCGGTGTGCGATTATGATTTTGAAATTATTTGATTATTTTCCGTACGATATAAGTAATGAGCCCGATCAGAATTATATCCATTTGGATGCGCATTTCAGGAGTATACATGTCCGTAGGAAGTGCAAAACAATTTGTCCATGACACTGTGCTAGTCGTTCTGCGTGTAGCAAATCGCCGAATAATGTTATGTGCGTGAAGGCAGGCACGTAACAAAAATACCATGAACATCAGCCGTATTTATGACGCCAACGGCGGATATTGTGCATTTGCGGCGGTCGCTTGTGTGATGGATGCAATTTCTCGTCTTTTTGACGTCAGTATAGCGGGCGAAAAGCCAACAAATGACGTCACGTGGAAAGGTCAATTCATTCTTTATGTTTAACATATTTGCGCGCAAATAATGTGCATCGGGATATTCCTTTACCTTTTTTTTTTTCATCCTCAGACGCCTGTAGCGATGAATCAAAGTTTAATTCATTATTGTCGGAAAATACCCAAGGAATGATAAAAGACGCAAGCAGAAGACGTGATGACGTTCAGTCATAATTCGAACCACATTTGCCTCGTCTGGAAACTAAAACTCCGAGCCTCTAGAGCGAGCTTTTTCATTGTGTGTGCGGCAAAATAAATTCAGGTAGGGATAATAACACAACATAATCGCAGTGAGAACGCTTATACGTATCTCAGTCAGTATCTGAAGCGGGAGGGTCAGCGCATATACTACCATATAGCCGCGAAAGCCTACGCACTGTACGATGCTGCTTCCTCCCCTCAGTCGCATTACGGCTTCTTGTTTTGCACTACTGGCACTAAGAGGCCATCGAACAAATTGGTCGCATTACAAAAAATGTGTCGCGTTCAATTCTACCATACAATGCGCACACATCCAAAACATTTATTAAACTTGAAGCTATAAAAACGGACATTCTTGATGTGTGCCACCTGTTAACAGGATTTATATCCGACATATTTCAATATAGTCACCACATACGCACTTTAACAAATTTAACGATTGATCCCATCTTTCGCATAACGGATCATATAGAAGATAAATTTATTCCAGGGCCACGCAAAGTACTGTTGTTTGCCGTCGCTTGTAGATACTCAGATTATTCTTTTCATTCCACGTAATTAGATAATTAGTCTTTATTAATTCATCAACTTCTCCAATCTTATAATTAGATGATAACTGTCGATGAGAAAATTGTAGAGCGAAATGAAAGACTCGCGATGCAGCTTTCTGTTGCTCAATACGTGCTACCTAAGAGGGCTTTTTCCGAGCGTGAAAGAAGCCCGCGAACGCACGCAAAATGCCTCGCGCGGCCAGTCGTGCGGCTATTTTGCGTGCATTCACGGCCTTTTTTCACGCTCAAAAAAGCACTCTTATGTAGCACGTATTGAGCAACAGAAAGCTGCATCGGGAGTCTTTCATTTCGCTCTACAATTTTCTCATCGACAGTTATCATCTAATTATAAGATTGGAGAAGTTGATGAATTAATCAAGACTAATTATCTAATTACGTGGAATGAAAAGAATAATCTGAGTATCTACAAGCGACGGCAAACAACAGTACTTTGGTTCTGTCCAGCTGCGTGGCATTCGAATAATTTTAAACTCTGGCTAAAGTTAGCTGGGACATCCGGCTGTATGCTGATGTGGTGAAATAAAGAGAATGAAAAATATTGAGGCTTCATTTGGGTATCCCACGGACGGAGCGCTTTGAAAATATGTAAGTAAAGCACTAAACAGACAAGGACATGGAAGGAAGGAAGCAGGCGCACACAAGTCAAGTTTTCTCAGTGGGGTCAGTATGAAAGACATACCGGGTGTTCTATTTTAACGTTAACAGAATTTTAAAAAATTGCCTGTGGAACTTAGCACAAATCTATTCATTGAGCTGGAACGCTCGAATGCGTATTAATTTTCAGTGTAGATTACTTACACTGGAAATCAATACGCATTATTTACTAATTAATAAACGTTCACTATTTAGCTTTTAAGCTAATACATAGCGCGCACAATGCAATACACGTCTTGGAGCCAGTGATTTCGCAAGGCGCATTCACATAGAACGAATTTCGAAACTAGCACCAGTTTTGAGTTAAGTGCAGTCAAATTTTCCGCAAAAGAGCAGTGTTGTTCCACTTACTTGCTTAGTGGCTATGGTGCTGGGCTGCTAAGAATGGAGGTCGTGGGATGAAATCCCGGCCACGGCGGCCGCATTTCGATGGGGGGAAATGCGAAAACAGCCGTGTACTTAGATTTAGGTGCACGTTAAAGAAACCCCAGGTGGTCCAAATTTCCGGAGTCCCCTACTACGGCGTGCCTCATAATGAGAAAGTGGTTTTGGCACGTAAAACCTCATAATTTAACTTTTGTTGTTCCATTTAGTTTTCTTTTTTAACAAAACGTCTTTAATGCATATGGAAGCTCGAAAGTTACTGGAACACCTATGCATTCCGTCGGAAACTTTGAGAACGCATATCTCGAAACTTGCGTCATCTTCAGAATTCGTTTCAATAGGATATGACTTTAAATGTTACTTGCTACAATTAGTAAATAACAGTACGTGGCGCGAAGCAATTAGTTTAAAAGTTAATTGACAAAGCTTCGTTGATTAGTCAGACATTCACTTTTTTCCCGTAAATAATGTCTCTGGGAGTAATCTAGCTCAAGAATTAGAATTGTGCTACCTGTCACGGGCGACCTGTAAAAATTGTGTTACCCATAAAATAGAACACCTCGTATAATAAAGGTGGGCATGGGTATAGTCGCTGTTTCGTAACTACCGCTCTCGTACTAGTAGCTGAAGTGTCTCGTGGTCAAAGAGAGTATTGAGGAGGAACGCGGGTGGGAAAAAAAGAAAGAAAAAGAAATCAGGAAAGAAGAGAAGGGAAGGAGAGCCTGCAGTGGTAGGTCCTTTAAAGTATAGAACTGCCGGCGATTCTCCCTAGTTAAAATTATTCTGTGCGGGTAATTCAAGTTCGACACAAGGGATTTTTTTTTGCATAATTTTATTGGCACATTTGATGACTTTTGAACGCGCTCGAATTGAAGGGCAGGATACGCTAATCCTTGCCGATGCTACGGATGTCAACTCTACTTAGTCATGAAAGGGCGTGAGCGAAGAGCTCTAAAGCTAAAATGAAATTGAAAGAAAATGATTTGTGGCTCGAAATTCCCTTGCGAGAAAATATGCGAGAGAATTAAAAAGAAGGAACGGTTATCATTGTGCCGCGAGGATTCGCGTTTACGACCATCAGATTGGCTGTCCAGGATTCTGCATCTCAGCCGCACTGCCGATGATACACCAGTGGAGAGTACTGATCCTGGAGGGCGTGATCGCGCCAGCAGCTGTCGTGATTGGCTAACGCTCGCTCAACATCTGTGTACTGGATAGAACTGGCGTGTCATTCTTCGTGTTCCAGCACGTCGCCTTCCCGGTTAAGGAGGCGATCCTCAATTAAGTTTTCATCTTCTACCTGTGATGACAATGACTGAGAGCGTCTGTTCCGTCTTCATATAGCGCTCGGCTTGTTTTACTGGGTGGCACTGACGTCGTCTTGTTTGCTTCAAAAAAATTAAAAAATAAAGATAGCGGAGGTGCCTGTTAATGGGGTAGGCAAAATGTAAGTTTGAGAAAAAGCCGAACGAATACAGCAGTACGAAGCTAAAGGGTTGCTTTAGCACAGACCAGTGACTAAATCTGGATAGGTATACAGAAGAGGAAGAAAAAGCCGAGTCCTTCCACTGATCACCACCGGGAATCTAAACGAATGCCCTGATAAATTCAGTTTCTTTTGTACTTTTAAATTAATTATTACTCATTCCATATGACTTTCCTGATGTTATTTTAACAGGTAATTCTACGCTATTCAATGCTAATTCCATAGATATTCGGAAATTTATGCTCCATAATAATTTGGAATAATCCACCCATTTTTTGGCCAATCCGCGGTCGTGGGTAGGAGAGCCACACGTGAGACAGGCTACAACAACCACCGGGAGGTGCAACTTCCACAAACGAATAGGATTCGCACTTCTTCCCGAAATGAGGTTGCACCCGCTATGTGTGCGCAGGCCCATCTTCTACTACCGTGGCAACGAGTTGATGGCGATTCGGAGCGGCCTGTACAAGGCGCACTTTTGGTGCTGGACAGAATTCCGGGAGGAATTTCAGCGGGTAGGTTCTCTTCTGGCAGTGGCGATTTACTCCCGATGCCATGTTTTCCGCGAGTTAGCACCCGGCATAACCGATTTTACCGAGCTCTGCTTTTACAATTACGCTGATTCCTTATTTGGCTCGTCGATGCACAGTATTAATTAGTAGTACGATTGCGCACAAATGTCTGGCTCCTCGTGCACGAGGGCACAGACATTTAACGAGGGCACAGACTATATATATATATATATATATATATATATATATATATATATATATATATATATATATATATATATATATACATATATAGCGCCACCCATATGTCGGCATTTCAGGGCCTCGACTTTTGCCCGGGACAGAGTGTGGACGGCGTGACGAGCCACGAGCAGCTGAATTACACGCAGCAGCCGGTGCTCTTCCACCTAGGCTTGGACCCGGGAGAGAAGTTCCCCATACCGTACGTGCACAGCTGCGGGTCGGGGGCAGTGGGCGCTTAGTCTTTAGTTTCACAGAGAAGACAACGCTAAGTCGAGATACTCGTGCCACTGGTTGGGTATTCCCGCGGCCGCAGAGGTCGCATTCCAATGGGGGCGGACTGTGTTCAGAAATTTCGGCGCACCACCGTGATCATTTGAGCTTGTCGGTATGCCATTATACTGAGAAGATGTTCGTAGCGCATGGGAAAGCTACTCTTTCTTCGTCTCTGTGTGCTACTTGCGCTGCAAACATCTTAGTTCGGTGCACATTAAGGAAGAGTCATGGCCACTTCGGCGCTTTCCACCGTGCACGCTTACAATGGGGTACGTACGCTTAGAATGAGAGCGTGTTATACTGATTCAGCATTAGAAATACTATTGCGATGGTGTGCGACATGTGTCGCAAGAAGCGCTGTCGGCCGTTGCAATAGGGCTTGAACATAGGTATTCGAGGACACCAAGTCTTGCGGCCTACTACACACAAGTGTCCGAGTGCTTAACACAACGGTAAGTCAGGTTTCATTGATAGAGTCAAAGAAAATATCTACAGACCTTCTTCATGGTAACCGCCTGGTCATCAAAACATTCTGCGTTGGAATGCTGCGAGCATGCGGGAGCATTCTCAAAAGCGCTATACTGCAAGGGACCAGCCTTCTGCAGCTGCTCGCAACATCCCATAAAGCAAGTGTCCTGTCGGTGGAAAAGTCATTTAGCGTTCGCACTTATTGTTCCTTTAAAACAGGGATGAATGACTGCCACTGATGAGCGGGTCAATTTCAGATCGATTCGCACATTTTTTGAAGGTGTGCACCACGCCGTGGCTCGAGTAATGTCGCTTCTGTTAAGCAGTGCACGCGGCAATTTGCCTCGTTTCGAATCGGCGCACACTCGCAGAACGCTGGAATCAGCAGTCCCCCCCCCCCTCCCCCACTTCCATCGCCCCCGCGGTCTCCCGCAGTCTGCCGGGCCTGGCCGCAGCCACGGAACGCGACGGCGATCGATTGGCCCCTTGTCGGCCACACGGAGGTGGTGCGCGGCGTCCACCCGGCCACTGCGATTGGGCGCCGGAGATCTCGCTCTTTGTCACCTCGCTTGCCGATAATCTTTCGTGCGCGCATTTGCGCCAAGATGCGCGCAACAGCGTCCACGAGGATGAAATTCCCCGCGGGCACGTTGTCTCGAGTCGCCGCAGGTGTATCCGAAAAGATGCGGAAAGGCGAGGTGTGGCGGACGTCGCATGTGCTGAATCTGGCCCGCTGTATCACCGCCTGTGTAGACAACGCGCGGCATGTTTGCGCTCTCAGCCATGACGGTGCGCAGGTGGTTCGGCGTTCCCATGGCCGAGCAGGACGCGACGAAAGCGCGAACGCCGGGCTGGGCGCCGCTGCTCGTTTGTCGCCATTTCCGTCGGTCGACTTGCCGGACGCGCCACGCCTGACTGCAAATGCCTCGTGTCGTCTTGAGGTATATTCGACTGGTCGACTAAGTTCCGGCAGCTCTTCACTTGTGCGAGGCAATAGTAATGCTTTGTTAAGAGGCTGAGCGGGACGCAAAACAAAACTAAGTATAATGATTATCGCTACCGGAACGCGCGTATTTTGTCACTACCGCTCGTATATATACTGCTTTCGCGACTGCGTAGCTCAGCCGGAGCGCTATGAATCTGTCCAAGATGTCCTAAGTATAATGTTAATCTACCCTAACGATAACATGGAGGAAGAAAGACGATAATTTTGAAGCCTAGTCATTATAAAAAAATATTTATGAAAGAAAGGCTCATGTGATATAGACCACCGCCACGTGCTAGGCAAGCGGCAGTTTCTAGCCGCCAAGCTCGCGATTGGGAGAGCAAAGCGGAGAGCGGTTGAAGTACGCAGATCGCGACGAGGGCGTCAATAAAAGGTGTACCAAGAACCAAGCAAAGGTTCGGCAACCTTTGAGAGCCTTGAGAGGACGGGCGGCGTCAGAGGGTGTTGATTTGCCGAGGCTAGTTGCCTGGCGTCATGCTCCCTCCTAGTCGTTTTCCTTCCTCCATGGACGAGAGAGACAAATAAAAGAGAGAGCCATGGCGCCAGCCATAATTATTGCGCAGTCATCCCCAATGACGTGTGTACTGGCGGCCGCGACGCGCATGTTTCAGGGGCGCTTTTCTCCTTTCTTTCCAGCCCCCATTCGTCAGAGTACGGCGAGAAAATCGGGCCTATACTTGCGATCTATCACAAGCACAGGCGCAGCTTGGTCCCGGGCAAGCCGCAGCTGGACTGGTGCGACGATGCTGCCATGGTAGGTGCGTGCTCGGCTCCCGAGCTCGCGTGTAGCCCTCTACCCGCCCACATCGTCTGCTCCTCCCCGCGTTTTCTCTCTGCAGCAGTGGGCTCCTCCTGGCTGCGAGAAGATCGACCGGTGCCTGCCAGTGCCACGATCGAGACCGTATCGCTGCTCGTGGCTGTACTGACTATGTGCTCTCCCGTGAGGAGGTGTCCGGAGACCCGAATAAAAAGAAAGCGGGAAAGGACGGCTACATCCCTCTCTCTTAACTGGTTGTTTGTTCTTACCTGAGCGTGAACGAACGTTTTCTTGAGCAGGACAAAGCACACACCACACAGAGCCCTCTCAGGTGTGTGTTTGGTCCAATTCTGTTCCTATGCATAACAGGTACGTTTTTCCAAGAAATTGTATAACCAACTGGCCCCAATTGCTGCTCTACTTTCAAATGAACATAGCTCGATATTAGTGGTCGAACAGAAGCAAAATGCGACTACTATATACAGCATAGTCTCTGAGATTGTTGTATACATTTAGCTGTTAAATGACAATATATATATATATATATATATATATATATATATATATATATATATATATATATATATATATATATATATATATATATATATATATGGCGTGAGACAACGTTTAGGCTGTCAGACTCTTTATTCTGTTGAGCGCGAACCCCACGACACAGACACAGGCCCAAAACAGCGATGATGAGTATGTACAGATGAGATGATGAAGCGTATGAATAATGCTTACAATACATACATACATACATACATACATACATACATACATACATACATACATACATACGTGTGTGTGTGTGTGTGTGTGTGTGTGTGTGTGTGTGTGTACGAAATGGATCACTACATAGTTTTCTGTTATTTCCCTTCAGTATACGCAGTATTCAACGATATAGTAATATAAGAAAATTAAGCGAGAGAAAACATATCAGATGGCGACTTGGTTAGCTTACTTCTTTTGCCCGCCGTCGACGTTCTTCGCTGTTTCTCTAATGCTAATTCACTTATTTAATTATGGTAAGGTATGCGAATATTTGAAATTTGGAATACGAATCGAATAGTCTTGGCTATTCGATTCGCCTTCGATTCGAGCATTCACTGCTCGAAATTGTCGAATATTCGCTTCTGTTCGAACATCACGGATAAAAATGCTTAATGTAGCCTCAGGGAAAAAGGACCGATTCGAGTGGACTGCTCCTAACGCTTCTTCTGCAGGAGGGCCACTCTTGTGCCTCACTGGCACCAGATCATGAGCCAACACCCTAGGCAGGTAACTTCAACTGAGTGATTTCCGGCAATTCAATAAGAATATCTCACTTTTTGGCACGTACGTATTTGTTATCTCGAGTGAGGCAGATTAAATTATTATTTCCTGGTTAAAGGGGCACCAAAGGCAAAATAATTTGAGCTCTATTATTAGACCAGCCTTCTACAAACAGGAAAGGCCACTCTTGCGGCGATAGGAGGGCTAGCGAGCCAGAAAAGGCGGGAAAATTCGACTAGAACTCATCCACGATGACAATCCAAGCATGCGAATTCCTGAAACGCGTCATCGATGAGGCGTGCAACGCGGCCGCTCTCCTCTCTCGCGGTTCTCTCTGGACACGCGGCGCCTCCTGCCGACGCCACCAGGAAGCCTGTGCACACGCCGTGGCCCAAGGTCGCTTCTCGGCAATCGGTTAAAATCGTCCGTAGTGAGGCGAGTTGGCGTCAGAGAAGTTCACTGGACACCGGCACGTGCGAAGTGGCACATGGCCACGCGAGCGGCCCGCATTTTTGGCGGGGATTGGCAGACAGCCGCGAAGAAAACAGCTCTGGAAATGCCAACAATGCTATTCCCATTAAAAACGAAAGACGAGTGGCCACACCGTCTTGAGGTTCCCGCACCAGCTCGCCGTGACGTCACTGATTTTGACAGTGTCTGCGCGCGCTAGTTAATTGATCTTTTTATCGGTAAAGATGGACTGCAGCGTGCTTTAAAAGGAGCCGAAGAGTGAAGAGTTTCCAGAACGTTTACTGAGCCATAACGACCGTATAGGAAAAAAAAAATAGTTTGAAATTTGTGGCGTGACACTTTTATTTTTATCACAATCTTTATTTACTCGTAAATAAAGACGAGCCTAGGGTATTTATTCAGAAGGAGGTTCCCTAGCACGTGGCTGAAAGGGGGCTTCCAATCCACTGACATACTGATGCCGGGGTACAGGCGCGAAATTTCGAATACGAAATTTCCCACAGCCCTGGCTGTTCTATTCGAATTCGATTCGAGCATTGACTTCTCGAAATTGTTGAATATTCGTTTCCGTTTGAATATCAGGGAAAAGCGCACTTATTGGAGCCTCGATGGAGGAGGACCAATGTCGGCTGAACGGACGTCCTTTTGAGAACGGCATTACGTGCATGTATCAAAAAGTCTAAATATATCTTTTTAACCAAACGGGCGACGTGGAAACTTTATATTTCACTTTCTTTAGAAGTTCGAAAATATTTTTTATTCCATTCGATATTAGAAGATCGTACTTTCTCCCCCCAATATTCGTCTTCACTTAATAAATTTCAGCATTCGAACACCCTTCATTAATGGCGATAGGCACTTATTTATTTAGTTGTTTGTAAGTTTGTTTGCCTGCGTGTTTCACGTTTGCTTGTATACCCGCCACTTCAGTCAGCGTATGAGACGGCACAAGGTTCTGTTTCTCTCACAAAGCTGTAGCGAGATGGTGCCAGTAGTTCCAGAAACGTGATTCATGTGCTGATTGCGCTGAATAAAAAAAAAAAAAAAACGCAGTGGTGGCCTACGGTACAAGATCCGCCACATACGCATAGGTACTGAGTTCAAATCCCGGTGCCGCCGGAATCTCACCGTTTTTTTTTTTTAATGAGTAGAGATGCCCCCATGGCCTGGTGCTCGGCCTCTTGCGAGGGTCATACACGTGCACTTATATCACCGTGTGTCTGCTTCCTTACCCGCAATCTCTCCCGGGTGGAGAAAGTTTGTCCTTGGAGGCTTCGGGCTGGGGTGGCCCGACACCTGCTGTCGCCTGCGCCGGAAGATCTGCAAGTGACAACCGTGCAACTTGTCCAAATTGAGCCCGGTATACCTGTGTCTGCGGCGGACATTCGCTACCTTTCGTGGCTGTGCCCTCGTACTAAGGATATTAGCACAAGATGCCCAGGGAGGCTGAACTAAAGCCGAATGTTCCAGAATACTTTACCCGCTGGATAAAGGACAATAAAATGCGCTAACTCACTGATGCAGCACCTACATCATAAAAGGCTGCATGCGTTTATTTTATGTTTTTTTACTACATATGCCTTGCAGCTATTCCTCCCGATAAAAAGAAAGCCTACGTATAGCATGCCAACGTCCTTCTGTCGCAGGTGAAATGAGCGTGGCTAGAAACTCTTACGCGCACGCCAAGAGCATAGATTGCTAATCAGTCTAGCGAGCTGCGAGATAGGACCGATCGGCGGACTCCTCCAAGGCACTCGAGTCTCGCGAGCAGAAGTCAATCGACCGAGTGCCGCGCGGGCTCCCGACGACGTGTTGGCGACGGACAGCGGACATTTGAATGCAACGCGCTGCTTGATTAAGCACAACAGCGAGCGCGATGTTGGCACATTTTGTGGTTTGTGCAACGCTGTTTGCGGCAACTGCTTTCTCCCATGTGGACGCTGCTGCGAGGCCCAACTTCATTATAATGCTCATGGACGACGTGAGTCAGTTTCGTAATAAATCTACTGTTATTGGCCTCCAATATATGATAGACACGGCGAGTTGCATTGCGTACTTGCTCGAGGGAAGTAACACGTGTTCGTGTGTTGTTCAGCGCGCACTTTGCAGTGGCCAAAGCTATAATAGCCCCAGAGGGGCGTTTGTTGCATTTTAACGTGTTTTGCGCAAGGGCATGGTTGAGTGTGCGTATGTCTCTCTCTCTCTCTCTCTCTCTCTCTATATATATATATATATATATATATATATATATAGTTGAGAGTTACGGAACAAGACCCTGCGCTGGCCGAGCTGTAACAGATTCGGTCCATTCTGGAATAAGAAAAAACAACAACAGAAAAACGTGGAAGAGTAATTTGGACAGAAATGAGATTACGTATAAAACAGAGTAATTGAGAGACACACGCTACTCCGTAGCCACGACGGGGAAAAGCTGAGACGAGTCACCGTGCGTGAGTTACTTCTCACCGTGATGGGTGTCAGTGGTGCGCGCTGCTTGTGCTGCGCTATACACGCGTCTCCAGACTTATATGGGCAGGCGATTAAAAAACAAACAAACATAATGAGTTAATGAAAATCCGTGGGCCTTTAACGCGTCTTACAGTTTGGTTTATGGCAGATGCGCGCCTAAATGTTTTAAATAGGGGTGTTCGAAAAGCGAAATTTTTTAATCGAATCGACTGGGCGAATCCTAGACAGAAAGGACCTTCGAGTATCGTATCGAATGAAATATTATAAAGGCTTGGTGCGTGGGTCTGTTCAGCAACAAAAGGCTTATTTACGGTATTTGATAGATATAATGCCGTTTATAATTGAATGTCAGTTCAACTGAGAAGCTTGTAAATGAGATAGAAACGAAAACTGTTATCGTATCCAGGGTCATGATGACAATGATTGTAATGAAGCAAAAACTTAGTGTAACGTCATGAGATGCAGGTAGTAAAGTGTAGTGCTTGTTGAAGGAGCTAAACGCAATACTATGTAGCACCGCACGTCGTTTTAAAGGAATGCAAATGTGAGATTGACTAAATAACTTGCTTGCCTAAATCAAGAAAACGGGCTGCCTATAGACGAGCCATGCTTATTAAATGACTGTAAAGTATTGTGCATGAATGATCTCCCTCGCGTACTTGCTCAGTAACTGCATGGACGAATAGCGGTCCTCCTGCAGGAGCAGCATTCGGAAGAGTCTCCACTCGCATCAGTATTACTCCCGGCGGACTGCAATAACTGTTGTTGTGCCTTACAGTATTCGACCCGAACCAATATTCTACAACTTCTAATAGTGACTACTCGAATCGAATACGAATAAAATAGCACATGTTATTCGATTCGTATTCAAAATTTCGAATACTCTCCTACCATAGCTATATATATGGTGTCACAGGTTTGGTTCCGTAAGCACGGCCGCCTGACTTCAATAACCCGTTGCTCGTACTTGTGCTCGTACTCCCTAGTGTGCTCGCAGCAGCATGGGTTCAGGTAGACATGCACCACGTTCGCCACCGACACCATGAACCATGTGTCCACAACACTGACGGGAAATCACAGGCAGACTGCGCAGGTTTCTGCAAAAATGTGTCGTGATGCCCGCCCTGCATGAGCGGCGGGATGTATTCGGCCCGCTCGTCCATGGGCGCTCGACGAAGGCGCTTGTGGTGTTGTGTGACACACGTGATTAATTTCTTGTCTGGAGCAACTTGCGACCAGACTAACCTCTCCAGCTTCCGCCATTATCTCTCTCCCCTTAGATGGGCTGGGGAGATCTCGGCATCTTAGGCAACCCGGCAAAAGAGACTCCCAACCTGGACAAGATGGCGACCGAAGGGGCGCTGCTGACTGACTTCTACACGGCCAATCCACTGTGCTCGCCCTGTCAGTGGTATACACTGTCGTCATAAGTAACGCACGTCACCTTTATTTATGTGTTTTAAATTGTGGAATGTTTTATTAGTACCCTGGAAACAACGCTGCGGCACGAAAGCGGAGAAAAATAAGATAGACAGAAACCAGACCCATACAAATGAATGTGCAAGTTTTGAGTTCTTGTTAATAACGTAGTTTTCCCACAGCTACAATTCAAATAATAATAAGAACAGAATACATTGCTTTATTGCTGCTGTCACTTAAAATTGCAACAAAGGTAGAATAGTCTAATGTAAACTTCAGTACCCGCACCTAGATTGTAACGCTGGCACAGTGGCAGAATAATGACATCAAGATGTCAAGCCGAATGAATGCGTCACGTGACTATATCGACGACAAAGAACCACTTACCTAAAGCTAGGTATTGCCTCCACTGCGATAGTGGGGCGCATCTTTAGCGGCGCCGCACATTCTCTCGAAAGTGCCTTTGGCGCTAACCATCTGCGACGCAGAACTATTACGTATTTTGAGGCATAGATATATGCCCCAGCAGATAAAATTTGGTAAGGCTTTATCTCCCGAGTGCGAGGCTTCAAAACACATATCCGGCATGCTGTGACGGCAGGAAACGTACAACATGAAAGTATTTTTGTCCTTGGGTAGCATTATCTTTCTTAAGAATATCCTGAGATATCGTGTGTCAGGGAGGATAACAATTGCCCAGACGTTGAAAAGCCACGTGACACCGCTCATCGCACACACGATGTCACAAGTAACGTTATGGACACCGTACTCAAGAAACAGCAAAGTCATAAAACGCAATGGTACGTCGGAACATAAATGCTTGTATTTAGTGATATGGCTTGCACTATATGCGTAGAAATGATTACGTTACGTGAGGGCTTAATAATTCACGAAAAAAAAGGACGTGGTCCATGCCATGCCAGATCCTTTTATTCGTTCTTATTCCGACAAACTCGCAGCGCCTATAGAGGCAAA
Organism: Dermacentor variabilis; assembly: GCF_050947875.1. Taxonomy (NCBI): domain Eukaryota; kingdom Metazoa; phylum Arthropoda; class Arachnida; order Ixodida; family Ixodidae; genus Dermacentor; species Dermacentor variabilis. Next base: position 211,630,954 of record NC_134568.1, read on the forward strand.
CGGGCGATTTTCCTACTCGTCTGAACGCGTTAGCAATGACGTTCGTCTGCCAGTGGGAACGCTTGAGCACACGACGTCGACACGTTAACGACGCTTTTTAATGCGAAAGCATTATATCCCCCAGTCGGCGGCGTGACTGAATGATGGTACCAAAAATGACCGACGGCAAAGAGTAAAAAGAAAATAAATCAAATTATATGGTTTTACGTGCCAAAAACACTTTCTGATTATGAGGCACGCCGTAGTGGAGGACTCTGGAAATTTCGACCACCTGGTGTTCTTTAACGTGCACCTAAATATCTAAGTACACGGGTGTTTTCGCATTTCGCCCCCATCGAAATGCGGCCGCCGTGGCCGGGATTCGATCCCGCGATCTCGTGAAAAAGACATAAACAAGTACTCGGACTGGGGTCAAATTTCTCAGGGAGGTTCCTGTAAACAAATTAAACTAATGCCTTTAAAAATAATATTAGGCAAACTTCGGTCGGGGTGGTTATCGAACCCGTGCGCCCGGTGCGAAAGACTAGCACGCTTACCCTACGCCACGGCGCCTCCACCGTTCTGGTTGACTAAATGTGTGTCTATAGTGCATGCGTCATTGCGCACGCCGCGTCACAGACACCTGGCTGACTATAAACGTGCGGTGTGTGCGTCGTTGGGCACGTGGCGGCACAACCAATGGTTAGGATGAGACGCCACGTCATGATTGTATAAAATGAATGTACAAAATAAAAACAATTGATATGCAAGTGAACGCCGCCGAGCCAGCCTTTAAATTATGGACTCCTCGCGGGCAAGTGAGCGCGTTGTGACGTTTGGCGCGTTTTAATTTGGCGTTACCGAGGCGCAATTAAAACGCGGGCGAGCGTCAGCTTGCGCGGACAAGGCATGCGCAGACAAAAACAAACAAACGAAAAAATCCCTAGAAGGACTATGATGCTTTCGCATTCCCGAACGTAAGCAGTCTTAAGTGTCTCTGCCGATTTTTTTTTTTTTCTCGTGCAGCCCGGGCGGCGCTGCTCACGGGCCGACTGCCCATCAGGAACGGCTTCTACACGACCAACAACCACTCAAGAAACGGTACGGACATGCGGCGAAGGTGAAACGCGCACGCATGCTGATGCGCGAATTCCCCCGTGTGCGTACGCAGGCTACACGCCCCAGGAAATCATGGGCGGCATCCAGGACAACGAAGTGCTTATCCCCGAGCTCTTGGCCGAGGCCGGCTACCGCAACAAGATCGTCGGCAAATGGTGCGAGTCCCTTGCGGAGGATGGCCGCGTGCGTTGCCGTACACGAACGCATAGCCGTGCACGCACGTGCACACACATACATGCACACACCGTGGTCGCGACCATAGTTCACGTGCCGCAGACAAGACTGCCGACGTTCCGAATAGTGGACCTATCTCCTGCCGAAGGTTTTCGACAAAGAGGCGCTTAAGCAAGGACTCACATGTACCGGTGACTGGTGCACAATGATGCACCATGCAGGCAAGGGTGCTCTAACGCCCATGAATGATTCGAAAACTGTGTCTCACCACGTTCAGAGCTCATGCTCATCTGGGACGTTATTAACGAAAAAAAGTTATTGCACTAAAACTGTTCGTACGAACAGCTTCCAGCGAATCCTCTTTCCGGACATACTAATAATGAAGGCCGAATGGCAAACAACACTTACGAACGTACAGCTTTGTGAATTCGGCCCCCTGCTTTGAAGGCGCAATGTTGTCAGTATAGTCCTCGCCGCTTTTCCGTTGTGCTCGGGTTCAAGGCAACACTGAGGGGACTGCCGAGAAAAAAAATGCCATTTTGGACTTTTCCAACTAATTATTTGGGGTGCGGTGGGTTGGAGGTGCGTGTCCTCAAGTCCGCTATTGGGAGGCACACCAGGCGATACGTTACTCGCGCTTAGACGGCGATTTCGTGCGGTTCTGAGAACCAAAGGTGTAAGACCTCTGCAGTACGTTTTAACGCGAATCAGTCTTTGCCTCAATTCTCGACACTTCGCGGTAGGTAGGTTCCTGTCTCGCCTCGCTTTAACAAATAGAAAATAATGTGTCTGACGGTGGAATCGAACCTCTGCCGTAGTGCACAGCAGCCTGGTGCCCTACCTACTAGACTACGAGCGCACCTTTTTCTTTATTACAGGGAAACAAAACTGTTGCACTTACACTGAACACACCACAAGTCAAGAGTTAGGCAAATTTAAACACAAATCAACGAGGTGAAACGAGTCAAGAGATTCACTAGAACGCTCGTATATGCCTTGTACTTTAATTATTTTTTTCATGGATGATGTTCTTTGTTGCTCGAGGTGGCTCGGCATGTCTCTCTATCATTATTGCTTTCCAGAGGCGATGCAATCTAGTAAGAAAAATTAGATCAAATTCAAAGTTTTGTTTTTCGTCAAATCAAGGTATCTGATAGCGATAGGATTAACTTCTGTCTTCAACGTTTGCTGTAGAACATCCCTCAAACATACCGCGTCACAACAATCAATGAAGCAATGATTAATGGTTTCTGCCCTTTTAAACAATCTACAATTCGTGTCCCAGAGAACAACGAATTCCGTAGTCTTCTGCCATGCCTTCACAGGAAGCGTCGACGTATGAAGTCTAAAAAAAAAAAAAAGACTTTACTTCCGGAGAAAGACACATTTTTCTTAATGCGATTCGACACATCAGACAATTGATGATCACCAATCGTAGAACGGTATACTGGTATGGGAAAGTACGCGCCAATACCATCCCTAATCAACGTCTTACGACTTGAGCTAAATAAACAGGCTGTTGAAAATCTAGTCTTAAAAAATAAAACAGCATCAACTATTTCCTTTGGGAAACCATACAGAGAACAATTTTTTACAAAGTATCTATAGTACAAAACAAGAGAAGGCAAATGAAGTGAGATACGGCGCTGGAGTGTCTCGCGCTGAAATGGATGTGTAACATCGCGGAAGTTTAAAAAAAAAAAAAACGCGAGACTAACTGCCATATAAACAAATGTGCAAGGCCAACACCACCCCTTTCAAGCGGAATAAACTAGTTATCGCGTCGTATTGGCTCCCATCCACAGCGCAAGACACAGCAGGCGAAGATCCTGTGGAATAGTTGAATATTCTTTCGCGCACAGCGGAGGACCTGAAGCACATAAATCAATTTGGTAGCAAAAAAAAAAAAAAAACGTAATGCAGACTGTTAATCGTGCAAAATGGGCAATTCTTTTCCACCGCAGGCCTCAGCTGCATGCCGAAGTTTTGTACCGCACTTATGCCAATGCGAGGGACTGTTACGACATTGATCAAGGGGTACACCAAGGTAACACACAGCATCAGTATTCAAGCAAATAGCACTAACTGTGACGGAGTTACTGCCCACTGACCAAAACAGAATCCTCGGGACTTATCATACTTGGTACTAGTGGCTGAACAATGCGGTTGAGTTAGGCACATTACTTCTTCTACACTTTCCTTATTTGAACATACAAACGCGGCATCGTCCGCGTAAGCTAGGACTTTGACTGATGAAGTGCCCTAGTCAAAGCCCGTCACCGTATTCTGCGAAATGACGCTGAGACTCAAAGGTTAAAGAGCGAATTAATTAGGGGGTGAAAGTGGGAACCCTTTTCTCACAGATGAGCAAATATAAAGGGTGTCCCACGTAACTTGAGCCAAACATTACAAATATTCATATGCCACGTAGCTGGACTGAAATAAGGTAATGTTCAGTAAAACACTTTTACGTAGCTCGCGCTTCGAGGAGCCGTGTTAGACTGCACTATCTCCAGGACCGGCCCCCACCTTCCCCATAACTTCCCTCGTAGCAGTTTACGCTACGTAGAAATTACTACGTTGTACAAACTTCACGATCGCCCAAGTTAATCATGTTTTAACATTTCTTCGCCGGAGTTCTCATGTCATTGCCGTTTTAACATCCACCACATGACATCGCCATAAGTACGTACGATCGTATAACACATAGTTCCTGATGACGTCACAATCGGTGTTTCTCTCGATTCCGCTCGTCCACTACGCATGTGGAGCCCAACAATCGTCGTGTCGCAAGCTCGCACTGAACAGCCGGCGTAGCAATGCCCTCCCTGCCATATAGGATCGCCTTCGACGTGGTCGCCGTCCCGGCGTGCTGCTGTCGTCCCGTACGCGCACGCTCGCAGCCCACACGCACACACAACCGCTCGATTTGCGCAAACACATTAGTTGGCCGCTTTGCGGAACCCTAAACAATGTTGAATAGCCTGGTGCCTGCAAGATCGCATGACGTCGATTCCCACAGTGCGTGGGATCTGCAATCTTTTCCTTTTTTCTTCGTACGTTAAAGAAAAAAAAAGCCTACACAATTTAGTCAAATTGCATCATAGCGGAGCAATTACCTACACAGGCGGACATCAATTTCAAGAGAAACCAATGCAATTCAATCTCCCTTCTTGGAACTAATAACATCAAGTAACTTTTTTATTTTGCGAACTTTATGGTGCATGTTTATATTGGAAAACTGAAGGGATAATCATCATAAAAGTATAGCTCCGCGTTTCTGCATTTCAAAATGACCATGTTAATCGAAATAACTGCTGTGAAATTATTCGTTCAGTTCGCCTGATCACGCACGCACGTTCGCGGTTCAACCTCCCATGACGTAGAAGGGTGGCGTATAACATGAAGCTGCCATCGCACTTCCAGCTCTTTCCACGACGTGATGCCGATTGACAATTTGCGCCGCTCCCGTATGACAATCCACATATCCGCTTCAGCAGAAGGGCCAAGGTGAGCCACTTTATCGCGCCGTATGACGTAGCATCGTTTTACTCCATCCTACTGCGCCAGGGGAGGGGATGGGGGTTGGACCGCAAGCCGGGCTTCGCGGTCCCTCGTGCGTGGTGAATTCACTTGAACGAATAATTTAACGGCAGTTATTCACCAACCAAATGGATCGTCTTGAACTGCATAGAAACACGGAATTTTATTTTATGATTGCCTTCAACATCGGATATATTAACATGTGCCGTAAAACTTATAATTCACAAATTAATTGTTGCAATTAGTTTAATGAGTGAATGAATTGCTGCGTTTTCTCGCAAAATATTCGTGCGAGACATTTTCGTGCAAAAGAATACATCTGCAGTGACTTAATTACCAGTACATTCTGTAGGCTTAAAAAAGTGTTCGAAGTAATATGTACATATTAAGTAACTTTGAAACCGGAATTTATTAGTAAAGTCGGATGAAGCACTGGCTCACGTGTAAAAGCAACCACGAACACTTAAGTCGATGTTTATATATATATATATATATATATATATATATACATACATACATACATACATACATACATACATACACAGGGTGTTTCAGCGAACACTTTCAAAAATCTTCAAAAGTTGCCTGTGGCAGACATCACAGTTCTAGTTCATGAGCCGGTTTACTCGAAGCGGCGGACACTACTTGCACAAAAAATTGAAACGCAAAACCGATTAACTGATAAAAAATCACTTATTACGTTTTAACTAATTACATTATGGCCCATATCGCAATTTACAAATTCTAGCCGTGGGGTTCGCAAGGCGAATCCATTCGGAACGAATTTTCAAGGTGACACCAATTTCGAGATATAAATTCCCGAACTTTGCGGAGAAATGCATTGGCGCTCCAGTTAATTTGTTAACAAAACGTCGTCTCATGCACTGAAGCATACAAATAACTGGAACGCCAATGCATTTCTCTGCAAACTTCGGGAATTTATATCTCGAAACTGGTGTCGTCCTGAGAATTCGTTCCAAGTGGATCCGCCTTGCCAAGTCCACAGCTATAATTTGTAAATTGCAATAAGGGTCACAAGGTAATTAGCCATAAAATTAATTAGTGAATTCTTGTTAATTCGTTGATTTTACATTTCAATTTTTGCACAATTAGTGTCCGCCGCTTCGAGTAGACCGGCTCATAAACTAAAATTGAGCTATCTGCCACAGGCAATCTTTAAAAAATTTTGAAAGTGTTCGCTGAAACACCCTGTATAAAGTCACGTTGTAGTGACGGTGAACAACCACAGTAGCACACCGCAAGTTGTGCCCAGCAAAACAAGTAACACTCAGAACAATGGTAGCGGCGAGCACGCTCGTCGATCGTCGGAATCTGATTTACGGGTCAGGCGCGTTGGCTATTTATGCTTGACTGATGGACGGTTCCAGCGTAATCGCTGGTGCGGGCACAAGTTCTAGAATGCGCAACACTATTTGCGTCACACAAGGGATCTGATTACAAATGGTTCGATGACAACGAAGACAACAGGTAAAGTCGGCTACAAGAATCGGGAATGCTGCGATACACGCAGGCGCCCTGCGCCAAGCAATAACGTTTACCACTCGTTAGCTGGTAAAAAGCGGTCACAGAGGGAAAAGATAAACAAATACACGTGAAAATATGCATACACACTGTATAGACCTGGCAACAGGTCATCTGTCTTAGGATGACCGGCTCGTGCTGAAGAAGAAATAATACTAGCAACTTGGTAGTTTCAGTGCCTTCTGCTCCGAACTCAACCATGTCTTTTTTTCATATATGGTAGACAACGCTCGAGTTGCGCAGGCGTGATGTCATGTAAATGCTGCAATGCAAAGCGCCGATGCCTGGGAGACCTTCCAGTGTCGCACGCACCCATCCACGCAGGCACCTTGGCCACCAGGAGCAGTATCTACCCCTGAGACACGGCTTCCACGAGTGGATTGGTTCGTCAAACTGCCACTTCGGCCCATACGACAACGTCCACAGGCCGAACATCGCCTTTTTCCGCAATGATCACATGATCGGCAGGTATGTACATGCAGTCTTGGTACTCAACGGTTATGGTTGTGAATGAAATCAGTGGCGACTGCATTGCTGGTTATTGCTCATAGTTGTCGCTGATTGGCACGTATTCAGTTTGTCATTACAGATAGAGAAAAATGTGAATGAAGAAAGGTGCGACACCTTATGATGGGTACAACCGAAAAGATAGATAGATAGATAGATAGATAGATAGATAGATAGATAGATAGATAGATAGATAGATAGATAGATAGATAGATAGATAGATAGACAGACAGACAGACAGACAGACAGACAGACAGATAGATAGATAGATAGATAGATAGATAGATAGATAGATAGATAGATAGATAGATAGATAGATAGATAGATAGATAGATAGATAGATAGATAGATAGATAGATAGATAGATAGATAGATAGATAGATAGATAGATACTGAAGGTGACAAGGTCCGTACATAAGGGCGTGTAAGTGGCTTGCCCATAACACTGACGCTAAATTTCGTCACTTTCTTGGCGAAATCGGAGCATGAAATGAACTAAACTCGATTTCGAGTTACATTCGCATGGAAGTCAGCTGCCTTCTTTGCGTATGCGATAGGAAGAGAAAGAAAAGACCAATTCCCCCAAGCAGTGCATGCCTTCCGAAGGCGTTCGAAGTGATTTTCACCTTATGGCCGCCTGGAACTATGCTGCTTTTTTCTGGCTGTGTTAGTACGACGAGAAACTACATATTGCGAGGGTGCGTATACTTTATCAATTGACTTTTGCATTGCTTGCTCCTTTTATGGAAATCTTGCTGCTACACGACGCATTATTATGAGTGCGGTTATTCACTTTCATTAAAGATCGCTCAAAAAAAAAAAGAAAAAAAAAAGCTTATATGCACTTAAGTACATGACGCACAGTGAGTGTGCTTTGATCGTTCAGCGGCACGAGGAAACGCGCAGTAAGTGGCAGCCGTCGTACCTTAATTCTGGGATCTGCATAGCTGGGTTCTTTTCTATTCCAAGGAATGGCTTAGAATAGTGGCCGGTGGCACTAGCCAGAGCACGCATGCTGAACGCACACTACCTGAAGCCCTTGCCGCGGGTGAAACCTGCGGGAGTGACCGCGAAGCTGCGACCACCACAGCACTATACGTGAGGGCCTCAAACATGCGCCTCGCGGCTAAAACTGATGGTCAGAGAAAAAAACCAGCCAATCCTGATGCCAGACATATTATTAACGAAGGCGGCCGGCCAATGGCATAGGAGCACTTACGAACGAAAAGCTTTGTGAATTCGGCCCCTGGCCTTTGGTTTTGACCACCACCTGTATCTACGCCACTTGCTTGTCAATCTTCGTGAAACTTTACCGACTCCTCCTCCAACCCCTTGTCACGCCACTGTACAACTTAGCGAGGAAGGTTTGTATCATTGTATGAAGCGCGATACCTGCCACAAGTTTGAGGCCCCTACTATTTGCACTCGGCGATTTATCGAGCAAAGGATGTCTTGAAAAAATGCCAGAGAATTCCCTAGAAACGCAATAATGCCCACCTCGTCAAAATACGTTGCGCGCCTGCGACTTTCGCGGTTACCGACATTTTTTGTCGTCCTTCATTCTACTGCAGGTACTATGAGGACTTGGCGATAAACCTGACAACACTTACGTCGAACCTGACCCAGTTGTACATCAAGGTAGGCATTTTCTCTCTGAATGGGCTCCCTACTCGAGACGTAATTTTCCCGAAATTGAAATGAGTGCTGATCAGTTGGTCAGTTGAGAGTAGTGCCTTCTTCTGCCTCTTTCTTGGGCCATCCTGTACGGTTTATTATGAATACACACAAACTATAGTCGGTCAATGCATTCTGCTGAGGCAAGTGTTCTCTGCTGCTTTTCCTCTGGCGGAAGCCGCAAAACATCCCGCGGATGGGATCTGGAATGTGGAAGAGGTTACCAGAGGAAGGAAAAGTGTGGTTACCTAGCTCGGCGGAAGTATGTTAACCTTTCTATTATTATTATTATTATTATTATTATTATTATTATTATTTCTATGAAAAGGAAAAAAAAAGAGTTTCCCGTTTTTTGATCACTCACGAGGCATCTGCGCCGTAAGCATTTATGCTTTCTCCGCAGGAGGCGGTGCAGTTCATCGAGAAGCAGGCAGCGCAGCGCCAGCCCTTCTTCCTGTACTGGGCGCCCGACGCTACTCACGCGCCCGTCTACTCGTCCGAGGAGTTCAGAGGGCGCAGTCAGAGAGGACCGTAAGTGTTGAAGGAAAGAAAGAAAGGAGAATGGTCGCGCCGGTGTGGCGTTGAAACCATATGAGCCAAGAAAGGTGAAGAAGGAGTGGATGCCTACAGGGATGAGTGGAAGAGACTCACTAGAAACGGTGACACCATAGAAATGAAATGAGAATCACATGCCGGATTATTTGTCCCTCTGTACTTTCACCCGCTCACACCGCCGAGGCACTCTGAAAGACTTTTCCGCGTGGTACAAGGAAGCAAAATAGGCAAGCTTAAACGACGGTTGTGTATTAGGCACTTCTTTCGCTAATGTCCTCTTAAGTCGGCTTAAGATTTCGTGCAGCCGGAAGCCGCTCGCAGGGCGTTTAATTCGTTCAGTTGTTTGCAAATATTCGCCATCGTTTTCCTTGTTGCAGGGATACATTAAAGAAGATCGAGTGGACCGCGCGCATCGTGCAGTTTTTGTTGGATGCGCGCACGGTGGTGTCCCACTGACTACTAAATAATTAAAACTCGAAGCAGCGCGAAGAAGACGAGAACAGTAATCGAAAGCAAACGCGACAGAACTAGTCGCCTTTGTCGTCCCGCTAAAATAGCTTCATTTTAACGCGTTTGCTCGCGCTCTGAGTGCGTGCTCGCTTAGCACGGCGCTCTCCTATTACTATCTGCATTTTCTTTTTCTTTTTTTTTTGCTAGTGTTAGATTTATAAATGCCAACCTTAGGAGGACAATAAACGTTATATGTTTAATGTATATTTTATGTAACCATCCGTTGTGTCAATTCAGTGACTATGTCATTGTGCTGCCAAGTTCGAGGTCGCTGGTTCGACCCTGGCCGCATTTCAATGGGGGCGAAATGCGAAAAAGCGTTCGTGTATAGTTAGATTTACATGCACGGTAAAGAAACCCAGGTGGTCGAAATTAATCCGCAGTTCTACACTACGGCGCGCCTAATAATACTATAATAATAATAGTATAATAATTATACGGTGGTTTCGTTGCATAAAATCGCAGAATTTAACTTTTCTATTACTTTTTTTTTCATATAACCACAGCCCGCGCGGGCAGGTATACAGTCAGAAAATTCGTGACTCAGTCATAAAACACACCGAGGGAGTAAATGAGAGCCTATATGCACATTTGAAAAATTGAAGCCCGGACTCATTCGCAAAGTTTCGCGTCGTTTAAGCGGCATTAAATGCAAATTTTAGATTTCGCACAAAATTCTAGTCACTTGGTGTTGCAGACACCGAACTTTTTCTTACAAGAAAAATATCATAATTTTACTTACGAGCGGTTTATCCCGAACATTAAATGCACCACTGTCTATCATGTTTCGCAATCGTCAAGCATGCTTTACACAATCCTTCATTTTTTTTTTTTGCGAATAAATCGACGACTTTCTGGCGCAAAAAGATTGTTTGTTTAGGTTAGCATAAGACTATTTCTGTTCAACGCACTTTCAGACTACCGACAACGACTCCTAAAGCATAACTTTATCAGCGTTATAAAACTATTATGTTATAAAGAGAAACAAAACACCGCAAAGCCTGTGAACATTTAATTGTGCCTTGGCGTGTGTGTTTAGTGTGTGTTAATGTGGTGTTTGTTTAGCGCTCCAGCTACTTGTTCGGCCAAGTACCAGCAAACCTAAGCTTGCTAATTTTCTTGTGCTGGTTCTAAATACGTATGACGCGTTTATATATAACAAAATACTTTGAAAACGGTGGTCTAAGCAAAGGTCGCCGCTTGTTTTTGTTACGCAATAGCACTAATTCTCATCAACACCCGTGAAATGTGCTCGCTACCCGTGGCAGGAGCAAAGAAAGAAAGGGCTACCCTGAGCCGACAAACATGCAGACGCGAACTTTGTAACGGCGGAAGTAACCAAGTTTAAACAAAATTATCTTGCGGAGGTCGGCACTGCAGCGCAAGACTACATAAACCCGCCGTGGTTGCTTATAGTGGCTATGGTGTTGGGCTGCTAAGCACGAGGTCGCGGGATCTAATCCCGGCCACGGCGGCCGCGTTTAAACGGGGGTAATATACAAAACCGCCCGTGTACTTAGATTTATGTGCACGTTAAAGAACTCCAGGTGGTCAAGATCGAACCGGAATTCCCCTACTACTGTGTGCCTCATAATCAGATTTCTGACACGTAATACCCCATAATTTATTTCTTTGACTGCATTACTTTGTTTTCCCCAAGTAATTTTGTCCGCCCTTGTATCAGACGTTCCAGGTCGCATTTCGTTCCAATGCCGCTAAAGCAGCGCATATGAGCTGACGCTCCGCAGTGACCACGTAGTTTCCTCAGAATGACATCGAAAGTCTTGCGTGATGTGCTTGACACGCCGGGCAGCAACAAAATGGGAATGTCTGCGGCCAACGGAGCAGGCGGCCGAGCACACAGCACGCGCTGCGCAGCCAAACACAGTGTTACAGCGCATGCACAGTAGCTGAAGGCCAAGTGCTGCAGTTTATCGTAAACAAACAAACAAACAAAAATCGCAGTTTCGCCCGAAAGGCGAAGCATCAATTGCGATAACAAAATAGTGGAAAGCTGTACGAATTAACAATAGTAGTTTTATCGGCCATACAAACATGTAAACATAGGAATACTAACTAAATTAACAAGCATGGCTTCACGCGCACACAAGCAAAGATGAACGCATCTCACTCAATGACCGCGAAACCTAGCCGTCAAAGCGCTGCAGTGGAGAAACGCGGCAGCAGCAGCGAGCGAATTCACCGCGGTGCTGCCTCTCGCATGAACAGGCCGCAAAAACACAGCGCAGCGCGGACTCTGTTGCCGTCGCAGATGGCTTTCACGCAAGACACAGCGGCCGGGCAGGGCGCGCGCGGCCGCCCGGAGTAGAACGCGTTGCGTTCATGTAGCGAACCATGTATAGCTAACGCACGCGCGGAGTTCCCCACTGACGTCACACGCGAGAGGGAGCCACTCAAAGATCTCGGGGATAATAAGCGCCATTACACGATACAGTGCAGCAAAGCAGATCGGTAGCCGCTTCAAGTATATACGTATATAATATATCCAGGCTCGGTCATATTGTCTGTCCTTCTCCGTGTAATTATGTGGCAATTTGAGTCTCCCTTCTATAATCTATGGCGCTCGTCCGTTCTTCTCTGTGTGTATGATATGTCAATTTGTGCCCCTCTTCTGAGCGCTGTTTCACCAACTACAGCCCGACAAGAAATACTTTATCCAGACTAGCTCCTGACGAGCGCTTCCAATGACCACGCGCGTGGCGCGGGACTACTCTATAATATTAATACGATTAGCATTCTTAGCCTACTAACCCCACTTTGGTGTGCTGCTATCTAACCGCTATCGCATGACTTAAAAACACAACTCTGACGGTTGATTTCGAACCCGGTTTCCTCAGCACAGCAGCGCAATGCTCTACCAGTTGGACTATGGATGCCCGCCTGGATGTTCCATGCACAACGCCAAGCTTCAATAGTGCAAGTACCTGCCGTGGTTGCTCAGTGGCTATGGTGTTAGGCTGCTGAGCACGAGGTCGCGGGATCGAATCCCGGCCACGGCGGCCGCATTTCGATGGGGGCGAAAACACCCGTGTACTTAGATTTAGGTGCACCTTAAGGAACCCCAGGTGGTCGAAATTTCCGGAGTCCCCCACTAAGGAGTGCCTCATAATCAGAAAGTAGTTTTGGCACGTAAAACCCCATAATTTTTAATAGTGCAAGCAACGCTTTGAGATGCTTGGTACGCCAGTCAAGCCGCGTGCCGTCAATTCACTGATAAAAGTGAGAACACCGCGTTCTTCTAGCTGACAATAAAAAAAGGCCCGAAAAATAACTGAAAAAATGCTAAACCCCAATTCCACACACGCACGCGCGCTGCGAACCAATCCCCGTGCAGCACGTTATGCTCTAAACGACCTCGCTCACCATTATATAAAACAGCTTACACTAGTGGCATTGCGCCACCTACAATAAAACTTCGGTTGGGGCTAGTTGGTACATGGTATTTCGAAGGTGAAAAATTCAGCACAAGACCCAGGATAACCCACAAAGAAGAGACGAGACAAGCACTGGCGCTGACTAACAACTGATTTATTCTTCTTTACGACAACGCACATAGATACCCTACACCACTCGACCACGCATGCGTGCACAACGAAGGACACAGAAATTCATGACACACTAAAGCCAGTTACCAAAGACGTGCGCCCGGGAAATTATATTTGGCTGAGTGCAGAGACAGGGAGGTATGACTGATACAGTCGTCTGCTTTTTCCTTTATGTGGAAAGCCTCCAAGGCCAGCCGCGCATGTTCATTTGTGCTTCTGCCGAGAATCGACGTCTCATCAAATCGCGGTATACAATTGCAGCAAGAATTAAGAGGGGCAACAAGGTGTGCCCCTTTGTCTGCATTATTATTTATTTTTTGCTCATGTTCCCTAAGTCGCTCATTGATACACCGCCCTGTCTGCCCGATGTAAGTCTTTCCACACGAGAGCGCGAAAGCATAAACCACACCGGTGGAACATGGGACGTAGGATATCCCGTGCTTGATTTGGCAACCTAGGTCGCTTTCACCGCAAGTACGGGAGCACAACTTAGCAAGCTTGTTCGGCGCAGAAAACGCCAGGGGGACACCATGCCTGCTAGCAACTCTCTTGAGTTGATGAGTGACCTTATGAAGATAAGGCACCACCACAGGTCTGAACGTTTCACGTTAAACGCTCGTCGTCTTTTCGTTTTTTTTTTTTTTTCGAATCAGGGCCTCGGGAACTGCAGTCAGGAGCGACGTAACCTGCTGCCAAAAGTCGGCGCACCTGATCATCGAAGCTATGCTGCATTTTATGCGCACACGATTTTTTGAGAGCCGATTCCATACAAGAGGACGCAATTCCTCGTTTTAAAACTTTGGAATGAGCCGACTTCAACGCCAAGAACTCATTTTGTGCACGTGGTTGGTAAGCTCGACACACATGTCTATCACATACCTCGAGCCTAAGGTCCAAAAACTGCAAAATATTATTATGAGGTAGCTCGTGAGTAAAAACAAGTCCTTGTCCGTGTTGCTTCAAATCAGTTAAGACCTTATTAACCGTATCCCGGTAGGATGAGTCATGCATTAAAAAGACTAAAAATCATCACCATACCTAAAAACTCTTAAAATAGACCTCTCGTTAAAAACGTAGTCTTAAGACCGTTCTAAACTAGCTAAAAAATAACACAGAGAACTGGAGCAACACATGACCCCAACACAAATGCCATTAATTTTTGCTTTGTAAAAAAGGTTGGTCATTAAAAACAATAAACGTTACCGTGAGGTAATATCCCAAAAGACCTAAGAAATTTCTCACTGACAGTCCCACATCATTCTGGAACGCAATCGCACCGTTTCCCTCAATGCAAGAAGTAACAGAAGACAAAAGTTCACGCTGTGGCACTGAATACAATAAATATTCTATATCAACCGAAAAAGCATAACCAACATCTTCATTCTCATGGAGAAACTGCACCACTTCATCCGATTTCTTAGTCCGGAAAGGGTCATTCATCGCTAGCAATTTTAATTTCTTCTGAAAAAAAAAATAGCTTACGATGATGCTGCCAGCAACCAGGCTCACTGATAATGGTTCTGAAAGGTATATCCGGTTTATGCGTCTTTGCAGTAAAAAAAATGGTGTAAAACATTTGCCTCTACTTTTTTCTATAGCTTTAGGGAGCGACGTCAGTTTCAGTTTGTTGCAAAATTATATAAACTTAATTTTTACTATGACCTTGCGTTTCTTAACGGGAACAAAATTCTTTGACACCGCCTGCAGCGCTTTTTCATTAAAAACGCCCTTTTCAACCACTATAAACCCACCTTCCTTATCAGCCTGCAAAAGGCACAAATTATTGACCTTCAAAAAAGACACCGCATTACGAACACGGTCATGCACTCGGCGGTCAGTTCCTTTGGGTGCAGTCTTTTCCAAGCACTCCACGCCTTCAAGTAGGCAACGTTCGCGGTCTTCTTGCTTCGCTTTAGCAGTCACCCATGTATTCATTGCAACCAATTCATGAGCAGGGACACGGGAAGGGACAAAAAACTTTGGGCCTTTTTCTAGCAAACGGCCAACATCTTCAGGTAGGTTGACGTTTCCAAGTACCTTGACACTTCTTTCTGAGGGACTTTGTTTTCCACCTGCCCGGCACAGATCCTTTAAAATGCAATTCCACCTAGGAAAGAACGTCTCTAGAGGTCGAAGAGAGGAAATTGCGTCGTGCCGCGGCAGCTCATCGTCGATAAGCCGCTCAACAGAGGAGGTGATTACACCAAATGCGGCAGGTTGAGCGCCCACGCGGCGCTGCAAACCGCGAAGCCGTCCTCCAGCACAAGAGCGAAACAGAGCGTCAATGCTTAGCGCAATACGCGAATCTCTTCGACAGGAGAGCCGAGCACAGAATGAACGACGGGTCGCAACCCGCCAAGCCCAGCGCTTTACACAGCGACGGACAACTTCATTGACGACGAGTTTGGTGCTTCATGTAGTGTCTGCGAATGTCTATGGTGTGCATCAGACCTCTCAAAGATTCAAGAGAAGTAGGACGTGTCCTATTTCTCGGCACACCGTTCCCTACTATGCGCCATATAGGGGACAGTACCGAAGCGATGCATGGGGAGACGGAATCCTCAAGTCGATAAAGTTGTCAGAGTGTCGTCCACCAAGATGTGTCTTTATCATTATATAGCGGATGGCTACATTGCTTGATTGCTAATCGCATTAATCGAGAGTAATCGTGAGACGAGTTCTACTAACACTTCATTTTTCTTTTATTCATTTGTTTATTTTTCCTTTCTTTTATCTTTTTCGATCACAGCTACGGAGACGCCGTGATGGAGCTCGACCATGGTGTGGGCGTCATATTGGACGCTCTTCGTCGCACAGGGGCAGTAAACAACACTTTTGTCTTCTTCACCTCTGACAACGGAGCGGCGTTGGTCAGCAAAACACAAGGCGAGTATCAGTTAAATAAAATACGCAGCGCGCAGAATCTACATCGCCTGCTATTATTACACTGCGCGCACATCGAGTAGCACGAAGAGTGGGCGTCCAGGGTATGAAGACGTTGCGTCCATACTAGCAGTATACATTAGCTATAAACCACTTTCCGTCATTGCGCATCGGCAGCGACGTGGTACATGTACATACGCACGAATTCTGGACATTGCCCCTTCGCCATTCTGTGGAACTTCACGGCAATGCACAAGCGTTAAGTGAATGGGCAAATTTTTTTAGAAAATTATATTTCGAAATGTCGGCCCAGTATCAACAAGTTCCAACTGGCAGCATATGCATTTACGGCACTTAGTCGGAACATTGGTGCTGCGTTAAAGCAGTCTTTCGTCCAGCCTGATAGACACCCACTCTTACACTAGCTTTCCTACGCCAACTGTAAGATATATATTTCTTACAGCTGGCGTAGAAGCACTAGTCTGTTCACACGCACAGGTCTTTGAGAGGCAGCAGGGAGGGAGAGGGAGTGTATGTGCGCGTGCACGTCTTGAGCGTGCGTACGTGTGTGAGCCCGGGTTCGTGTTTGCATGCATGCATTTACGTGCGTGTGCGTGCGTACGTGCATGTTAGTGTATGAGTGCATGCGTGTGTGAATTTATGTGCAGCTCTTGTGCGTTTGTGTGCGTGCGTGTGAATGTGTACGTGCGCGAACGTTTCTGTGGGTGTTTCAGGCATGCATGCATGTGTGTGCGTGAGTGTGCGTGTGTGTGTATGCGTGTGTTTGTGCGAATAGCATTTCCCTGCTTGCACCTACTCTCGGAGATAAACGGGATGTAGACTTTATTCGAACCAACATTTGAATCCACGAGACAATAATAAATGACACTGTATTTATAGCATTATCTCTTCCTGAAAGCGAAACCGACGCGCACGCACACACACGAAAAAGAAGCGCCTGTGACGTCATCGCCGCCATGGATTTCGTCACGATGGCACTATCACGACTAGCATGGCCCCGTGAGATGCAGCTCTGCAGTTAATCTTGCTGGCACTGGAGCCTGGCACTACAGAAGACGAACTCATACACAACCTAAGAGTGCGGACGCAAGGGGTACGAATACTCTACGCCCGTATGCTTGGCAAATCGAGGACGGCAGTGCTGACGTTCGATGGCCCCATCGTGCCTCGCTACGTATATTACTACGGTGGCGAGACGCCATGTATACCCTACCAACCCACTCGACAATACTGCAAGATATGCCAAAATCAAGGACATAGGACTGATGTCTGTCCAACACCAACTGTCAAGGCTTGTGCGAAATGTGGCCTCCGCGACCCACCAGCGGACCATGAGTGTGAACCCAAGTGTGCCCTGTGCGGGGGAGCTCATCCTACAGCGGCACAAGAGTGCACCAAAAAACTGAAGCGCGTCCCGCAAAGGGGAAGACAGCGCATGAGACAACGTACCCACGTGACAGGGACCCCCAAGAAGAGGTGGCTCAGTTCGGATCGAGAGAACTCTGACTCGCGGGAGAGATCCCGCTCGCGTACCAGGTCGACCTCCCGAGGCCGATCCAACTCTCAGGGCAGAAAACAAGAGGAGAAGCAAAGCACCAACCATCAGAAGAACAAGAAACAATGTCCGAAGAATGAAGGCGACAAAAACAAGGTGAGCTGGTCAGCAATAGCCTCCCAACCCACACCTCAAACAACTGCACAGATAACGCGCCTAGAACGAGAGCTAGAACTCATGAGAGTTCGCTTAGGCGACCTAGAGCGTGAGAATGCGATACTAAAGCAAATGCAGTCGCAGCAACAGAACACACAGGCTAAACCGGACCAGTCAGAGCAAGCTTCGGGGCAAGCTGTACCAGCACCCCAAAAGCGCCCTAGATTACAGTCGGTCGAAACACTCCAGACACGAATCCAAGAGACTTTCCAACAACTGTTACCATCATTCGCAGAACAGATAACCCAACAGGTGTCAGCCCAAATAACACAACAACTAACGCAACAAATGTCTGAGTTTGAAGTGAAGTCCGACAAAAAACTCCAGGCTCTGCAAATTGAAATCATGAAAACGGTGCGTAAGCAAATTACCGGAGCTAACATTAGAGCGAGAGCCGAGAAGCCATACGCCAGACCAGGGCTAGTAGCCATTGCACAGGAAAGCAACCATGCCTAAACATCAACCAACTATTACGGAATATTCCGAAATCTGGCAGTGGAACTGTCGTGGATACCGACGGAAAAGGGGACTTTTGACACAGCTGGTAAGCTCACAGAGTGAGCCACCAGCTGTCATAGCCCTTCAGGAAGTCGGATCCCCTCCAAACCTTCAGGGATACGAGGTGTACACACACCCGGATTCGGAGAAAGCAATAGCTACTTTGATAGCGAAATCGATCACCGCAATCAAACATGATCCTTTTACTGACACGGATATTAAGCATTTATTAATAGAAATCATATATAAAGGCCTGAACAAAAAGAGTGCCTTTATACTAAACATTTACAGTCCACCAAGCCAGAGAAATACAAAGTTTGACAGCCTCCTCCAGGAAACTGCCCGCCTGGTACAGGGAAGACCACTCGTAATAGTAGGTGATTTCAACGCCAAAGATCCTAGTTGGGGATACCCAAAACAGGACGCTAAGGGCAGAAACATTCTAGAACAAACGGAACAACTCGACATGACAATTATAACGGATCCTGCAGTGCCCACTAGACAGGGCAACAGTGTGAGCATGGACACCAGCCCTGACCTCACGATAGTGCAGAATTGTGAAGATGCGCAATGGATAAACACCCTACACGATTTAGGCAGCGACCATTACATCATCAGCACCACAATTCGGACTGGGAAAATCAAACGACACATAGGAATAGCCAAAATTACCGACTGGGTGAAATACCGCCGGATGCAAAGCCAACAAAGCAACACAATCGATGATTTAAGTAAATGGTGTGAAAATTTAAGAACACAAAAGGATAAAGTCACAAAAAAACTAGCCCGCACATGTGATATACCTGAGATAGACCCTCACTTACTGCATCTCTGGGAGGCACGCAGAGGACTAACAAAAAGAATGAAGCGACAGTCACAGAACCGGAAGCTAAAAGTACGCATTGCAGAAATCACCCGCAAAGCGGAGGAGTACGCAACGCAACTAGCTACGTCCAATTGGAAACGCTTCTGTGACTCCCTTAATGGCACACTGAGTACCGCAAAAACTTGGCGCATACTAAGAGCAATTATGGAACCAACCAAAACCAAGAACGAGGGCTGTAAAGCGGTGGAACGGCTAATCCATACGTACCCAGGGACGGAACAAGAACTCAAAGAAGAATTATATAACAAGTGCTTCGGAACAGACCCATCTCCCGCACCCTGTGAGAGGAAATACGGGGGAGCGCCTCACCCTGAACTCGATGAACCCATCTCCATCGAAGAAGTTAGAGCTGCCATGGCGAAAATGACCCGAAACACAGCGGCAGGCAAAGACCGGATAACTAACTCCATGATTAGAAACCTAAGCGATGAGGCTTTACAGGCATATACTACCTTTATTAATGAACATTGGCAACAGGGTACTATTCCAAGGGAGTGGAAGCACGCTCAAATAGTTTTAATTCCCAAGCCTGGCAAGAAATTAGCAATTAGTAACCTTCGACCAATCTCCCTAACTTCCTGCCTGGGGAAACTATTTGAAAGAATTGTGAATTCTAGATTACAAAACTACTTGGAGGACAATGAAATCATTCCAGACACTATGTTTGGATTCAGACCCAAGCTCTCAACTCAAGACATCCTCCTACAGTTGAAGGAAGAAGTCCTAACAAATATACCAAGATCAAGCGAACACGTTGTCATTGCCATCGACATAAAGGGCGCTTTTGATAACGTAAGCCATCAAGGAATACTCGATGGCCTGGCTGAAACAAACTGCGGAGAGCGGATATACAACTATGTTCGCAGCTTTTTGAACCAACGAACCGCTGAGATTAAATTTGGCGCAGTAGAAATGAAGACCTTCAAGGCACCCAACAAGGGCACTCCCCATGGCGCAGTGATCTCGCCAACGCTATTTAACGTGGCGATGATAGGCCTTGCAAGGAAACTACAAGCCATCCCGGGTATCCAGCACGCCCTATATGCGGATGATATTACAGTCTGGTGTGTCACCGGGTCGCTACGTGAAAAAGAAGAACGATTACAAGCAGCTGCCTGTGAAATCGAGACATACGTGCGAGCCAGAGGGCTGCAATGCGCGTCAGAGAAATCTGAGATTATACGAGTCTGGAGAGGGAAAGGGAATCGTAACGTCCCGACGGACCCTGCCCTTAAACTGGAAATCAGACTTGGCAATGATGCAATACCTGAGAAGACCACAATCCGGGTACTGGGCATGTGGCTACAATCAAATCAACACTGCCAACACGGGCTTAACCTCATCAAGACGGCAACACAACAAGTCTCAAGAATGATAAAGCGGGTAGCCACTAAAAGGACGGGGATGAAGGAATCAGACACCCTTCACCTAATCAGAAGTCTGGTGGTTAGCCGCTTCATTTACAGCTTGCCGTATTACGAGCTAACGAAAACAGAGAGGGATGCGATCAATTCGTGCTTACGGAAAGCATACAAGATCGCCCTACAAATTCCGCAATGCGCCTCAACCGAAAAACTCATGTCTCTTGGAATTCATAATACATTCGAAGAACTGGCAGAAGCTCAACTGATAACTCAAAGAAACAGACTCGCACAAACGACCACGGGTAGGAAACTCCTTGGCAGACTCGGGTATCACGAGTTCCTAGAAAAACACAACCAAGCTAAACCCATCCCCACAATAATCAGAAACAGCATCAAAGTGGCGCCAATACCCAGAAATATGGACCCAACTCTACATGCAGGCAGAAGAGAAGCCAGAGCTGCATACATTGAGAAAACGCACGGCGACAAACCAAACTCCCGCTTCGTGGACGCGGCAAGATACCCAGGGAGGCAGAAAAGAACGGTAGCTGCTGTCACTGACTATTTGGGCAGAGAAATCATTAGCGCCTCCACTCGCAACACCACTATCGTGGAAGCAGAAGAAATCGCAATAGCCCTTGCTATCAAAGCGACGGAACCAAACCAACAACAAATAACCATCCTATCAGACTCTCAAGCGGCATGCAGAAGCTACCTCAGGGGACGAGTATGCACCGCAGCCTATAGGATTCTACGAGATATAAAACCCCGAGCCAGATTTCACCTTATATGGGTACCCAGTCATGAGGGAATCAAGGGAAACGAAGAGGCTGACAGAGTAGCTCGTGCGCATGCTACACACCACGGGTGCTCACAGGACACCTCTGAAGACCTGATCCCGATTGACCAGAACTACTCTGCAATTTTAAACTACCACAGAGGAAATAGAATGAAACTACCACCCCCAGACAAAAACCTCAGTAAGGAAGAACAGGTTATATGGAGAAAGCTGCAAACGTATACATATAACAACCTGCACATTCTCCATAAAATTCACCCTGAAAGATATGCGGACACATGCCCATGGTGCGGAGCCACGCCAACCTTAGACCACATCTCATGGGCATGCACGGCATATACACAAAAGACAAACACAGAAATTACGGATCATACACAATGGGAGGCGGCGCTGTCCAGCTCACAGGAAGAGGTCCAAAGGGCCATCATCCGACAAGCGAAACGGCGTGCGGAAGCCAGTGGGGCCCTTGTCTAGGGGCTCCAACCATTGAGCGTTTTATTCTTCAATAAAGTTGTTCTATCTATCTTGCGGCCAGTGACGCGCTAAATCTGCACCATCATTGTGCCGTGCATCGCTTCTATATGTATACGGCCAATCGAGGTTTCGGAGACTTACGTTTGCTGCTATATTGACATTACAACTTTAAACTGCTTGCTTTAAAAAAAAAAAAAAAACGTGAATGACAATTGAAAGCGGACTGGCCGCAAGGAACATGCTCACAGAACCATGCCATTGAGGACAATATGAGAAAAGGCTGGCCGCGGTCAGATCGACGTTACCGACAATATTTTTCCGCGTCAGTCACGCTTTCAGAGAGAGAGAGAGAGAGAGAGAGAGAGAGAGATACTTTTATTGTCAAGGTTGAGTGGAGTTTTCTTTCCCAGCGGTGTGCGTTTAACTGCACAATATTTCTTTGCATGACTCTTCCAGGAGCATGGTTAACAAAAATTTCCTTGCTCAGCTAGATCATTTTGAGGATGTGCTCCAAACTACTCATTTGCTTTAGCCAACCAAAATCAACTATTTAAAAGTTAATTAACTTTGCTTCGTTAAACAAGCACACTTCTCAACTTACTCAGTTTCCACAGGTTACCACCTGAACACTCGAATGATAACAAAAATGTGAGTAAGATTTACGTCGGTCTGTTTTTCTTAATTTCACACTGTTAAGAACGCAAACAGGAATATTCATGGTGCAATACCCTTCTCATGAAGCAGGTGCGAACGCTTGGACGCGTTTTGTTGAGGCAAATGAAGTTCACAAACTTTAACGCATGTGCCTATCCGTGCACTTAGGCCTTTACAATGGACTCTCTTGCATTATACAAAAAACACCTCTGTGCTATACTGTATATCACACAAGGTGTGCGAGAACATTTTGCTCGCCCCCGATTTGTTTTCTGAGCGTTGATGGCATCAGGATCGGTTTCCTTGCGTCATCAGGAATGAAAGCAGCTGCCTGGAGGAAAGCATTGGGTACATCTTTCAGTACTTTGTTACAGGTGGGGCAGCGCGGACATGCGCGTTCGAACGAAAAGTACTGAAATTTTAGAATGGGTGCTTCGGGGCATATATTTTGGCTGTATAATATTAAGGCCCAACGAAAGAAAGTACCACGATTTTGTGACACTTAATGCTGAAACAAGTGCAGTCATGTGAATTATGAGCTCCGACATAGAGCCCGTGGTGGAAACGGCCCCTAGACTGCACGGCTACATTGACACACGAAATACTGATTTAATAAATACCAGTAATCTGAAAGTGTTTAGCTCTTCAATTTCTTGGCATGTCATCGCCACTGTGCCAGTCTTGGGGGTCCCCTCTACCACGCGCCACCATGTTTCAGCTAATATTTAAAGCGACTGTACGACAGTTCGTTTTCCTTCTTTTTTTTTAAAGCTATCTTTAGCGTTAACCACGGTTACAAAGCTATAGCTTGGCTCAAGACGCGCCTGCATGTATTTGAAATTTCCAGACTATTGTTACCGATTCAATAAAGAGTGTTATCTAATCAGATTGCACGCGTGGAGCGAATACTGGCGTACATTCTCGATCACACGCGAGCGCCAGCGAGTGCGCTGCAATTAACGATGATTCAAGTCTTATTGGCGGATGCCAAATGACCCGTAGATGAGACTCCGACGACGGACGACTTGGCGCGCAGCCATCGTTGTGTTTTGAGTGTTGCTTCTTTTCCAGCGCAAGCTCACCTAATAATGAGTTCGATTTGTGACACATTCTTTTGTAACTCTTTCGTTACGTCAGTACAACGTGACAGTATAGCCGTGCTACATTTTCATTGAATGAATACTGGGAAATTGACTAAGGCTTTTTGTTGCGTGCGCGTTCACACTCTTAACGAAATAGTTTATTATTCACAACAAACATTTTAATCTAAGAAGTTGCAAAAGAGAGCATCCTGGACATTAACAGGCAGTCTCAAGCATAAAAAAAATTATTGCCTATTTTTCAGCTTTCATCTGATGGCAGGGAAGGAAAATTCAATAAAAATGTCCTTAGGATAATTAAAAGCCTATCCGCTTGAAAAGGTCTCATCATCCGAGTGCCTACTTTGTATGTTGAGATCGACTTGAAGGTGTTTCTACGAGGGTCGTTCCGAAACTAAGTCTCGTCATTTATTTTCCAAGCGTGAAAGTAACCGGCGAATACATGCAAAGTGCCTCGAGCGGCCAGTCGCGCGGGAATTTTGTGTGCAACGCTCGGAAAATAATTTTTACGTATCACGTATCGAGCAACTGAAAGTTGTATCGGGAGTGTTTTATGTCGCTGTAGAATTTTCTCATTGACACTTCTAATCTCATTATAATATTTGAGAAGTTGATTATTTAATCAATGAATACTCACTATCTAATTAGGCGGAAGGAAAAAAAATGAGTATCTCCAAGCGACGGCAAACAGCATTACTTTGGTCCTGTCCAGCTACGTAGCATTCGCATATCTTTAAACCCTGGCTAAAGTTAGCTGGGACACCCTGTATACTTGCCGTTCGAAGAAAACGACACCTTTCTGCAGAATGGTTCAATAAGCCGGACGCTATATTCTCAGAGGGTTACAAGCAGATTGTTGAATCGCAAGGACTATAAAGACGTTCATGATCGCGTGTGCCTCTTAAATGTCGACACCCACTGGACGGCCTCTCTCTTCATGCAGGAGGCAGCAACGGGCCTTTTCTGTGCGGCAAGCAGACAACTTTCGAAGGGGGCCTGCGGGAGCCCGCTATCGCCTGGTGGCCCGGCACCATTCCGGCGGGAAAGGTGAGCTTCTCTGCTTGCTGCTCGCGGATGGGCGCGTCGAGTCAGTGAAAAGTGCAGCGAAAGACCTGCTGATGGCTCTGCACTGCCTGAACCCATGGTGACGAATGAAATTGAGTGCGCCTCAGGTGTCGCACTGAAGTAAGCATTTAAATTGATTGATACCTAGGCTTCAGCGCTTTCAACTTTTATTTGCCCGGAACTCGGGGGCACGTACTTTTCCAACGTATTTTTTTTCGGTATTTACTTTAATCCGTAAATTATATTTTTTTCCGGTGGATTAATTTTTCTAGAAGAACTTTCACTAAGGCTGTTTTCGACGGATAAATTTTCACGCCAAACTTACGGTATTTTCTTTCTTTGTTTGTTTATATGAATATCTGGTTCATCAATTTTGTTGAAGCTTGTTGTATGATTGCACATCGCGCTTTTCAACACTGTGGCCAGATCCAGTACACAGAATAGCAGTTTTCGACAAGGGCAAAACGCCACCCGCCGTGGTTGCTCAGTGGCTATGGTGTTAGGCTGCTGAGCACGAGTTCGCGGGATCGAATCCCGGCCACGGCGGCCGCATTTCGATGGAGGCGAAATGCGAAAACACCCGTGTACTTAGATTTAGGTGCACGTTAAAGAACCCCAGGTGGTCTAAATTTCCGGAGTCCTCCACTACGGCGTGCCTCATAATCAGGAAGTGGTTTTGGCACGTAAAACCCCATATATTATTATTATTAAGGGCACAACGCCATACGGCGATGTGGCTATGTGGGAATTTAGGGAATACATTTGACATTCGAGCCCATATTACAGCGAAGCTGTTAAGGGCTACTTTCCTCACTATCATGTCCGCGTGTAAAAAAAAAAAAAGACTGTAAGCATCAGCATTGGCTTCAGCGAAGTTTTCTTCCCCAGCTAGCTCCTTGGCGCTAGCGCGCGAACGCGCTCGTGCCACTTAATCAATTAATTAAGGAACACAAAGACGTAACCAATAACTGCGAAATACTTTAATGAACTGTCGGGATTTACCCAGTGATAAACACCGGGGCCGCACGTTTAAGATTCGCTAGTTAACCATCTGTACCGAGCGAATGAGTGAGTGAAGAAACTTTATTGCAGGTCCGGCGAGGACGCGAACTCGTCGCGCACCCGACTAATCCCACGTCAGGACCGGCAGGTCAAGCCCACTGACCCGGTTGTGGGCGCGCCGGACAGCCAAAATGTGCTTGTCTAGAGCGGGGCTACGCAGAAGCGAGTCCCACTTTTTTTTTTATGAACTTGAGGTATCTCGACCCGCACTCCCAGAGCATGTGTGCTAGAGTGGAGGTCTGTCCGCAGGACGGGCAGGCGTCGTCGCGACATACGTCGGTGTAAGCCTCGTGGAGAACGGACAGACACGGTTAAGTGCCGGTCTGTAGAAGTCTAAGCGAAACGGCTTTCGCCCTATTCAACTTGGGGTGGAAAGACCCTTCTAGAAATGTAGAAGAATCTCATAACCTCGTTGTGACGAGCAGGAGCGTCCCTGTGGTCGTAGGGATGAGGGGAGTCGGCGCTCCTTATAGAGGAAGCGTGGTTGGTGAGGTCACGCGCAGCGTCGTGAGCAGACTCATTGAGGTTCGGGGGAGCACCCTCGACCGGCTCTACGTGAGCGGGAAACCAGTGAATCGAATGATGCGTGAGAGCATATGGACTCGAGCCGCTAAGACGACGAGCAGCTTGCTTGGCGATGCAACCCTTCCGAAAAGCCCTAACTGCCGTTTTGGAATCGCTATAGATCGCGGACCCACAACCATCTAGCAGGGCGAGGGTGATGGCGGCTTGCTCGGCGACTCCGGGGTTTGAAGTGCGAATTGAGGCGCTATAGGAAATCTTGCCGCTGGAGTCGACCACAACGATAACAAAGGTCTTCCAATCGCTGTACTCCGCGGCGTCGACGAAGCTTGCTCTAATGTCTTGTTGCTTGATCTGTTTGAGGATGGCTGCTGCTCTGGCCTTGCGTCTGCCCTCGTTGTGGACGGGATAGACGTTTCGGGGCACATGGGCCACTACGAACTTGTCTCGAATGCACCTAGGGATCGGGGTACTGACCATCGGGAATTCCGCAGGGTTGTAACCCAGCTCTTCGAGAATGCGTTTACCTGCCGCTGTGGTGGTCAGGCGAGAGAGTTTCGCGCGTTCTTGGGCTTCGGCAATCTCGTCGGCGGTGTTATGCCCCCCCCCCCCCCAGCTTGAGGAGATCCTCGGTATGGGTCCCGATGGGTAGCCCGAGAGCCCTCTTGACTACTTTGCGGATGAAAGCGTTGAGCTTGTCTCGCTCCGCTCTGAGCCAGTTGTACATAGAAATCGTATACGTGAAGTGGCATAGTACGAAGGCATTGATCAGCCTAAGAAGATTGTTTTCTTTCATACCTCGGTGCCGGCTTACGATTCTGCGAACGAGGCGGAAACCGTTGCCCGTCTTTGCGATTATCTTGCGGAGAGCTCTTCCGTTCCCGCCGTTGAATTCGACAAACATGCCCAGGACCCGAATAACGTCGACCCTTGGTATCACCCCCCCTCACCCCCCCCGGGCCGTCACAAGTGCGAAAACTGATGCTGCTTTCGGAGACTGGCTTCCACTCTTTGGGTCTGCCTCCCTTCTCTTTTCTGTAAAGCAGAAGCTCCGACTTTGCGGGGGAGCATCGAAGCCCGGTGGGGCAGAGATACTCCTCGATCGCGTTGATCGCCTCCTGCATGGCTTCTTCGACTCTGCCCTTGCAGCCGCCGGAGCACCAGATGGTGATGTCGTCGGCGTAGATGGTGCGCTTGACGTCCTCAACGCGTGCCAACCTCTCGGAAAGACCAATCATACGGATGTTAAACAGTGTGTGGGAGATGACGGCGCCCTGAGGAGTGCCCCGCCTTCCGAGGGGCACATCTTCGGAGCGGATGTATCCAATGCGAAGCTTGGCCTTCCTGTTCGTTAGAAAAGAGCTGACGTAGCTGTGGAATCTGTAACCGAGACCCAGGTCTGAAATGGTCTTGACGATGAAGGTGTGGAGCACGTTGTCGAAAGCTTCTCGAGGTTCAGACCGAGCAGAGTCTTGACGTCTCTGGAACGGCCATCCACGATCTGATGCTTGATTAGTTTCATGGCATCCTGCGTCGAGAGTCCGGCGCGGAAGCCGATCATGTTGTACGAGTAAATCACGTTGTCTTCGAGGTCCCCGTTGAGCTTGTTGAGGTCCATGACCTTGCCGCTCCATGACCTTGCCGACGCAGGAGGTTAGAGAAATCGGCCTGACACGTCTGGTGCCGATACATCCACATTGAAATCACCGACAATGACAACAGGGGTAGTGTCATCGCAGCTAATTCACACAAAGTGAGTAGTCGCGAACCTTACGGGTCTATGAGTCAGTGCATTTTTTTTCTTGCTTACGGGGATATGGGCCATTGCTCACGGGTGTATAAGCCATTGATGATGATAGTTGTCGACATGCTACTCTGTATGTTGTACGCGTGATTAGAAAGAATTTAAGCACTGCTCGCATCACTCTGCTGTACGCGTGTAGCCTCTGCCTTACGGGGCTATGAGTCATTGCATTTTTTGCTCGCTTACGGGAGTATGAATGCTTACAGGGGTATGAGCCATTGATGATGACAGTTTTTGTTCACGGAGAACAAAAATTCACGGAAACCTAGCCATATACAGCTTCGCTGTAAAAGTGTTTGAATTTAAAGAAGTAACACCGTATACTGACAATGCTTCATGCTTTTACCTAGACACTTCCTTACTTAGTTACACTGCTGAACAATAATGGCTTGTTGCGTGCCGTAAATCTGATGTCATGAGGTTTCGTTGACTACGCTTTTCACACGGCACTGTATGGCAGTTGTACAAGTCAGATCTATCCGAAGGTGCAAAGTTGGGAAAGCAACCCGCTGTGCCACTTCGGGTACAGTCGACGACAGCGGTAAGTCCATGATGTGACCTGCAGCAGGTCAGCGGAGTAGCGGCCACAGTGCTTGACGTTCTGCCGACGCTGTGTGAGCTTGCCGGTGTGGCGTTGCCCCCGTCTCTGGTCCTAGACGGCTCCAGCCTGACACACCTGCTGCTCGCGGAATCGTCGTTGGATGGCACGCACTTTCAGCCCAACAGGTATATACAATACATCCCATAGTGCCCATAGTGCACTATGTAGATGAAGGCACGAGCGAACTGAAGCTGCATGTTCCCTGCAAGTACAGTCGGCGTCACCTTTGTGTAGAGCGCGGGAACGGCGGCCGCCGAGCCTCTCCGGAGGCAGCCAGCGACGTCTAACGATAGCTGCTGGGCTCGAGATAAGAAGTGCCGGGGCACTCGCGGCCGACGCATATAATCTCGGGCCCAGCCACTACCGTTAGACGTCGCTGGCTGGCTGCGGAGCGCACTGGCGGCTGCCTTTTCCGCGCTCTACACAAGGAGGTCTCCGACTGAACATGTCTGGCGCGTGCGTTAAAGCGCCCATATGGCTGTCGCGGAGGCCGACACGCTTGAGCGTTAGGATATCGGAAAATATATTGGCTCCGTCTGCAGCAACGGATATGACGTTACGCTGCTGAGCAATGCACTGTACGGCGTGGTGGCTGCATGCAGAATGAAAAAAACCGCTGGTGCATTGAAATGTTGGCGCGCGTTTAAGCACCCGGCGCCTGGTGGATCAAAATGAATCCAGAACTTCAAACTTAGCCGTCACCCCCTGCGCAGCCTCGGAGCCTCTGCGCTACCTTTTTTATTGTGATAGTTATTATATGGACACTCCAAGCGAATTTTAGCCGTCGTCGTCGCCGTGAGGTTTCGCGTAAAGTGCAAGTTCGATAAGCTCACGCCTCGGGCGCCGCATGTTATGGGTGCGTGGGGAAGTGTGCCAGGGTGAGGCGAGAGGGATGGCCGCTTGATACGCGCTGTCATACCGCGCGCCCATGTTGAACGTCACGTTTTAAAACATGTGCAAGGGGGAAGGGGGTGAGTTGAGCGAGCGGCAATGTGACCAAGCGCGCGCTAGAGGATGGGGGCGGTAGGGCGCGCGTCTCCTCCTCTAACCCAGCCGTTGCTACGCATGACTGTCCGCGCACACTATCTTATCTGCGGCGGTTGCAAATAGTGAGAGAGCCGAGATGGCTAGTTGCTTCACGCGCGCTGTCTTGCCGCGCGCCCAGAGTTGGAGGTCACGTAGTTTTAAGTTTCGGAGACACGTTGAAGCGAGAGGCAACACGAAGCGTTCCCTATTCGCTGCCGGGGCTCTTCATGACGCCAGCATTGTGACAGCGAGTGTTCAAGTGCGATGTGTTCATGCATGCATGTGTACGCGCGATACCATGCTTAATCTAATTAATAAGTAAAAGTTTACTGCACTTTATACGGCCGATAAAACTACGAACCTCACTTCGTGAATTTGTCTAATACCTTGCTATCGCTGCCAGTACTTCGCCTTTCGGGCGATAATGCCAATTTCTAAATTAAATTAAAAAAATATGCAATGAAACAAGCTGCTTGTACGTATTCTACCACATGCGATATAACTGGTTTGTGATCGCCACACGTGATACTAGAAATGCTACCTTTCCTAAGGTCCAACTATTTTAAAGCATTCGCTTTCCTTAGCTCGTTCCTCAGTTTCGTGTTGTTGCCATTGTCCGCAGACCTGCTCTCTCACCTCTCAGGCCTCCACCCTCCTCTCTCATTGGTGGAAGCGCACGTGGTGGCGCGTGTGCTTCCGCTAATGCTTACATTTTGATTGACACGAAAATATTAAATTTTCAATGAGCTTTTCCGAACCTTTTTAAAGTGCGAAAATTAAAGCATTGTTATATTGCTTAAGAAGTGCATAACAAATGAAATAGACAAAACAAGGGTACGTGTTATATGCAAAAGTTTTTACCGTAATGGGAAAGCTTCGTTTGATATGGCTACTGTCATAAGATAGTCAACAAGAATTGTTCACAAAAAAAAAACTTCTTTTGAAGAGACGACTTATTGGCTTAGCAGGTTGCAAATATGTTGAATACACATTTCTTGGCCATAGGTGCTCCTTCAAATGATGCGTTACAACCGGCTTGCGAAGAGGACATCACGCTAAGGTGACCACATTATTTTAAAGCGTTAGCTTAGCTCATTCAGCGGTTTCGTGTCGCCGCACCGTCCGCAGCGCAGAACTTGGCATCGCGCCAGGTGTTCCTATTAGTGGATGCGCATGCGATGCTGCATGCGACCTCACCAGTGAGAGAGGAGAGATTGATCACGTGGCGCAAATCACTCGCCTTTCCCTTCGCGAGTCGGTGGCGGTGCGGGCGCTTGCCGTCGCGTCACGTTAGCCATGTGGTGCTTAACATCACTCCGTCTTTATCTTTTGGCGAGAGCGCCGACGGTGGTGGCTCGCTCGGCATGCTGCTGCGCGTCCGGCTGCAATAGCGCATGCTTGGACAGGCGGCGAGCACTCGAGTTTCGGAGAGGAGCGCAGGAGGTTAAACCGGAACGCTATGAGACATTTGCACTGAAATTTCGCTGGAGGAAATTTACACTGGGGGAAGCAGGACCTCCAGACCACCGAGCGATTCGACGAGCTCGAGATCGGGACCGAAAACGCCTATAGCCCGCACAACAGCTAACGCTTAAACATTCGTGGTAAACACGCGTAACCGTCGTGTGATTTTTTGTTTCGCACGGTTTCAAATTTTGAAATTCTTATACGATTACACCGTTGCAAAGGGCACCTTCTCCACAGCGTGTAATTGTAGCCCTCACGCAGACCAGTGTTTTACTACCGCGGCAACGAGCTGATGGCGGTGCGCAACGGCCTCTACAAGGCGCACTTCTGGACCTGGACTAATTCTTTGGAGGAGTTCAAGCAGGTAGGTACGCAATGAACGCGACGAGTGCAGGATCACTCGTGAGCACATAGATAACACGCTGTCACCCGTGCAAGGGATCCCAGTTATGTGCGACATTTCAGTGTTCGCGGTCGAAGAGCTACGCGAATTATTGATGCCGCGCTCAAAACAATTCCGGGCGCTCGCTACGCGGGAATTTGTGAGCATATGTAATCATGTGTAACGTGTCGTAAATTCAATTTGTAAGAGTGGCATAAAAAGGACTCAGCAGGCTGCACACAGTCACATGCAACCCACCTTGCACCCCACGATCCGCGCGCGCGCGCGCGCGCGAGAGAGAGAGAGAGAGAGAGAGAGAGAGAGAGAGAGAAGAGCTTTTTAATTGGCTCACAAAAAAAAATAATGATGATAGGCATCACGTGGGATGTTGTGCATTATTCTTATTGATGCTCGGCGGCAAAATTTGATGTTTTGGTGCGATTTCCAGCCGCTAATGAATTATTTGCAAACAAATTAGAATTAATTTTTGTACGAACAAGGAAAATACTTGACGTCTGTGAAGTCAGTTTCAGTTTATTATTCTTTAAATACAATGAATTGGTAAGAGACAATATACAGACGAGGGTCCCAAAGTCAAAGACTGCAACGGGGCCCTCGGTTAATAATAACAATGCGGGGATGTATTAAAGAAGAGTAAGCTAACTAGAAGAAACAAACACAATCACGAAAATACAACACAGAAAAATAAAATTAACGAAACCGAATTGTCTGTATACAAGCCTATAGTGCATAAAAAAAGACTGTCAATACATACAAATGGCAAATGTAGTGTAATGAATGACGTAAACTTACTTATACATAGTGCAATTAACATAGTGCGTTTTTTTGTTAAGTTATACGGATTTTTTTATAAAGGAACTACGAGCGTAGCGAAAGTGGCATCCTTGCAGAGGCTTTCGTCGGTGAGGCGGACATACTTTGCCTCTAATAACCTGAGTTTCTAAAGACAAATTAACGAAAATTCATTAACTAACATTTTATTAGAGCCTTGAGGACGGTTGTTTGTATGGAAAGTTTGGAAGCAGTGGCAGTACGATAAACCGATTTCAGAATTGTGTGCGCGCGTTTGTGCCTTCGTAAGGCCATACAGGTCTTTTGTCCACGCATAGAAACAAAGAAACACGTAGGAAGACCGAAGCCAGGGAGAGCTGCGGCGGGAGCTTATCACGTTGTCAATGGGGAGCTTTCGATACAGGGTACTCGAAGTTAGGGGACGCTATTGACTGCGCGTGCAAAGGAACGGGAAAGTAGAAAACACTCCAAGGGGAGTTTAGGTTTATGGAAACGCTTAGGGGCGCTTGGCGTACGCTAATTCTAAGAGTTTCTAAGGCTTCTGTAACATGGCGAGTGTATAGTTTGGCATTCTCCTCTCATCTTCGTCACCTTGTCCGACTGGAGGACGACGTGTGGAACATAAAGTGCCCGCACGGTGTTCACAGCGTTCGCACCGCTGCACATCACGATACGCGTGCCGAATAACGCGCGGCGCACGCCGGCCCGTTACGTGCAGGGCATCGACTTCTGCCCCGGGGTGGTGGTCGACGAGGTGACCTCCCACGAGCAGCTCAACCACACGGCGTCGCCGGTTCTCTTCCACCTCGGAAGGGATCCCGGAGAGAAGTACCCAATCAAGTGCGTATGCGGAGGGATACCATGTGAAAACACTTCATCCGCGGCACATACTTAAATCGCCTAAACATCACTACAAAACTACGGTGGCGAACAGGAGATCTGTTGGAAATCTGTTGGAGATCTACTGATTTCAGATGGACGCCCCATAAGTGTCGTGAATGGGGTTTTTCTTTTCTTTTTTTAAATAAATGGGCAAGTAATGGAACATCATCATCCGAAGTAATGCTAGCGCAAGGTGTTCCGCAAAGATCGATACGTCCACTTTTGTTTCTGACTTACCTGAATGACCTAATAAATTTATCCGATTCCCCTGGAATAATCAGACGGATGATATGAATGCATTTTTTTTGCATCGAAAGAGCTACACACACCAGTAACAAATGATAATAATTAATTGCCATCTCTTTTCATGCTAAGATAAACTAGGATGCAGCTGAGCGCTAACGACTACATACACTATATTTTGTCCAATACATAGATGGTTACTGAATGGGAGCCTATATTTAGAGTCGGTACGCAAAACTCTCCCGATTTATTGTTTGGATAGCACAGCTGGCTTGCTGGTTGGCATTCAAGGACAACCTGAGCATGGAATTGCACGACAAGTGTGCGTGCACTATAGCCGTCATCGTCCTAGGTATACGACAATGGATCACACCGCGGGTGGGTTGTGTACATCGGCGGTCTTTGCTGTGCGCCATTCTTTCTGACGGGGTCTCACGGTTTTGTGTTCCGAGGTGTGCTTCCTGCAAGCAAGCGACACAGTGCGGCCGTGGCGTAGTGGTGAAAACCATATAGACCTGATGTAGCAGGATATTTGGTTCCATCTCAAGGTCTTCCTGCTCGTTGTGTACGCCGGTTTGAGCTAAAGCGTTACCCACGCACGAACACGATGGGCGAACTTTCGAGTTCACAACTGCTGTTATAGAAGTAACAAATCGAGATGGCACCAGCAGCTCTGAAACAAAAGCCACGCTACAACTGCTACAATTTGTACGTGAGAACCACCGTTCCTCGAGCCCGCTTGTATAGTACGTATGCGGCCTCGTGCAAGGGCGTACAAGTCAGTTGAAAGTGCAAGTCAATTTTCGCTGACACATCAATTCTAGCAAGGTCGTGGATAAAAACATAGACGTTTTGGAAGCGTACGCCATGTTATCTGGAACAGCACGCGAGTGCGCCAGCATTCAAGCAATTCGACCAGCTTGACAAGGCACGAAATGGATCTTCTGAGCGGCAATTGAAGGCACGTGGTCCACGTTTATGACTTTTTTTTCCCTTCGTTTTCGCTTTTCTTTCGTCATTTGTTTTTAAATAAACGTCCGAGTGCTTCACCTGTTTAGTCTCGTTCCTCTGTGTCCGTCCTTGTTCTAGTAGCAGTTTCCCTACGCAAGCGCAGTAAGATGGAACTAATTGCAGAGAAGCAAAAGACGCGTTTGGACTTAATGAGAAAGTTCATGAAGAAAAAAATATAAAGCCAAAGGATGGACAGTTCAGTCAACCTCAGATAATTTAAAATTACGGGGTTTTACGCGCCAATTCCACTTTCTGATTATGAGGCAAGCCGTAGTGGAGGACTCCAGAAATTTCGACCACCTGGGGTTCTTTAACGTGCACTTAAATCTAAGTACACGGGTGTTTTCGCATTTCGCCCCCACCGAAGTGCGGCCGCCGTGGCCGGGATTTGATCCCGCGACCTTGTGCTTTGCAGCACATCATATCCACTGAGCAACCACGGCGGGTAGCCAACCTCAGATAACACGACGCTGAAAAATTTAAGAAGTTAGGAATGACTCCGCTATAGGGCAGTCATTCATTTGTCTGCTCCTTATGAACGCTCGCAAAATCGCTTGCGATGCGACTTATACGGGACGATCACTTTGTAGTTTTACGGATTTTTAAAAAAATCGCCGATGGCGGATACCATTATTCTTGTCACTGAGCTGTATTATTCGAATAATCAAACATTACTAGCACGAGAAATCGAAACAGATAGTCAACTAATTATCAGATATTCACAAATTACCTCCTCAATTAATCACTTTACGGCACGTACATGTTGCAGTTTACGAAATACATGTAGCCGGTGAGTTTGCAAGATGTGTTCACTTGAAATGAATTTCCAGGATGGCACCACTTTGAGATATTATTTCCCAAAGTGTGGGACAAAATACATGGGCGTTCCAGTTACTTTTGTGCTTTAATGCATCAAAGAGTGTTTCGTTAAAAATGTAAATGCAACAGTGCATTTTTACGTCGAGTTTGATGACGCATGCATGTCTCCAAACTGGTATCATTCTGGAAATTCATTCGAAGTGGATACGCCTTGCAAAGTCACCTGCTACAATTCGTAAGTTGCAATATTTGTCCTAAAGCAATTAGTTCAAAAGATAATTAGCGTCATTTCGTTAATTAGTTGAATATGTGTTTCTATTTCTCGTGCAAGTAATGTCCGCCTCACTGAATAATCCAATTCAAGGACTAGGGTTATGTTATCCGCAGCATATCATGTTTTTTTTTTAATTCTGTAAAACTTTAAAATTATCACCCCCAATAATGTGCCCATTTAGCGATAACTGAAAAACCGGCAAACGGCGTCGGCATCACGAGAGAAAGAATGACTGTGCCTGTGCAAGACCGGCCAGTTGGCAACCATCGTTGAGCCACGAGGGTGGATGACCCGGCCTTTGCCTTATAGATTTTTGTACAAATGTGTGTATCCCCCATGCAATAGTGGCCGTAGCGAACTAAAAACTTTGTGAAGATGTTGTAACACTTAAAGGAGGGTAACGCCATAAATACGACACTGCCATAGCTACCCACATCAGTTATGGTCACGCTGGGTCAGTTAAATTACAGGTGTGTTTCGTGGCCGACGGCGTGTATACGTAATGAGACTATGGTGGCGGGTGTGGACATTGATCCTTTAAATCAGAGGCGCTGAACGAAAGAGAAAAAAATCTATTTATAACAAATATTACACCAACCATCACTTGCACCTGGGGCCAACCGCATGAAGACGATGTCCAAAGTGTTCCGCTTCTGCGTCGGAAGCAGACGCCCACCATCTACTTTGGATGTGTCCCGAGACAAATAGAGTCCGCGATAGTATACTTACGGGTGTGAATTTGAGGAGTGGCCAACCTGAAGGATGGCTCATACCTGTAGACAATACATTTAGTAAATCGCTGTTACAGTATCTGCACGAAACGGACCCTTCACGTTAAATTTAATTTCGTTCCGGCGTTATACCGCGTGGCAACCCAGACAAAAAAAAAAAAAAATTGACGCATTAAAACGACTGTCGTGGTTTTACTTGCTGTTGCAGGCCGAAAAGCACTGAATATCGCGAAAGCATGGCATCCATTCTCAGCATTTACTACGAGCACAAAGCATCGTTGGTTCCTGGCAAACCGCAGCTAGACTGGTGCGACGCTGCTGTCATGGTGAGTAAGCTGAAACGCGGAAGTCAGTGAAACAAACAATGCTCGATGGACAAGTCGCAAACCCTTAAATTTTTACAGCCTCGGCCACACTTGTCTGGAGCACGGATCTCCGGAGAGCGTTTTCGCCATTTTACAAGAGATAAGCTGGTTCGAAGTATATTCTAGATCACATAAGCTCTCAGCATGCGCTGCTGCATTGGTAAAGCCGCAGCTACTCGCGCCTCTCGCTTTGTGGCACTCCCCCTGCTATTGGAGGTCGTCCCGGTGCCAGCATCATCGCGCTTGATCCACGTGCAGCGGCCGTCTTCGTTGCGTTGCGACGAGCGCGAGTAGAAGTGGCCTGCCCGTTTATGGCGCATGATCGGAAGTAGACTGCCTCTTACCAGTAGACTCTGGCACGTGACGAAAATACACCCAGGAAACTACGAGCTTTAAATAATAGAAGGCTACAGCGCGGGAACCGACGGAGACAAAGGAGGCACACACAGTACACACACGCAACCAACAAGTCCAACTGGTTAATCCACTTTAATTAATTCTGCATTAATTCTGACTACCTGGGGTTGTCAGAATACACGAGCGTTTTTGCATATAACTGGTGGCATCGAAAATGCGGCCACCCCGGCCAGGAACTGAACCTGGGACCCCCTGGTTAGCAGCGCAACTGCTATATATCCACCGAGATAACAGGGCGGATGCGCTGCTCCTACTACGATGTCACTATACGCTCAATTGGACGTCACCGCGTTTGACACATGTCTTCACCGCTTTCCACAGCATGCTGAGGCAACCATCCACCATATGGAACAACCCACCGTCTTGGATTGCTAGCGTGAAAGGCAACATGGGCACCGGCACGTGATTTCACGGATGTACTCGTACAGGCCTGCATGGCAAGTTGCGAGAACAGAGTTGCGCATTTCTCGCAGTAGACTTTGCCTCCAGTCCTTAATTCCCCCGCATTCTTTTTTTCAGTTTCACTCTTTTTTCCCTGCACACAGGTTGCACCGCATGACTGCATGAATGACGGCATTATCTCTACTCCATATAACGGTGGGTGGTCATCTCGGCCTTCTGTGAATGGCGCCGAAGATATTCTCAATCAGTCCAACGTGCCTGCCTATTTCATTTACTATAAATCGCTATTATTACAGGAGCAAAAACGGAATAAATCAATAAATGAATTATCGCAAGTGCTTTCTTTTCTTCCTTCTTTTTTTTTGCGTTCGCCGGCTGAGCGCGAGGTTAGATTTTCTTCGGCGGCAGCGTGGAGTTGGAATGCAAAAAAAAAATAAATAAAAAGACACGCGTGTATTTGTATTTAACTACGAGTCACAGAACCCCACGCAGACAAGCTTTCACTAGTCAAGCCCTCCATTATTATAGAGTTCATCGTATTCTATTGTGCAGCTTGTGGGGTTCTCACCCGTGCTCTTGGGACAAAGGAACGACAACACAGTAGTGCAAACAATCACAAGGGCATTTATTGCTCCTCTCATAGACTAATGTCTGATAGCCGAATCGCTATCCACAAAACATGCCGATGGGCGCCCGACAAATCGCGGAAGTCCGACTCACCGCGACTGGATAACGAGCGAATATGTTCGCCCCATGCTGGACACCAATGCCTGGTCATTCGCGCGTACGTTCACGCGAACGGTGACGCGTTCGAACGATCGTGTTCGTCCATTCCGGGGTAGGCCTCGCGAGACGGTCTCGCAGAAGCATGAATCGACGCACGCGCAGAGCGTCCGCGCCGCTTTCCGAGCCCGAGCCAAAGAGGAAGAGCCTTCTCCTTTATGGCGCCCAAGTAACCCCGCCGTTAGCAGAGCAACACTCGCGCCATCTTTCGTACTACCTTGCAAGCATACCGACCGCCGCAGCAAAGTCACGCGGTGAAGCCGGATTACAGGAGACGGGAGCTATGCGAGAAAACATATCAGGAGACGCGTGA
Source organism: Dermacentor variabilis (assembly GCF_050947875.1). NCBI lineage: Eukaryota > Metazoa > Arthropoda > Arachnida > Ixodida > Ixodidae > Dermacentor > Dermacentor variabilis. The sequence continues at coordinate 211,669,495 of NC_134568.1, forward strand.
GAGTCGCGCATCCCCACAAGCTTTAGGACGTAATACTCCATATTGGCTGCAATGGACGGCACAACGCTTTAAGATTAAGAGGAGAAGTTAGCTGATAAGAAGAGCGGTACATGAAGAGTTCATTCTTTTGTAATTCCGCTTAGGATTTTGTGTGCGAAAATAAAATTTGTCGAGGAACATTTTCTAAACCTTGGCATAACATTGCCTTCGCTACGTTCGATGAGAAAAATAAATAAGAAAAATCTGCTTTGGGTTACTGTAAAAACCCGGGATCCCTGCAACATCTTGAAGCTGCGGTCCAAATCACATTTCTTATGCAGAGTTTTCAGTCGAGTTACTACAACTCCACAGTCGCAACATCTGAAGCTTTCCATCATATTGTATCTGCGTGCAGTGAAGCCACCTTTTCGGTGAAAATGCGGATTATTGGCGAGCACACCTGCAGGCTCGAGAAATTGCGGTTAGCTGATGCGTAACGGCATCATCAGGACTCTGCAAATCGACAAGCGCGATCGTGCCTATCTATGTACAGAGTGCGCGACCTTTTTGTATCTTATTTTTTTGCGTTTAAAATTGAAAGAGCGCGTGAACGCGATAACTCTCGTCATTTGTGAGTTGAGAGTGCTTCGGCTAATGGGAAAAGATCTACTGTTCCTTGCCTTGAAATTTGTACGAGCTGGGAACATAACAGGTCAATGACAGAGTGTGCAGACCACTTGCTGTGTAGGGACACTGTGTAGGGAATCGGAACGAGTACAAGTAGCGAGGTATGTGCTTCGGATGGCTCATTCGTATACATAGAGTTAGCATAACTAACTAGTTATACTAACTCGGTGTAAATGGCCGATAAATGGCCGGCGGCTCCAATCATGTTCTAGAAAACACACGCCGTTAACGCTGCCGTCTCTCGAAACAGGGCTTTACTTGCTCGATGATCCCACTCTCCCGTTTATATTATTTTCTCAATTGTATATATAATTTTTTTTTTCAATTATTCGCACTTATTTCTGCAGCAGACAAGCGAGCTCACCCGTTCTCGCATGCCCCTTTCAGCACTGGGCGCCTCCTGGATGTGAGAAGATCGGACGCTGTCTCAGGAAGCCGCCGTCAAAGCCGTACCTGTGCGAGTGGCCCCACTAGGGCTGCACTGAGGTCTCAAAAATCTGACTGAGAGGAGAACCTCTCCTCTTCCGATGGGCGTCACTGAACCTACATTTCTCATTCATGTATGCCCCAGACATGGACAACTTAAGTCACATAACTTCCGTTAAGCTTACTTGACATAGTGTAGGTGAAGTTGTAAAAAACAGCAATTAAAGATCACTGATTAAACTTTTTGCATGAATGACAGAACATTCAATTGAAAAAGTTTACTGTCTGCTAACACACAGAATTATCCAGAAGCCTGTTTCATGGGATCAATATTTTCTCCTTTTTCTCTTTGACTCATAGCTTTCATTTGGTACTGCATTCTTTTGTTGCCTGTTCCTTTCACGGTAGGTGTGCTAGAGTTCAGCTGCATTTGCTCTGTTTTCAGGTTTACTACAGCAACGAATACACTCTTTGAGCGAGCAAACAAAAGTATTTCCGCTGGTAGCATACCTCATCAGTATCAATTGACAGAGTGGAAGATCCCCCCCCCCTTTTTTTTTTCAAATAATGCATAGCAAGGGCAGGCAAACCATATGAATTTAGTAGGTTTCACTAACTGTCATAGCTGTTCTCGAAGGTAGTGGTTTAAATTAAGGATATGGCTGTGAAGAGTGAATATACAAATTTTATGTTGTATAGCTAACAGCAGCCGGTAAGAAAATTTTTTACAGCAGCACACAGCTGCAGATTTACCGTACCTGTGATTGCTGACTTCTGTAGTTGGGATGGTTTATTTTCTATTTCTGCTTTCCATCAGCTGCGTCCGTTAACTATTATACATACAGTGACAAAGGCCACATCTGGTTTGACAGACATAGGCATCATGACTGTTCTATATTCTGTCTTTGTGTACCTGCATAGAATGCAAACACTCTACCATTCTTGATAAGCTGCATGCAAACCATGATTTATTATTTAACATATAGAATTCTGGATTGGCTGTCGTTACACATATAACTTCTAAATTATTCTATCAAGTGGAGATAACTGGATCCATAGGAATAAAAAGAAGTTTGCAGTAGTCAAGATAGAAAAAAAAACTCCACGTGTCTGCACTATTACTTTTCTGTGCAAAAGCAGTACATTGTTCCAATACTGCAGATGAATGTGATGTTTGTAGACTCCAACTTTTCAATCACTCTCTCTCTGCTTGTAGTTATGTAGAGCAGGAATGGTGTCATTTTCATCTGTAGTTCAGAACAAATGAACAATGTTGAATCTGAATGAAGTTGTGAGATCACAGTCAACTTCCAATTGGTCATTTTATTCTTTTAGAGCCCTGATTCTTTCAACCGACATAACACGACAGTTCTACAGTGTGCACACAAGGCCCCACGCAGGCACACGAAACAACTCTCATAAAAAAACAACATGATATGCACAAAGCTTCCCAGGAGGTCAATTTCAGTGTGCATGCTGGCCATCATGCCTGCAGTGTTTTTGCGCATACTAGCTTGGTCCGTGGAAACTCAAGTGTCAAATGTCAGTCACATCATGGTTGTGCAATAAAGGTGACTGCATAACCAAAGTCTGTATATGATAGGCCAGGTGTTATTAGCATAATATAAAACTAATGTCTCCAAAATGAAGGGAAGCTAGCAGTCTTCAGGGTACCGCATTTCAAGAAAATAAATACACCCTCATACAGTTGAGCCTGATTACCCAAGAATGAGCTACCAACATTCCAGAAAGTTTGGAAGCAGTATAATTTTCCTATCATGATGGTTGATTGCTGTCACCAATCAGTAAACTTGTTAAATAGCAAGGTCAGTTTGATTTTTGCTGAAAAACACAGCATTATAAAGGCCAAAGAACATTTCAACACAAAACAATGTCTTTTGGGAATTAAGCATTGACCCACACTTATGACACACCTGTTTTACATTTAAGAGATGAAACATTGTAGGCTTCATGCTAAACAACATTAATTTATTTGTCTTGACCATTCTCTTCATTTCATTAAAATGCAAATAAATTTTCATGATGCCATTCAACCATTAACTTGGTACCCCAGAAGCACACCAATATGCTCTCTTTATAGTGATACTAACTCCGTTTCATTCACACATTTGTGCACTGTGTTCAAGTAGATTAATTGTCTAACCCAACTTACTGCAATTTTTTAGCTGTTGTTAATAGATAGTTCATTTAACCCTTCTGTTGCAGCCTCAACTGGCTCACTTTTATCTAGGTCTTGTATCAAGGTGTCAGCAATTAAAATAATTCAGCTTAAGAGTACTCTTCTTGATCAGGTAGTTCCTTTCATGTGGAACTGACATGCCACAATCCTTCAGTGATCCTCTTTTCATTTTTAGCGTTCATAATAGACATAATTGTTCTCTTTTTAGTGATAGATGTTGATAACTTGACCTAATGACAATGGCTCATTTTTCTTATCAGTAATAAGGCTACGTGGGTATGCTAACTGCACGGCCTTGTACACTCACTATGTGCATCATATATATCAGGCCATGCAAAAATGAAAAAACAAAAACAAGTTCATCACAGCATTGCACATCAAGCTGTCTACATAAAGTACTATATTGCTGTTCTATGTAATAATGACATTACATATTGCCAAACGTCACTGTATCGCAAATGGGCTGTGATATGTCATTAATAAATTAGCTGGGCAAAGTGTGGAAGTGAAATTTGAGTGCCATGGATGATTTAAAGAGAACAGGACTGCACACATAATTAGACATTTGCATTAATGATGAAAAAGAGCAAGAAATGCAAGCAACTGTATAGAAAATGGAAATGTTAACAAAAACATTAGCCAACATATGCACATTAGGCTTTGCAAAATGTGAATAATACGATCACCTTTTCCTGTGCAGCTCTTGTAAAAGAAATCATCCATACGCAGTGGCAAAAATAAAAAACACCAGCACATCTCGTACCACAAAGTAAGTGCGTAAGAGTGCTTCAGCATCATAAAAAAAGCATTGTCCGAGACCTTTCTCTGACTCTTGCCTCCATCATACATGACAGCCTAATGGCATTTCACTGCCAAAAAACAGGCTGTTCTTCTTATCAAGAGTTCACATCACATATAAAAAGTGTTCTAAGGCTAGACAAAGTTGTAAAAAAACATTGTCAGAAACAGTCCAAAAACAGTGGTAAAAACACACCCCCTTATGCTGGCCAAATTCCTCAAGATACTCAGATATGAAAATTCTCAAAAATGCATGCAAGTAATCTAATCTTCAAAAGCTTGATTCCCATAGAGATGACTCCATTTAACATGAAGCCTCCAAAGTGAGAATGAAGTGTTGTAACAGATAGAGTTGACACGCACGTCCATGAGCTGGCACTATGATCCCCTGGCACCATTATATGAGATCAGGTATGTGCGCTCCCACAGTGTAATTTTATTTGTGAACAACTGTCACGCACATGCATGCAACTGACGAGCAGTTCGCTCTTTTTTAATATATGTGTGCCTACAATATACTGGCATGCAGCATAAAACACGTTGGCCTAATTGAAATGTTCAGCTTTTTTTTTTCGTAAAAAAAATGACTCAAGTTTGCGACAGGAAAATTATATGTGTTAATAAAATATGTATATATCAGTACAGATCTACGTTAGGATCAGTTTTACACAAGCATGCACACATACATTATATATATACACAGCCAATGCTTTTTCCACCAATACTAGTGATGCAGAGTTATTGAAGCTCAGACTAAATTGTACTCATTGTTCTTCAGTGGCCTCAGATAGCCAGCTGCCAGGAATAAAAACTTGAGGTGTTTGCTATGAAATACAAGTGAGCTGTGTTCTCATTGTACAAATTAAAGAACGAAAGAAGAAACAATTGTGCTGTGTCTCCTTTATTTTTAACCATTGCCTTATTCAAAACTTGAATGCAGTGCTTTTCCTTTTAAACAATGCTTGTGAAGCCTAAACTTAGAAAATTAAACTGATCCTGTGTGTATTTCTATATGCTAGTAAAACTGATAAACTAGCACAGTTATCTTCCTAAAACTGAGTAAAATGTATTGGTTTATGGTATCACTGCAACAGCTAAACTTCATTTCATTACTTTCTTTTACAAATTTAATTTAATATAAATAATGAGCTTTAAAGGGGCCCTGAACCAGTTTTTATCAATGTGGAGAAAGGCATTTGAAGTGAAAATAGGCTATTTCAGAAATACTTTGCAGCAAGAAGTACTTCAATACGTTCAGCAGAACCGAAATTACTGGCAATCAAGCACGGCCTCCGCTGTGCTCCCGCTCCTTCTTCAATGCCTTGCACTGCTAGGGCACAGTGGGGCGTGCCCACAATGCTCCGCCTTCTAAATGTCACCGTGGCGCGCAGTTCAAATTTTATTTTGGATGTTAACATAGACGCCATGACTTCCGCCTTTGGTGCCGACGACACGCTAAACATAAGCCAAATGCGGTTATCCTCAGCGAGTCGCAGTGCGCTTAGCCAATGGACTCGTGGCGGCACCCCATGGCAGCCGCGGTATCTACACCATGTAGTCAACGCAGCTTGATGTCAGCTATCAGCCAGTAGGAGCTGCCTAAGGAAATGACGAACTAAATCGACGAAATAAAGCATCCAGAAGAGAGTAAGGACAGGGCCTTCTGTTGAAAAGAGCGTTTGAGAGAATGGAGACTTCGCAATCCGCTTGCGAGCTCCACGCACCGCATATGACAGCAAAACTTGGCTGAAATGTTCCCAGCAGCATATGCTACCCGCAGACTATGTTATTTCACCAAGCCCGAGGGGTGGTTCAGGGATCCTTTAAACAAAACTTCAATATAAACATGCATTAGAATGTAATCAAACCAAATGGCATTCAGACTCCCATTAAGACCAATTGGTATTCACAGATTCCAATTGGTGCCTCTGAACACTTGAATGAGATATCCATGAACTTAGTTCTTGAGCCTTGAACATGGATAGTGAACTAATTGATGAACTTGGAACTTGGACCCTTTGGCTAAAATTATGTAATGACACCCAATGAATGCCCTATTGGAGCTGTCTTGACACCATCTAGACCCATAGTGATGTACAATTGGGACTGTCTTAATGCCAATTAGTACCATAATGGTGTCCGGTTGAAACTGTCTTAATACCAGCTGGGTGTACAAAGATTTCCAATTGGAACCAGTTGGACAAGGGAAGGCTTTGGACAAATGCTGTAAGTCCAGCTTTGTCTCCCTGAAAAAATATTTCAATTCTTTATTATTACTTTTTTTTTACTTGGAATGTTAAAAACTGTAAACACTTGCTTAATGATCTATCATGCTAGCATGACAGCCTGTACTTCGTGGTTAGTAATGCTGACCTTGTTAAAATTGTTTGCTACCATGTCTTATGAGTTGGCACCTGGCGTAAGCTTTTATGACTGGTTGCCTTGCAGACATTTCATGGAACCCAGAACACACAGCGTTTTCAAGCTTTGTAAAAATTTTTTTCCTTAACCATCAGCTGCAACTATAAAAGTAGGCTCCATCCTTGAATATTATGCTGCCTAGCTGTAGCTGTACCACTGAGGTTCACGGGACATGTATTTTGTAATTAACTACATGTTTTTTTCCAGAAATTTTCACATAAGTTGGGTAAGCTGCTGGCAGCTGACCATCAACAGCACCAGAGGTGGCATGTTTCTGTTGCCATTCCGATGTCAAACTTCTCAACAACTGCAATGAAATACTACCATGCTGATACATTTGCATCACTAGAGGACACTTGTATCCTACCAGAGTGTTCCATAAACAAGACTCTGGTGGCTGTTACATCACAATACGCTGTAATACAATCCATCACTTTGGTTCATATCAAGCAGCACATATTTACACATAATGACATACTGTTTAGCTAACAGCTATTGTAACAGAAGATGCCACAGCTTTAAAAAAAGTATACAGAAGCTATCATGTTCTTCAAGCTTCGTTTATACATTTTTACATAATATAAATATGCATTTATGAAATAAATATATATTTGCACAAAATATAAATAAAAAATAATAAATAATGATTGGTAATGCAAAGTAAATATTTATTGTAATTTACTGTAAACCTATAATTAGTTAAGGTTGTTTCTCCAAGATCTCTTAATGGCACAATTAAAGATGAAAAAAGAATAGTGACTCCTAAATCACTTCATTTCTTTTTACTTTTCCAAGTTCACTTACTTGCTCCTCAGAAGACAGCTTTCAGAGCACGTATTACCATTACCAATAATGCAAGTTACCACATTCTGCACAATGAGTGCAACGAAGCATCTACTCATGTAAACTGAATATAAACTACAGCTGCCTCAATCCATGCAAATTTGACATTATCCCTATTGGCCATCTGCTCAGGAACAAATTTTCTCATTGTGGGGGTGATGAAAGTGTCACTCACCCTTCTTAGTTACAACTAGCACCTTGGCTCAAAGCCAAGTTTGTTCCCAGCCAGTGGGCTGAGCGGAGACAACACTGTGGTGCCGTACTTGCACAGAGTCTGGAGGAAGCTCGGAGCCTTTTCCTCGTAGCATGGAAAGTGTGCCATTATGCATGTCCCATGGCAGAGGAGGTGTCTCAACATGCTCGATGGCAAAGCTGGGGCCCAGTACATCAGGCCGACCCCTGGGCAGCGTGTTGGCCCAGGTGTGTTGTGGGGCCTCACCCCCACGTGTGACAGCCAACAGGTCAGGCTGTGATGACAGGGACCCCTGGCGAAACATGCTAGTTGGGGAGACACCGCCCGGAGAAACAGGAGGAACAGCATCCAGTGGCCTCGGCGAGGAGAACTGCTCTCGACACGCGGACAGGTTGCGCTGGAGGCCCTGCTCAGACGAGCCAGTTGGAGCCGTTGCGGGCCTGGTCACTTTGTGGCTGGGTAGTAGAGGCTCTCCTGGGGAACGTGAAATGTGATGCCGGCCGCTGGGGGGTAGCTGTTTCCAGGATATGGGGGAGGCTTCTCGCAAAGGCGTTCGGCAGTGCCCCCGTAAACACCTCCGCTTCCAGGCTGGTGACCTGGGTCACACACACCACCCCTCGGGGGTCAATGCCCTTAGCAAACCCCCCGCCCAAAGGCTTGTCTCTGCCCAGCGCCACAATGCCCAAAGAGTCTTTTGAAGCACTGAACTTGTTTCAAAGGTCCCGTGAGGGCTTGTGAAGCAAGTGCACTGCATGCAAGATAGAACAAGGCTTGCCCTATCGCTCCGGTGGCACTGTGCAGAGACAAGCTATCCTCAGACAGGTACCCTGTGGGTTGGAAGCTTTCATCAGAATAAGCTCCATTAAGCAATGCATATTTCATGGTTTTATGTGGGGACATTAATCTGCATACCCATTCTCATGCTGCACTTCCGAGCTTCTACCATTGCTCTTTCCCACCAGCAAATCTGTGCTTGCCCGATAAAGAGAAAAAAATTGTTTCCAAGGGCTGTTGTTGATGAGGTTGGTTTATTATTTTTTAGTAGTATAATTCCCTAATAAGTATCATATATTTGTTTAACGAATCTTTTGTTGAGCCTAACTAAGATTAGCTTAAGAGTTCTCTAATGTTCTCTACTGTGTGTGTGACAAGCTGTCATGAAAAAGCATAGAATAAAATAGCCTTTTATAGAAATTTAACCCTGAAAAGAACCAATAAACCCCACCTAATTGAATTAAAATGTGCACGTTAATCTGGCTCAATTAATGTATGCCTCAGGATGTGAATCCAAGACATAAAAACTGCACTGAATAAATATGAGCAGCATCAGCAGCGTAACATTTTGCCTAATCTTTATCTACGTCCCAATATAATGCATGTACCCTCAAAAGCTGGTCCAAAATGTGAAAAGAAAAGATGTGCTTTTCAAAGACAGAGCTAATTCAATATTGTTGAAAGCTGTGTGATGTCCTTTGAAGACATCACAAACAGTCCTCACACAAAAGATACCCTTTGCTGAAACAGGACATTTCTAACAAGGACAATGATTTGCATTGACCCTTAATTCCTAAAGAATTTCAAGTTAATTTAATGGAAAAGCACTAGTGATTTCTGATCTTACAATTATGACTTAAAAGGAGCTATAGTACTATAAATCACATAACCAGCTACTGTGGTAATTCCTGAATATGCACATAATTCTGACTTTACCTAATGGCTAAATATTATGCATTCTTATTTTATTGTTCTGCCAGGTTTCAACTATCACCATGAAATTACCTGTGAAGTTTGGCTCACAGTCAATCACTAGAGAAAAGAGAAGCTGATACTTTGCCTGTGTGCCATAAAAAATTTTTGCATTGTGCAGTTGCATAGTCATTCTACTTCTGTAAAATGCCTAAAAAGCTCATCTTTTCAGTACAAAAGCATTTCACCACCTCAATATCTATGACTCCCATTTTTTCTTTGTCAAATATTATTAGAAGGTGGGTGTGAGCTTTAAAAAAATTTCAAGCAGCGAGCCGAAAGTCTTGCTGATTTGGCACTTAAATTGAATAGCTGCTAGTGTTTGATTGAGTGCTTGAATAAAGATATTCATTATCAAAATTTCAATTTTTTAATAACTTCCCAAGTTGCAAATTATTGTACTAGACATATAATGGTAGCCAGATAAGTTATAATACTAATTAAATGGTCTGGATTGTTTTGAGTAACTTTTTCTGAATTATTCAGAAACTAATTTGTATTCAATTCAGTGCTATCACTGCTCAGTTTGTATTTGACACAGTATCATCATTATTAAGTTCATATTAAATTTGGCATCGTCATTATTCAATTCGTACTTTATTCTATTTCAAAAATTGTTATTAGCATACTTCTAGTTAAACTTTATTCCTGAAGCACTACAGAGTTGCTTCTGAAACAGTTGCATCAAATGTAGTGGAGCAGGAGGCCATGGTTTTTCTTCCATACTCGAGAATGTTTGCAGATGCAAACATCATAGTTCAACAGTACATTGGTAGGAAAGTGTCTATTGCACCTTGACTCCCCCTAAGCCATCAAGCACTCTTGGAGCCCTTGTGTTGAAATGTTATTTGTGGGTATATATCGATGTGCCAAGTTATGGGGCAAGTGCACATATATTTACACTGTTGAGAGGTGTAGAAAGCAAGGACTACATTTGTATTCCTTCAGTGCGCAGTAATAATGTTAGGCACAACATGCTGCCGTCAGTGCAGTTTTCAGAAACAGACAGGAGACAAAGGAGTGGGACCAAGGATGCATCTGACATGCTTTCTTTTATCCATGCAAAAAGAACATGCAACAAGCTTGCAGAAAGAGTCGTGCATTGCTACTTTATTAGTGTTCTTTTAACTAGTCTGATAAGGGCACACTGAATCACTGTACTGCAAAGCACTGCCATTGCATCAATTCTTATGAAATGTGACGAGGTGCCAGAGCCTTGTCAAATTTTTCACTAGCACCTTTGTTTTTCTGGCTAAAAAATATGCTTTGATTATGCATACTCTCACCTTTGTATGTCTGCTTAAACAAGTAAGAGCACAAATAGGCATACAGCAAGGCACTAGCTTATTGGTCCTGTCAGCATCAGTGTTAACGTATGCTGTGCACAAACTGGGCCTCTGGGCCGGGCAGAGGCACAGCTTAGTGCAGAGCAGTGCATGACCACTGGGAGCAGATGCATCCTCTCCGACAAGCAGGCAGGGCAGTGCAGCAGAGCAGACAGGGGGGAAGCCAGGAAAGCGTCATTACACGCTTACTGGGGAAGGCGCTGTGGTTGGCCTGCAGGGCAGTGGGATGGCTCCCTGGCAGAGTCATCGCTCCGGCGGCTGCTTGGCGCTGCTGCTGTTGCTGCTGCAGCCGCTGGCACAGGCACAGGGCACCCACGCACAGCACCAGGCACACCACTATCACCACCAGGGCCAGTGTCACAAAAACACTCACGCCAAGGCCCAGAATCTGGCTGCTGGCCATATCGTCTGCAAGGAAATGCATTAATGCAGCCTGTTTTCTAGACAGTATGGTCTGCCTATAAGACAATTATGCGCAGCAGTCAATGGATAGTGCACCATGCGTACGCACTTCATAGCACACAAACCATGTAAACTTTTTATGAACAAAAGAAAGAAAAGCTCACTAAAGCCTTGATGTAGATGGAAAAATTGTTTCTATGTAAACTGCAATATTTGACTAAGTTTTCCTGCCAAAAAATTTGGTGGCAATGTATTTCATGTAAAAAGATATGGTCGCAAGTAATTCCATAAGAATATGTGTCTTCAGAGCCCATAACCCTGCCCAGGAAACGCAGTAAAAAAATGCTCAAACCAATTCGAAATTTTTGGTTGGAACCAATTGGATATTTCCAATTGTGTTTTGGGACAGCCATTGGAAAAATCAACACGTCCAACTGGATTTTTGAGCACAATTGGACCCAATTGGTCTCTGAATCAGACTCGTTGGTACCAACATGAAAAACAAAAGAAAGGGAAAAAACAGATGGGCCCTCACCTTACTTAGCATGACACCGATATACTTGGAACTCGTTTCAAAAAGCATACTCATCCATGAACACACTACAGCAATTCTCTTCACTGACATAACCAAAATTCACCACCTCACTACATGAGAGATAGGTGTCAGATGCTATATATACATATAAGCATTATTTGGTTGACCAAGCGGTACCAGTGGTTCATGAGAAATTGGTAACATTTCGAGATAAATATTTAATTTGACAGAAAGCTAAATGCTTCTCTCCACTGATCGCACCAATATACAAAGACCTTTTGCTTGAAAACTAACATTATAATTCTGCTATTATTATTATCAACTATTTTGTTGTTTCACGAGGTTACTCATGATTTCCAATTGGGTCCAGCTAGGACCAAATGGCATACCAAGCTCCAGTGATGTCCATCTGGAACCAACTAGACTTCTCATGATGGCCAATTTGGACCAACTGAACTTTGCATGGAGCCCAATTGGAATGTGGCCCTCCTATATGATGTCCGATTGGAACCAGTTGGGTCCCATTCAAAAATACAACTGCACTCAATGTTACTTTTTTGACTGGGAATAGCTGTCTGTCTGATAAATATACAGAGTGGCATCACGGTATTATAAACATACTCTTCTACTTGCCGTTTGTGCCTTGAGACTGGACGATAGACCATTTACAGAATCAAAGGTAAGCCTGACCTCATAGCTCATCAGCCCGGAAAGCCATTCGAGTTCGTCTACAGTACCTGAAGGTGACAGACTTGAGTGCCTGACTTTAGATATGCTGCGCCTGGCTTAGGGCATGTGACAAAGCGATCAAGACTTGCGTCTTCTTTCTATCTTTCTTTCACTCCACCATCCCCTCATCAAGTGTAGGCTAGTAAACTGGACAAAGTCTGGCTACCCTCCCTGCCTTTCCTCCTCCCTTCTATTTCTCTCTATACTTGCCATTTAATGTGTATGCTCTTGTCTTCATAGATTAAATTTGTTGTCCATCAGAATACAGTCCTCTGTGGTACTGATTTTAGCTCTCACTGTTGAATTTTGTTTCAGCAGCCTTGCTCCTCATTTCTAAAATGTAAGACTAACTATATATGTGTATCCCTTTGGCAGGCTTGCAACTTTTAGTATAGAAATGACATATTGCACTGGACCAGTGTGGAATATTGAGACCATGAGTATATTACTCTGAAATTTGATAACAGCACTAAACGACAAGGATTAGGACTCCATGTTGAAACAAAAGACTAAAGATAACTATACTGCAAGCCAGTAATTTGGTACATCAAAGATAAGTTTTCTGCGCCCAATCTTTAGTGTAGCATATAGAAAGCAGGAATTCAGGATTACAATATGCCAGATTTGGCAATGGTTATGCTTTGGAGAAGTGGTTCTGTAATGAATGTCCATCTGCCAGTATGGTACTTCGCAACCAGTGTTACCTATCCGCATGTCTCACAACTACTATTAAAGGCTCCGTAAAGGAAGATTTCTCAAACCTGAATAAAGTTTCCAAGTTACATGATCATGAGCTTGCACCCAGGTTAATGTTGGTGTTTTTTAATGAGGACATGTGAATTAATCAAACTGCTATTTCTAAAATGCGAATGGTAAGCTTAAAGTATCGCATGTAACAAGTCAGTACTAACGTAGACCCAAAATATGTCGAACAGGACTTAGACGGGTAAAAAAAGCCATTAATACAATCCCTGGTTTTGTGTAATTTTTTGCCAGCCCCAACATTCGAGCTGTGTGTACAAGCTGCATAGTTTTATCTTGGATATACCGAGGCTGATCTCATCGTATACAGTGAGTGCATTAGTGATTGTTTTTAAATATTGTTAAACTCGGCATACATAAATACTCGACTAAAATGACCCAGTTTTGCAGAGCACCAGCTTGAACCTTTCTCACCTATGCATAAAGCATGGCTTGTCTCATCACTGTTGTCTCCACAGTGGTTTACACCATCACATGTCAAGTTGCTTGAGATGCAAAAAGTGTTGCGGCACTCAAAATCCCGGCACTTCAGGTCATGCTTGAGATCTGAAATGCAAATAATGAGAACTATTGAAAATGCTATTTTAAGGGCATCATAATGATTTATATAAGTGCATAAAAAGTGACATGTCATTGTATGAGCAAGAATAAAATTTGAGATAACACATGGTTTTTCAATGTCTAGGCAGCAATTCTGGGTGAACGTCATGATATTACATGTTAGAAGCATTTTTTTCGCACATTATAAGAATCCCACTTGCCCCATATCTGAAACTAAAAATATCCGCTGTCTAAAATTACTTGGAATCAACCAATTATGATACATAATGGGGCTTTCATGAACACTAGATGCTGCATTGAAGTGTTGAAGTGCTGTTCCATTGAAGCACTGCATTACATGCAAGCACATTGTAGTGTTTTAAGTGTCAGTCAGTGGAACAATAAGAGGTTATTACATTGCATGGTGAAAAACATTTCATTTTACTTCACTAAGAACTTGTCAATACACCTATAAATCCTACTTCTTTAAAGCACTGCTGCCTGTCCTATTCTATAATGTCTCACCAGGAAGTGAGCTGTCCTTGTAGGCAGTGATTATTAGCTTGAAGCCATTTCCTTGTGGGCTCCAGCTGTCTGTGGTATATTTGAGGGTCACGTAGTTCCCCTGAGTGAAGATTGTTCCCACATCCGAGCGTGTGCTCCGACATGAAAGATCCACCTGCGGCCACGAAGGATATCAGGGGCGAAGCATAAATATTACCAGCTCAGTGAAAAACAGCACTTTTCCCCTCCTTCTAGTTGTGTTGTAGACAAAAAGCTTTATCACACTGTTGTGATAGAACAGCCTTATCTTCAACTGAACTTCTGGCAAATAGAAATTCAGTGTGGAGTTAGTGTGCTCTATGTCGTGGAGAGCAATAACATGAAATAAGTTACTTCTTTTTAAAAGTGAAAGTCTTCTTCAAGTGCTTCAATGAAAGTAAAGCAGTGCACATGAGTTCAAAAGAAAAAGAAAAAGAAGTCACGAGAAAGCTCAGCACAGACAATTCAATATTCAAGTATTCAGTAATCTCAATTGTTTTTGGCTAAAGGTTATTGAATGTTTTGCATGTGTTGTTCCATCAAGAATCATGAGTGAGTGTGCAACAGAAATGAGCTCTTAAATGCTATCATACCTGGCTTATTGTAATCATGGTAATTGAGCAATTCTTATTACTTCACCTCATGCATTAGACTGTGTCCTTAACATGACATACAGAGATGTTTTTGTATTTTACATGTTTTTGTAAGGAAAAGTCTTAGCCATCCATAGTTTTTCAGCTCATTCAAAATATATTGAATGCAAGATATCTAATTTAGGATATTGACCATACAGCACCAATTTACACAAGATACAGCTGGATTATATTCTTTAGAGTAGCTAACATAATGAAAGGTTTTGTTTTTCAACTATAATAAACCTTCCATTTCTTGAATTGGATGCAGCGGTGCTCAAGACTCATTTAATAACAAGATCCAAAAGTAGAGTTAAATAATTAGCACATACTAAGTTGCCTAAAGTAGGCTGACATATTGAACAGCTATAGGGAGAAATTTTATCATGTGTTGTCCTTTCCTTCATCTTCTTTATTTATGTATTGACCACCTTGTAGCAGTAGAATGTCAATGTTTAATTGACTGCACAGTTCAGGCATAGGTGTCACGAGCAAAAAGTGATTATATATAAGCACTAGACAATTAGTGTATAATTAAGCATTTAACCAGCTAATAGTAATTCTCTAAAAGTTGGATATTTACAGCACAATAGGACATTGTGATTCGATGCCTGCAATTGAAAATTAAGAATGTAAGCATCTCATCATTTTCTTGATGCAGCACCTACTTTTAACATTGTCTTTTTTTTATGCTTCCTCACATGTTCGGTCTGCCCCGCCGTGGTTGCTTGATGGCTTCAGTGTTGGGTTGCTAAGCATGAGGTCACGGAATAGAATCCCGGCCACGGCGGCCGCATTTCGATGGGGGCGAAAACACCTATGTACTTAGGTTTAGGTGCATGATGAAGAACCCCAGGTGGTCCAAATTATTCTGGAGTCCCCCAATATTGCGTGCCTCATAATCAAATCGTGGTTTTGGTACGTAAAACCCCATAATTTAATATTTTAAACATGTTTGGTCCGGCTTCACTGCAACTATTCTCATATTGCAGTGAAGCCAGCTTGCAAACAATGGCCTTTGGTATATTGGGCTTTCTTAAAATTATTATTGCTTACGCAGTAATAATTCCTCTGCGGACCGAAAATTATCTAAGAGAAGTGGCAAGGACACTGATTTTCTGTTCTGACGTATCAGACGAAGACATTCTGTCTATATTTCTTTTTGCGGGAAGATGGTCATGTAGTTCAAAGAGCAACATGGTGTTTGCATATGACACCCTGTGTTACATTTACACACACACACACACACACACTGCTCATAGATGCCACACCAGTAGTGCGCGTCACGTGGAGATGGCAAAACGGAGTGTTTCCTGCGGTTTCTGATATTGGTTCTTGGCGCAGCAGTTCAGATTACAATACCTGTAAGTGCACATTATTATTAGCACCTTGTGATTTCCTATAGCATGGGCACCATCAAAAATGACTAGATGATCGTGGCAGTCCAAGGCCAGCCTTTCAAAGCGAAGCATGAAGCGTTGCAAGATTGAATCAGTCTGGAAGGTGACGGCGCACTCCAGGTTGTTTTCGCTTTCAGATGTCAGCACAGCGCCGTCAATCTTCTTGTACTGAGGGTAGTGTCGCTCTCCCATGCACAATGATGAGATGTGAACTGCGAATGGCAAGAAATAGGATCCAGGATTAAATTCATGCAGGTAAATATTCAGGAAAATTCTACTTCCTTTCGATAATGCAGAAAAATATAGCCAGCACATGCTTCTTTTGCAGGCGATGGAACTTATACTTTAAAGAGGTCTCTCCATTGTAACCTTAGAACACTCCTGTGAATTTCCTTCACACTGATAATTGATGTTTGAGCTCACAATCAATTCCAGGAAAAGACTCGAGAAAATTAAGTAGCTATAGTTCATTGAAACTGTCTAAATTATCATTTCGCTTAGAGCTTGTGTGTGTGTGTGTGTATATATATATATATATATATATATATATATATATATATATATGTTCACAAAGTCGCCACGTAAAATAACTTTTCTTCGGCATGCATGGTTGAAGTAATTGTCTGCACAATATCTTTGTTTAAGATTCAGCGCAAATGAAATAAGTAAGGATGCATATTCGTGTCACGTACATGCATATATACACATACACGCGATAAACGTAAATGCGCTTCTTACGCACACACTTTGCACGAACGTCCTTGCCTTCTCAAGCGCACCACATATTACAATGCCTCGCGTGCGTTTGAATACGCAATCCTCGTTTTATTTGACGTTTGTGGCCAATTGTCGGTGCTCAATTCACACCAAAGGAAAACCAACACCCGTAAGCGTACACCACGAAGACTTCTGTGGCTGGCTGTACTGCGAACAAATACAGGGAACGTCAACTGAACGCAGTGCGTGTACCTATAAGGCCTGCTTTCTTGGGATTCATCCCACGCCCAGTTAGCTGCGGGGCGAGAGTTCGGATCGTGCTCACCCGCGAGCGAACCTCGATTCTCGCCTCGCAAGGGGCTGAAATGTCCGCGTATACTTGTACGGGTCGCGCCGTGCGGTGCACGCACGAGCCGGCACGGGCAGGGCACGGAACTCCCTCTTTCCCGTGCAGCCCGCGTCCCCCTTATTTAGGGCTGCGTTGGGGGTGACTCGCAGCGCGCCGCGTCGGCGGCGTCCGCGGCCAAGAGACACGGCGTGCACGCCCATCGCTCGTATACCATTCACGTATCGTGCGCACGCATGCATTGTCCCGGCGGCGCGCTTCACGGCGGCAAGAGAGAGCGCGCGCGCGGACACACAGGACTAGGCGCAAGAAGGGGTTCCATAACCGAGCGTGCTACTCACAGTACTTGTTCCGGTCCGCGAAGGCCCCGTGCCTGCAAATGAGCAGCGATAGCAGCAGAAACTGAAGCACGACGAAAGACCAGTGATCTCGCTGGACGCTGGCCATTCTTCGAGCGCCGGCTGCAGCTTATTTCGAGCAGCTATCACGTCGGCGTCATATTGACTTCCGCTCGCTTACGCGGAGCCAACGCCTCCTCGGCTCGCTTCCATGCCCGACCGTGGCAGAGCTGGCATCTCTCGCACTATCTAGGGCTAGCCGGCGCCTTTTCGCCAAGTGGCGGCGCCACCGAAGTGCGTGGCCCCGCGGGCGGCCCGGCGATTGGCGGCGCCTTTGACGGCCGCTCTTCTTGCAAGGAGGCAAACTCTTGCTTTGACGCGGCGCACGCTTAGCTCCTTGCCACTAAAAATACTGTGCGCAACTCGGAGAATATGCACAGCAGTCGGACTGCCGACAATCGATCGAGTGAGGCAGACACGCGCCGAGAACAGCTCCGTGCGGCCGCGCGCGCCTCATATGCTGCCCGCCCCCCTTTCTCAGCTTGCACGCGGCACTCCGCGGATCCTGCAACTGCGGCACCGCAAGTTTTGTTTCGTCGGTAGGGACAGTCCTGTCGGCGCGCTGAGCAAATCAAGTCAAGCTGTGTATAGGCCCGCAAGCAACGACGTTGCTACCGGCGCGCTACGGAGCGAGCACATATCAGAAGGCGGCGGTGTACAAATACGCGTCACCCTGGCAGTGTGCAGTAAACTTAGCGTAGGCCCAGTAGTTGAGGTGACACTGGCTTATGTCGCAAATATAATGAGATAGCCTAGGCTTAACTTTTAAGCATATGAAGCGCAGTTAAATACATCCATTATTTCGGAACAGGTTATGCTTTAGACCACATATTCTGCTATATGTATAGGGCTTCCCAGCACACCTTGTATCCCCATGCTGCACACATGGGAACGGTCATGGTAACAGTTTTCTGCAATGCTCATATTCAAGGAACTTTTGTTTTCGATGTTCAAATGTTGCGGCTATCTGAACGGGAAGAAGAAGAAGAAGGCAAGAGGAAGAGGAGGAGCAGAAAAAAAACTAAAGAAAACCTCGTCACAAAATAATAAAGGGGACTTTCTTAACTTCTTTGCAAGATACCCGAAAATTATTTTGACGCCACCCATGAAAATGGTTTTACATTGATTGAGAATTTGGCTTGTACTTTTTGAGTGGAAAGCGTTAGATAACTATCCCTTTCCATGCTTTGAACTTCCACAAACATCATAATAACTGCAATGAATGCACATGTGTGAAACATTCATGTGCTGAGACAGATACTGAGAAAGTGTGCTCACAACAAATGAACACGTTAAACTCGTTGCTTTAGATAGAAACATTTACTTCGAGAAACTCAGAAACAAAACAACGGCTTTTGTCGTGTTCCGTGTACGGAAAAGTTAGCTTTACCACGCTACTGCTTCTGACGCAGAGAAGCTAGATTGACAGGGACAAATTTACTCGAATACGAGGGAATGAACAGCCAATATTGCCAATGAACGTCATAGAAATCGAAACTTTCTCCCATTTAATTTTACATGTTAACCTGAGCCGGGATTAGACTAACTCTTGATGGGCCCTTGGTCAAAAGACTCTCGAAGATTAGACGTTCAGAATCGAGTCGCCATCTTGAGTGGTCCGGCAATAAACGCTGAGTGCCTTAATGCATACAGTTTCCTTAATGTACGTCTCTGTTTACTTCGATGCTACGTGCGTAATGTGAAGTTTCAGGTCTAGGCAGAATATAACACGGATATATTGTCGTGTATCGAAGTTTAGCGCTTTGAATTTCGTTAAGAATTGCACGCGGACAAACAGCCCGCCCTTTGCAATCTAGAAAGTGTAGCATGGACGACCACAAGACAGAAGAAGCGTTGAGTACTCGCAGCGAAGCTTGCACATGAGCCAGACGCACATTTAAACAAAAGCAAACGTTATGCATGAAGCAAATGTCTGCGCACCAGCCTACTGGTGTGCATGCCCACCCGCACTTGCTGATGAAAAGCGAAATCATTGGCACAACGTACCACGTGCATGCGTGCGTGATAAAAGAGACGGCTAACAGCCGCTAAAGCACTGCGTGCTGCCTGGTGTTCTCTCAAACGATCATCCAAAAAGCGGCCCATTAGGCCGGTGTAGATGACAGTGGAATCAAATTATAGCCACATGAGAATCAACAAAACGCACAGCGCGCATTTTCTTTCGCAGACTTTAGTCCTTGCACATCGTCACCCATGTTGCACATTATTAATAGCTTTTGCAGCACTGAAAGAAAATGTACAAATGCCACACTTTTCAGCTGCCTTCTTGAGGCGGTGGGACAAGCTGTGCGTGCAAGGTAGAGACACAGGGCGCACCTGGTGTTGTCTTGGTGGTGGTGTTTCGCTATCTAATGACGATCTCAGCAACAGCCAATATTGCTTTTACTGGGAACCTGGCGCTGCGCAGTCGATTAACTTAGTGTTTCACACTGCAGGTTAGCTGTTGCTCGCAGGATATTTGCACGCCAGCTAGAAGGCAGTTCGAAGTTATTTTCCTTTTGACAATCCCGAATTAGACCTAGCTATATCTGAGGACTGGCTTTTGCGAAAATAAGCAGAGCGAACAGTCGCTATACGTTTAATGTACATGTCCAGGAATGGTAAGCAACCTTGCACCTTGAGTCATGCGGTGATTGTACTCGCTGCCAGTGGTGGTGTTACCGGGATGAGTTAAATCGAGCTAGTACCCCGAATAAAAAAAATAATGAGATGTGGGAGATTCATGTGAAGAGTGAAAATATAGAGGTCCGTTGTCTCAGAGTCATCACTGCGCCACGAAAAGAAGGAATCTATTTTATTGTCAGTCTTTACAACTCTTCGCAGCAGCTCTCTCTTGAAATATCACGTATATATCGTCGTTTATTTTTTTTTTCTGCGTGGGCCAATGCGAACCACCAGTGCTCCAGGTCAATACTGACTGTACATATCTGTTGACAGTGAGCTCCAGGGCACCCGCATTTACAAATTACTACGTTGGGAGAAGCACAGAGCATGCAAAATTACTTGAGGCCACTGCGAAACGGCAAGCAAAAGAACTTGCACTTTTACATATTACTGTTCCTTGTTATCATTTGCCCATGTACCAATCCTTGGAGGATGCCAGTACAGGCACCTGAAGGAACACTTCCCACCAGGCCCACACCTGCCGTAAATAAGACGTATGAGCGGGAAGCAAACATCAGATATTCTCCCACTAGTTTGTGATACGCCAGTGGACCCACCACACCACTTCATTATTAATCTAGACACTAACAACCTCAACACACAGAACGTCACGGAAACGATCGAGTCTATAACGACGTAATACGCACAATACAAGCTGCTTACAAAACAAACACCGCCTCCTAATTTACCAAACTAACGCACTCATAAAACACAATGAGGAGACCAACAAGCTCAACTCGTTAATCTTCGACTTATGGCACTTCTACAAGAACGTTGACACCATGCACCACGCAGAAATACACGAAGCACCGCACGAGCACCTAGCTTATGACGGCTTCCACGTAAACCGTAGAGGGATACAGCTAGTTTCCCAATATATCAAATGCTTTATTAAGGACAAATATAGAAAAAAACACTCGTTAAATATACTTCAGACACCACATCCGCCGACTCTTCTGACCGTGTCATCCCGAAAAAGCAACTGCAACAGTCACCTCAGGAACACAGGCAGCGAAATGTGAAACGAGCCAATGAATAACGCGGGACGGGACAACGCTGTTATCCTGCCCAGAGCTGTCCTGTCCGCTTGTTCTTACTTGTGCTCGCGTCCGTACTTGCTGGAACCCCTTATACGTTCACCATGCACCAAATGGCCCAGCAAAACACACCACTCACTGAACTATACACCGCTAATATCCCAGGGCGTCCGACAGTATCAAACAACACCACCCCGACAGAGAGCCTCTACATTTCTTAACCCCTTCCTTGGTGACTTTTCCAAAACACTTCCGTTATTTGTACAAGATACCCCCCCCCCCCCCTTTACTGAGAATTATGGAGGACGTTAATACTAAAGGCATACTACCGCAAAACACACTTCTCGCAACACTAGACGTAATGGCCCTACATTCCGATCACTGATATCTGCGATAAAAGAAACGCTGTTTAAGCACAATGCACAACACTCTATTTAAGTCTACTTGTCTCTTCTTGAATTAGTTCTAACATATAATTACTTCGAATTTGAGGAAAATTACTACCTACAAATACATGGGACAAGCATGGGTACACCTTTTCCGCCAACATACGCTAACATATTTATGGAGACTCTAGAAACAAGTTTCCTATATCACTGCACAGACAAGCCCCACAAATACCTACGATACATAGACGACATATTTATAATATGGGGACATGGTCAGGAAAGTCTAGATAAATCAGCAACATTCCTAAATTATTATCACCCAACAATAAAATTCACGTCGGAATCTAGCGCATAAACTTTCTGTACGCAACAATTTACCGGGTGCTCAAAACTAAGCTTTATGGTGTTCCTAAAATTAGGCACTGGGAGGCACGCGAAGACCACCTGTGCAAATAGTTTACGTGGCCCAGGGGACACAAAGTGAGATGATAATTATCGCTGTAAGCAGCCCAATTAACTAAAATTGAATAATTACCTTTTTGTTGACTGCAGTAAGTGGGTACGTTTGTATTGAAAAGTTAGAGACAGTCGTGTTTCTACGTATCAGTTGGAAGAATTCGTCTGGCCTGTCTGTGCTCTGAGATATCCGACTCCAAATTTTAATTGTCATTCGCATGATTACGCATGCAAGAGAGTGAGGATCGGCGCAAAGCTCCTACCTGATGTGACGCGGCTGTCGCGTGCGGCGTTCAGTCTGACAACAGGGCGGAGGCATAGGCAAAGATGATAACTGTCCCCCTTCCCTTCTCGGCTGGTGAAATCAAGATATGACAGCGCGGTGTGCCGTGCAGTTGTTGCTCTTGATTTCAATAAAAGTTACAATACTTGGAAATCAGCAGTCACTTTATTTGCGTTGCCCAGCCAAGGACCATGCCCGCTCGTCTAGTCACCATTACGCACGCGCATTGCCCTCCGGCTTCTCCGCTCGTGCCATTATCTCGGCATGGCAGCTGCGGCCATCGTTACACGCTGCGTTGGTCGCGTGTTACGACAGTGGTTCCGGGTTATTCGATTTTTTATTTCGCCAGCCGAGAGGGGAAGGCGGACAGTTATCATCTTTGCCAATGCCTCCGCCCCGTTGTCAGACTAAACGCCGCACGCAACAGCCGAACCACGTCAGGGAGGAGCTTTGCGCCGATCCTAACTTTCTTGCATGCGTATAATCATGCGAACGACTATTAAAATTTGGAGTCGGATATCTCGGAGCACAGACACGCTAGAAGAATTCTTCCAACTGATATTGTGTAGAAACACGATTGCCTCTAACCTTTCAATACAAAATAATCACTTACTGCAGTCAACAAAAAGTTAATTATACAAATTAAGTTAATTGGGCTGCCGACAGCGATAATTATCATCTCACTTTGCGTCCCCCTTGCTACATAACTTATTTGCACAGGTGGTCTTCGCGTGCTTCCCAGTGCCTAAATTTAAGAAAACCATAAAGCTTAGTTTTGAACACCCTGTATATTTGACAATGGTACACTAAAGACAACGTTCTATAGGAAACCTTTTGATAAACAATAACACCTTGAATAATCAAGTCACCATCCAAGACATTGCAAACAAGGCATCTTTAAAGGTCAACCCACACGACTACGTCGCATTTGCGTTGAAAACCATGACTACACAGAGAGGCTCGATCATTTTAAAGGAACCCTATCAAACAGGAACCACCCAAACACTGCCCTTCAAAAAACCTGCACCGATGTAACTAAACTTGATCAAGCCGAGGTCCTCAAACCTCGCCCTAAGATCGCAAAAACAACACCTCTGCTTACTGCTAAATTCTCAAACGCACTCTCAAACGTAAACAACATCCTCAGTAAATACTACCCAATTCTCACCAGCAACCAGAAACATAATAAGATCTTTCACGACCCGTCCAGAGCAGCCTACAGATGAAACAATAACTTCAAGGACATTCTTGTACATGCCAAGCTAAAGACAAAGACGAATACAACATCCGGTCCCTGTGGCCGCCCCAGGTTCTCTACATGCAAACATATTCAATCTACTACTACAGTAAAAAGTACAGCGTCGAATTACCTTCACAAGGTAACTTCGAGTTTTACCTGCACATCAAGCAACATAGTTTACTGTCTAGAATGTGCCGCTTGTAACAAACAACACAAAGGTGAGACTGGACAACAAATTCATACAAGACTCAACGGCCATCGCGCAGACACAAAACACAACTTACCTAAAGCAGTCGATCCAGCCACTTCAATGAACAAGACCATATATTCTATAAAGCAAGGTTCTATATACTAAAAACAAATTTCCGTTCACCTTGCGAGAGGAAATATACAGGATCATATACCTCATGCACAAGTTTAAATGCCTGCAGCCGACGGGGATCAATTTGGCCAGTGGCAACTTAGAATCGCTAAAAGCTGTAACTTGAACCGAAAACTCTCATATCATTAACAAAGGCACAAAACACGTTATGCCACCAGCTAACCTCGATTATCAATCTCACCCTTTCCTCCATTTCCAGTTCTTCCCTGCCTCTTCCCTAACACTCAATTATTCTCTTCCACGCTTTTACGCATATATCAACCATACGACCCCTTTCCCATGTACGCCTTCCCCCTCCCGTTTTTCTGCTGCCACCCTCCTATTTGTTCTTCCTGGTTTTTTTTTTGGTTCTTTTTATTAACAGCGAAGCTGTATATGCCTAGTTTCCAGCGGATCGATGCCTCTTGACCAAAAACCGTGGGCCGATCCCGAAGATAGCGCAATACCGGGCCGACTCGCGGAGTAGGTGAAGCAGGCTTCAAGCACACCGCCAACTTGCAAAAGTGAGTAATTGCGAACTTTATTTAGGTTCTGAGGAGAAAGAATTACATAATTTTAATAAGAAAATAAGTTTAACATCTGGGGCCCAAATACAACCCGTATCAGATATTAAACAGATAAGAACAGATGCTGCACTTTCACCCGTGTCGGCCATGTTTATGTTCGTACCGCCCTCTCTTTGTCGGCGTTCCAAGCGCTTGCGCATCTCGTTTCCTTCTGCTCTCCCGTGGTGACGGTCCCGTCGAAACTTCCCGCGAGTCTAGTTTCCTCCGGCCCCTCGGAGCAGCGGTCCCGTCGGCCACGCGAATGTATATAAAGATCACGCTAAATGAGTCCGTGCCTGTGTTCAAAATTCTGTCACCTCCGTGTCGTATACTAAGCAGCTTCGCGGGTCATCCTCCTTCACAGAGTGAAATGTCTCATGATTTTTTTTCCTTTCCTCCTGGTAATTTTTTTTAGTTTTTTTTTTCTTATAAAGACCCACACCGACACATTCCAAAGTACTTGACGCCAGGATACCTTTTTCGGCACCTCGACCACACAGGATCGCGCCACTTCTATATGCCACCGCGGCGATTCCTACGCCGAACTACTGAGGAGAACGTTCCTTCAAAGACCAATCCGCAGCCTATCCATTGCCCCCAGACTCCACGTCGCCATCTTAACTCCTTCAAAATTACCCGACGTATTGCTGTTACGCTAGTACGGTACTCAAGTCATTCTTTCAACTCCTGTCTTCTCGTTACTCGCACACTGACCCGCTCTTAATAATACGCTAATAGATAATTAATAATAATAATACCTAATACGCGAATGCATGTTGGTACTATACATACTTCATAACACTACAATTGTTCAAGAACTTATCCACAGCAACTTACGAGACGCGCTGCCAATACGGGCTTTCTTTGAGGATGTGAAATTTCCGCACAAAGGGAACAGAGAAAAATGACGGGAAGGTTTTTGTTCACAGTATTCACGCAAAGAATAAGGGAAAGCAAGTAGCAACAACACCTAGCTGTAAAGTTAACACGCAGATTTTCAGCACTTCAGAACGATCGTATATGCGTCAATTCCTTTCGTCTTCATCTGCAGTTATTCTTTGGTGCTTATTTTCGTTTGTACTCTCGAGAATTGTATTGCGACCGCGGCGGTAGCAAATCCGTTAATTTATTACAAGCACGAAATGTTCAAACCACGTCTGACTGATCGAAGAAGGCCCTACTGTAGGTTAAGTGAGGCATACAATTCCCAACTCCCTATAGCGTTTAGGCCCGCAGCATTCCCAGAAAAACTACGGGGTCAGTTATTCCCCCCCCCCCATTTTCTCCTTCTCATTAGCTCTAGTATAACTGCTGTCCAAAGCTGCAGAAAGGCTGAACCTCCTCCAGTGCACTACATCTGCAGGCTTGGAGTGACGCCTGATACCGGCAAAAGGTGCCAAGAGCGAGTGGGGTTATACTAATCCAGATACAACCAAATTAGGAACGCCCACTAAGCTTGAACAAAGACACTCCCTCACCAGAACAGGAATTGGCCTCCTTGGTGCAGTATTCGTACCCTAACTCCCAAATGATTCCATCAATAAACCCATGGCCCTCAGTCCCCAGCAGCTGCGGAGCACCTGACCAAGGCGGCGGTCAGACCTGCAACGCAGCAGAGGGTGCTAAGAAGCTCTAGGTCTGGTCAGACCGCCAATGGAAACTGACCCTGAAAACCTTTAACAGCCGAACTCTGTCGAGTGAGGCTAGCGTAGCAGGACTCTTTGAGGAACTATCAGACATTGTTTGGGATATCATCGGCCTTAGTGAGATTACAAGAACTGGTGAAGTTTATACATTGCTGAATAACGGCCATGTCCTCTGCTATGCTATAGAGGTCCCCCAGATAAGAAGCAATACAGGGTAGGATTTAATCTATAAGGACATAGCGGGCAACATTGACGAATTCTACAGCATTAGTGAGAGGGTAGCAGTAGTCATAATGAAACTTAATAAGAGGTATAGATTAAAGATAGTATACAAGCCTACGCCCCAACATCCAGACACGACGATGAGGAAGTAGGTCAGTTTTATGAAGATGTTGAATTAGCGATGAGGAAAGTGCAATCTCGGTATACAGTAGTAATGGGTGACTTCAATGCAAAAGTGGGGAAAAGGCAGGCTGGTGAACAGGCAATTGGCGACCACGGCGTCGATTCTAGAAACGCTAGAGGAGAAATGCAGGTAGAATTCGCAGAAAGGAATAAGCTGAGAATAATGAGCACCTTTTCAAGAAACGTAGCAACCGAAAGTGGACCTGGAAAAGCTCTAATGGTGAAACAAGAAATGAAATTGATTTCATACTTTCTGCTGATCCCAGCATGGTGCAGAATGTAGAATTGATAGGTAGGGTAAAGTGCAGTGATCATAGGTTAGTGAGGGCTAGGATTCACCTCAATTTGAACAGAGAAAGAGTAAAATTGGTCAAGAAAAAACAGGTAAACTTAGAGGCAGTAAGGGTACAAGCAGACAAATTTAGGCTGGTACTTGCAAACAAATTCGCAGCCTTAGAACAGAGAGATGATGATGATGAGATAGAGGTAATGAATGAAACCGTAACGAGGCTGGCTTCAGGGGCAGCAATTCAAGTGGGAGGCAAGCTCTCCCAAGTAACAAAGAACCTAATAAAGAAACGATAAAGAATAAAAGTGCCAACTCAAGAGAAAAGATAGAATTGGCGGAACTGTAAAAACTGATCAACAAAGCGAAAATAAGTGATATTCGAAATTATAATGTGAGACAGACTGAAGAAGCCGTAAAAAATGGACGCATTCTGAAATCAGTGTGAAGGAAACTTGGCGTAGGATAAACCAAGATGTATGCACTGAAAGATGAGCAGGGTAGTATCATCAGTAATCTCGAAGGTATAATAAAAGCAGCGGAAGAATTCTATACGGACCTGTACAGTACCCACAGGACTCAGGAGTCCTGAACAATACTCAGGACTCAGGAGTATTCTAAACAATAATGAACAGTATACAGAAACTTCTCCTATAACTATAGATGAGGTCAGAAGGGCCTTGCACGGCATGAAACGGGGGAAAGTGGCAGGAGAGGATGGAATAACAGTCGATTTAATCAAACTTGGAGGAGACATAATGCTAGGAAAACTGGCCGCTCTCTATACGAAGTGTCTATATGCAAGGGTCCCAGAAAACTGGAAGAATGCAAACATTATACTAATCCACAAAAAGGGAGACGTTAAAGAACTGAAAAATTATAGGCCCATTAGCTTACTCTCAGCATTATATAAAATATTTACCAAAATAATCTCCAATAGAATAAGGGCAAGACTGGACTTTAGTCAACCAAGGGAACAGGCTGGCTTCAGGAAGGGATGCTCTACAATGGATCACATCAATGTCATTAATCAGGTTATCGAGAAATCCGCAGAATAAAATAAGTCTCTCTATATGGCTTTCATAGATAACGAAAAAGCATTTGATTCAGTAGAGATACCAGCAGTCATAGAGGCATTGCGTAATCAAGGAGTACAGACCGCTTAAGTAAATACCGTGGAAAATATCTACAGAGATTCCACATCCACCTTAATTCTAGACTAGAGAAGTAGGAAGATACGTATAAATAAAGGGGTCAGACAAGGAGACACAATCTCTCCAATGCTATTCACTGCGTGCTTGGAAGTAGTATTCAAGCTATTAAACTGGGAAGGTTCAGGAGTAAGGATCGACGGCGAATACCTCAGCAACCTTCGGTTTGCCGATGACATTGCTCTGTTCAGCAACACTGCAGACGAGTTACAACAAATTATTGAGGCCCTTAACAGGGAGAGTGTAAGAGTGGGGTTGAAGATTAATATGCAGAAGACAAAGATAATGATAAATAACCGGGCAAGGGAACAAGAGTTCAAGATCGCAAGTCAGCCTCTAGAGTCTGTGAAGGAGTACGTTTACCTATAGGTCAAATGATCACAGGGAACCCTGACCATCAGAAGGAAATTCACAGATGAATAAAAATGGGTTGGATCGCATACGGCAGACATCGTGAGCTCCTCACTGGGAGCTCAACGTTAACATTGGAAAGGAAAGTATACAATCAGTCAGACATGTACCCAGGGAGGGGGGGCCTGCCACCCCCCCCCCGCAGAAATTAAGCGGCATACCCCCCCCCCCATCCGCCCATATGGCACCGCTCCTGACACACATTCCTAAAGCGTCGACAAATCAATCTACTCGGCGATCAACATTTTGCTGCCTTTTACAGCGAAAGCAGTGTATGACTAACCTCCGCAGTGTTTTTAGGCATCCGTTAGCAGAAAAAATCATCATGCGGGCCGATACTGGTGATAGTGCAAAAAGGGTCCAAGATCAATGGCACATACCCCTGTGGACTCGGGAACCTATAACTCGCCCTTCGGAATCTTCGGGATGGGCCCACGCGTGCACGTATGGGGAGTGCTTAACGCCTGCGTCACCTCCACCGTGGGTCGGCCCGGTATTGCAATATCTTCGAGATCGCCCTACCTGTGAGGAGTTCTTCATGCCTGCTTCACCTTCACCGCGGGTCGGCCCGGCATTGCATTACCTTCGGGATGGACCCACGTATGGGGAGCGCTTAACGCCTGCTTCACCTCCGCCACAGGTGGGCCCGGTATTGCAATATCTTCGGAATCAGCCTGCGTATGGCGAGTTCTTAATGCCTGCTTCAACTTCACCGCGGGTCGGCCCGGCATTGCACTACCTTCGGGATGGGCCCACGTATGGCGGGCGTTTAACGCCTGCTTCACCTCCGCCGCGGGTGCGCCCGGTATTGCAGTATATATTGACACGTGTACTTGTTTGTCTTTATCGGGCCACACGTTTTACCGCCTAACAAATGTTATCGCACAGCGCATGACGCGCCTGCATGTATCGGAAGTTTCTGGAATGTTATCGATGCTTCTATCCGCTGTCTCTGACCGAACCTTGTGTAATCTGATCGCATGTGTGCGCGACGCGAATAATGTAGAACGTTGTGGAAGGCACGCGGGTGCCAGCGATTACTCTGGAACGTTCGACGATTGATGTATAAAAGCTGACGCGCTTGACCCGCTGGTCAGATTTCCGACGATCGCCGACCGTGTTCGCCGCTATCGTTGTGCTATAAGTGTAGCCTGTTTTTGTGGGCACAGGTTCGCCCAATAAATGTTAGTTTTGTCTTTCACAGTATTCCTATTGTGTTGTTCAACGTCACCACCACGTGACATCTGGTGGAGGTGCTTTTCGTTCATGTACCGGACGCCCCCGACAAGCCGTGATCCAAGCCCGGACCGTAAAGAGAGCACCAACGTAGTCACGGACCATCGAGCGAGCCGTCGTCTACAACAGCTGCCCCCGGAGCACGGACTTCTACCTGTGAAGACCAAGAAGATTGTGGCCAAGACAACCACAATGGCTGCCCCAGTGTCACCCATCGTACTTCGACAACCCAGAGAGCCCCCTACCTTCCGTGGAGCTACGTCGGAGGATCCTGAAACCTGGCTCGAAACCTTTGAAAGGAGCTCGACCTTCAATAACTGGACCTCTGAGGATAAGCTACGACACGTGTACTTCTCCTTGGAAGATGCCGCAAGGACTTGGTTCGAGAACCGGGAGTCCACCCTTGCAATATGGGACCTGTTCCGCAGTAACTTCCTGAGGACGTTCACGGGCGTTGTCCGAAAAGAAAGGGCCGAAGTTCTGCTGGAAACCCGAGGCCAACTACCCAATGAGACCATCGCCATCTTCACAGAAGAGATGACTCGTCTTTTCCGGCACGCCGACCCGGAAATGTCCGAAGAGAAAAAAGTGCGTTTCTTGATGCGAGGCGTAAAGCAAGAACTTTTCGCCGGACTAATCCGAAACCTACCGAAGACCTTAGCTGAGTTCCTGACAGAGGCTAGGACGATTGAGAAAACGTTAGAAATGCACACTAGGCAATATAACCGCCAAGTGCTCACGCCTCAGTGCTCCATCCAAGCGCTGGGCTCCGCTGATCTCCAAGAGACCATAAGGGCCATTGCGCGCGAAGAACTGCGCAAGGTCCTGCCTTCGTCGCAGCCTCAAGTGGCCTCGATCGCCGACATCGTGAAAGATGAGGTTCCGCGATCGCTTGGGGTTCCTGAGGTACAACCTCATTTATCGCAGCCCCAGCCAGAAGCGATGACCTACGCCGCCGTCAAGGCCCCACTCCGCGACAGCGCCAGGGCCCTGTAACGCCGCAATTCCGTCGTCCGCCGCCGCCGCCAGCGCGCCCCACCCGTCGCCCAGCGCACCTACGCGAGGAAGACGGACATTTGGCGAGCCCCCGACCACCGCCCGCTCTGCTATCACTGCGGAGAAGCCGGCCATGTGTACCCCCGATGCCCATACCGCGACCTGGGATTGCGAGGATTCGCCGTCAACGCACAGCGCCCAAGGGAAAGTCAACGCCCTCGTGACATCGCCGACTACCTCGCCGCTACTCAGTGGAGCCCTCGACGACCGTCCCGTTCGCCGTCACCAGGCCGCTACCTGTCGCCGCAGCGCTGTCCATACACTGGCCCAGCCCGGGGCCGATCCGTAAGTCCATATCCGGAAAACTAAAAGCAGCAACCGATGGAGGTGCGGTTGCTGTTCGTCGAACTGACGAAGATCCTCTGCCGCCTACGAAGACTACGAAAGGACTGCCTCGACGACATAACGACACGCCGCCGTCCCGACGAAGACTGGAAGCAAAGAATACGCCGACGAATACGCTGACAACGCCACGTATCAGCCACAGGTCAACGCGACGCAGCCGTGTTCCGACGCCAAGGCCTAACTGTAACGCAAGACAAAGAACCACCGACCTCGACGTGCTTCTCGACGGCCACGCAGTCACCGCTTTAGTAGACACAGGAGCCGATTACTCCGTCATGAGTGGACCCATCGCAGCCCAGTTGAAGAAAGTTAAGACTGCATGGGAAGGCCCGTTAATTCGGACCGCTGGAGGTCACCTCTTCACGCCGACTGGAATCTGCACGGCAAGAATTACCATTCATGACCGGACTTACCCTGCCACTTTCGTTATCCTGCAACAGTGTTCACGAGACGTCATTCTCGGCATGGACTTCCTGAACCAACACGCCGCAATCATCAACCTGAAGTCGAAGTCAATAACGCCGTCGGAAGATCAAGCGATACCGCCGGAGAGCCCTCGTAGTCACCACGCCTTGAGTGTGCTCGAAGATCAAGTGAGCATCCCGCCTCGCTCCAGCATTCTTATCTCGGTCGGCACCGAAACGCCCACTGACTTAGAAGGCGTCATCGAAGGCGACCAACGTCTACTGCTCGACCGTGAAATTTGCGTCGCAAGAGGGATCGCTCGACTGCACGGAGGAAACACGAAAGTGTTACTGACAAACTTCAGACAGGAGTTCAAGCACATCAACAAGGGCACGACGATCGCATACATCGAGGAAATTCTGGAAACCAGCAATACGTTTGTCCTCTCGGATTCTGTCGCATCTACCCCGACGACCGTAGTTCCCGAGCCAGACTTCGACATAAATCCAAGTCTCCCCGTGATTAAGCGGCAACAGCTCAGAAGTCTGCTTCGACGATACAAAGACTGCTTTTCGACATCATCGAGGATTCGACAAATACCAGTCGCAAAGCAT
This sequence comes from Dermacentor variabilis, assembly GCF_050947875.1. NCBI lineage: Eukaryota > Metazoa > Arthropoda > Arachnida > Ixodida > Ixodidae > Dermacentor > Dermacentor variabilis. The sequence continues at coordinate 211,701,770 of NC_134568.1, forward strand.
CGCATAATAATCGAAGAGTGCGCTCGACCACTCCGCCAGAGCCCTTACCGAGTTTCGACGCGAGAACGCGAAGCTATAAGTCAACAAGTCGACGAAATGCTGCGCGACGACATCATAGAGGCGTCGAAAAGCCCGTGAGCGTCTCCAGTTGTTTTAGTGAAGAAAAAGGACGGAACCCTACGATTCTGCGTCGATTATCGTCGACTGAACAAAATCACCGAAGAAAGACGTATACCCCTCCCACGGATAGACGACGCATTGGATCGGCTCTGCAATGCTAAATACTTCTCATCGATGGACCTCAAGTCTGGCTACCGGCAAATAGAAGTCGACGAAAGAGATCGCGAAAAGACCGCCTTCATCACGCCAGACGGCCTCTATGAGTTCAAGGTTATGCCATTTGGACTGTGCTCAGCGCCTGCAACGTTCCGGCGCGTGATGGACACGGTTTTAGCAGGAATGAAGTGGCTGCAGACCTTACTCGTTTACTTGGATGACGTCGTCGTCTTCGCCGGAAATTTCGAAGATCACCTTAAGCGGCTTGCGACAGTATTAGAGGCCATCAAGTCATCAGGGCTCACTCTGAAGCCGGAAAAGTGCCGCTTCGCTTACGATGAGCTTCTATTCCTAGGCCACGTCATCAGCAAATCTGGGGTACGCCCCGACCCGCAGAAGACAGCTGCCACCGCAAAGTTCCCACAGCCAATCAATAAGAAAGCAGTGCGCAGGTTCCTTGGCATGTGTGCCTACTATAGGCGCTTTGTCAAGGACTTTTCACGCATCGCGGAGCCGCTAACACATCTAACGAAATGTGATGTCGAGTTCAAGTGGGAAACGCCGCAGGCCGACGCATTTCAAGAACTCAAACGACGCATGCAGTCGCCGCCGGTACTTGCACACTTCGACGAGGACGCCGATACCGATATCCACACTGACGCCAGTAGCATAGGCCTCGGTGCCGTCCTAGTCCAGAGGAAAGACGGACTTGAACGCGTTATATCTTATGATAGCCGGTCGCTGTCAAAAGCGGAATGCAATTACTCTACGATTGAAAAGGAATGCCTCGCCATCATTTGGGCTACAGCAAAATTCCGCCCTTACCTCTATGGCAGGCCATTCAAAGTCGTCAGCGACCATCACGCGTTGTGTTGGCTAGCTAAATTAAAGGACCCTTCAGGACGGCTGGCGCGGTCGAACCTCCGACTGCAAGAATATGACGTCACCGTAATATGCAAGTCCGGAAGAAAGCACTCTGACGCCGACTGCTTATCACGCGCCCCCATCGATTTCCCGCCGCAAGACGACGAGGACGACGACGCCTTCCTTGGAATAATAAGTGCGGAAGACCACTAAACAGCAGCGAGCAGACCCGGAGCAAAAAGGCCTCGTCGAGTATTTGGAAGGGAACACCGACGTTGTCCATAGGGCATTTAAGCACGGGTTGTCTTCGTTCACGCTACAAAACAACCTGCTTGTTAAGGAGAACTCACCAGTCCGCGCCAGCTACCTTCTTGTTGTACCTTCAGCGCTGCGTCCAGAAGTATTGCACGCCTTACACGACGATCCAACCGCTGGGCACCTCGGATTCTCCCGGACGCTGTCGAGGATACAGGAAAGGTATTACTGGCCGCGTCTGACCGCCGACGTCGCCCTTTACGTCAAGACATGCCGAGACTGTCAACGACGCAAGACACCACCGACAAGGCCAGCAGGGTTACTACAGCCGATCGAACCTCCTCGTCGACCATTCCGGCAGATTGGGATGGATTTGTTGGGGCCGTTTCGGACGTCAACATCCGGGAATAAGTGGATCGTCGTGGCGACGGACTATCTCACCCGCTTCGCTGAAACTAAAGCTCTACCAAAAGGCAGCGCAGCCGAAGTGGCGAAATCTTTCGTCGAGAACATCCTGCTGCGACATGGTGCCCCAGAAGTCCTCATCACCGACAGAGGAACGGCTTTTACAGCAGAGCTCACCCAAGCCGTTCTGCAATATAGCCAGGCAAGCCACAGGAGGACAACTGCCTACCATCCGCAAACAAATGGTCTCACGGAGCGCCTGAACAAGACCCTCGCCGACATGCTAGCGACGTACGTCGACGTTGAGCACAAGACGTGGGACGCGGTCCTGCCGTATGTAACCTTCGCTTACAACACGGCGGTGCAAGAAACAACACAGATCACGCCGTTCAAGTTGGTTTACGGCAGGAACCCGACGACGACGCTCGACGCCATGCTGCCGCACGTCACTGACGAGGAAAATCTTGACGTCGCTACCTATCTCCAGCGCGCCGAAGAAGCCCGACAGCTCGCCCGCCTGCGAATCAAGAACCAGCAGAGGACCGACAGCCGACACTATACAACCTCCGACGACACTTCGTAGAGTACCAGCCCGGTGACCGTGTTAGGGTTTGGACCCCTATACGCCGACGAGGACTGAGCGAGAAGCTTTTGCATCGCTATTTCGGACCGTACAAGATCATCCGACGTATTGGCACACTGGACTATGAGGTCGTGCCAGACGGCATCTCGCATTCACAGCGGCGCCGCGCGCGAACTGAAGTGGTCCACGTGGTGCCCTTTTACGGACGCTGACGAACTTTCCTTATTTTGTTGTTTTCTTTGCTACGAGTGCTTCTTTATTACTTTCGTTTGTGTGCAGCATCGGGTCGGTGCTCTTTAAGAGGGGCGTATTGACACGTGTACTTGTTTGTCTTTATCGGGCGACACGTTTTACCGCCTAACAAATGTTATCGCACAGCGCAGGACGCGCCTGCATGTATCGGAAGTTTCTGGAATGTTATCGATGCTTCTATCAGCTGTCTCTGACCGAAGTTTGTGTAATCTGATCGCATGTGTGCGCGACGCGAATAATGTAGAACTTTGTGGAAGGCACGCGGGTCCCAGCGATTACTCTGGAACATTCGACGACTGATGTATAAAAGCCGACGCGCTTGACCCGCTGGTCAGATTTTCGACGATCGCCGACCGTGTTCGCCGTTATCGTTGTGCTATAAGTGTAGCCTGTTTTTGTGTGCATAGGTTCGTCCAATAAAAGTTAGTTTTGCCTTTCACGGTATTGCTACTGTGTTGTTCAACGTCACCACCACGTGACAATATCTTCGGGATCGCCCTACGTGTGTGGAGTTCTTAATGCCTGCTTCACCTTCACCGCGGGTCGGCCCGGCGTTGCATTACCTTCGGCATGGACCCATGTATGGGGAGTGCTGAACGCCTACTTCACATTTGTCGTGGATCGGCCCGGCGCTGCACTACTTTCGGGATTGGCCCACGTATGCGGGGTGCTTAACGCCTGTTTCACCTCCACCGAGGGTCGGCCCGGTGTTGCACGATATTCGGCAGCGGCCCACATATGGGGGGTGCTTGCGCCTGTTTCACCTCCGCCGCGGGTGGGCCCGGTGTTGCAATATCTTCGGGATCAGCCTGCGTATGGCGAGTTCTTAATGCCTGCTTCAACTCCACCGCGGGTCGGCCCGGCATTGCATTACCTTCGGGATGGACCCATGTATGGGGAGTGCTTAACGCCTGCTTCACCTTTGCCGTGGGTCGGCCCGCGGCGTTGCACTATCTTCGGAAGTGGCCCACGTATGGGGGGTGCTTACGCCTGCTTCACTTCCGCCGCTGGTCGGTCCGATATTGCACTATCTTCAGGCCGACCCGCAGCCGAGGTGAAACATTTTGCTTTTCGTTTTAGAGCTTTGACTCTCGTCAGCTTTCGCTGCCATTCCATCTTCACAGAGTGGAATGATTGTCAATTTTTTCACTCCTTTTGGATGGCGGTAGTTATCGGCATCTTCTGGGGTGTGGAGGCCAGTTTTCTCATCGATTCGGTGCCCGCGCGATTAACTCAAGATGAATTCAGATCGTTTCACCATGTCACAATGTCACAATCGTTTCAACAATCACGCGCATCCCTGTTGCTTCGTTAGTTCAACCTTCGTTGTTTAGGCTGATCCAAGGGCCAGGAAAGGGATTCAGTTCATAGTCGGCTGCTCTGTATGCTCGTGGAACGAGTTGTGGCCGGAGCAAACACCAGTTGCGTTTAACTTTTCCTTTTGCTTCATTACTTCCTCGAGTTACGGCTCGCCGCGACGCTGGCAGATCCTCGGAACCATATCCCCGCGATATGGGTTAGATAAGATGGAAAATAAAATATTGCGAAACAGCGTCCATCATCAGACCCTGCAATAACCGTTCAACCCATAAGCAATATGACTGACCCGTTACCTCGTCTGGTTTTTCCCTTATTGTACAGCACTTTTCGTGCCAAATTGGCAACTGGAAACAAGAGTCGCAAGGAGATGAGAAATTAAGCGATCTACTAAGCGAGAAAGCCAAGGCAACAGCCAAAGTGGGAGGAAAAGCCAAAATTGTTCGTGAAAATATTTATGCATCAACATATCTTTACTTAAAAAGGAAGTAGAGGAAACGCCGCCGAAAGTGGAGAATAATTCCATGTGTTCTGAATGAAGCTTCGAACCGCCTGACGTAGCCACTTCCCTGCTGGGGGGAAGTGGCTACGTCACTTCCCCCCAGCAGGGGCAATGGGGGGGGGGGGGTTCTAACCTTCCGCGGTGGGCGCAGTACGTCTACAACCGCAGCGTCCTGCGCTCTACGCGGTAGTACGGGACTGGTGACCACGCATCGTTACTCAACTTCCCAAATAACAACACGAGTCGGTTTTGCTACTTGGTAGAGCAGTAAACGAGGGATACAAAAGAACTGAGATCGCTCCGCAAATATAGATTTCTCTATAATTATTCCAGAGCTAATTCAAAACAACGCTACTAAACATCTTTATTTTGCACTTTCGCTTGTTAACTTGTTCTTGGCAAGGTTCTTCCTGCGCATCTTTCATGCGCGAGTCCATTTGATGTGGTTCTTTGTTTGCCAAGTAAAGAGGTGTATCTCACAGGCGTACCTGTAAGATACACGTTATTTTAATTCTCTTTTGCGGCTTTAGACGTCTTTATGGCAAATGGTGGGCGTTATTCACACCTGTACTAGTAAAGGTACCCTCCCCCTCATTTGCATAGAAAAGTTGCCTTGGGTTGCCCCCCCCCCCCCGAAAAAAAATCCTGCGTGCGTGCCTGCAATTAGTGCATTTTACCGGTGCTGACATATGGGGCATAGACTTGGAGACTGAAAAAGAGGCTTGAGAACAAGTTAAGGATCGCGCAAAGAGCGATGGAACGAAGAATGCTAGGCATAACTTTAAGAGACAGAAAGAGAGCGGTTTGGGATCAGAGAACAAACGGGTATAGACGATATTCTAATAGACATTAAGAGAAAAAGATGGCGCTGGGCAGGTCATGTAATGCGCCGGTTAGATAACCGTTGGACCATTAGGGGGACAGAATTGGTACCAAGAGAAGGGAAGCGCAGTAGAGGACGGCAGAAGACTAGGTGGTGCGACGAAATTAGGAAATTTGCGGGTGGTAGTTGGAATCGGTTGGCGCAGGACAGGGGTAATTGGAGATCGTAGGGAGAGGCCTTCGTCCTGCAGTAAACATAAAATAGGCTGATGATGATGATGATGATGATGATGATGGTGATGATGATGATGACCCGCTCTTCTAAACACAAACGCATGCCGCCTGCGACACCTCTGAAAGCTCCCTAACCTCACGCTCCCCCAACACTCCACCGTCCGCTGTCCTTCTCTTGATGATGATGATGCTGATGATGATGACCTGCTCTTCTAAACACAAACGCATGCCGCCTGCGACACCTCTGAAAGCTCCCTAACCTCACGCTCCCCCAACACTCCACCGTCCGCTGTCCTTCTCTTGATGATGATGATGCTGATGATGATGACCCGCTCTTCTAAACACAAACGCATGCCGCCTGCGACACCTCTGAAAGCTCCCTAACCTCACGCTCCCCCAACACTCCACCGTCCGCTGTCCTTCTCTTGATGATGATGATGCTGATGATGATGACCCGCTCTTCTAAACACAAACGCATGCCGCCTGCGACACCTCTGAAAGCTCCCTAACCTCACGCTCCCCCAACACTCCACCGTCCGCTGTCCTTCTCTTTCTCTACTTTTTTCTTCTTTTTCTGCCGCCTTCACACTCTCCCGATCCTGTCCCCTCATCTTGGAAACTACGCCCAGAGCCGTCAAACGACAACGCTCATTTTCTTTTCAGTCTCTCCCTTTACAGCCAGCTGCCACGGACAACGACCGCACATGACGTCATTCCACTATCCCGTTAAAACTAACCTGCCGAGGATGAAGAGGCCACCTTTGACAAAGATAGGTCCTCCTATCGAAACGTTGGCCAGCCTTTCTGAGGCACCTTATCCCTGTTTGTAACATTTATACCACGTGTGCTACTCCATCTGTCAGACCCTCTTTTTGATTTTGGATTTCATAGAAAAAGGGATCGGAAGTTAGTTCCCAAAAGTGTGTGCGCGCGTGTGTCTGTGTGGGGGGAGGTGGCGTATTTTAACCAAAAGAATAAATAAATAACAATTATCGCGTTATATTTGTGCGAGTAGCATAAGCGAGCGGGAAAAGTCATGTTTGAATATATTTTATCAGCGCAGACGCTGGTGTGATGGATTGGTTGCGTTCATCATTGAACACATTTGAACTGCCCGTTTCTGAATAAATTCTGCATTTTAATGTTCTTTTTTTCTTTAATACTTCGTAGGCCTAAATCAGCAGTAAACGAAGTGCAGTTTGTAGACTAAAATTACATCAAGCGCTTAGTCAATGCTGAGAGGGGAAGTGCACAATATAAAATGCTATACATACATGTGCCACGAAAGGTTCACTAAACAATAAATCACCGATTCCTGTTCTTACTGCACTTTTTAGTCACCCACAAAATTCGATATGTATGCACCATTTCTTTGAAGCTGCATATGCTGTACCTTTGACGTACTTTCACTTGACCTTCAGTGTGCCTAGTAACTGCATTCGTAATGACTCCTGAAGGAATTAAAAAAAATAGGGGGGGGGGGCAAAATACACGTATGTTCTTGGTTAAAAAAGAGAAGAAGAGCAGAAACCTAGGTCGCAAAACTTCTAGTAATAGAACTCTGTATTTGGCTTTGCTCTAACGACATATTTATTTGAAACCTGATTTGGCCAGATTCGAAATCATATTCACCAGTGTTTGTGTCCTGAATAATCATACAGCAGCCTAACATGAGAAATGCCCCTCCGAGCCCCCACTCACAAAGTTTCTCTTACGCTCGAGCATTTCATCGTTGGTCAGCGTTCGGACACCAGCCACTGGTATCGCAGCGTATAATAGCGGTCAGCGTAACGGCAAGACAGTCACAAGGGCGCGCGGCCAATCGTGGACGGCACTTGCGTAAGAGAAATTTTGCAAATACGGGTCCTGGTCTCACTTCAACAATTCATTTATACTGTATTACTAAAGGATGCTCATTTTTAAGTGCACGTATCGAAAATATTTACGCGACTCGTTCACTTTCAGCGCCAGCCTGCAGTTGAACTGGGAGAATTTTAAATTGTTGGGCGCACTTGGAGAGAGTGGGAGACGAAGGAAAGAGAAAAATAACGGGAGGTCCGCCGGAAAAAAGAAAATCAGATTTGCTACCCTACGCTGGGGGACGGGTGAGATAGAAATGTAAACAGGAAATAGACAGCTGAACAGATACACTCGCAAAAGATAAGCGTCAGACATTCTGCCTCAAAACCGCAAGCTAGCTAGTCTGCGCAAGAAGCATGGCTTGTCTCGTCGCTGTTGTCTCCACAGTGGTTGACACCATCACATGTCAAGTTGCTTGAGATGCACAGGGTGTTGCTACACTGAAAGTCCCGGCACCTCAGGTTGGGCATATGATCTGCAAGCACAAGCAATGTCAACAACTCTAATTGCAAATGGGGACACAGGCAGTGTGCAAGAAATGGTGGTTGTATTTGAAGAGGCAGCGCACATGTAGACGATATATAATGGTATACCATCATATATTGTTGCTGTATACAATAATTGTACACTTAAGCCCAGAAAGGCCACCATGCTTTTTTTTATTTGTCTAGCTTCATTTATTTATTATTTTTGCGATAGTAATTACATAAAGGGTAAGAATAGGTCGACCTTACAGGGGTTCCGAAGCCGGCGCCTTAACTATTCGGCCAAGACACGGACACAACTTCACTTTGTACGTCACTCACCGCAAGTTAGCAGCAGTACCACATCTATTCTAATGGACATAAGCATGCAATTTATATTTCAAAAACATTTACAAAAAAGAAAAGGGGGGGGGGGTGAAATGATTGCATTCTGCCAACGACGCCGAAGCGCAGTACGCTGAAATAAACGAAGAGTAAAATAAGTCGAGGCGCCCAAAAACTGGATGTAATGTGTTTATTACCGCAAAATAATAATAACGTAATCCCGCTTCATCGTCAGCAGATGCAGGTGATAAAAAGCTGGGGTGCGGGTTCTTGAATGCCATCGCCTTAAGTTCCCCTTCGTGGTGCCAAACCACTGCACGGCTTTTCATCTAGCTCAGATAGAAGCGCACGTGAGAACCTCGCCATGTAGACGTCTCCTAGCGTAAATGGCGTAAAAAGGCGTGCAAACTGCGATCACCGTCACATTGGCCACGAAAGAGTGATAGGCTGTCGCGGTCGATTGCAGAGGTTCACAAATGTTCCGTTCACATATGAATGCGTTCCGCTTGGGAACCGAAAATGTGACTGGCCATAGGGTGTTATCCACAAACGTTTTTTTTTTTTTTTACACTAGATTGATTGAATGTAAACGTATTTATTTTGTTTAAGGGATACTTCCGCTCTGGTCTATTCGTCTTCCACCGGAAGGAACGTCGGGTGGGATCCTCTCCGCTTGAAAGATACCCACGCGGTAATCATATTCTTACTGGAAAGTGATCTGTTCATGACTTAGTTATAGTAGCGCACTTACATGACACGGACACATACAAAATAAGAACACACACAAAATGCACTTTGTCTGGTGGGCTATTTTAACCAAATCATGAATAATCAACCAGCCAGTCGGTATACCTGTTAAGCGATTCTTGTACGCAGTGATGATTAGATTGAAGCCGCTTCCTTGTGGACTCTCAGTGTCTGTGGTATACCTGAGGGTCACGTAGTTTCCCTCTGTGGAGGTGTTCCCCACATCCGAGGGGGAGCTTCCGCAAGACAGATCTGCCTGTGGCCGCAAAAATGGAAGTTACGGAGTGAGGCTCGAAGGTACCAGCTAAGGGAATGTCGCCACCACATTTTTCTCGCCAACTATGTTGCTGCAGCCACGGAAAGCATCATTAGTCTGAATTAAACGTTATAGCTTTCAATGCGTAACTACCCCGCCTGCTGCATACTTAGCAAACTATTATGCTACATATATGAATTTAAAGTAAATGGCACTCGCAAGAGTATAAATAGAACAATCTCGTCGTTTAATGAAAATAGTCAAGCTGTTATCGCTCACGAGTATAGAAATTTTTCTGTGTTGTTTTGAAACAAGGATCACATTAGTGTCAGCAAAGAACGGAAACTAAATATGTTAACACACTTCCTTATGTAAAAAAACCCACGAAACAAATATGATTCTCGTCACTTAGCTTCATTGATGCTGTTCAGAGGTACTGTATATTCTGCATAGGCCACCAACACAAACCTCCGAAAAAAAAGAAAGAAAAGCGTGACCTGTCTCGCGGTCCGAGATATGTCCATCAATTCAAAACATTTGTGGTGCCGAACCTAATCTGTGTATCTGTAACTGCAGAACAAATAGTACCAAACATTTTGTTACGCTTCGTTTTTTCTAAGATCACATTATTATTATTATTATTATTATTATTATTATTATTATTATTATTATTATTATTATTATTATTATTATTATTATTATTATTATTATTATTATTATTATTATTATTATATGGCGGAAATAGCCTTCAGGGCACTTTTGGAAACGTGGTCATAGCGCCAAGCGATTACTCCATAACAAATCATTCACAACGCTAATATAACGAAAAAGCACTCAACAATATTATAGTAACGTGTTAACATATTCAGCCACTTAAGTTAGCAGGACGCCAAGGCGTATGCCATATTGAGCACAGGCGCAATCCTAAGATAAGCCGAGCACAGTCCCATAAGAAGGGAAAGGCGTCTCCTTTCTGTGGGTAACGGCATAACTGCAGCACAGCCTTGTCAGCATGAGCACAGCGCTGTCTAGTCATCCATAATAATGGATAATAATGGGTTTCTGAGGACAAATTACGTGAGAGAACCAGGGAAAAAGACGGTGTCAACACTGTGGGAATGAAAATCGCTACGCTTATGTGACATTACTCTCTCTTAAATTTATGTCCAAATGCAATCATGGTAATAGTGAAATTGAAGCGGATTTTCATCTAGCTCAGATAGTTTTTTTTCTAGCATTAATTCTTGGATCAGAAATTTAAAACGCGACACAAGCAAGCAGCAGGCTATTTTACCACCTTGCTAAGTCCTATAGCGTGGGCACCATCAAAAATGACCAGGTGATCGCGGCAGCCCAAGGACAGCCTTTCAAAGCGAAGCATGAAACTCTGCAAGATGGAGTGTGTCTGGAAGGTGATGATGCAATCCAGGTTATTGTCGCTTTCAGACGTGAGCACGGCACCGTCAACAGTCTTGTAAAGCGGAGCATATCGATCTCGGGAGCACAGTGATGAGACATTAACTGCAAGAGAAGAAGGAATGGCTATGAATATAAGAGCATTGTTTACGTGCTTCGACGAAGACGTTCCTTTCTTTGAGGCAGGTATAACAACGATCGCGCGAACGAAATGACCATGCATGATGCGATCGTTCTGGCTCAGAAGATCGCTGGCAATGAATATAATTGAGGAAACTTGCCCGCTTGCCGTCATCGAATTGAAACGATGCAGAGCAGCGCAACACTATACAAGTAGCACGCGTGTTCATTTTCCTACATTTATTACCTGCGTGAATAACGCCGACAAGACTCGTTCTACATTTTGTAGACTTCCAGGACTCGAGTATTTTTTTTTTTTTTAGCGGCCATCTACGCAGCGGCACCACCGTCGGAATCTCGAATAATCTTTCGCAGACAGTGGTTTGACTTCTTTCTTCACATTTTATTATTTTTTTTAATCACGTTTCATTTTAGTCAGAAGTAACGCAAAAACTCAACATGCACTACTGACTGCACAGTGAACCTATATACAGGGTGTCCCCCCCCCCCCTCCCCATATGTAACTTTAGCCCAACTTTAAAAATATGCGAATGCCATGTAGCTGGACAGAACCGAGGTAATGTTGTTTGCCGTCGCTCGGGGATACCCAGATTACTATTTTTTCGTTCTACCTAATTACATAACTAGTCTTCATTAATTAATCAATTTCCCAAATATTATAATTAGATGAAAAATATCAATGAGAAAATTGCAGAGCAACATGAAAAACTCCCGATACCGCTTTCTGTTGCTCAATACGTGCTACGTAAAAGTGTTTTTCCGAACACGAAAGAAGCCCGCCAATACACGCAAAGTGCCTCGAGCGGCATTTCGCGTGCATTTGCGGGCTTCTTTCACGCTCGGAAACACGCTTTTACGTAGCACGTATTGAGCAACAGAAAGCGGTATCGGGAGTTTTTCATGTTGCTCTGCAATTTTCTCAATTTTCTCATTGACACTTTCCGTCTAATTAGAATGTTTGAGGATTTGATTTCATCATCTAATTAGGTGGAATGCAAAAAATAATTTGAGTATCTCCAAGCGACGGCAAACAACATTACCGTGGTTCTGTCCAGCTACGTAGCATTAGTACATTTTTAAATTTTCGCTAAATTTACGTGGGACACCCTGTACACGCGTAAAACACAGGCGATCCTGTTATGCTATATATATACAACATATTTGCTTGCCGCTAGCTGACACTAAATGTGAATATGTAATAGCTGACTCGTTTTCTTCTCAGCTCGCTTTACAATGTTGCAAACCGTTGTTGTTGTACTGCAGCAACTTAAGCGAACATATTTCGATACATGCTGGGTGTGATAACAGTCAGCTAATTACGTTTTATTGTCCATATGGCACATGTGCAGGTGCAACTCGAGCGCTTGCGCACGCGCGCACACAACTACAACAACAACAACAACAAAAGCCGGCTAAGAAGATCTGAATTCAATGTTGGCATCTAGAGTACTACTCACAGAACTGGTTTACATCCGCGAGGGTACCGTGCCTGCCAGCGAACAGCGACAACAGCAGAAGCCGGAGCACGGCAAGAGAACGGAGGCCTCGCTGGACGCTAGCCATCCTTCCAGCACTGGAAGCAGCCTTTGAACGGCTGTACCGCGTGAGCGTCACAACGAATGCCGCCTGTTTACGCGCAGTCAACGCCTCCCGGGCTCGCCCTTGTGCGCGGCAGGAGCGCTGGAACCTCTATAGCGCCATATAAGGCCGGCCAGCCGGGACCGCCAGCCAAGCTAGGGACCCTAGCCAAGCGGCGGCGGCGGAGTGAGATGCGCGGGTGCGCGCCTCCGCGCAAGCATTGCCTTCGCTCGGCATCGAGGCGCAACGTGCACCGCGCGCCATCCTGACAACAGTCGGTGGAGAGAGGTGCACACAGAGAGCTCTGGAGCCTCGAGCTGACCATCCCGCTTGAATTGCTGTATGCGAACTCTGCGGCAAGCTGGACTACCTGCGGCGCCGTACAGTTTCTTCGCTGGTAGTGACATTTACTGATGCGCATCGGCCAAACTCAGTTATTATATTCACACCACATCCCCGAACGAGCGGAGTGGTCGCAAGGCGGTCGACACGTGATGTCTCGCTGCGCTGAAACCCGACAACGACGTATATCCTGGAAACATATCATCATGGACTATCTGCCGATCTACCGCTGCCTAACGCTTTAGGATGTGAATCCATATTACACGTGTAAATCAGCGCTCGTATTCGAGAATAATTAGTTCTAAAGCTTCTATAGTTTGCACAGTGGTACGACTTCGGAATAGCCTGTAGTTTATTTAAAAATAATTACTGTTAGCACAACAACTCGAACGCGGTTAACTATAATCGCCGCCACAATAGTTGTTTGAACACTTTTGCATAGTTTGACAGTGCATGCACGTGACAGAATCATCTTGGACCGTTCTGCATACTTGCTCTCATCTGCAATAAGTTTTCGTTTTCGTTCAAGTCCAAATGATGTAGCCAGATACAAAAAGTTTAGCTGCGTCAGTAGGATTCAAGGTCGCCATCTCGTGACTTCGTGTGATACTGTATAACGCCATAGTCAAACCCGATAACTGGCGAGACGAGGTATTTACAGCAGAATGTGACATTCCAAATATTCCAATTTTGATTTGGGTTATCTATGTCCAGTCTACTTGTACTTACAATTCAGACGGAAAGGATGTGCTGAATTTAACCCGACTTCACAGCAATTCAGCCTACTTGCACTTACACTTCAGCGCATGCTTTCCGCCTGAATTTTAAGTAGAAGTAGACTGGACATGGAGAATCTAAATCGAAATTGGAATACTAACAGTCATGTCAATATCAATATCAAATCAATATTAACATATTTTGCAACTTAGGTGGCAAAAAAAAAATGTCGCACGCGTGATGGAAACCGCATTGGATGTAACGTAACGCGCTCTTTAAGTTTTGTCATGAGGAGGTCCGAAACAATAGGCCGGCTGAAATCGATAACGATGGATTTATCGCGTGGTTCAAAGAGGCAGCATTTTGTGATTTCAATAAACCAGTTGTTAGGCTGCATTCGTTCTGTCATCTTCTACCTCGATGTCTCGTCCCCAGCGCAATTTGAGTTCACAAAAAAGTATGTCTTACCAACTAGCCTCCCAACACACTCTCCTTGAAGTTGAAATAGCCTGGTGTCGATGATGATAGTGAATTCTAAACTGAGCTGGTAATGCACGTAATATTTGCTTGCCAATTTCAATACATTGGCTGCGCGATCAAAATTAATTCACTCCATGCGACAGGTTTGACAGGCGCTCGACCAGAGCATCGTGTGGACATGGGCGATCTTCACCCGCGCGTCCGCGCCAGTTGCCACACGAGAGCTGAACGTTGCATACCACAACTTTCAAATGCGAAGCCGTCCTGTGGCGGCGCTGTACACACTTGAACACGCTTTATATTTGATGTACGCGCGGCTTTCCTGCCTTCATCACCAATATATCGGTTCACTTAATCTTCACGGAGGGTAAAATATAAGCTGACCCCCGCCCCTCTCCTTCCCGCACACACACCTTTCTTTAAAGCGAATCTTTCTTTGCCTCTTCCTTCGACTTTCTCATTGCTGCTACTGCTGCTGTCTGGCACACCGCGTCGGAGGGGGGGGGGGTCAGAGCGTGTGTACATGACAGGAGCGTGGCAGAGAGGAAAGGCGATGCGAGAAACTCGTTTGACCTTTGCACCGCGCCCAATGTGCACAATATGCCCTATGGAGCTCCCTGGGCGTCGCCACAATAGCCTCTTGACAGCTGTAATTATCCGTGACCCCCCGCAAAAGCATTGCAGGAACTGCAGCGCTTACCTTTCTACTAACGTGCAAGTCCAGAGGGAAGATAGAATAGTAAAGAGGCACTACAGCGTGCCTCATAATCAGATCGTGGTTCTGGCACGCATTATTACCTGCCAGAATCACGATCTGATTATGAGGCACGCTGTAGTGGGGAACTCCGAATTCATCTTGACCACCTGGGGTTCTTTAACGTGCACCTAAATCTAAGTACGATCATGGGGTCCATGGGCATTCCGGAATAATTCCGGCTGTAGGCACTGTTATAAGCATATATTCTACTAATTATTGTTTATAGTCTTGCTAACGTTAGCTGGGATATCCTGTATACATTAACTATACAATATGCATCGTCAATATGCATCACATCAAAATCAATACTCCATCACAACAGACGACAGCAGCGCTTTCTCAAAGTCACGAGGTCAAAATGAACCCTTTGTCGCCCAAATTGGGCTCGACACAAAGAAATGGTCCAGTGTCATAGTGACAAGTAAGGTACGATATAACATTGGCTCCTAGAAAAAAAGAAACGTGCAGATTACACGATTGATGCACTTTATGGATCTTTATGTCTGCGTAACAGTTAACAGTCGTACAGCTTGTGAACTGGTGCAATATTAAACCTCCCAAATGACTTACCTGTGTATGCATCAGTGTTGCCGAATGGGCGCCCCCCATTGCAATTCCATTTCTGGGGAATTATTATTAATCGCCGCAATTTCATTCCCTTCAATTCCTCGGAATGAAATAACTTAGCCCATTCCCAATCCGGGAATGGCCGGTGTTGTGATAAGCCGTTCCCCCCGCGGCACCCCTCGGTACGATTCCATTCCCCATAATCGCACGATTATAGGGAACGAGCCGACTACCTCTTCAAAATGGTTCTCAATACGGAAGAATTATGACCAGCGCGGGAATACCACGTTCAGTAGAGGTTTGAGCAATTAGCAAGGATACGGCTGTCACCAGTGAGCAGCACAAACTCGGGTGTCCAAGCCGGAGACGCGCTCAGTGCGATGATCCGGCCATCACCTGTCAGAGTACGATCGGAGTCGGCGAAAAGGGCAACCTACCTCCGGATTGGTGGGACCTGATGTCATTGGCCTCCTGACACCGGATTGGTGGGACCTGATGTCAGCGGCCTCCTGACGCCGGATAGGGGGAAGTGACTAAACAATGAGCACGCAAGGCATAAAAGTAGCTACGGGCGGCGGTAGTGAGCGGCGACTACCACTTTGCCATCAACTTTTCTGTATTTCTTTGCATTTTTTTGTACATTTGTAAATATATACGTGTTTGTCTAACGTCCTGAATATCGGACCCAGCCTCACGTTCACCTCACTCCTCCACGAGAAAAGTGGATCCCACGTCTTCGGACCCCCATTCGCAACACCGGGCAGTTCAATTCCATCCCTGAGGCACTATAACGTAAAGCCAGTGGCGTAGCAACGGGGGGGGGGGGGTGCAAGGGGCCAGTGGGGGGGGGGTGTCATATACGTCTGAAGACACCCCTCTTTCCGCCGGCTACACCCGGGGGGGGGGGGGTGACAGAAGATCTATGCGCCCCGGGTGCCAGACGACCTAGCTACGCCACTGCGTGAAGCTATTCCAAACTTTTCTATTCCAATTCTGCAATCAGCCATCAGCGATTGGTCAAAAACTTTCTTGGACTACCCGCACTTCGCCTGTAATACCACGTCACGAAACCTGGGATAGCTCCCATTCTGACATGACGTGTACACACTGATTATAGATGATTCAACCGAACAAAACAAAAATATTTGTTTCTGATCGACGCCTTTTTGCCATTAACCCTCTGCTATTGGTCAAAAAGTTTCAGGCTGCACCCACTTCACCAGTCTACCACTCGACATCACAAAACCGCGAAAACTTATTGCGTCAAAGTGACGTGCACGCGTTAAAAATGCATTAATGTGCCTAACAAAACCGGATTTTTTTTTCTGCATAGCCGGATACTGCTTTGTTCTGAAAGGAATAAAAGATGGCTGCCGCCGATCGCTCAGGCACTGCCTACTCGCACCTGTCGGAGAGCATTTTTTATTTGCGTATAACAAAACCTATTGCGTGACCGTATAACGTTATCGAGCCCTTTCGGCACGTATACAACATCGATCTGCCATCTCTTCTTTGCTGAGGATCCGTTCTGGCGGCATTTTTAATTGTCCGTTGCACGCCGCCGGAATTTGAGACAAGCCACGGCAAGCTAAGTAAGGGAAAGCGGACCAATCGCAGATGTCGGCACCTCCCTCTTCGTCCGGTTATCTTTCTTCAGTGCGCTGGTTTGGCCCCATCCAAACCCTCTCCATCTGATCGTGATCCTCGCCTCTTGTCAGCCAATCAGACAAGAAAAACAACTCAATGAACGCAATGCTATTCGTTTTGAAAGCAGACAAAAGGAGAACATTTGATTGGGCTGTTCAGGCAACGCTGCGGGTCACCGCCCTATGCTTGCGTCAGCGGTTACGTAAGTTTGACGTCAGCAGATTGGAATAACAATATATTGGAATAGTTTTAGAATATAGGACCCCTGTAATTCCTCAACGAAGGAAATGCACCTTGGTACATTTATCGAGTTACCGATGAACGCACCATAAAGCTGACGTCATCAAACGGGTTAAGAACTGCAAAAATACGCAAAACACGTTACCAAGGTCGAGGGATAGTAGCTTGGTGACATATCTCGTGCGTACAGCCACTCTACTAATTCCCATGTAGGTGTAGTTCTCCAGCTACCTATGGTATTTGCATGGTCAGCATGTTTTAATAGCTTGCGATGTTTTAATATTGTTTAAGCTTAAATGTGTTAATGCTAAAATGACATAACGTATTTTTGCTTAGGTATCCTCATGGTTTTTAAATGCTGCAATAAAGGTCGCAAGCAGTGCAAGGTGCAAAAAGAAGCTTTATTTTGGCTTTATTCATCGAAATTTTGCAACAAAATGTAATAGGCTAAATGGGAGCTTCGCCATTTAGTTTTGAAAACCCGAAGTGTAGATGGCGGCTGCTACAACGGTTAGCTCTAAAAAAAAAATAATAAGAAGTGATAACAATTGCCTTCTACCTAACTATGTGTAGTGCTTCACAAACATGAGCTGCTCGAAATAGGTGCTTGACAGCCGATTTCGCTTCGCTGTCATTATCAGGGATGCCGTAGAAAACACGCGTTCCACGTCAGCTTACGTCGCATTCACAGTGAAAACTGCCCTTGCGAGGCAGGAAAGCAAGGGAAAGTGGCTAGCGTTCGCTTTCCAATAAGTCAGTGGTTTAAACGTGTCTGCGCAAGTTCCCTCTGTAAGGTAAAGAGAAATTTCCCCTACAATGAATCCAGGCATATTGTCTTTGTGGGCATTTTCATTTTGCCTGATGTGTTTAAACGTCAGTCTGCTTGGTCCTGTTTCACAGTCTGCATTCGCGACGGTGCTGGCGCTGTCCTGCCCTAACAAAAGGCCCCTCCCCAGCACAGCAGAACGCGTCCGCTCGGCTGTTGCAGCTGAACACCAAGAAGACTTAAACCGTGGGTCTAGGAGGGCACCCATAAAAAAAAGAGTCAGTCCACGTGCTTGGGAACCGCTACTCCAGGCTACGCTGTAGGCGTTTAGCCGCCTCTTTGCAAAGAAGTATGGCTTTGCTTAAGATTTCCGCAAGGGAAACTTCAATATTTCGCAAAGCGGGAAGCAAAAGCCCGGCTGTCTCGTGTCTTTTCTGCAGCAACTCCGTGGCTTCCTCTACAAGGGAGAGAAGCTCAATCGAGTCTGTCGTCAGCCTGAGTTCATATTGTCACATACGAATTTGTGCCGCTGTGTACAAAAGGACGTTGGGAGGTGAAGAAAAGGTTGAAGTGTCCCGACGATCGGTAGATGGTGTTACCCTGACTACTGAGCTACAACCTTGCAACTGTATATAATGTAAATACATACATTTTCTCCTCGTAACATTTTGGTGGAGGTGCGGGGTATTCTCGCCACAAGCCGGCCCTGGATCTTCGCAGCGGGCGTCACATCGGTTCCGCTGTTATGGCTACTGACGCTGTTTTTGAAACAGAACAGCGCGGTTTTCACAGGGACAAGCCGTCACCACGTGTCACCACAAGCCGTCACCACGCGCGTGCGTCTCTATTTCAAATATGTCTTATTAACTCGCCCAAACGTTTGTTTTACTGACGCTGCCTCCGCCGCTCAGACACGAGCGGAAGTAGTGCTAACCCAGCTACGTCACCCGGGAATCTTGATCGGCACTGGCAAGGTCGACGTCGAAGACTGGCTGACGTCGTATGAACGCGTCGGTAAGCACAAGTGGGATGCCACACTTTTGTTGGCCAACATGATCTTTTACTCGGGAGGAACCGCGAAGGTATGGTTCGAGACGCATGAAACCGACATTAGAAGCTGGGGCTCCTGCAAGGAAAAGCTATGCGATCTTTTCGGAAGACCTGTGGGACGTCAAATGGAGGCCAAGCAAGAGCTAGCGTCTCGTGCCCAGACATCAACCGAATCATACGTCGCGTATATTCAAGATGTTTTGGCTCTCTGCAGTAAAGCGGACGCGGAAATGCTGGAGGCCGATAAGGTCGGACACATCTTGAAGGGCATCGTGGACGATGCGTTCAACCTCCTGCTTTGCAGGAACTCCTGAACTGTTGAGTCCATCATTAAGGAATGCCGGAATTTTGAGCAAGCGAAGAGCAAACGCATCGTACAACGCTTCGACCGACTTCCGAATACGGCTGCCACTTCCTCCTGCAACGACCCTCCGGCGTCCACATAACGACCCTCCGGCCTCACATCCGCCTACAACGCCAAGCTTGACACAGGTCATCCATAGTGAACTTGAGGCTATGGCTCCAAGTTCTCACTGCCCCCATACGCATGACATGACGATCTCTCTCATTCAAGCTGTTGTCCGCCAAGAAATTGCAAACATGGACATCCAGTATGCCGTCCGCTCACGTCCAACCCCTACAGTTCCAATCATTGCCTCTGCTGCACCTCGACAGTCGTTCCCGAATCGCTATCGGAACCCCTCTGAGTGACGAACACCGGATGACAGGCCATATTGCTTTGCTTGCTCCTGGATCGGTCACATCTCCCGCTACTGCCGTAGTAGCCGCTGGTATTCCTCGCCTCGACCATAGGCTGATCGCCGCTTCGACCGAGACCCTCGGCCTCTGTCGCCCCTCTTTGAACCGTACCATGCCGGCCTTCCCTCTCGGGGAAACACCACTAAGCCGCTGTAACGATCGGCCCGCAGGGGTAGTGACCTTCGAACCACTCCCAGCCCGCTGCGACGAGTCGCTTTGTAACGCCAACAATGCGCCTCCTCCCGACAGCCCAACGGCGCCAGCAAGGCTAGTCACGTTTGGCGGACCGAGTATTGATAGTTGGTTCGCTGTCGCCTTCACGGTCTAATTGGAGCAAGAGAACTCCTGGAAAAGGGTGTTTTACGTCGCTTTCTCACGGGCCCCAGTAAACGTCACAGTCGTTTGACAGACGCGGCGGCTAACTGCGGAGTCAGCTCTGGAATCAAGAGGCGCCAGCTTGAGTCAAGCGTGACAACCCCCGTCTACAAGGACCCTCTCCGCTCGGTGTGTTCAGTGAAACAAAAGCGCAGGAATGAGTGTGCGATCTCTCGCCCTCAAAGTCGGGTCGATAATTATTACGACGACTTTGGACGGAAGTTGTCCCTCACCTAGGGATCTAGGGAGGACAGAGGGTTTTTAAGCAGCCGTTTTCGGCTGCTCGGTGTGCTCCGTTTTCAGTCATGCTAGATTGAAGAAATGTAACGTTTTCCTGTCTTCATGTAGATATTGTAAATAAATCCCGTACTCCTAGTTCTCGATGAGAGAAAGTTCCTCCCTTCAACCACGTCCCAAGGATGGATGAGTTGGACGACAGCATGGGCCCGCTACCACGTTTTTACATGCCCGACTCCAACTCGAACTCGTTGCCAGTGGTGGGATTGTCCTACAACTCGTAGACAGCAACGAGATCTCACGGACTTTGGGACGTGGTGACCGACCGGTATCCCGATCAAGTTAGAGGCGACTTGGGATTGACCACCTCTTGCCAATGACTGGATACGGCGAAGGATTGGCGATATAATGCTGCTTGAGTAAGCGTTCGGTTTTGGCTGTAAGATTTAAAGGCTTCAATTTCTTTGGGTTTGTATACTTGAATCACTGGGGTTCTTTTACTCGTATGATTTGCGTGGATATCGCAGCAAGTATTGTGTGACAGCAGAGCCAAAGCTTAAAGTAGCGACCATGGTCCTATTGTGTTTGACGAGAGCTGACCTGTCGTGGTTGTGTGAAGAGGTCGAGGTAGACGTAGAGGAGGACTGGACGGAAGCAGAAATTCGTAAGACCATTCTCCAAAGTTACAATGATTTAAAACTCATCAAATAACTAGGTAAACGAATTCTAAGCAAAAGACAGGAACATGAAGCAATTAGGCAAGAACAT
This sequence comes from Dermacentor variabilis, assembly GCF_050947875.1. Lineage (NCBI taxonomy): Eukaryota > Metazoa > Arthropoda > Arachnida > Ixodida > Ixodidae > Dermacentor > Dermacentor variabilis. Next base: position 211,722,792 of record NC_134568.1, read on the forward strand.
GAAAGAATTAGGCAAAGCTTAAAACAGGCAAAAGATAGGTAGGTCAGGGAAAAAATGTTGCAGGAGAAATGCAGGCAAGAAGAAAGGGAAACAATTAAGGAGGCAGTTTGTAGCAGCGCTGGGCAAATACATCGCATTTTATTGGAGCAGGCAATCGAACAAAAACAACAGCGGCTTGAGAAATCTGTAGGCTGGACGCAGCGAAAGTGGGAGGAAGTCGATAGCAGATTTTGGTCGAAAGCCGAAAGAAGGAGTAGTACCTGTGAGATTAGCCGCACGTTCATAGGTGAACTCAAAGTGCTAGCAACAAACGATGCCTTATATAGCGGCAACAGAGGCCGTTAACGGCCGTAGTGAGAGCGACGAGGTGCTGCGCCAACAGATCACTGTAGAAATAGCTATGCCAGCTGTGAAGATATTGGCACAGTCACCACGCGCGTGCGTCGCATGTAATGTTAACGAGGTCGTTAACGAAGTACAGAGTACTGCTGACCCGACGTTAACGAGGTCGTTAACGAAGTATAGAGTACTGTTGACCCGACCTTAACGAGGTCGTTAGCGAAGTACAGAGTACTGCTGACCCGACAGACGCAAGCACCCATGCCGAGTCGGATCTGCGTGCCGATCGAAGCGCAGTGCCAGCTGGGCGACGCAGTAGAGGGCAGTTCGCAGGAGTGCGAGTTGCATAGCTCGAGTAAAGATTGCGGCATTGTTCCAGAGTCGGTTGAGCTGTCCGGAAGTCGAGGCAAAGAGAGAGTTTATTTAAATGAAAATCACCCAGACTGTGGGGGTAGGAGAGCGATCCGGGCAGACGAGATGTGTACCGGCCAGCACGAGGTGCGAGAAGACGGCATAAAAGGGAGTTCGAGTAAAAAGCGCGGTAAAGATCGGAATGTAGCACAGCCAAAGACGGCGACAGACGCAAACCGGGCGCGAAGTGCGGTCGTCGTTGACGGTGTTGGCGTATCAAGCATGTTTGAGCCACCGGTCAAAAACCGACCGAGAAGCATGCTCTGCGCGAACGCGGACAAAGTGCACGGGGAAGTTATGTTCCTCGTCGTTCTTTTCGGGGTGCAGCATGCAGTGCGAAAGAGCGCAAGGTGGCAAGACGAGAAGAGGTGGTAGGGAGTCGTGACATGGTCAGTCGAGTTCGTGATGAAAGCGTGGCTCCAGGATGCAAATTGGCAAGAGAATGTAACGTCTTGAAGGAGCTGATGGTGCGTCTGTCCTTTTGTTGTTCCTGGGTAGCCAGAATAGCTTTCGAACCGCGACCACCTCGAGTGCGGCTCAAAATGTGAGTCCGTCGTAAACTTCTAGAACAGGAGACCAAGACAGCTTCCGTAGAAATTAAACGTGTTGTTTTGTTTTATTTTCGAGCACTTGGGAAGATTTTCGCGATTTGAGACTAGTTTCTTTCAATATGTAAGTTATGAGCTCTGTTTGTTTTCGTTTGAGAAGCCCCGAGATTCAAAATAGGCGTTTTATGTAAACCTTTAGTTTCGCGAGGTGTTAATTAATGAGTAGATTGGCTTTTTTTTTTTGTGAGTAACCTGAAGCGTCAGGTTACCCGCAAGAGGCCTGTGGTAACGCGCGTGTGTATTAACCTCTCCCAGCCCGCTGCGACGAGTCGCTTTGTAAAGCCAACAATGCGCCTCCTTCGGACAGCCCAACGGCTCCAGCAAGGCTAGCCACGTTTGGCGGACCGAGTATTGTTAGTTGGTTCGCTGTCGCCTTCACAGTCTAATTGGAGCAAGAGAACTCCTGGAAAAGGGTGTTTTACGTCGCTTTCTCACGGGCCCCAGTAAACGTCACAGTCGTTTGACAGACGCGGCGGCTAACTGCGGAGTCAGCTCTGGAATCAAGAGGCGCCAGCTTGGGTCAAGCGTGACAACCCCAGTCTACGAGGACCCTCTCCGCTCGGTGTGTTCAGTGAAACAAAAGCGCGGGAATGAGTGTGATCTCTCGACCTCAAAGGCGGGTCGACTACTACTTTGGACGGTCCGATTGGACGAAGGTTGGACGGCAGTTTTCTCTCACCTAGGGATCTAGGATGGTCAGAGGGTTTTTAAGCAGCCGTTTTCGGCTGCTCAGTGTGCTTTGTTTTCAGTCATGCTAGACTGATGAAATGTAACATTCTCCTGTCTTCATGTAGATATTGTAAATAAATCCCGTACTCCTAGTTCTCGATGAGAGCAAGTTCCTTCCTTCAACAACGTCCCAAGAATGCATGAGTTGGACGATGGCATGGGCCCGCGACCACATTGTCGGTTATGCGATCAAATCTTCGTAGCCGTCTCCGTAAAGTCCTGACACCTGCCGAGTCGCCTGCTGTCCGAGTAGCTAATGTCAGTACAACAGCCGTGATTTGGAATGTGCGCCGCCCGTGTTACCATAGCCGGCCGTCCAGTGTTAGTCCCGTTTACTGTACTGGCCGAGTGTCCCCACGACGTGATTCTTGGAATCCACTTTCTGACTGCCAAATCAGCACTTATTGACTGTGCAACCGGCACCCTTCGCCATGAACTGCCCCATTACTTTGCCGACGCGACCGACGACCACCAGTCCTGACTTCGTTCTACTGAATTTGTTTGACTGCAACCTGATGCTGCGACTTAAGTCCTCATGTTGCCTTCTCCACCACTTACGTGGTGGAGAAGGCACCACGACTACGTGGTCCTTACGTGGTGTCCCCACTTTGCGAAGTCCTCCTGGCCCGTCAAATAGCACTACCAAGCTCAACTGCAACTTTTGTCAACAATCAAGCGTGGATTCCTCTTCTGAACTTTGATTCGTGTCTGCAACTACTTCCTGAGGGTGTACCTCGCTATGCTGTCCCCTTTGGAAGACTGTGGAGTAGCTGCTCTTACGCCCAAACCACGATTCGACACTGCTGCAGCTTCTGCTCCTCCTGCTTCACACAATGACAAGTTTACACCAATGATAGCTACTGATTTACGACCTGCTTATGCCGACGCCCTTCGCCGCATTCTGATGTCCTATGAAGACATCTTTGGTTTTGGCAATCGCCCGCTAGGCCGAACCCGTGTCGTCACCCTTCCAATCCACACTGGGGACGCTCCTCCTATACACCGGCGGCTCTACCGTGTCGCCGGCTGAACGCCAGGTGATCCAAACGGAGGTGGACAAAATGCCCTCAAAAGATATTATTGAGCCTTCCTGCAGTCCGTGGGTGTCACCTGTCGTTTTGGTTAAAACGAAGGACAATACCTGGAAATTTTGTATCGATTACCGTCACCTCAATAAGATCACCAAAAAGGACGTGTATCTGCTTCCGCGTATTGATGACCCGCTGGACTGCTTACACGGTACCAGTTATTTTTCGTCGATTGATTTGCATTCTAGCTACTGGCAAATCGCAGTGGATGAGTGAGATCGCGAAAAGACTGCCTTCGTCACCCCAGATGGTCTCTACCAATTTAAAGTGATGCCTTTCGGACTGTGCAATGCCCCTACTACTTTTGAGCGCATGATTGACTCCTTGTGCATGGGTTCAAATGGACCACATGCCTCTGCTACCTTGATGACACCATTGTTTTTTCACCGGCGTTTGAGAGCAATCTCCATCGACTCTCAGCTATCCTTGCTGTTTTTCGACGAGCTGGCCTACAACTCAATTCTGCAAAATGCATTTTCAGCCACCGCCAAATACGAGTACTTGTTCACTTGGTTGATGCTGCTGGCGTCCAGCCTGCTCCTGGCAAAGTTCGTGCCATTGGAGTTTCCACTTCCGCGTCCTTCTGCCGATGTCCGAAGTTTCCTATGGCTGTGTTCCTATTTTTTTCGGCGATTTATCCAGAACTTGGCCGAAACTGCTCGTCCTCTCACAGACCTCCTCAAAGAGGACACCACTGTTCGTTGGGGACCCGACCAGGCTGCAGCATTTTCAATGCTTATCATTCCACCCATGTTGGGCCATTTTGATCTGCATGCCTACAAAAAAGTTCGTACTGGTGCCAGCGGCCATGGCATTGGCGCTACCTTGTCCCAACGACAGCGGGACACCAATCGCGTGATTGCGTATGCTAGCCGTCTTCTTTCAGCACTAGAGCGCAACTACTCCATAACAGAACGTGAATGCTTGGCCCTTGTTTGGTCCATTGCCAAGTTCCGCCCTTACCTGTTCGGTTGGCATTTCACCGTCGTGGCAGATCATCATGCCTTATGTTGGCTATCCTCACTCAGAGAACAGACAGGCCGTCTTGGCCGCTGGGCTTTACGCCTGCAAGAGTACACCTTTTCCGTGTGCTACGAATCTGGGCGGCTATACATAACCATGCCGACTGCCTCTCCCGCTAAACAGTCAACCCCCCCGATAGCACCGAAACCGATACAGATACCTGCATTTTGTTGATTTCCGACTTCTCGTGCATCGCCGACGAGCAGCGTCGTGACCCATATTTGCGATCCATCATCGAACGCCTTACCTCGGAGCAACAGGATGTTTCCCTCCATATGTTTGTTCTCCGGGACGGGTCCTTATACCGGCGCAATATGAATTCACATGGTGCTGAACTGCTTCCCGTTGTTCCCCAGCATCTGCATTCGACAATCCTCTTGCAGTTACACGATGTGCCCACTGCCGGTCATTTGGGTGTCTCCCGTACGTACGACCATGTGCGCAAGCGATTTTTCTGGCCTGGGCTATATCGCTCTGTTGGAAGCTATGTCGCTGCCTGCGAACTTTGCCAACGCCGCAAGAAGCCTCCATTGTCTCCTGTTGGGCACCTTCAGCCTATAGATATCTCCAGTGAGCCATTTTACCACGTCGGCCTGGACCTTCTAGGCCCATTTAGAACTTCATCCTCCGGCAACAAGTGGGTGGCCGCTGCGACGCGTTATGCCATAACGCGGGCCCTCCCTACGAGCTGAGCAACTGATGTGGCTGATTTTCTCCTTCATGAAGTGATCCAATATCATGGTGCCCCACGTCAGCTACTCACTGATAGAGGCCGCTGTTTTCTTTCTAAAGTTGTCGACGACCTTCTTCGCTCTTGCTCCACGTCCCACAAGTTCATGATGGCTTACCACCCACAGACAGACGGACTTACCGAGCCTCTCAACTGTACACTCACGGACATGCTCTCCATGTACTGTACGTGTCTGATGACCATGGGGATTGGGACTGCACCTTACCCTTCGTGATGTTTGCATACAATTTGTCGTGTCACGATATTACTGGTTATTCTCCATTCTATCTACTATATGGCCATGACCCACTCCTGCCTCTTGGCTCGCTGCTCCCTTCCGATGCCACCCCTACCACGTTCTATGCTCACGACGCCATTGTTCGCGCGGCCACAGCACGTGGCATTGCCCGTGACCGTCTTCTGGTGTCCCAGACTATCCAAAAGCACCGTTACGACAGTCGTCGTCTGGGCGTTCATTTCATTTTAGAGTTTAGCCTTCTTGCACGCGTGTAGAGTCTCTGTCAGGCCTAGAGGATTTGAAAAAGTGGTAACGAGCTTTCTCATCATTCGCAACTGCAAGTTCTACCTCTTCGCATTGTTAGTTTCCAAATGCAGACTGACAACATTCAACACTCCTTCCGTGTCGGCGGTGCTCTTGCGTATAGATGCAACAATGGCGCCGCATTTTTGCATGACTTCCTCGGCATTTGGGTCCTAAAATAAAGCGAGGATGACAGTTAGTGAATATTGTCACTGCAAGTACAGGTAGCGGAAACGGCAAGCACGCAATGCAATAGAGTTCCTGAGAGAATGATGACATATGTAATCCTACGGTATTGCACTCGACGACACACTTACACTCTTCAAGACTGCATTAGACAAAATAAAGTGGGGACAGACCCAGCCATTTTCTCCAGCCCTACGACAAATTGAGCGCACATTAATGCATAGGCTGCACCTTCCTGTTCTTTAGGAATAAATGCCGTGTACGCAGTGCCATGGCTACGGCACTATGGCTGGCATTATCTTAACGAAATGGGCTTCGTAAGTCAAATAAACTTACTAGCAGCAGGCTGCCGCCTTGCTGACTGGTTTTATGTGCCAGGCAACTGTGTTTACGGGCAGAGTGATTTGTACTAGAAGGAGTGACATACGCAGGATTTCATTTTTCCGGGCAAGGGGGGGGGGGGGTGTAATAAAAAAAGAAAAGGGGAGGGAGGTCACGAAATGATATAAATAGTAAGGAGCACAAAATACAATAATGCAAAAATGGCTTGAACAAGAAATCAACCAAATCCAAATCTGTTAAAATGTAACCTCGGGATACTGAGGCCGTTATTTACATGATGTGCTCGTTTTGTTTTTGCTTGTCTTTAGAGGTATTTCAGAACGGTTGATTGACGTGGTACTAGCAGACCTCGAAGTCGCGTAAGCTTGGTGCCTGGCTTGCGGCAGAAAAATGATCCGCAGCCACTATTTGATGGGAAGCAGAGTTCGTGACCTCGGCCCCGGCAGCAAATGCGCCACGAATCCCGAAGGTGAAAAAGCGAAGCACACTCGAAAATTCGGCTAAACATGAGCTGAGGGTTAGTTGCATAATAAAGCGTTAAAACACTGAAGCTGTAATAAGCACGGTTGTCTGTCCTTACTTTTCAAACTGCAATTCTTATATTCATACATTCTTTGTCCATGCATTCATGGCAAATTATTTAACAGAGCTTGGCCCAAGAAATGTTCATGAATATAGTAATGAATGAACGATGCGTCAATGCACATAAGATGAAACCAACATGAATTATTTAATAGCGTATAACTGCCGAATGGCGTCTTTTACGACAAGCTGCAGGCTGTGGGCTGCAAACAAAGAAGCTGGAGCATGCAGCTCGTTTGTTTTCTTCGTGGGTAATTTAAAATTGTTTTCAATGTGCCATGTTGGCAGATTCGTGCGTGTGTGAGCCGCTGGGCGCAGGAGCCAGTGTGACAGTGCCTTATGGAAGCGCTTTTTATTTGCCATAGAAGATTGGAAAGGAGGGTGGAGGTGGTAGCACAGAAAGCGAAAGGGGATGCTTTGAAGCATTGTCTAGTATTCCTCAAACAAGCTGATTGAAAGCAACTGATTTGCCTGTCGCAAACCCGCAGAGACAGCGCATCACCTTGATAATGGTACAGAAGAAGCACTGACCGCAGGTTCGCGGCTTAGCAGTTATTCCTTCCTCTTTTCTACGTCACATTTATTATCCGTCTCTCAAGGCTGACTGATCCCATTGACAACATAAGCCCCTTGATAACATGGCCAAACCGCTGCTCAGACCACGCATGAAACGCGAAAAGCAACGTAATAGGCAAAGAATGTTTCAAAATCCCGGCTTTGCTTGCACCACATCGACAGATTAAATTAAATTAATTTAAAGTGACGGTTTTAGTCTTTAGGAGAGTGTCTACCTGTTGCAAAAAGAGGTTCATGGCATCAACTAAAAGCGAAATAAACAGACAGGGAAGTGACCCACGTGTTGAGTAAAGGCAAAACCGATGCGTTCAAGAAAGTAAATAAACACTTCCATATGAGCCGAATTGGCAGTCGGGGCGCCTGGGAAAAAAAAAAAACCCAGATTTCAGTGTGCCCTCATTATCTATGGATTCGCAAGCTCTGTTGAACACCAGCTGCTTCCTAAAGGTGGTGTTCCAATAGGTGTTCTGCACAGCTACGCAGTACTGAGTCCACTTTATCACATACCTTTGTGGCTATCTTGATAACCAACGCTAGAATTTTACGGCAGACATCCGTTATCCTTACCTTGAACTCATCTGACGTTCGTCTCTACCACATAAACACGATCTTTCCCATAACCCCAAGAAAGAAATCGAGTGGGGAGAGGTCAGGTGACCTAGCCGGCCCATTTACCGGCCCGTGCCTTCCAATCTATTGCGCATGAAAAGTCGCACTCAGCCAGCTGTGTGCTCGGCTGCTACTGTGTGCTGGCGCGCCCCATCTTGCCGATGCCACAGAAGTGGAAGGCGTGACAGCAGGACTTAGCTGAGAAACTCATCCACCACTCCAAGGATTTCGTTCACGTAACGCTGTCCAGTTCAGTGTGTGATCAAAGGAGATGGGACTGATTATAGCACCAGCATAAATTCCGAACGCCACATTGAACGACCACTAGCTGGTACTGGTGCCAAGTGCATTTTACCCAGCGTTGATTGAAGTCATTCTGATAGTGTACATTATGCAAATTTACCTGCCCGTTTCTGCAAAAACTGGCTTCATCTGTGCACCTGATGTTGCTCAAAAAGTCAGGTGACTGATTGGCTTTTGTGACGACCCAATTCGAGAAATCTAAGACGATTCTGCAGGTCCCTATCTTCCATGCATTTGTGCAGGTTAAGGTGGTATGGGTGAAAGGCCAAATCATTTAGAATCCTCCAAACTGATGACTTGGAAATTGGTATCTGGGCTGCCACGTAGCGCACGCTAGCACGAGGGTTTGAGGCCATAAATGCTAGAACATCCGTGCGTAGGCTAGGCCTCAAAGATGGAGTCCTCTGCCGCTGTCTCTGGAAGCTGCCGGTTTGTCTCAGGTTTTCATAATTTCTGCTCATAGTTAATGCGTTTGGTGTACCGGCACATTTTGATGGCTGATATATATTTACGGTCTTCCTGTTGTTGCCATTTGCAGCTCCCAAGGCAAAGATCATGTTTTCCTTCTGTTCATTAGAGAAAGACATGGCGACTGGGACGAAACAAAACGCACCTTTAAACCTTTGCACTGACGTTGTCAATTAACCTTTATGTTGAAAGGTATTATGGCAAAAAAAAAAAAAGCCATCCGTGAACTATATCTACGCTAAGACAACAGCTATCACAGCTTGTTGCCAACTAACACCAAACGCGACGCGTTACTTAGCCGATGCGTGGCAGATAAGGAACTGGCTCGATCACGATGTTTTTCTTTATTTCCTTTATTTCGTTCTGGCTAACTCAGAGGGAGCTTGTTTCAGGGCGCTGCTTTATGATGCAGGCTAGAGTTACTGTATATGCTACCAAAGGTAGCACATACAGTAACTCTAATACGGGTGGAAGCACAGTCATGTGGTATATATAATATTTCACAGGGTTTATTTATCAGTCAGAAAGAATTAGTAGGCAATTAGTACTTCACTGGAAATACTGCAATTAGATGTCCCTTGGCCGTGCCTACAAATGTCTCATTGACATTGTGCTAATTAGGATAGTACGTCTTGAGTTAGATAATTACAATTACCTAGATAAATCTCAGTAATGAAAAAACTCTGGCAGCTACTGCACTGCACTGGAAACAATATGCACTGGGTTTTGTTCGGGTAACGCAATTGCCCTTTTTTTAAAATCTGAGTGATAGTTAATTGGGACACCAGGTATATATCTATGACCTCTGCGTGCAAGTGACGATGTTTCCTTCCCAAATAAATGTTGTAAATTATCAATTTTTTTTCATGTGTCGTTACTATTGAATACTGGATGATATATTATTCCCATGGATCTTCCACGCCGTTAATAAAAGACCCTGCCGAAGGGCTCACTGAAATCTGCAATCTTTTACACGGTCAAAAAAGCATGCAAAGTGTTTTGAAGCGAGGTGAATACACAGCAACATATTCGTTCTCTAGGCATAAGCTATACATACGTTTAGAAATAATGGTTCATTGGCTACCTGCTCCTCTTCAGATATATAATAAACTTTGTCCTACGTATACGTATATTTAAATATATTGTGTATCTGCAGGGTGGTTACAGTGGAAATTTAAAACAATGTTGATTTGAGAAAATACGGATGAGGCAGCCGCCGCTGGTACTTCTAATGCGCGTGTCCTCTCATCGTCAGGGTTTGCAGAAATAAAGCAAAGTATTAATTAAAATCTGTGCACGTCCATGCCAACAATGATGCTGTAAGCTATTAGCCCCAATAAAATTTTAAGTGAAAAGGTCGATATAAGTCAAAAGAAACCTCAAATGATGTGGGTGACAAAACTCTGGCAATGACATGTTAGGCTCGGGCTCCGGGGCCCGAGCCTCCCCACCTAACGAAATGGTTGTGGTCGGCGCCTATGGTTGGGCTTCTCTAGCCGCCAACAGGTGCCAGCGCGGCGGCGGCGTCACCCAGGCCCCACCCCCTATTCTAGAACAGAGCTCCCTAGAACAGAGCGAATGTGCGTTTTCTTTGGCGCAAATCGTCATGTCGGGGCTCAGGAAGGCGCCGCCGTGGCCGCAGTTACGTGGGCTCTCTTGCTTCGGCTAGCTTCCCGAACCAATGCTTTCAAAAGTTTATTCTCTCTCCCTCTCTCGGTATGGAGGGAGAGGGCGCACAGTTTATCGTGTACAACTGTGTGCTGCGCTGACCTGCAGACCTTTGTCGACAGAGTTTTGGGCAAAGGCGTCCATGTATTTAGACATTGAAGACAGTATTGCAAAAGGTTTTGTGTAGGAGCACGAGGTGTGACAGGCGCACGAGCTGGTATGCGAAAGCTTGCAGTGAACACACGCGTCGCGCCAGCGTCAATACGCACCACAACTTCGAGAAGCTGTTTTTCGAATATCCGTATGAGTCGCCGACTACGACAGAAGCAAAAACAGAAGGGTGAGGAGACAGCAGGTGGCCGCGAAGGCGCCGCCGAGGTTAAAAAAAAAAAAAAAAAAAAAAATCACAACGTGTAAGGGGGGGGGGGGGGTGTAGTATGCTACTGCCATAGTCCTGCGGGATGCCGAACGATGGATGTCAATGGCATAGAACAGCGGTTAGCCACTTAAAAGGATAGATTTTAACGCGAACTGAAAAAAATAAGAAAACGAAGGCATTCTGGGAAGTTGGTAATAACACTAGTAATAATGTGCGATTCCTGTGACGTAATGAGATTAAAAACGATCCCTAGAGTTTTCATTGTATATAAAACTGCAATTGCTGAATTACACATATTTAGTAAGTAGGGGTGTGCGAATATTCGAAACTTTCAAATAACAAATCAAATAGTGTACTATTCGATTTGATCTTTGAATGAAATAGTCACTATTAATAAGTCTGAATGTTTTCGAATAAATTTTGAATATTTCAAAGCGTCAACTGTGCCCCATTAAACATAAAATTGGAGCAAAAGTACAGTAAGTTTTCAATCCTGCTGGCATAGCATAAACACAAAACATGGACTTGCATAGGGAGCAGCAGGAGGAGGAGGGGATGTATTTTTTATGTGTCCACCTAGTCCATTTCGTCTGCTACTGAAGTGTTGATTAGCTGGGGGTGCCTAGTTCTTTCCGACATATAACCCAGCCCAGCCAATCAGCAGCACACGAAATGGATATGTCCACAAGGTGGAGACTTACAGCAAGCCCCTCGCCACCCCACCACTCCCAGCTACGTCACTTAGGTAGCTATGCTTTACAGGCTATATATACAGCAATCATTCGCACTCCCTCAAGAGTCCTGTGCATGCGAAGAAACTTGAGGAAACTACTTGTTTGCTCCTAATGCTCCATTTGGGCATTTAATAAAGAATGCTATATAACATACTAGGTAATGGCATAAACTTGCGAACTTTAAGAATACTAGGATGTGAACATCGTTTTATATCAATTGTGATAACGGCTGTTCATTATTCGAAAACTATTCTAAAACTGCATTAGTAACACCTTGATGAGGGATAGTTGGCTTGTATCTAGAACTGACGTACAACAGTGCGAATAAAAAACTTTGCCTTTAAAAGTGGAGCGCGATAGCATTCGAAGATCCCAGACTGCTTCTCACGTTTTCCGGAAACTGGAAGTTATGTAACCGTAATGTTTACCGGGAAACGCTGGCACGTAACGCTATGCATGAAGGCTAGATTTTCTACAGCCGCGCCAAACAAATTACATCATTTTCAAGTTTCTGTTATTGTTTCTGTATTGCACTTTTAATATTTAAGTCTAAGAAGATATAACATAAAAGGCATGCGCTGTCACTGTTTTGTTTCATACATTTGTTTGTGGGCTGTTATTCTCAAGATTCCGAGGAATAACTTTGTCAAGAATGCAAGACAAGGTGTGAGCAACTTTAGTGACAGAATGGAGTAGTGATATAACCCGCATATACCATGTCCCATAGTAAGGTGCAGCATATACGTATACCTAAATAGATACGGCAATTTTCGCTCACGGACAACTCCGCCGGCGCTGACACTAGATTTTCTGCGACACGGGGCCGATAATGCTATCTTGTTACAATCCCATAATTTTAGACACTCAGTCTCCTCTAATACGATGCCAGTCTTTGCTTAGATGTAGCTTTAAAAAGCAAAAATACAAGAAGGACACGTATAGCGTGTTTAGAAGGACACCGCGTCCACCATTGCCAGTTAATTCAGGCACTCAAGGTGATACCCGCTATGTTAAATGCTAACTGCAACAAAATTTCACTTTGGCTAAACTTGTTATAAATTAGTAGTATGTGCCACTAAAGCAATCTTGGCAAAGCTGCAGGGTTGCTAATGGCATAGTTTTCTTGTTAGCAGCCTGGGTAGACGCGTGCAGCTGGTGGTTGTCGCTATGACGCAAGTACCAGCACACCGCCTCCAAGATTTTTCAATGCGGGACTGCCTTACCCCGAGGATGATGCCCCAAAGTTGCACGCTTTAGGCCATGAGTCACTTCTGGCGAGCAGTATCAACAGCATTTCTTTTTTCAGTTTTGGTATCAAAAACGATTATTTTTTACGTTTTCGAAATGCTTCCGCTTGTATTTCAAGCGTTGAATTTTTCACAGCGGCTCCTTTAATCTACATATTAAACTAGGCTGCTTACACAGTCTAAAATTTTGTTGCAGTTGGCCTTTAATTGGTGACCAAAATGTTGTATTTTCTGCAGGATCAACGCGCAAATGCAAAATGTAACTGCAAGCAAAAAGTAACTGCCGTAGTCCCCATTTCCCACAGACTGTTACCAAAATTTTACTAAATGTTTATGTCTGTAAGACTGAATCCCAACCAAATAACTCAATTTTTCGCCTTGCTAACGCAAGAGATTCACATTTGCATGAAGGTCAAGTTCGTCTTGCCCACGGTTGTATGCTGCGTGATTTGCTGTTTGAAGTATAAACCACATGCAAGCGATGTTGCGCACGATGGATATCGCTGTGGCTCAGGTCTGTCGCTTTTGCCGGTGAAATGCAATATGAATGACGGCTGCAGGCAATGCCCTGACTCAATGAGGAAGCAGCCCGACATGCTTGGTCGTCTGTTTCTGCCGACAGTTGTGCCATGACCTCTTTTGCGCCAATTTCTGAAACCGCGATTTCCGGGACTGAGCATGCATACTAGACATCACAGCTAAAACACCGTGCCTTAAACAACTAACCACAGGGAGTCTTCTCATATTAGCGCTTCCTGGGGCACCGGATTACATTCAGGTAACTTTTTGACAGTGCGTAAGCCAACACCACATAGGAGAGGGTGGTACAACTTACGGAAACAGTAACACAGTCTTATTTTGTGTCGAGATGAAGCGGCGATGGGCATGCAAAACAAACCAAGCAGCACCTACCAAGGTGAAGACTTGCTCCATCGCAACATGCGGAGGAGCGATGATGTAGGGAAGCGCTTACGTGGCCAGCCGGTATCGCATTGACTAGTTGCTTGAAGCACCTTTGCACGACGAGTGATGGATTCTAGATTGCCAGAACCGAGCGATCGAGCAACAAGAACGAGTGATTTGGTCGCGCGATGGCCCATTTCATTGCTCGAAGCCATTGCTTGTCACTACCACGCACAAAATTGCTCACGTTGGGTTTGGGCTTTAATGCAACACATCTATAGATGACCTGCACTTTCTTTATATTGCATTAACACTTGTGCGATACTTTGTGGCGTACATATGTGCAGAGGCTACAGAAATTTAGGTCCAAGACTTCGTGCAACTATTTAAATATACACATAGGTGCTCACCAACACAAAATGCGTTCCCAAGAGTATGCCCAAAATACGCATGAGGTTGTTTTACAGACAGCAGATTGCGCTACGCATTAATTTATCATGTTTCTTGCATTAACATAACGTGATATTTGATGATGCAATGAATACGACGAAAATAGAAAAACCTTGGAAGTATTTTTTGTTTAGTTCCTTTTTTGTTTTTCAGGTGCGAGCTAGTTATGGCCATGGAAGAGGCACTTATAGACCTGGTAGGCCTGATGTTTGGTATAATACAGCTGTCTTAATTAGTAACAGTTACTGCGTCTTGCATTTTTCTTTATTTGTTTGTTCAAGACAGATTTACAAGAAATAAAACTTAGGGGTCTCGGCCAAAGGCTTCAGTTGCCTGACTGGGCCGAGCCACCCTTACAGCGGCAGTAATATCTGGCAACTAAGACAAATTAGCAACGAACACTGTGCCTTTTATAATTAATAAACATTCTAACTTTATTCAGTAACATGTTAGTCACATACGCATCAATTAAGAGTTAAAGGTTATCCTGCAGTGGCTCTGTGTAGGCCAATGTTATTGGCCCTAGGTGATTGGACGTCAGCCAATGTTGGGCCAGGGTCAATACCCAAGGTCGGGTCTCTTAATGGCCTCACTTTGGGCCTTTCGTCAAGCATTTTTGTCCCGTTCAGTACATATGTGCATGACACCTGCACCACTCTTGACTTCTTACCATTTAGCCTTTAGTTCGCCTGGATGGCATTGAGTCAATTTTGGCAAGGTGTGTTCACTCATGTATAATGTGCGGGGCACAGGGACTGCAGTTACAGGTAAAAAAGCACAAAAATAAAGAATGCACCCTGCCCGCACAGTTGAGTACAGATCAATGTATCTGTGGGTGCGATTCTACCCATGGCAAGCTTTCCTACTCTTAGTTATTGCAAAAGGGATGGAAATTTCAATCACATAAGTACATGTTCAATATTCGCAGTCTTGGAACACTAAAGCAAAAATAAAAAAAATTTCAAAACCAATACGCAAGTGCACCTCTGTAATTGCAGGGCATAACTATAGATCTTTCACTAGTTCTTGCACCATGATCACTCGAATGCACCTTTGTTTGTGAAAGAGCACCCACAAATGACTTAGGCATTCGTGTCTGGCATGGGAGAACACGATTCATTTGGATGAACCTCAATACCTCAGCATGTCACATTCCTTGCATTTCGGCTAGCTGGCTTATTTTATAAAGGTGCGATAAATGGCATTTTATGTTTGTACTACTACACTGTGTTGCAGTTTCCTTGGTTACCAAGAGGTCTTCAGACCCTAAAATGTTGAAATACAATGTACATGCTCCTTATTGAATGGATAAAATAAAATGACGAGTCATGCTTATACCCTCTACTCATACTACATAAGGAGCTACATGCACTTAAGGAAAATGTAACCAAGAGCTTCAGCCACAAGTCACCGCAGTTTAATAAAAACAGTACATGACAAATGTTACTTGAAGGCACTTGGATCACAATTCAGTTGCACGAAAGGACTAGGTCAATGAAGATATGAGACTCCATGAATCACCTTTGCAAAGATATTCAGCAAAGTGCAACTTAAAACAAAAGCAACTAAAAACACCACTGAAATAGTAAAGGGGATCAAAAACACATATGGTGCTCCCAATATGAACATTCTTAGATAAAGACCAAGCACAAGAACTACAAACAGCATCGCTAGTACCAATAGTGCTCACTGTAGCAGAATTCCTTTTTCTATGAAACATTTCCAACATAGCTCAATTAGACTTTTGACAAAAATAATCAAGCCTTAGCCAAGAAATGCATTTCTTTTGACACTGAAAAAAATATACACATAGCTGCCTTCAAAACAGATTAAGTGATGCAATGTTGTGGCATAAAATGCTAGCAGAAACTACTAAATCTAACTTAAAACAGCACACATCTTCTGATTCAAAACAAACAAAAGCAAGAGCTGTCCTCTTAGTTGCTATTTGAGATGACTACCACTCTTATAAAGGCAGGGATTAGCACAAGAGCCTATGATGTTCAAACCACCAGACTGAACTAAACCAACTTCCAAGGCTCAACATTGCATCAAAAACTACTTTTGATCAAACACATAAAAAAAAAGTTCATAACAGCATTGGTAAAAACTGAATTTACGCAGGGCAAGGTGCCGCCTTTCTTTGGCCTCTTGACATTAATCTGTACATCATCACTGCCAGTTGAAGTCAAGCTCTTGTGGCAGTATACAAGTTTACGTTCACTAGATTCTTTTTTCCTCTACTGCATGACACCTCTGTGTCTGCTTTACACCATCAACTGAATGTGTGGCATGTAAGCCCTCATTTTGTGTAGCCAGTAAAAACCTCGCGGGGGTTTCTACAGATTTTCCAAAATTCATAAGGACTTGCCTTGAATTAAACTAGCTGTCCTGATCTTCTAAAGCTCTGTGTCTACAACTATTAATCACAATTTAACCGCAACTGAAACAGTTTACTTCACAAAATGATGCAAAATAAAAGAAAGATCCTATATACTTGGCTAAAACCAGCCTGGTATGCAAACACTCTCTTTAAAAAGCTTAGTAGCAAAAGTACACGTAACAACAGGTGGGTAAATCTCACACAACAGCACAGAAGTTAGATTGTCACCAGAAGTAAGGCTAAAATGCACGTCTAAAACAATGAAACAAACAACAAATAATGACTTTATTGTACAGGTCACTGCAATCACTCTTCAGCTCTGTTGAACTAATAGCTAGCTTGTCAAAAGCCGTACACACACTGAGCATAAAGGGATAAGAGAGCACGAAAGCTTTAAAGTTTAAGTGTGTCCATCAGCATAGTGACTAATATTGTGACACTTGGTAGAAGACAGAGTTACGTCACATAGCAAGATAGGTAAGCCAAATGTACTGTGATGTGAGCTAAAAAGCCAAGGACCAAGTTTACAAGCAAAGAAACTTCTGTCAAATGTTCTCACATTTATGTTTCACATTCCAACATAAAAAAACTTGGCGCAGTCAAATAATTAGTTTCTCAAGCTGACAAATTACACAGACATTACATTGCACACAGAGGTCGCCCCTATGAGAACACTAAACACTGAACTACCACCATGAGAACTACCTGCAATTAAGTAGCATCAGCTTCTGAAGGCAGTGAGAGCATGAAATAACCGCATATAGAGAATTCAAAATAGATGAAGTGTGATCAACCAAGATGCTGAGATAAAACTAAAAGAAAGAAGAAGAGAAAAAAATGTCAGTTTTAGAAACCTGAAGAAAATTTTGTAGTACTTTAGTACAACGAGAAATGATAGTCTGTTGAAGATTACTTGTTCAAGTTTGGTCTAACAGCTCGTGTACTATGCATACTTTTGGTTAATGCTTAAATGCAGCTAAGACTGCAACTTCAATACAAGAGATAAAAAAAAATTAAGAAAAGCATAATGCCAAAGCAAGGCTTTGGAACTCACCATTCAGTTACTAACAATTTGGCAGCAAGCTCTAATGAGTGGAGTGCACCACACCCCCTCAACTGAACAAGACACTATGCTTCTAAAGAACTGCTGTGCAGTGTCAATGAAGCACAGTGACTGCTTCGGTCAGGGGGCAGCTCTGTCATCAACTTGCTAAAGTCGAGATGGAGCATCGAGTGGAGGTACATTCTAGAATACAGGGACAAGAGTACACACTCACATCCCAACTCCAGGAATGGGCAACAGCATTCAGCTACTCAACTTTACTGTTCAGTAGTTTCAATGAGCCACAGAAAAAAATTTGTGACATAAGGTGCAAGTAGGAGCCTGCTATGGCTCCTGCTTTCACCTTGTTCACGTTTCGCTCATCGTCTTGAATTTCCATCTCCCGTATTCCCCGTGTTTTCCCTGGATAAGGTGCAAGTGTTACTTTTGCATTAGGATTCACCAGTGCTTGCATGTTGTAGCTGCACAAGGTACAACATGCACAGTGAGCCACTCAGAGAAGAAACATGCATGATTCTGCATAATGCACTGACACAGAGCATATGCCACCGTACATTAAAAAAAAAACTTTGACAAACCATGCATTTCACATACTTTACTGGTGCTAAAAGAAACAGAATAGTGCAAGACACTGTTGCTATATGGCAGCCCAAAATAAAATTGGAGGAACCCTCAACAAGCAGCTAAGAGTATTACTGCAACCAAGTGAATCACATAACATTAAAGGGGGGGGGGGAGTGAACATGCAGGAAGAAATAGTAGAAAAGAAAAAGAGCACGGAATGGTAGTGTTGTTATAAAAAAAATTAGATAGATCCAAAGATTGACTAGAAATGACTACAAAGCAAGCCTACCAAATACTACCATGAAAATGCAAATCTACACACAACCCACAAAACTAATTCATAATTGTTATAGTGACGAAAGAGCATAACAAAGGATTTATATACCACATGTCACCACTCAGCTGTTCCCACCCAATTATACAAACCACTTCTGTCCATCCTAAAATAACACTGGGAAATTTTAAATGGGCTACACCTTAAAGTGCCATCATGTAGCCAAATGCTGTTATTGGTCTGGTACTCTTGGCCTTTCATGTACTACTGCAGTGTTACAATTTATTAGTGCCTTTTCGTCTGCCTTTGAGTTCCACTTGGACATGGTACTAAATCTTGGCAAATTATACATCTAATTGAATTTACTGGCTACAGATGGTAACATAATCGCCAACCTTTTGCCGTAAAATTCATTGTTGTCTTTTATTACAACTTTCATACCAAAAGAAGCTCTAAAAAGTAATATGACAAGCATCATTTCACGCTCACAAGCAGGAGAGGGAGAGAGAGAGAAAACAAGAATTCATTATTTAACAACTTTTTGTGCGCAAACAGACAGGGACAAAGAAGAGGGGCAACACAAGGACGAGCGCTTTCTAACAACTGGTTTTATTTTCGAAGAACTTCCTGCTTAAGTACCCACAGATCTGCGCGATCTAGTCAAACAGAGCACGCCTATAGCGCATATAACTCTTGAGATAAAATGCCGTGAACCAAGGCCACCCGGTCAACATAAAAACATCAAGGTGCATCTAACAAGCACTTACGATGAACATACGTTATAGATGTGATGACAACAGCGAATTTTCTTTATCCAGCAATGAAAGAGGAGGATGGCTGATGCATTTTTCCTTTTGTTTTTCAATCCAGTGCGCTTCCACAATTTCTCTCGCGGTTTGATTCTTATGCCTATACAAAATTACGGTGCTAGTAAGACATGGTGAGCAATCATGTTCTTGACAATGCATGGCCAAATGCGTACCAAGGCGACCTTTAAGACTAGATAAGTGTTCCCTTAGTCTCGTGTTGACGTAGGGCAGACTTCGAGATGCATCAACATGAGACTAAGGGAACACTTATCTAGTCTGAAAGGTCGCCCTGGTACGCATTTGGCTACGCATTGTCAAGAACGTGATTGCTCACCGTGTCTTAGTAGCACCGTAATTTTGTATAGGCATAAGAATCAAACCACTAGAGAAATTGTGGAAGTGCACTGGATTGAAAAACAAAAGGAAAAATGCATCAGCCATCCTTCTCTTTCATTGCTGGATAAAGAAAATTCGCTGTTGTCATCACATCTATAACGTATGTTCATCGTAAGTGCTTGTTACATGCGCCTTTATGTTTTTATGTTGACCGGGTGGCTTTGGTCCACGACATTTTATCTCAAGAGTTATATGCGCTATAGGCGTGCTCTGTTTGACTAGACTGCGCAGATCTGTGGGTATTTAAGCAGGAAGTTCTTCGAAAATAAAACCAGTTGTTAGAAAGCGCTCGTCCTTGTGTTGCCCCTCTTCTTTGTCCCTGTCTGTTTGTGCACAAAAAGTTGTTAAATAATGAATCTGTTCCAACTAGGCCGACTCGCAGTTATGCTTAAGAAGAATCCCACAGTTTTCTAGCTCCCTTGATATGTACCAAACATCAATCGCATAGCAGTTGACTGCCCACTGCCTCAAATGACGTCTTGCTATAGCGAACTCGATGTTGGGTGCCTGGAACTCGTTGTCCTGGTTCTAGTGCGTGGCCTCCTGGCCTTATCTCCACTGAACTTCCACTTCGCATAAGCATATATCTGGATTTTATTGTCGATGCAATCACTAGGCCTCTGCCTCCCTAGTTGGAGGCCATATATTTTGCTGCTGACACAACAGCTTTGTATCTGCTTCAACTCAATGCACTAGATCTTAAGCCAACAAATCACCAGGCCTCCAACTCCCAAGCTCAAAGCACTGAATTTTGCTTCTGCAATCAGTCGGCCTCTGCATTTCCAGCACGAACCTCCGGGCTATGCTGCTGATGTAAGTTAGATTTGTGAAAATGCACCCAGGCGTGTTGTCTTCGAGCACAGTAGAATATCACTGGCCTCTCTTCAACAATGCGTCGAGTGCACTGCTCCCTCTCTGCAGCAACCTGTTGATACCAAGTGGTTTGGCAGAGCTACGCTGCTTTATGAGGAGTGCCTATCTTGTAGCAAGCACAGCTGCTATATCCCAAGCACATATAGTAGTGCCACGTGATCAGTTTTTCACCAGCTACACGCTCTTTTTTCAGCTATTACACGATTGCACACATGCCGTGTAACCCTTCTCTCTCTCCCTAGCTGCGCGCTTCTGTGTGATCACGCAACCAACAAGCTGAAAGTATGGCGACAACTAACCAAAATGTGCGCAAAAATAGAATATACCTTTAATGAACAGTACTCTGGAAATCCTTCCTATGTTACTGTGAAGCTGTATATGGCTAGCCGATTCACCTGTCCGTCTATAGGTCGCCTGTGCACCGAAAACTCCTCCGGTGCAACCCCATGTGCATGAAAAAAGAAAGAGAAAGAGAGAGGCGCACGATTAGCCAACACCACATAGATAGCACAAGGCCTGTTTACTCCAATCCATGACGTCACGCTACTTGGCTTGAAGTTTCCATTGACAAGGCTGGCGTGATGAAAGCGGTGACGTCAAAATTACTGTTGCCTACTTGGGAGCATCCCTATTAGATTTTATGGCAGTCGGGCCAGATAACATGACGTCATCGATCAGAGTGTAAAGGCCCTGTGCTACCTAGGTGGTGTTGGATTAGCTGCGCCAGTATTGACATCGTTGCTCTCCGTCGCAGCCGAGCGCGTGCACAGCAGTTTCTCTCCAGCTCCGAAATGAGTAGGCCACGTGTCATACATACTCCTGAGAAGCAGGCAGCTTTCTATCAGCAATGCCCGGGGCAGAATCAGGAACGAGCTCATCTGTGCCGTGCCGATGCTGCAGCCCGGGCACAAGAACAGGCTCGTGCATCCCAGCACAAGCAGCAACTGCATACCGAGGATCCAGCAGCCTACCAAGCCGTCGTTTAATGAACCATTAGGATTATTCCAGTGATAAACACTGGGGCCGCACGTTTCAGCTTCGCTGGTTAACGATCTGTATGAAGTGCTTGGGTGGTGACTCTTTTCCTGGAGAACTGAAACTACTGCTTAGGCACAAGCACATTTTGCTGGGGCCCCTATTAGCAGACAGTGGTATAAAAGAAGCTAGTACCACAAGTGCTGTAACCAAGGATGATGCACTAGTGCATTAAGCAATTAAATATGACTACACTTACATCTACCAATATGGTCAGCTACACCAGAAAACAAATACATCCAGTAGGCTGGTACTTTTAGCATTTGTTAATGAACCCCACTGCCTGGGAGATACTCACGTTCAACTGTTACCCCTTCAACTAACAGAAAGGACCCCAATTGGAGACCCATTACTATCACAGGCTCTAGCAACGGCCTCAGGTAAACTACCTTTGCTGCAGGTCCTCTCACATATTCTACAACCAAACCTGTCTCTAAATATATGCGGCAATACAGGACAGATTATCAGAGGCCGATACACAGCACTCATTGACCCGGTGTTTCTATACTGTACAAATAATCAAAATGCCACACCAACATAGCCTCTACCCCTGAGTACAATATCCTGGTGCAGCCCACTTGCCCATACATCTCACACTGTGCCAAATTTAACTACAATTTAATTTGTCACTGATGGTCATTCCTGCGCCTTGGGAACAATTTCTGGGGTGACAACCCCAGAATTACAACCTGCTGCCAGCTTCCTCAGCTCTGTGATATAAATGAACTGGAAAGTGACTTATGGGGTAGCTGGTTAGGCTGGGCAAAAGTCTTTGCAAAAACTTGGGTGTTGCACTGGCATCTAGGGCTGTGATTATGCAATGAATCTATCTCAATGCTGTTCCTTTTCACGCTTTGTCGGTAGTCTGAACAACGCTCCTCCCACATTATCACCGTGATTGCCAATTGTGAACGGTGGATGATAAGAAAGGAATAGGATGGAATGAAAGGAATTCTTACACTACACTGGCCCTGCCCTATAATATTGGGGGACACTGTTTGTGGCTCATCAAATACCAAAAGGGCGCAGTATGGAATGAACTGGATCATATCAAGATAAGAAACTGTCAGGAACAGCAGACAAAAGCACACAGCAGCCTGGCTGACGTGGCACCAGCTCGTATGTACCACACAGCAGTGAATCCATAGTCAACATCAGATGATGGCCAAGAGTGCCCAATATTCAACCAATGCCTGCTGCCTCCTTACCAAGCAAATAGAATGCAGAGCATTTAGAGTCGGGCACATGCAGTGTCTCAGTGCCCAGGCCACAAGGTAACCAGTGTATTCCAGTTTGCCACAGAGACATAATCTAGACTAGGGGCAAAAACTGTGGTCCCTGCAAGCAGAACCAAAACTGCTTTTGTGGAATGCCCCTCACAGCAGACAGCAAGAACTAATCACATTTTCCAGGGATAATTTCTTCAGGTTGTTGCAAAGCCATTGCAGAATAAACTTGCAAATCGTTGGTGTGCAGCAGTTGCGTACATGTCACTTTTTTTTTTAAACAAAATGTCTGAAATATAAAGGATGGCCTGACTTTAACGCTACAACTAAAACTAGGAATACACACAATAATTACAGAATTCATATTATAGAGCTGTAGAGCCAAGAGCTATGGCAGATTCAGACAGCATGAATGGCAAAATGGAATGCTTCAGCTGCTTCCAACATATCACCTAGCCTTTTCTTGTTCTAATTACCTTCCTTGATATCATATATGGTGTTGTTTGCAGCATTTTTTATGCTCACCAAATGCCAAGAACTTCTAGAATTTTAGTCCATAAACCATAAGAGAGCTCTTTCATTAAGTAATCTGCTTATGTACTTACTTGATTCTCGGATACATCTCTTTGGGGGAAGGAGGGGAGGGATTTACTAAAATGAAATGCACATTAGAAGTATAAAACAATGTTACGCTAGCTGCTGTACACTGTCATTAGCATTAAGCCTGCCCAACAGAAGATTTTCCTGCATGCAAAAAGACACCATGGAGGCTGCGCACCACTGCTGTGTGCAACCTGTGCACCTACCAAACTGATGCAAAGCACCAATGTGGCTAATGCAGTGTGTTCACTGCAAATGGTATGCTGACAATAACAAACTGCCCCACTGTAACTGGTTTTCCATACAAACACCAGGACCTGTTACCATACAGACAGTAGTTGGGAGTTAGTAGTTCAAATATTTATTGCATGACTAGCTACTGCTAAGGCCCTCCCCTGATGGATTTAAACATCTCAACCACGGTTGGAGAGCACTGCCATTTGTTTGTCATACATTTTATTTAATTATTTATTTATCATTATTATTTGAGTGTGCATGTGGCTCCACTCTGAGCTAGAAGTTGTGCCACAGATATACAAATACATAGACAAGCATAAAACTTGTGCACGGGTATGCGAGATTTGTGGACAAAGCCCTTACCATGCTCCTGCATGACTTGTGAAAGCATATACAGTCGTCAACTGATTTTTCAGACTTGCAGGGGGCTGCAAAAATGTCTGGATAAACAGGTAGTCCGAAAAAAGGGGGGGGGGGGGACTTCAATGGTAAAATCAAATTGGTTGCTCTTTAATATGCCAGGGGCATGCAAAATTTGCAGAATTTTCCCCCATGTATTGCATCATTGAAATAATAGACAGCTTTACCAGAGTTCTGCTGACAGTCCAATCTGCTCACGTTTCATGCGTTCAGGCAGTGCAGAGAACAACTTTTGATAAGCGTGTCATTCCACGCCTCCCAGAAGGGCGAGCAACGTGCAGTAAGTTTGGCTTCAAACCAACAAAGAAACAAAGTTGAAACATCATCACACTTTGCTTAATCGGCTCTGCAGTGGAGCATTTGGCAGTCTGCTGCCGGTATGAAAATTGTGCACACGCACACTGGTGTTCCTGCTGGGCAGCTGTGTGAAAATTGCAAGGATACACTAGTCTTAGCCGAGTGAACTCTATATGCACAGCTAACGCTTTCTATTATTTACTTGAAATACCGCGATGGTCGAGACAACAGATGCATTTCCCAATTGCCTGTCACGCAGTCCAATGTGTGCTTTGCATTATTGTGAAGTGCAGGCAAATGTGTGCAACTTTGGCTGTTTGATGCAATCGGGTTAGACTGTGTCGTGCAAATTCAGTTGTGGCTCTCTGCCTATATGCAAGCTCTTGCTGTTCTGTCTAGTAGGCACACAAACTTGCCACGTGTTCATGGTAGTTGCCAGCAGCAGATCGGCAGCGATCTGTGATCTTTGGTTCAACAGCTAGTTTAGCCTGTGCAAGTGATCACAAGTCCAATTGTCAAATAGGTCTACTGGTGCGAAGATACTAGTGGTGAGCTTCTTAAGATGGCTTGCTGCTTTTCAGCTGGCGGCAAATTTTTGTCAAGGCCCATACTGCCTACACACATAAGCCTAATCAGCCCCACTTTGACAGGATCCAGTGGTGAACATTTAGCGCAGACACTCTGGCAAAAATCTCCCAGTGACGGCCTTACAGCATTCTAAAAGTCATGTAGTAATCACATCGCCAACAAAAGTGGCACATGGGGGACAACCTGATTGGCAGCAACTTTGTTCATGGCCACCATATCTGTGATGCACATCATCTCCAAAAAATTGAGTTACACCATATGGCATCCACACTTTCAGAGGCTGTTATACAACAGTTAAATGGAAAACATGGCAGTGTCACGAGAAAATCCGAATAATCAACCAGGTCTGAAAAATCGATTCGAATCATAAAATTTCTGTGTGCAAGTCAAAGGGTGTATACTAAAACTGTGGAAGTTGAATTTTTCCTTATGTTCAAAATTGGGTGACCATTTTGATTGAGAGTGTCACATTTTTTCTCCCTCTCTAGCCATTCAATTTAGGTGCAGACTGCATTCAATGGCACTCTACAACAGAGTAGGTATGGCACTCATGGAGTGCAGAAAAAGAGTCTGTGATGCACTGCTATTTGTAACAGCCCCTTCTTTCTGTGGCTACCTTGTGCTGCAACTGATAACAGTTTAGACAAAGCAACAATTCTGAAAGCGAAATGGGATGCTCACTGTTTTCCATGGAGCAGCACTATCATTACAGATCTGACAAACACGGTTTCTCTCATCCACGGTGAGCAAGGGAGGCAGCTGAGCTGTAGCACATGCTAGTTTTCTAAAGGTGTGTTATCAAAGCAAGGCACATGCCGCAATTAGTAACAGAAGAATCATAGAAAAGGCACCATGAATGGCAAGCCACACCAAAGTTCTGTGAATGTAGATAAATAAACAGTGTGTCAGCACCATAAAGGTGGTTTCCATGATGACATTGGTTGCAGCCTTTGCTATAAACCTTGACTATACAGCCGCTGTGTAACACCAAATGAGGAACACTGAAGCATTACGCGCATCCTGACAGCTTTTTCTACAATAACACAGTAATGAAACGAAAAGTTGGCGTCCACTGTACAGTAGTATGAACCTATTAAAAAAAAATCAAGTCAATTCTGTGTGAATTTTTGCAGCTTTCCACAAAATTCATTTTCTTAATATGCTCTTGAACAGAGCATTACCCTCTCACCGCATGTCTTTAGCATCTCACCACAGAGAGGGAAAGAGAAAAACTAAAGGAATAAAGAAAGCCATGAGCTCACCTAAAATAGCAAAGCTGCTAAAGTGCGACAACCATACTAACCAGCACTTCTGTACGACGGAAGTGGAAAATCTTGCTTGTAGTTCTACAGCACGCATAGCTTAAGGACTTCTATGCATTTAGCTAACGTGTGTCTGCTTTAACTCTGGGATGGACCTCCTGACACCCAAAGCACACACAAGGTGATGGAAATACAGCAGGTCACGCATAACTGCCTGTTTTGCTCTGGAATTAAGCAGACATGCTGATGCGGTGGTGTGTATTACATGTTATGCAGACTTATCTGAGGTGTGTTAGTTATTTTGGCAGCGTTCTGTGATATTAAATGGTGCTTAAATGTTGCAAACAGGCCCAAGAGTACAATTGAGGCAAAAGAAAGTGCTTAGCTTGAAAGTAGTAGTGGTTCATGAAGCAGACTGTGCAAAGCCAACAATGTCTCCCAAGGTGAGTGCTGAGGAAAGGTTTGGAGTCTGCTCGGCAGAAGCTGGTGCTGAGGCTCCATTTAGCGAGTGTGCCTCTGAAGAACTATGATCAGATAGGTGGGCTTTGTAGTTGTCTTCGCGCACAGTCCGGAATGAACACAGAGGGCATGCAAAGAGCAAGCTGTCACTTTGACCTGGATGCTTGCGATGCAGGTGGCTCTTGAATGTACTGGACTGCAGGTAAAGGAAGAAAACACAATGATAATTCATTTGCATTACATATATGGCAATGTGAAACTTATAAACTGGGACAAGCTAAGTGACAAAGATTTACAGTGCCTTCCCATGTAGCCTAAAATATATTCTGGGATCTTACGTGCCAAAACCACAATGTGACTATGAAGCATGCCATAGTGGGGGACTCCGAATTATTTTTGACCATCTGAGGTTCTTTAATGTGCCCCTAAATCAAACTACATGAGTGTTATTGCAGTCAGCTCCCATAAGAATGCGGTCACCGCGGTCAGAATCAAACCCGCAACTTCGTGCTCAGCAGCACAACGTCATATCCATGGAGCTACTGCAGTGCATTATTGCATAACGGTAGCCTGCAGTACGCAAAATTGCATTCTGCAATCACAAGAGCTTTCCCACAACACTACTTTATGCAAACTAAAACAGAAGACACAGAGCACAGAAAAACTATCTGCATCTTTGATGCACTGTACCTAAAACGAAAGTACAAAACTGGCCTCAGAGCCAACATGAAGCCAACAGTCACCATCCAGCACTGATAACCTTCATGTGCAAAATATATGCATATCGTTAAAAAAAAAAACATCCTCAGGCAAAAACTCTGAACTTCCGTTGATTCAATCCTGACGGGACTGCCAAAACTCTGTCAGGTCGAATGAAACAAAAGGCAGAAAAAAGCTGAAACATGTTGTTTATTCACTCGCAGGGTGTCTACCAAGTTGAGGTTTTCAAATTCCCTGAGTTATCAGGTTTTCCCAGAGTGCTTTTGCAACATTTCCTGAGTAACACTGAACTTTGTTTTATGTCGAGATGGGCTGACACCATGTCGCACAATGCTGTCACTCTCTAGTAAGCATATTAAAAAATAAAAATAAAATGACTTAATTCAGTTTGAATAGTAAGGAGTAGTGTTTATTTTATTCAAAAAAGAAAACAGATGGGAGGGGTTATAAAAATGCACAACGAATAAAATATCTTCGAAAACTATGGTAAAGCCCATTGCAAATCGAGTCAAACATTTTCAAATACGAATAAAAAGAGATGCATACAAAAGCAAACATTTTTGAAAATGAGCTATTTCTATCAATTGATAGCAAGCTCATTGGTGCAAGGCCCAAACTTTGTCACAAGTGAGATTCTCTCAGCAGCTGGAAAGTCAACCTCAACTGTCCTGACATAGCCTCAGCCCGCGCATGATGCCTCAGTGTTGCGTTTCACTGCTTTAAAGAGCTTATTATGGCTTGGACAAGGGACAACTGCATCTAGGTGTCAGCCAACATTTTGTTTTCTGAGCTCAAGCTCCTTCAAAGAGGAGGCGGCACACTTCCTTTCCTGTTCATTTCTCAATGCGTTGGTCCTTTCCGTTCTCGTCCTCGTTCTGCTGCGCGTTCGCCCCAAAGATTATTTGAAGCATCCAAAGATTATTTGAAGCATCCTCTTGGTCAGTTGTAAAGTCAACGTTCCATTTTTCGGGCGCCCTAGGGGCCGCCGAAATGTCCGACAAAATGAACGCATGTCTTTTACTGCCCTTAAGGGCTAAAATTGCCACAGGCACTCCCGAGAAAGCTCTGAAGGCCTGCCAGTACACTTATTAGGCATATCGGTGCTCATACTGTGACAGGAGATGGCGGTTGCACGCGTGTATAGTTAAGGAATACGTACTGTATCCCGTGACAATTGCCCCTTGCCACACTTGTTATGCTTCACCGCAATACTTTCGTGTATGCTTTACCACGTAACACTGGTGCACTGAGGCGAAGCTGAGTTTAGGAAACCGGCATTATGCAACGCGCCGTGCTTTCCGAGCTTCGAAGCCAATCGCGAGGATTACAAAGGCGCAGTCGGTGCCATTGCTGACAGCGGCAAATTCTTTCGATGAAAAATAGGGCACCGAACGGCAAGAACCTTAATAGCAAACATCGAAGCAACTAGGCCTAGCATTCCCGCGATGGTGGCTACGGCTGCCAGCGGATCTGCGTGCGATGGCGCCGGTTCGAGGCAGCGAGATAATCAAAACAGCGGTGGTGGCTTTGATTATTGCCGATTCAGACATTCGGCCACGGCAAAAAAATCTGGAAAATCAGACGGCGAAGGGTTCTTGCGTTCGAAATTTCAGATGTTCATTAACTCTATGGGGTATGTGGTGGTGCCATGAAGCCATCTGCATTATCGGGCATGCCCCCAAAAATCGGGAGTCCAGAAAATTGGTCGTTGACTGTACATTGGCAACTCCTCCAGTCGACGACACAGCGTCGAAGACGATTCGTTATGATTCCTATATTTCCCCCGAGCCAGCATTAGCGCGACTTTCGTTCCCTTTAAATGAGATTACAGCTAATTTTCTCTGATAGAAGCACAAATTCCCCGAGTTTTCCTTGAGTATTTCCAGAATATTAAACATCCCTGAGAATTCCCGGTTTTCCAGGTTGGTAGACACCCTGCACGTATCCCTGAATGGCAGTTGAGGGTTATGTGAGCAGAAATACAAAACACAAGCCAGTAGAAGCTCAATTGATATGATTACATTTCATACGATTTCATGGCACCAATATTAAGGTAGAAGGCAACTTCGAGACATTCGCGTTGGCTGACGCTGCCTCTCCTGTGGTCACCTCAGCGACGAATGCAGAGATAACTGAAACTGCTGGTGGCCCCGTCGAGCATGAAGAGCCAGTAGATGAAGAGCCATGCGAAGTGGCAACTATGGTGCAGACGCGGAGTACCTACGCCTGCTGCGAAATAAGGTTGAATGCATGGGCGGCGACCAAGACCTCATGCAATGCTTGGTCAAATTAGGGCACGAGTTGCTCACACCCGGTAAGAACTTGAAACAGCCAAAGCTCACTGCCTTTTTCGCACCTGAATGAAGTTTTGCTTCACTGAATACACTGTATTTTGACTTCCTTGGAGTTGTGGCACAATAAAATCTCGAATGCTTTAGCTTTTCTTGAGTGGTCGCTTATATCAAATTACTGCTTACAACTAAATTTTTCGCCATCCCACTGACTTCATTGTAATGAGGGATTATTTTATAATGACGCTCCTGATGGAGCCATGGCCAGTAGAACATTTTTAGAGAAATTTATCTGCCATAAATTCTGCTACTTGTGTGCATGCACAGAGAGTTCATCGTTAAATCTGCAGCAAACATGGAAATAAAAACCTACACAGAAAGAACAAATGACCTACGCTGCAAGTTATGCACACTTGCTGTTAAATAAAACAAGCCGTGTAAAGGTTGTTCTGTTGATGTATCGTTATTCACATTCAAGCTAATGAGTATTGTACTAAACGCACTGTTATGCATAAGTAATAAACATAAGGCCAAAATTGCCTTTCTGTTGCAATCATGGTCAAGTTTAGGCAAGTCAGAGGCTTGTGCACATTCTTTTACCCCGACATCCCTTTTTCTTAGCACCTTTCTGCATCCTGGCAAAGCTCTCATTTCTACCACCTATATTGTCAGTACAAACAAAATAATGCATCATGTATACTCAAACCTCCTTTTAACAAAATGAAATTGTCCTGCCAATGGCTACAATGAACTAGATTTGTCTCTGAAACCCAAAAATACCCGACCGTTGGACGCCGATACAATGCTTTCCGCAGGGTTTGGCACTCGTTCACCGCGGCAGTTCAAAACTCCTATGTCCCCACGTTGAATACACCATGGAGCAATACTGCTATTTTTCACCACCCCGTGTAGCTGCACACTTATGCATCAGCATCAGCTCACTATAGCACTCCTCCACTGACCTCTCTATCTTGGGCGCGTCTGGTTGCGCGAGCTGTGCCATGCTCCGTGGCTACGTGCAGTGGTGCAAAAGATTCGTGCATTCACTTCTGCATGCCACGCAGGCAGGTGCAGTGGGGTGTGGCCTCCAAGATCTCCCCAGTGCAATCTCGGTGGTTACGTGCAGGTCGTGCCATACTGTGTGGCTACGTACAGCGGTGCAGAGAATTAGTGCATTCATGTCTCTCTTTCTCTACGGTGTGCCACGCACGCAGCAGCAGCTGGGTTTGGCCTTGGAGACCTCCAAGGGTTATCTCGAGGGTCATGCCCAGGCCGTGCATTCACTTCCCCCTCTCCCTGTGATGCACTGCGTGGGCTAGCAGCTGGGTGTGGCCTCAGTGATCGCACTGGCATGGATGCAATCTCGGAGGTCATGAGCTGGCCGAAGTTCGCTTGCCTCTTCAATCACACAGTAGAGCGCCGTGTTGTGTGCCACATGCTGCTCGACCGTGACGAGCCAAGTGGAAAGCGGGCACGATATACCACAATGGAACAGAAGTTTAGGCCCGTAGAAATGTATAGAAGAGCTCTGATTTTTGAGCAGACACACCAGTGAGCAAACACACAGGGCAGATAACTTCTGCTCAATAATTCCCAGTCATTCAATAAGTATGGCTCACTTTTTGGAAGCCCATACAGGAATTTGGTGTTTTGATCTATGTGGCGAGTCTCGCTATGTTTGCATCTCTTTAAACAAGGTGCACTGCTCTTGGATCACATTTCTCTCCTCCAACGAATACAACATTGTGCAAGCATCTGTTGACATGCTAGTCCTTTGATTTATTACTGACTTGTGGTGTCCCACATAACTGAAAGCAGTTGTTACTCATTTACAATGTCCTGAGTTTTCCAGATGGGCATTACACAGACAGCATCACAGAGATTCCAAATAAATGTATATAAGCCTAATTTCACATCAAACTGGCTACACGCAAGCTTCATATTTCCATTTTTATAGAAATGACAAAATATTTTACATCTGATTGAATATTTGGAGGCTCTTTTTCTTTAATATTCATGTCTGATTTAATTTAGAGCTTTTGCTACTCGAACATGCCCACTATTTACATATGTAGATAACTACAGGGAAGCTGTACTATCATAATAGTAAATAGTAAGCAATGGCACTGGCCAATTACTACAAATGTGGTTAGGTGGTACAGAGCTAGAGTATTAATCAGAACAAACTCAATACAGACTCTACTAAATGTTGGACAACTTCCTAACAGTTGCAGCCCCCAATTTGCCACTAACATTTTTGTGAATGAGGACATATACATGTAATTGTGTAAACCACACAAAATCATTTAAGATCAACCTTTCTGCATGAAAAACAAATGAAAAACGGGGAACAATGAATGAAAATTAGGCGAGGAGAAAGTTCAGCAACCCACCTGGATGCAGGCATAAGGGCAGTGTGGGCACTTGTAGGGCTTGGTACCAGAGTGACGCATCTTATGCCTGCGCAGTGAGTTGTGGTCACCCGTGCGGTACTCGCAGAGGTTGCAAGCAAATGGCTTTTCCCCGGTGTGCTGGCGGAGGTGCATCTTGAGTGAGCTCTGTGACGATGCCCGGTGACCACAGTAGGAACAAAGGAAAGGGCGCAGCTTTCTATGAACGGAGTCGCGGTGCAGCTGAAGCAGGCGTCGTACACGGAAGCACCTCCCGCATTCAGAGCATGCCTCTGCTGGCAATGAGCTGGCGCTACCATTTCCCTGAGCTGTTGCCACAGCTGACCACTGGCCCGAACCCTGCCTGTGGATTGCCTGCAATGTCAGGAGCATATAGCATACCATTGTCTGTTATG
Organism: Dermacentor variabilis; assembly: GCF_050947875.1. Classification (NCBI taxonomy): domain Eukaryota; kingdom Metazoa; phylum Arthropoda; class Arachnida; order Ixodida; family Ixodidae; genus Dermacentor; species Dermacentor variabilis. The sequence continues at coordinate 211,755,011 of NC_134568.1, forward strand.
TTCTCTGAATAAAATAATAACATCTTTCATTTGAAAGCAGTACTGCCTGCTATGAAAGAATGGTACAGGGACAATAAAAGCAAATGCTGAATGGCACTAAGGTAAATTAGGTAAATAAGAACTGCAACTTTCTTGTCCAAATTGTCAAAAACAGATGTAATTGTTTTCTACAACATCTGATGACCTTCCAGCATACACGTGCTGTAGGTGATTGTTGTGTCTTCAAGTACGCAGTATCCTACTTGCCAGAACACATGTTTACTGCCACTTGCAAAACTACAGAAAAGAACCACAAGGCACTTACGTGGCCGTCTTATATAGCTATACACAGCTACTAATCAGTGACATCACAGACACAGACACAGGCACGTGCATTCTATCTCAGATACAACAATTCAAGACCTCAGCGACGTCAGAGTGCCACTACACGTTCTATCTAAGGGGTGATGACACAACACTTCCCCCCCCCCTCCGAAGTGTTCTTAGTAGCAGTCGGGCGGTCGTCTTTGCCGGGTGCTGCGTCGAAGCTCCAGTTGGGAAGATGGCGATGCGCCACCGCTGAACTCCCTGCCTGCAGACGATGGATCCGGAGGCGTGGCATGTTCTTTGTTGGTAGCTACTGCCTGCTCACCTACTTGATCAGTGTCGGGCGTCTTTCGCGCACCGTCGTTGTTTACAGGGTGTGCACCTAGAGACCTGCAAGACTTGGCCACATGCTGGCCAAGAGGCCATGCTGGTTTGGAGATGGCGCATGAACCAATTGCGGGAAGCAGTCCTGGAATGTTCGCGGTCGCAGATTATCAACATCAACATACTGCTCTTCGTTCCCTATTCTGACTACATAAGTGCTTGAACTCACACGTTTATTTACCTTGCCACTCAACCACTCCCCTTCCTCGGAGCGAAGACCCTGTACAAGGACGCCTTCCCCTTTCTCGAAGTCTTTCTACGCACCTCGTTGCTGATTTGCCGACTGCTTTGTTCACTTAAGTTTTTCTTTCATCCTTTGCTCGATATCCGGATGGAGAAGGCTCAACTTTGTCCTAGGTTTCCACAATAAGAATAGCTGGGCCAGTGTGTCTTCAGCGATCCCCGTTGGCGTGTTCCTATAATTGAATAGGAACTGGTCGATCCGGTGCTGGAGAGACTTCATCTGCCCATTTCTTTGTTTGTCCATGACCTGCTTAAAAAATTTTTTTTTAAAAGTCTGTACACAACGCTCCGCGCTGCCATTCGATGCCGGGTGATAAGGAGGCAATTTAGTGTGCCGAATGCCATTCCGTCTCGTGAATGTCTCGAAAAGTGCTGATGTAAACTGCGGGCCATTGTCTGTTACCACTTCTTCTGGTAACCCATACACAGCAAATACTGTGCGCAGTTTCTCTATTGTCTTTTCGCTACTAGTTGATTTCATGACAAACACTTCAACCCACTTTGAATAGGAGTCAACTAGCACTAGAAACCAATGCTGGTCAGGATGAGCAAAATCTAAGTGCACACGCTCCCACCGGCGCCTAGACACTCCCCATGACATTAAAGGAACTTTGGGTGCCGAATTTTGGGTCAACTGGCATGTGACAATCTTTCACTGTTTGTTCGTCTTGCATAAGGTGGGGCCACCACATGTGGCCTCTAGACAGCATTTTCATATGTGCCATTCTAGGATGGCCTTCGTGCAACAGCGATAACACTTTTCCGCGAAGAGACGTTGGCACTATCACTCGATTTCCCCATGTCACGCATTCTCTGTCAACAGAAAGCTCACTTCATCGCACAAAATATGGTGTCAAAGCATCATCAGACACTTTTGAAGGCCAGTCGACCTGCGTGTGAAACAACACCTTTGATAACAACTTGTCCTTGCTTGTTTCCCGTCTAACGTCTTCTGCCGAGAGTGGGAGCTCATCCAGCATAGAAAAACCTATATACACATCACACACGTCATCTGTGTACACGTCACCTGTGTTTTGAAGCGGTAGGCGTGAAGTGCATCAGCGTTGCCGATATCCCGTGATTTGCGATAAACCCATTTGTAGTCATAAGCAGCAATCTGTAAGGCCCAACGGTGCATGCGTGCTGCCGACATAGCAGGAATTGGCTTACCATGCCCTAATAGCCCCACTAAGGGTTGATGGTCGGAGTAGATCCCAAATTTCTACCCGAAAAGGTACTTATCAAACTTCTTTAGCCGTACACGACAGCCAGGCCTTCTTTTTGAATATGGGCGTACACCTGCTCTGTTTTAGTCAGACTCTTAGACGCAAAAGCGATTGGTCTTTCTTCAGATCCTTCCTTGTGTAAAAGTACTGCGCCTAAACCATACAAAGGCACATCGCAAAGCAGCCCTAGCTCCTTTGAAGGGTCATGGTAGGTGAGTACGGACGCACTCGGCAGCCAGCCCTTGGATGCTTTGAAGGTTTTTTTCTGCGGAAGCCGTCCATTTCCCCTTAACATTCTCAGCTAGCAAGTCATATAATGGTTTAACCTGTGCTGACATGTTCGGCACGAATTTCCCATAGAAATTTAACGAGCCTAAGTAGGTGAGTAGCTCGTTCTTGTTTTTTGCCCTTGGTGCTTCTTTGATAGCACACACCTTGTCTTCTGAAGGACGGATTCCTCTGTCATCAATCACGTGACCCAAATAGGTCACAGCCTTCTAAAAAAACTTGCATTTCTCCTTCCGCAATTTCACACCCTGTTCCTTGAACCGTGTCAGCACAGCTTCGACCTTATTATAGCATTCTCCCGTTGTTTCTCCTGCTATTACCACATCAAGGTAACATGACACACTGTTTAAACCCTTTAACATGTCATCCATCACGGCTTGGAAAATAGATGGAGCACTTCTTATTCCGTACGGCATACGAGTTTATCGAAAAAGGCCTAGGTGGGTGTTCACAGTGACCAAAGGTTGCGAATCAGGGTGTAGCTGCAACTGTTGGCATGCTGTAGAAAGGTCAAGGACAGTAAAACATTTGCATCCATGCAGCGCAACAACAATATCTTCCAACATTGGCAAAGGGTAATAATCGGTTCTCAGACAACGGTTTACAGTCACTTTGTAGTCTCCGCATATGCGAACTTTGTTGTTAGCCTTGGGTACGACTACTAGGGGCGTAGCCCAATCACTTTGCTGTACAGGCACAAGTACTCCAGATTCCACTAGTGAATATAATTCCTGTGCTACGGCGTGCGTCCCAGTGCAAATGGCACAGGTCAATGCTTATAGAAAACAGGTGTACTGCTGTCTTTTAGCACTAGGTTCACCAATGTGTCAGCTATCAGTCCTAGTGCCGGCTCAAACACTTCCGAAAATTTTTCGATGACTGCGGCTGATTTATCAAGACCGATATTACATATGCACGTCCAATCCTGCTTCAAAGCCTCTAGCCAATTACGGCCCGACAAGTGTCACACATTTGTGGTGTTTGGACTACAATTAAAGGCGAGGCCGCTGTTTGGCCATTGTGCTCTACACACACCGTCAACTTGACTGTAATTGCCAGCGGGACACCTCCATACGTTTTTAGTCGTAAACTACAACTTTCTAGAGATAAGTAAGACCAAAATTGCCAGTACATCTTTTCGACATTCCTACCTGCCACCCTAACTTTCACAATGTAGCTACCGTCATTACTCTTACATGAAAAAATATGGCTAAGCAAAATATCGATCTCACCACTTATACCGTCTGAGTTAACCCAGTGCTCTCCTCAAGGGCGTGTACTGAACGTGGCATCGTTCTGCAGACCCTTGCCAGCTGTCCTACCTTTCTGCAGGAACGGCATCAATATTTGCAAAAGGGGCAGGTTGTGGCGGTATGCATTGATACGCAACGGAAACAGTCCGTTGATTCGGCTTGCCACTCCGTGCTCTTGCTCATGCGGTGGCCTCGGATTTTCTTTGTTGGGGTTGCTGGACCAGGCTCACCTCGCTGAGGTCTTTAGGGTGAATCTTCCTTGTTTCGGTGTGAGCGAGTTCCCCGCTTTTGGCAAGGTCGTAAGCAGCTTGGAACGTCAGGGTACTCTTCTTGAGGAGCTCGGCTTGTGCTGTTTCGTTTCTCAGTCCAGCCACGAACCGATCCCGCAAAACATCATCCAGGAATTGCCCGAACTCACAGGATGCAGCCAACCTTTTCAGTTCTAATGCAAACGTAGCAACTGGTTCGTTTTCTTGCTGCAACTGACGGGACTGACGGTTGAACTGGAATCTTTCCACCATCACCAAGGGCTTCGGTGAATAGTGCCCTTTGTGAGCCCTGACCAGTTCGTCATATGTTTTGGCTTAGGGCTTCACTGGGGCCAACAAATTCTTCAATGTGCAGTAGGCCTGTTTTCTAATGGCAGTAACAAAAGTGGATACCTTCAAGTCGTCGCTGACCTGGGTGGCATGGATGTAGTGTTCAAAGCGTTCCACATAAGATTCAAAGTCTTCGTCTCCCTCCTCCGTGAACGCCTCGAAGCGACAAAAGGAAGCCATGCTGTGGTAGTCCGCCTAGACGCCTGCTGTTCCCAAACTGCTGGAGCCACAACCAGCACTTCAGCCGAGGCCCGGCTATCGTCCGCTGTGAGAATCCCATCTTCGTCGCCATTGTTGTGTCTTCAAGTATGAAGTAGCCTACTTGCCAGAACACATGTTTATTGCCACTTGCAATACCATGGAAAAGAACCACAAGGCACTTACGTGGCCATCTTATATAGCTATACACAGCTACTAATCAGTGACATCACAGACACGCACACAGGTACGTGCGTTCTATCTCAGATACAACAATTCAAGACCTCAGTGACGTCAGTGTGCCCCTACACGTTCTATCTAAGGGTTGATGACACAACAGTGATCACCAGCATTACAGAATTTTTTTCCATTGATTCTATTCAGTTAACATCCACTATCCCGGCAATAGTGGAGGCACAGCTTTGTGCAAGCCAATGGCAAAAGACAAAAAGAACGAAAAATAAGAAATATTAAAAAATTTGTGTTCATCATATTAAAAGTGCAGCTCCATTGACTACACTTCATTGAAGAATTTCTTGCTGAGCTAGCTGGTGAATCATTACATGCACATTACGCATGGGCAGATAGACACAAGGAAAAATGCAAGTCTCTGGTTCATTGTTCATTCTCTCTGTTTTTCTTATGTGCATGCCTATTCATGTCTAATGTTAATGCATTAGCTTTTAAAGGGACCGACAACTGATGTTTCTGGGATCTATGTATTTTTATGTATCCATGTTTTCCTTACGTATTCATGATGTAAAGCATAGCGACAAGGGTGCCCAGTCTTGCAGTGAGTACATCAAAAAAGCAACAGAATATTTTTTATAGAAGTTTTTGATACGCAGACATGATCATGTAGCACTGTGCCAGAAGCAGTGATAAGTGAATGCAATAGTGATTGTATGCTGGCATGTGAGTGAAACTGACAATAGGGGCAGTCCCAGCATAAGAAATTTACCTTTTGCTTATCAAGGTGATCTTCATGCAAATCATGCTTTCAAAACAGCTGAAATATTGCTACAGAAATATATACATGTATTTTTCTATTTTCTGTAAAGCTGCATTTTATGTTCTCGTCATTTCAAAAAGCCAAAACAAGTACTGCTAGTAACGCTTGTTTGGCAGTACGAACATGGATGTGTGAGTTTTGTATTACGCTAGCATAATGAGTTTTGTATCTCGACAGAAGATCAAACCATAGACAAAATAGGGAATTAGCAAGCTCCTACATGTACAAAATAACTTATGCACTACTAGCCTACTACAGTATTAGCAGTTGTGTCCTCTAAAAATAGACACACAGACAGCACCACTCTCAGAGTCAGTGTGGGGCGAAAACTTCTTTGTGACGTTCATGTCATTCCTGTTTGCTGCAGTACTGCCTGCAGTGGCCTTCCAAATACATGCAGAGATTCCGCTTATGCCACCACTGTCAAGAGTGTGTGTGGGGACCCCATACAAATTACCAAGTGCCAAAGCTCTGCAACAGTGCTGTGGTTAGTGCATCCAGCTGCCAAATGTACATTATATTAGCCACGGGGCATAAGTTGAAATGCCAGTGGTGAGAAATCTTTGCTTTTTTCTGCCCTTTGACAAGGGTGAAGCTGAGGACGATGACGATGGTCATGACATGATGATGGGCGGCGGCATAACAGGAAGGAGGGACAAACATAGCATACCTTTTCATGCTTTTAATGCTGTCACAGTAAAGCATGTTGCAGTTAATGTCACCTAACTTTGTGTACACCAATCAGTGATCTTGTGGAGCAGCTCTAAAGTTAGTATAAAGGTTGTTGTAGCATGCAGTTTTATACAGCTTTGTTTATAGATATGAAGTTATAATGCATTTTTTAAACTGCAAGCACTCTGTTGGATTCTATCAACATAAAGCAAAATTTTAATTTCCCCCCTAACCTTATGACACATTTTGGTCGGTTGTTGGTCCCTTTAAACTTGACATCATCTGCAGGGCCATATCGGACATGTGAGCACATCTGTTGAATGAAGCAAAATTACTGTAATATGTGGAAGAAAACGGTGATGCTGCCCGCATACACAACTTGCCTGCTTTTGGAGTTTTACAAGTACACAGCAGATTCCCCTTCAAACAGCCTCTTCACCAAACCCCGTCGGAAATTTTGATTACACTGAAAGTTGTAAAGCACTATCCAGAGTGTTCTACACAGCAAGAACTTTTCAAATCATGATGTTTAAGGTTGCAAAACTGTAAAGTGGGTTATGAGGAATGCTGTAGTGAAAGGCTCCATATTTAGTAATAGTTAAACAAAAGCAAACAAAACATTGAAAGATAATGGTGCAAGGAGACAAAATACCCTTTGTGCAGTAGGGGCTCTCTCTTACTTCCTTGACCTGTACCTGCAAGCAACATTGCCCTCCTCCCTTTATTTCCCCATTTGGAGCTGAAGGCCCACATGACATTTACATCACGACCCTATCTTCCTTTCTTTTCTCTCACTCTCTTCTTTTCTTGCTGCACAGTACAGCATGGGTGGCGGCTTTGCGCATTCTACTTTTCACAAGGATTCCCTTAGTTGTTGGCATTGTTGCTGGCGGCACATGCGGCATAGACACCAGTGACAATGCTTCTGCTGCCAGGGAGAGAGGCTCTTCCTGGAAAGGGCATCAATATGCTCTCATGTGATTGAGGTCTATCATTTAGTAAGTGTACGTATGGGTACCAAGCTTAATACATTTACACTCCATATCAAATTGCATAGGTGCGCTAACATTTCTAGAAAAAGTTCTGCACATCATGCACTCACTCTGTACATGTTCAGCAAGCTATTACCTTGTGATTTCGAAGCTGCTTTCCAGTTTTAAAGCCTTTGCCGCAGACATCGCAAAGGAAAGGCCGCTCCTCCCCATGAGTGCGCTTGTGTAGGTTTTCCAGCTTGCTCAGACTGTACGTGCTGCACCAGAGGCAACAGTTTTTCAAGTCACAAAGTGACTTGCAGGGGAAAACAGTGAGGGGAAACAAGGAGTGCGATACACACAAAACGAGTGCTGTCCATCAACAAGAGTTGATAGAAAGCACTTGTGTTATGTATCTCAGTCCCTGTTTCTTGCCCTGTTTTCCACTATTCATGCAATACCACAGTATCACATACTTTTGCAGTTCACACAGTGTATAGACCAAATATTGAATAACATCTTGGACTTTGAATGCAATGCTTTCAAGTGCAACTGGCTAATTAATAGACCAAAGGTAGATGCAATGTAAGTAATGGATAAAACAGCTATGTTGTGAAAGATCCAGGGGGGCAAAATGAGGAAGAGTGGGGGGGGGGAGGAAGGGCGGGGGCTTCAGTGGCTTCTAAAATGTTATTTCAGTTCCTGTGTCCTGTGCTGCCCTCATTTCTACCAGCTGTCCCAACTAAATGTCACCAAAATTAAGAAAATAATGATTGCTTTATGCAAACGGCACTAACTGCATGTTCATGAAAGTTGTTGGTGTTAGTCATGAGTACACTTTACATTTTGTGGAAATAAGTATGTTTTATTTATTAACTTTTTATTAGCTTACTTAATTAAAAAGATGTAAATTAAAAAGTAGTGGACGTTGTTGAAAAATGACTGATAACAATTTTAAGCAACCTATGTTTTGTGTGGTCCTGTTCTGTCAAAAAAAGAAGGTCTGCAAAATTTTAAAAATACCATGTGACAATGCACCCACGTGCCAGAGACTGCAATTGTCTACAACATAAACCGCATCAAATAAAGCCTAGGCTATCACACTGCGAATCAATGGCCATGCCCTTTCCCCAATGCCCCTGTCAGTAGCCTCCGGTGCGCATCTTTAGTTTGCATCAAATGTAAAGCCCTAGCTTCGTATGTGTTCAATATGAACATTATACATGATGATGAGTTTTACATCTGAGACTGCTGCTACCAGTGTTCCGGCTCCGAAATTGGAATGACTCTGGAATCACTGCACATTTTCGCAACCCCAGAATGGAATGGCAATGGAATTATGTCTTTTTCCAAAAATAGAGCGCTTTTTTGTATACATGCTCTTTTTTGTCAAAGTATGCCGAAGAACCAACGAGCCTACATTCAAACATTAGCAAGCCAGGGCCTTGAATCTAACAATAAAGCAGTATTCTCAAAATGGATTGGCTGATTACAAGCAAGGTACATTTATAAGCAATGTGCCTACTACAATTCTGTCCTTATAGACTGAGTTGCTCTGAAGTTTGCCTCGATTCTTCGCATAACTGCGGCTCTATGCTGTTGGTATCCGTTGTGTGGAACTATGACGGTGGCATACTCCCCCCCCCCCCCTTCTTATGCATGGTTATTTATTATTATTTTTTTTTTACCTTGGTGGTGCCTTCACCCTGGCTGCCTGCTGTCTCCCCACCCTTCACTTTTGTTTATGCTTCTGTCCCCATTGGCAACTCGAACGCATGTTCAAAAAAGCACTTCTCTAAGTTGGGATGCGTACTGATGCTGGTGCAATGCTTGTGTTCACTGCAAGCTTTGGCATGCCAGCTTGTGCACCGTCTCACGTTGTACTCCTACGCCAACCCTTTTGCAATACTGTCCCCCTTGTCTAGACACATGGATGCCTTTGCCCGAAACTCTGTCAACAAAGGTCTGCAGGTAAGCGCAGCACATAGGTGTACATGATGAACTGCGCACCCTCTCCCTTCATACAGTGAGAAAGAGAGAGAGAGAGAGAATAAACTTTTGAAAGCATTGGTTCGAGAAGCCAGCAGAAGCAGGAGAGCCCACATAACTGCTGCCATGGCGGCACCTCCCCGAGCCATGACGCGACAATTTACACCGATGGAAAATGCACGTTCACTCTGTTCTAGGGTGGGTGGGTGAAGGGGAGGGAGGGTGGAGGTTCGGGTGGTGCTGCCGCTGCGCTGGCGCCTGCCGGTGGCTAGAGAAGCCCAATGGTTCATTCCGTAGCTTGCTCATACTGTGAATCCTCGACAATGCTTCAAAACATCCCCCTCGGCTTTCTGTGCTAACACCCCCGCCCTCCTTTCCAGCCTTCTATTGCAAATAAAAGGCACTTCCATAACGCACTGCCACACTGGCTCCTGTGCCCAGTGGCTCATGCACGCAGTAAATCTGCCAACATGGCACATTGGAAAACTTTTTTAAAAATTATCTGAGAAGAAAACAAACAAGCTGCATGCTGCAAGCTTTGCTCCAAAACTATACATGCGGTAATTGAAGTTTCATCTAATTTGATTCGGCACCTAAAAAGAAAGCATAAAAGTGAGTATATGCAACAAGAGAAGGAGTTGGTAAGCCAGCCGAAGATAACTTCGGCCTTCACCGCTGGGTACAGCTCTGTGCCTGTTCATCGAAAGGCTGCTCTTGACGACGCCATAATCAACATGATCTACACTGACGTGGAGCCCTTTCATGTTCTCGAGAGGGAGGCATTCAAACAATTTATAACAGTAAGTTTGACAATATTATACAGGGTGTCTACCAAGTTGACATTTCCAAATTCCCTGAGTTTTCCAGGTTTTCCCTGAGTGCCTTTGTGAAATTCCCTGAGTGATGCAGAACTATGTTTTATGTCAAGACGGGCTGCAACCATATCGCCCGATTCTGTCACTCTTTAGTAAGCATATGAAAAAATGTTTTTAAAAGAACCGACTTAATCCATTTTGAATACTAAGGAGTAGTGTTTATGTTATTCAAAAAAAAAAGAATAGAAGGGAGAGGTTAGTAAAATGCACAGCAAATAAAATGTCTTCGAAAGAAATTACAAATCGAGTCAGACATTCTCAAATACTAATAAAAAAGAGATGCATGCAGAAGCAAATATTTTCGTTCTGAGCTATTTATACTAATTGATTGCAAGCTCAGTGGTATGAGGCCCGAATTTTGTCACAATTGAGTTTCTCTCAACAGCTCATAAGTCAACCTTAACTGTCCTGACATATACTCTCAGCCTGCATACGACGCCTCAGTGTTGTGTTTCCCTGCTTTAAAGAGTTTATTTTGGTCTGTATGAGGGACACCTGCATCTCGGCGTCAGCCAAGAGTGTTTTTTGAGCTCAGGCTCCTTCAAAGAAGCGCTTGCGCACTTTGTTCCTTAATCCGTCGGTCCTTTCTGTTCTCGTGCCCCTTTTGTCGCGCGTTCGCACTACGGACCATTTGAAGCATACTCGTGGTCAGTTTACAGTAAAACATCTAATTTTTCTGACCCCCTAGGGGCCGCGAAAACTTCCGAAAAATCAGGCAGTCCGAAAAAAATGCATGTCTTTTACTGCTCTTAAGGGCTCAAATCGACACAGGCACATCTGGAAAAGCTCTTAATGCTTGTCAGTACACTTATTAGGCATAGCGGTGCTCCTACTATGACAGCAGAGGGCGAGTGCACGCGTGTAAAACTAAGGAATACATACTGTGTCCCGTGACAATTGCCCCTTCCTACGCTTGTTAAGCTTCACCGCAATACTTTTGCTAATGCTTCACCGCGTCATATAACTGTACCGAGATGAAACTAACATTCAGGAACCAGCATTATGGAATGCGCCGTGCTTTCCGAGCTTCGAAGCCAAAATTATTGCTGACAACAGAGAAATGCAGAAACACGGCACCGAACGGAAAGAAGCTTAATAGCGAATGTCGAAGCAGCTAGGCGTAGCGTTGCCGCAGTGGTTGCTACGGCTGCTAGCGGATCTGCGTGCGATAGCGCCGGTTCGAGGCGGCGAGGTAATCAAAATGGCAGCGGTGGTGGCTTTGATTAATGCCGTTTCGGACCTGCGGTCATGCAGACCGTCCGGAAAATCGGACGGCAGAGAGTTCTTGCGTCCTAAAGTTCAGACGTTCTGATACATTGACTCTATGGGGTACGTGGTGGTGCCGCGAAGCCGTCCAAATGATCGAGAATCCGGAAAGTCGGTCGTTGACTCTACACTAGCAACTCCTCCAGCCGATGACAGGGCGTCAAAGACGATTCATTACAATTCCTCTCTGTTACTCGAGCCAGCATAACCGCGACTTTCGACCCTTTCAATAAAATTGCAGCTAATTTTCCCTGATAGAGGCACAAATTCCCTGAGTTTTCCCTGAGTTTTTCCAGACTACTAAAAATCCCTGAGAATTCCCGGTTGGTAGACACCCTGTTACAAGCTGCCTTTCATCAAAGTAACTTCTTTGTATTCTTTCAGATTCAGGTCGCCATCCCAGGCTACAAGTTGCCATCGCGGGATGACCTCAAAGAGAAGTTCCTGCCCAGGAAAGTATCAGCACTGCAGACCAAAATATCATTCTTTGGCGGGAGTGGAGCATGTCTGTATCACACTAGAAGTGTGGACGTCGCGGTCTACGGAGGGCTTCCTGGCTGTCGAAGCAACATTCATGGACAGCAACTTCACGGATCACATGTTCCTCCTCAGGTTCCCTCGCTTGGCGGCGACTCACACAGCTGCTCGGATCTGCTCCAAGTATGACACAGCGTTGCTGCAGTGGAACAACGCTGACAAGGTGAAGTATGTATTTTCATACAATGTCCCCTCCATTAACTTTTTTATTTCATTTTTCAGGACCTTCGCGTGGTGACAGATAACGTTTCATCACTGATAAAAACGGAAGAGGACGATGATGCTGACAATTTTGACGACTGCCCGGAACACTTAACCAAGGAGCTTTTATGCGAGTTCTATCAGTTGGAGCAATTTCGATTTGGCTGCACCGCATACAGCCTGTAGCTTGCCGTAAAAGATATCATTTGGCAGGTACGAGCTATTAAATAACATATTGGTTTCATGTTATGTGCATTGATACATTATTTATTTATTACTATATTCATGAACAATTGTTCGGGAGAAGCTTCGTTAAGTAATGTGGCACGAATGCATGCACAAAGAATGTATGAATATAATAATTGCAGTTTGAAAAGGAAGGGCAGACAGCTGCGCTTATTACAGTTTTGATGCTTTAAAGCTTTGTTATGCAACTACCCCAGCTCAAGCTTAGCCAAATTTTCGACCATGCTTCGCTTTTTCATCTTGGGGATTTGTGGTACATTTGCTGCCGTGGCCAAAGTAACAAACTCTGCTTCCCATCAAATAGTGGCTGTGGATCATTCTTCTGCCGCAGGCCAGGCACCAAGCTTACGCAATTTCGAGGTCTGATCTCACTACGTCAATCAACTGTTCTGAAATACCCCTAAAGACAAACAAAAACAAAACTGGCACACCATGTAAAGAACACTCAGAGTCTGCTGAAGTTACATTTTAAAAGATTTGGATTTGGTTGATTCCTTGTTCAAGCCATTTTTGTCTTATTGTATTTTGTGCTTCTTGCTAATTTTCTCCTTTCGTGATCTCCCTCTCCTTTTTTATTTTGGATTAACCCCCCCCCCCCCCCCCCGCCCGGGAAGATGAAATCCTGCGCATGTCGTTCCTTCTAGTACAAATCGCTGTGCCCATAAATACAGTTGGTTGGTATATAAGACCAGTCAGCGAGGCAGCAGTCTGCTGCTAGTATGTTTATTTGAATTATGAAGCCCATTTCATTAAGATAATACCAGCTGTAGTGCCGTAGCCATGAGACTACGTGCATCACATTTATTTCTAAAGAATAGGAAGGTGCAGCCTATGCATTAATATGCACTCACTTTATCGTAGCACTGGAAAAAACACATTTGTCTGTCCCCACTTTATTTTGCCTAATGCAGTCTTGAAGAGTGTCAGTGTGTTGAGTGCAATACCGTATGAGATTACATATGTCATCATTTTCTTTCTAAAACTCTATTGCATTGCACGTTTGTTGTTTGTGCTACCTATACTTGCAGTGACAATATTCCCTAATTGCCGTCCTCGCTTTATTTTAGGACTCAAATGCTGAGGAAGTCGTACAAAAATGTGGCACCATCTTTGCATCTATACACAAGAGCACCGCCGACACGGAAGGTGTATTGAATGTGGCCGGTGTGCATTTGGAAACTCACAATGCGACGAGGTGGAACTTGCAGTTGTGAATGATGAGAATGCTCGTTACCACTTGTTTGAGTCATCCAGGCCTGACAGAAATCCTGCACGTGTGCAAGAAGGCTAAACTGTCTAAATATGAACTGAGGCTGGCAACAGCTTGATTGAGCTTCTCTCCCATGTAGAGGAAGCCACGCAGTTGCTGCAGAAAAGGCACAAAATAGTCGGGCTTTTGCTTCCTGCGTTGCGAAATAACGAAGTTTCTCTTGCGGATACCTTAAAGGGCCCTTTACCAGGTCTGGCCATCTTGAGCTGACAAGCGCAGAGCATACAATGCGCACCAACAATCATGTTTGCAAAGACTTACATCACTACGCCCCGCAGAAAGGTCTGAAATTTCCATCTGAATGCCCTTTTCCCTTCTCCTCGCGGCCACTGCGCTCCAAGCTGGACGGTGATGTTGCTCGTGGTGACATGCGACTTCGAGAATTATTCAAGGCACCACCTGTTATTTGTGTGATTTGTTGCTTGAATTGACGAACTGAAGTATACAGAAATAATAAAACACACAAAAGGAATGTTTGCGTGTTTTTTGTTTTACTTCGCACTGAAACAAGAGAGATGTACTTCCGCTTTGTCTGCTTGTTCCCACGGTCGTGCAGTCACATGCGCAGGTACCGAAACTATGCCATTTTCTACAGTGTTGCAGCGCGTGATCATGTGCTGCGATCCGCTTGTTCAGCCTCAGTATTCGTGTAGCACTGAATTATACCACTAGTCATGTGTCCTTGTGCACAGCACACAAAATCGTGTGCTGTGCGAATGAGACAACAGCTCATATCCGACGCTGTCAGCGGAAGTGCGTTAAAGAAAGAAAAAGAAAAAAAAGTGAGGAGAAAAAAAAGAAAGAATGAGTGTGGGACCTGTGACGTATGCGTGACACGTTCCTCGAGCTACGGTATAGGAATACTTTGTTTAGCGCAAAAAGACAGACACAAGAAAGACGACAGGACAAGGCGCTACTCTCAACTGACATCATTTTATTGCGTCACTCCTTTATAGACCGCTCAAACCAGAGGAACATGCGCAGTGAGCACCATGCGGTGGAGCCACCAACATCCGATCCCAAGAGCGCACTCATGCGACAGAATCCAAAAAACCAAATTCAGCGCTGTACAAGGTTAAGGAAGGCACACTAATGCACTGTGACCCCAATGACTGAATGAAAAATGCTTCTGATAACTCTCGGGCGGTGGTGTCACGACTCTTCTTCAAAATTGTGGTATCACGAAACATGGGTTTGCACTTGCATGTTTGACAATGCTGAGCCAAATCCGAACCTGTGCCTGTTGGTATAGATCGCTCATGTTCTCTAAGGCGCTCGTTAACACAGCGGCCTGACTGCCCTACATACACTTTGCCACATGACAAGGGAATTTTATAAACCACACCGACGCTGCAATCTACAAACTTCACGGGGTTCTTTTCACAATCAGGTTTTTTACTTGTTTTAGAAATACGGCTGCACAACATCGACAGTTTCTGAGGAGCGGAAAACACTACCGGAATTTTGTATCTGGTGGCGACGTTGTTCAGATTGTGAGCCACTCTGTGGCAATACGGCACAACTTCAGGCCTTTTCTTTTGTGTGCTGCAGTTACTTTTATGCCGCTTGCCTTTCAGTTTTTGAAGCAATACCTCCGAGACTGATGTCACTACCACACTTGGGTAACCAGCAGCCTGCAGCCTATTTAACTGTGCAAGGAAACTCATGTTCGCAGAGTGATGACAAGACTTCTTTAAGGAAGATTCTAAACACATCAAAGCAATGGCGCGTTTCACAGTCTTTGAGTGCGCAGACGCGTAAGGTTAATGTTCTTTACGTGCACGTGGCGAGTACATCCAACAGGCGTGGCCTGTTTGTAAGGATAGCTGCAAATCTAAAAACTGGAGTTTACCGTCCCTAGATAGCTCATGTGTGAAAGTTAAACCTTTGCCATTGTCATTGAAGAGAGTTAAAATATCAGCTATCGTCATGGAGCATTCGTTGTTAGTCTGTTTTACCACAACAAGAAAATCGTCAACATATCTAAAAATTTGAACCGAGTCATTGTTTAAGGCACTCTTAAGAGCGCGGTCGACAAACGATAAAAAATATTACAAAGAGCAGGCGCCACACATGAGCCAATACACACACCATTTTTCTGGATAAAAAGGTTATTTTCGAACCGGATAAAAGTTGCAATTAAATAAAATTCAAGAAGAGACATGGAACTTTCCGAAGACAACCCGGTCGCATTGCGAAAATCCACCTCGCCACTTTCTTCGATGCACGTCATCACACTGCGAAATAGCTCATCATGCGGTATTGAATAGCAAAGATTTTAGACGTCAACAGAAAAAATGTCGGATACTGAATGGTTGTCTTCCAGAAAGGAAACAACATCGAAAGAATCCTTTATGCCATAAGGATCGTCAATAGTTAAATGCTTCAACTGTCTTTGCAAAAAGCGGCTAACCAAAACCTGCCAATAGTTGTTTTCACTGACTATTGTACGGAAATGCACATCCGGTTTGTGCGTTTTTGCAGTTAAAAAAACCTCTAGAGCAAGTACCTTACATTGTTTTACATCTTTCACAATCTTGGTGAGGCCTATGTTTTCCAACAAAGAAATGGCATTGCGTTTTACCTTCTGAGCTTTCTCATTTGCCAGAATGAAGTTCTTGTTGACAGCCTCGATGGCTTTTTTGTTGAAGACAGCAGACAGAGCTATCACAAAACCGCCCTCTTTGTCACTCAGTAACAGCCGAAGTTCATTGTCTCTAAAGAAAGATACTGTCCTTTTGATCACAGCTGTCGAAGGTGGAGCGCTCCCGGTGACGGTCCTACAAAGGCAGTCCACCCCATCGAGGAGGCACCGCTCCTCGATGGGGTGGACTTCGTAGGACCTTCGTAGGACCGTCACCGGGAGCGCGCCACCTTCGACAGCTGTGATCAAAAGGACAGTATCTTTCTTCAGTATCTTTCTTTAGAGACAATAAACTTCGGCTGTTACTGAGTGACAAAGAGGGCGGTTTTGTAATAGCCCCGTCTGTGGTCTTCAACAAAAAAGCCATTGAGGCTGTCAACAAGAACTTCATTCTGGCAAATGAGAAAGCTGAAAAGGTAAAACGCAAAGCCATTTCTTTGTTGGAAAATATAGGCCTCACCAAGATTGTGAAAAATGCAAAACAATGTAAGGTACTTGCTCTAGAGGTTTTTTTCACTGTAAAAACGCACAAACCGGATGTGCCTTTCCGTACAATAGTCAGTGAAAACAACTATTGGCAGGTTTTGGTTAGCCGCTTTTTGCAAAAAGAGTTGAAGCATTTAACTATTGATGATCCTTATGGCATAAAGAATTCTTTCGATGTTGTTTCTTTTCTGGAAGACAACCATTCAGTAGCCGACATTTTTTCTATTGACGTCGAAGATATTTACTACTATTCGATACCGCATAATGAGCTATTTCGCAGTGTGATGACGTGCATCGAAGAAAGTGGCGAGGTAGATTTTCGCAATGCGACCGGGTTGTCTTCGGAAAGTTTCATGTCCCTTCTTGAATTTTATTTAAGTGCAACTTTTATCCAGTTCGAAAATAACCTTTTTATCCAGAAAAATGGTGTGTGTATTGGTTCATGTGTGGTGCCTGCTCTTTGTAATATTTTTTTATCGTTTGTCGATCGCGCCCTTAAGAGTGCCTTAAACAATGACTCAGTTCTAATTTTTAGATATGTTGACGATTTTCTTGTTGTGATAAAACAGATTAACAACGAATGCTCCGTGATGGTAGCTGATATTTTAACTCTGCTCAATGACAATGGCAAAGGTCTAACTTTCACACATGAGCTATCTAGGGACGGTAAACTCCAGTTTTTAGATTTGCAGCTATCCTTACAAACAGGCCACGCCTGTTGGATGTACTCGCCACGTGCACGTAAAGAACATTAACCTTACGCGTCTGCGCACTCAAAGACTGTGAAACGCGCCATTGCTTTGATGTGTTTAGAATCTTCCTTAAAGAAGTCTTGTCATCACTCTGCGAACATGAGTTTCCTTGCACAGTTAAATAGGCTGCAGGCTGCTGGTTACCCAAGTGTGGTGGTGACATCAGTCTCGGAGGTATTGCTTCAAAAACTGAAAGGCAAGCGGCATAAAAGTAACTGCAGCACACAAAAGAAAAGGCCTGAAGTTGTGCCGTATTGCCACAGAGTGGCTCACACTCTGAACAACGTCGCCACCAGATACAAAATTCCGGTAGTGTTTTCCGCTCCTCAGAAACTGTCGATGTTGTGCAGCCGTATTTCTAAAACAAGTAAAAAACCTGATTGTGAAAAGAACCCCGTGAAGTTTGTAGATTGCAGCGTCGGTGTGGTTTATAAAATTCCCTTGTCATGTGGCAAAGTGTATGTAGGGCAGTCAGGCCGCTGTGTTAACGAGCGCCTTAGAGAACATGAGCGATCTATACCAACAGGCACAGGTTCGGATTTGGCTCAGCATTGTCAAACATGCAAGTGCAAACCCATGTTTCGTGATACCACAATTTTGAAGAAGAGTCGTGACACCACCGCCCGAGAGTTATCAGAAGCATTTTTCATTCAGTCATTGGGGTCACAGTGCATTAGTGTGCCTTCCTTAACCTTGTACAGCGCTGAATTTGGTTTTTTGGATTCTGTCGCATGAGTGCGCTCTTGGGATCGGATGTTGGTGGCTCCACCGCATGGTGCTCACTGTGCATGTTCCTCTGGTTTGAGCGGTCTATAAAGGAGTGACGCAATAAGATAATGTCAGTTGAGAGTAGCGCCTTGTCCTTCTTGTGTCTGTCTTTTTGCGCTAAACAAAGTGTTCATGGATTTGCACCAACTAGCCCGCCAACGCATTGTGCTGTACGGTATAGGAGAATGCAGGGAAGGAATTTCGCTTGCGGAGGCTAGATGGGGTGAGTGGCGAAAGCGTCTTGCTTGGAGCCCGTCTGCTGAAATCATGGGTTCGCGGCAGTGAAATATTTCTATCTCGGCTACTAATGAGCCGATTTGAAAAATTTTTTGGGCAGAATGCTCCTTAGAGGACACGTAACAACTTCCAGCATATAACCAAACTTAGCTATGGGGCCTGGTGAGGGGCCCTTTAAGCAAAGGCACCCTGCTTTGCAAAGAGGCGGCTGGAGGCCTACAGCTTAGCCTGGAGAAGTAGTTAGCAAGCACATGGACTGACTCTGTTTTTTTTTATGGGTGCCCTCCTAGACCCATGGTTTAACTTTTCTTGGTGTTAAGCTGCAACAAACGAGCAGATGCGTTCTGCTGTGCTCGGGAGGAGACCTTTTTTGTTGAGGCAGGGCAGCACCATCACCATCACAAATGCAGACTCTGAAGCAGGGCCAAGCAGACTAACGTTTAAAAACATCAGACAAAATGAAAATGCCCACTAAGACAATATGCCTGGATCCATTGCGGGGGAAATTTCTCTTTACCTTACAGAGGGAACTTGCAGAGACACGGTTAAGCCCCTGACTTATTGGAAAGCGAATGCTAGCCACTTTCCCTTGCTTTCTCACCTCACAAGGGTAGTTTTCACTGTGAATGCGACGTCACCTGATGTGGAAGGTGTGTTTTCTACGGCATCCCTAATAATGACAGCGAAGCAAAATCGGCTGTCAAGCCCCTCTTTCGAGCAGCTCATGTTTGTGAAGCACAACACATAGTTAGGTAGAAGGCAATTGTTCTCCCCCTTTTTTTTTTTTAGAGCTAACCGCTGAAGCAGCCACCCTTTACACTTCGGGTTTTAAAAACTAAACAGCGAAGCATCCATTTAGCTCATGACATTTTGTTGCAAAATTTCGAGGAATAAAACCAAAATAAAGCTTCTTTTTGCACCTTGCACTGCTTGCGACCTTTATTGCAGCATTTAAAGATGGCAAGGACACCTGAGCAAAATACGCGATGTCGTCATTTTAGCATTAACACATTTAAGCTTAAACAATATTAAAACATCGCAAGCTATTAAAACATGCTGACCAAGCAAATACTATAGCTAGCAGGAGAACTGCCCCTATGGGAATTAGTAGGGTGGTTGTACTGTATTATATATGTCACCAAGCTACTATCCGTCGACTTTGGTAATGTGTTTTGCGTATTTCTACAGTTCATAACATGTCTGATGACATCAGCTTTAGGGTGCCTTTATCGGTAACTCGATAAAACTACCAAGATGCATTTCCTACGTTGGGGAATTACAGGAATGGAAGTGAACTGCCCGGCCATTCCTGGAGTGGGAATGGGTGAAGCATTTTCATTCCGAGGAATTGAAAGGAATGAAATTGGAATGGAATGGGGGCACCCATTCTGCAACCCTGGCTGCTACTGCTGGCACGCAGACATGTCATGTGGCATATTTAAAAATTTTCCAGAATTTCTTTTTTTGTTGGAAAAGATGTCTGCACAAGATCTAGGTTTCTTTAAGTGCTGTTATCAGTCATTTATTGACACCTTCCACAACTTTCTCATTGACCCCATATCGATTAGGTTAGTTCAAAGTTAGCCAATTAAACAGGAATTAAATAATTATTCCTGCATAATTTAATAAAGGTACAAATGACTAGCATGAACAATGCCCATCACCATACATCGGACACCATTTGCATAATTCCTCTGTTATATTTTAATTGGAACAGCAAGTATATACTTTTCTGCACTGAGAAAATACTACTTTCAACTCATTGCTAGAACACAGTGGAGCACATTTGAAAATTGAACAAATAAGATATAGATGTGAGGACAAATATCACATTCAACAGGTTTACTCTGCAAAGGATGTTTGCAGTATAATAGGGCATGGCCACCTAGCTTGAGCTAAGGTCAAGAAATATACTAGTGCAATCTAAGTGGGAATAAACATCGTAATATCAGCAGTCATCCTTGACAACGTCTTGCATTTTGTTTATTTACTTAAGCACAATTTTCAAAATACATTGTTTAAACATTTGTACGTCATCACCTTTCCTTCTTATTTTTCTCTTTTTTTTCTTTTCTTTGCTTTGTATAGTGGGCAAGCTAAAGCAAAACGTTGGCATGTGGCAGTTGGCTTGCACAAGGTGTGCACGGGCTCCGGGTGACCCGAAAGCCCGTACCAGACCTGGCCCAAAGGATGTGCTCAGGCAGCCCGACATCATCTCGATTTGGGCTCAGGCTGGGCTAAGGCCACTGTGTCATTTTGTTAGGCAGGGCGGGCCTGGCCATGTACAGAGCCCAATTCGAACCCAGAATATGGATATTATGGCAGAAATGTCCTTGTGCACAACATGCAGAATTTGTTTGAAGAATTTGAAAATGCCTGTTTAAAGCCCGAGTCACTGGACGACTTGTTGTTCTTGCTAGTTAGTTACGATGTGGTTGTGTGTGTTTTCCGAATATAGTAGTCTTTGTATGTTTAATTAATTCTTAATTCAACAAGGTAAATAACATTTAATTCAATCTGTACAATTATTTAGTCCTTTCAACGAAGTCTCACAATGTCAGGCAGGGCCCAGCGGGCCTGGAAATATGGCCCGTGCACAACTTGCATGTCCCTTCTGTACTGTCCGTTGACATGGTACAAACTAATCAATCCAGTTCTTTGTCAGACCTGGTGAACCTAGTAAGGTGACAGGAAGTTCATTATGTCGGTGGCTGCTATGGTGGTGGTGTCAGCCACAGCTCGGGCATGACACTGCATGCGCATGCTGCCTCAACATGCTAAGTGATGCAAAAGAACAGAGCTATCACAAATTTTTTCCAGCCATCAAAAATAATCAGTGCTTTGTAGCTTTAATGGGGTTTCTAGGGTCTGCAGACAGTAAAAGTGATTCATTCATGGCGTGTTTGAAAGCAGTGCTGTCATGATGAACTAGCTGGCCCTGCAAGGTATATTTAGAATATTGCAGGTCTTGCATTCAAGGCAAAAAGAAATGTGTACTTTGAAAATAGAACAATGCAAACAGTCAGGTTCAGCACCTTCAACAATAGTGTACCGCTTTCTTAAATAAAATTTCAGACCAGGAAGCTTAGTTAATTATTCTTCATAAGCTGCTTATGTGGAGTGTAAGAAATACCCAGAGTTGCACGGTACTGCAAGAAGCGTAGCAATATTTTTGTGCACATCCAAGTGAAAAGGCACATGTCACATTCTGTGCTCAATTGCTAGTCACATTTTGTGGTTTTCTGAAACAACTATGAAAGGCAGGGAGGATAAATAATATATTGATGCCAATACTTTGTCACCTTCTGCTCATGCAAGCAAATAGGTCTTTTTGCATCCCTTTTGTACTTTGCATCTCATTTTAACTTTTTGTCGAGTCATGTGTAACAATAAGCACATAATTGAAATTGCAATAATGTTGAATAAAGAAGGCACTGAAATACCGGAAGTCGCACTGGTCACACTGATGAAGCTCCATGTCGCACAAGTGGTGCCTCCAAAGATGCCCAGTCATCGTGCGCCATCGAAGACAGACCACTGAGCACTCAGGACAGGCGAAGTCTGGTGTGTCAGCTCGGTGACATTTAATGTGATATTCCAGATTTTCCAGCTCACGGAAGCGAACATTGCAGCCCTTACGCTCACAGCTGCAGGAAAAGAAGAGGGGGCAAAGAAAATATATAAAATTTACTAAATTATTACACATTAAAGAGGAGAAAAGATTATTTACTGTCTCAAACAGCAGTAAAATTGATTGAAGCCCTAGGTAAAAAGGAAGACAAGCATAAGGGCAAGCACTGAAACCAATTTATTGAACAAATGCCACATGTTTATTCATTTTGGTTATGAAGACTATCAAAACGTAATGAAAAGAAAAAAACCTGTGAGCGCAAAGGTGGCAGTAACAAGGCTATGATATATACGGCTTTCAATAAGGCATTAGTTCATACCTACATAATACGAAACTTATCAATGATGGACACTACTTATTTACTTAATGTAATGGAATAATATCTGGTGCTGCTACTTAACTATGTTGGCTGCATTGATGATGAGATATTGTACAGCAAAATATTATTTGCTCAAACATAAACTGAACTCAAGTTTTTATGCGATATTTTTACAGCAAGGCCCTCCCAATGACCACTGCTGCCAACAACGAAAATTTCATTACCATGAACTTGAGTAAATGCGAATTTCTGTTGTACAAAGTTTTTCTGCAACAATGTCCGGCCTCACCTGCCAGTTAATTCATGCACTTCTTAGCTCCAAATGCTTACTTTAAAGGGTCCCTGAAGCACTTCACTAACTAATCATAGAATGGCCTCACTATTAAAGGTTGTCATCTCAAAAATCTCATGCCACAAAACTTTTTCGAATCCTTCACCTATAAGTGGAGTCATACCCAACTTTCACTATTCATCTCTGCTAGCACAATGAAGATACACAGTGGAGAGGCCAAGAGAGTAAAGCCCCGGCCAAAAGTTGAGTGTCGCAGCAGCGAAAGGGCTCGTTGCGGCACCCCATGGCGGCCGTGGTAGACTAGCTACGCAGCACGCTGCTGCCATCTCATAAGGCAGCTGACCCAGCTATGCGCAGTACAAAGATGAAATTATTTTTCTGCCTTTTTGAGATTGCATCCATTTATTTTTAGTTTCTTTACCAAAAAATTGGCAACTATGTATTACTGGGAATGCTCTCACGATCACGAAATCAGTCAATAGCATTGGTGGGCAAGCTGCTTTCGATGACGCTGCATGAAAACATTGCAAAAGCGAGAGCAAGTGATCTTTTGCTGGCTTTGACATGACAATGTGAATTTCCTGCTGCATGCAGTGCAGCAATATTTGGCTCACATGTTCATGGCAGCCTTTAGAACAGATCGGCAGTGTTTTCTATGTTCAAGAAGTGTTTCAAGGCCCCTTTAAGTGCATGGACCCTAAAGCAATAGTTAAAAATATTATTTGTTGCAGCTCTGTGGTGGCTATAATGTGGGCATTGAACTAAGATGGTTACATACCAACTTTTATAGAGTGCTGTAACAACAGCACCACAATAGTGAATGTGGCCTTTGAACACTTAATCATCAGCAAGCAGAAAACCATATTCTAGTTGTGTACGAGGAATTTGACACATCCACCGTCAGCAATGTTTGATATGAGTATAAAATGCAGAACTGGGGCGTATGCTGTAAGAGTCCAGCTAGTTGATTGTCCATTTCGGCTACTGCTGATTGACAGAAGCTGTACGAGCAAGAAGGAAACAAGCACTCCTTGCCTATCTCCTTCTTGCTCGTACAACTCAGCCAATTTGCGGCGATCAATATGGCCAGTCGACTTGGTAGACTCTTACAGAATAACCCCCCCCCCCCCCCCCCTGGAGCCAATTATATTATTTCTGCAAGACAGTAAAGGTGCGTACTTTCGAACAATGTAATATATGTCTGTGTCTTAGAATGCAAGTTAATGGGGCACTAAAAAGGAATATTAAGTCAACCTGTATTAATAAATTAATAGTAAACAGCCACTCTTACTGCGAGAAGAAATTTTGCGAGTCAGAAAAAATTCAGACAGGTGGCAATAACACTTGGAGGTTCTCACACCAGCTCACTATGAGGCTATGGATTTTGAAAGCGCCTACTCAAGCCTAGCTAATTGTTTATCAGTGAAGGAGCATTACATTACATTCTAAAGCAATCAACTTAACAATTTAACATTCTCTGTGCCCAGTATGGCTTTAAATAGGAGCTTGTCCAGTACTTTGGTTAACACAGGCAGACTGGGTGTTTTAACGCGGGGGATGGGGGGGGTGTAGGCGTAAACGTTAGTCGCCAGAGTGGTGCAGCCACCTGGTGGGGCAGAGCTCAACCAGACAAACACTGATCTAATACTGCACTAATGAAGCGTATTCTTTTTCATTGCTAGTCTAAATTTTCGCAGAGGCGTAACTGTGTCACGATTTGCCACTGCCGAAAAGTTTCATCAGCAGTGAAGTTGAATAAAGCTGGTCGATACAATGTTAGCTCTGTGTTTGTGTGGTTCAGCTGTGCCCCAAGAGGTTACAGCACCTGTCAAGCTGCTCACATTTACACCTCCCGCCCATCCGCTAAGACGCCCAGTCCACCTGCGTTTACCGGAACGCCAGACTAGCTAAACCTCTCTAATGTCATCAGTACTTTCTTAACAATGAAAGGAAAAATGCAGTCGAGTGCGGCAGATAATTAGATGGGATAATGAGTTTAAGAAATTAGTTAGCATAGTATCCGTTCAGTTCACACAAGCCAGGATAACTGAAAGATCGCTGGGTGGATGTCTTCTGTGTTTCAGCGAATAAGCGGACTGCGATGACTACTTTCCTTTGTGAAAGCAAGCTCATGTATGTACGTTTCGCCTGAAGAAACTTTCATTTGACTGAACGCCTTTTCGAGATATTCTAAATTTGGAGTTTTACTGTACCTATACTTATAACAGTAGCATTATCAAAGTTGGGCACATAACCACATGCAATGTAATGCAAATTTAGATGCAGCTCTCTGAATGATCAACAAAGGCATGGTCATACTCTTAATGACAGGTGCTGAAAAAATGAAGGTCTCACTTTTAAAATTTTGTATTTCATGCCCAGTGGCACCGATGGCATCAGTATCATGTCTCAGATATTGCGATTTTGTCGACATATTGGGGCTTTGTGCAGCAAAGATAGCGAATAGTTGCCAGGTTGAGTCTTTGCATACTTTTGACCTCAGTGGGAATGGGAGGAGGATATACTTTGCCTCGACAGAGGATGCACACGCGTTCCCTGTTTGGCGGTGGGTGTGCCTTCCGGTGGGATCATGGGCACATGCAGACCTCCTGTTGCACGCAAAAGATGCTAGGTAGCAGATTGAGACCCAAGAGTGCAGCCAAGTTGGCACGAAATACCATCCATTGCATACTTTTTAAAGTAGTACAACCATTATTTATCAACAATTCTGATCACATGCTGCAAGAATCACAGATGCCTTAGGAAGTTGGTGAAATGAAGTTCATTGTGGTGTCGCCAATCATTATTTTTTATCTCATTAAGCCTCTACTCATGGTAGAGGCTGCCTATTTTGAGTCCCAGAGGTGTAATATACCTACCTATCCAGCTTAGCTGTGTATTTCTCTTCAGTATCCTTTTAAAGAATAAAAGAAAAGCCAACTGAAAACAGTGCAACATTAAATACAATGTTCCGAGTGCATTCACAATAGCATGTTTACAAAAGCAGGAAGTGCAAACTTACATAAAGCTTCCCTGTTCCCTGTTGATCTTTTGCCTCCAAGCCATCTGAGAGGAGGATATTGCCGACTCACTCGTCTCATATGGCAACGTCTTACGGCACTCTTCTTTCTTCTTTGGTGTTGTACAAATGGGCTTGACAGCCTGCTTCAGTGAACCAACGGCAACCTGACATGGAGGCCCAGCTCTGAACTCTGGTAGTGCAGGTGCAGGCTGCTTTGGGGCATTATCTTGGGAGGGTGCAGGCTCAAGTAATGTCACTTCTTCAGCAGGAGTGGAAGCTCGCATCTGGTCAGGCTGGTTGGTGTAGATCCACTCCAATCGTATCTTTTTGGACTTTGCCTGGTGGGCTTGACTTAAATGACGACAACAATCATCAAGTGTGAAAAAGCCACGCCGGCACTTGCCACAAAGAAATCGCTTCTCTGCACGATTTATTGGTTGTTGAATGCTTTGCTGAACAGACCTTCTCTGCATAGTAGGGGTACATTTCTTGTTGCCTTGACGATGGGACTCTGCATGTTTAATGGCTTCAGTTTTTGATTCATGGAGGAAAAGGCAAACCTTGCAACGATAGCAGACAACCTGTTCAACAAGGTTTGCAGCAGAAAAATTCTTCTTAGCAGCTTTTTGTGCAGCTTGCTCATTTTGCGCACTTTTTGGAATGGAAGTTTGAATAAGGTCTTGTCTTCTACTGTTGTCCAGGTCCTGAGAAGCAACAGGCTGAGGTAACTTTGAAGATATGGAGGCTGGAGGAGGAACTAAATTTCCATTTTTATTCAATGAGTCACATAAACGGCTTGAGGCTCCCTCAGCCGTAGGTTGCCTCTGTGTGTCGGAGACAGATGGCTTGTTTAGTACCATATGCTGCATACTTGTCATATCACTAGAGTTTGTGTGATTGGCTGCTTTCAAAGAGCTGTTACTTGACCTTTCTTCTTGTACTGTGTGCACCTGTTGTGAGCATGGAATGTTACAATTTGATTTTTCAGTGCAATACAGGGCGTCATCCAATAACCCATTTAGTGAAGACGGCTGTTCGGATGAAACGCTGTTATTTGGAATGTTTAAGAGTGGAATGCATGAGTATTGCTGGTAAGCGGATGTGATATTGTCTACGTCAAGCACTGCCTCTGTTGGCGCCATATGCTGAACATCAATTCCAAGAGATGGCAACGATTCCGCAGGAGAGAGGTTTGACCTCTGGATGTCGCAATAAGAATACGTGGCTTCCGTTTGGTAACCATGATGCTGAGATTGTTCATTGATGTCGTGAATTTTAGTGCCGTCAACATGGTATGTTGCAACATTTTGACTTAAGCTGACTTGCATGTCATCGATATGCTTCTCCGAGGACGTTGCAGCACGAGGCACCTCTGGGCTAGTCTGAGTGTTGGTCATCTGCGCCAGAAGTGCCCACAGCTGCAAACCACCTCCGGCACGAAGCCCCGGTCGCAGCTCGGACACCGGTGGCAGGGCACCTGTTGACTGGGTGTCGGACGTGCTTGGGCCCAACATTCCGTTGGAAAGCCAAGTCGGTATAGATGAAATGTGAAGGGTGCCATTCTGACTGCATGTTGTAGGTGTGCCCCCCGAGACGTTGGCTGCTGAAGATTCCAAGTTTTCGAGGCAATGTGCAATTTGTGAAGCTTGACTAGATGCGGAAATATCGCAGTTGAGAATATCGGTTGACGACGCTCCAAAATCCATTGATGAGATTCTGCACAAGGTCTTGTAATTAGAGGCTTTTAAGCTTTACCTTCATGCTGCACTTGGCACCTGAAAGATGAAATGTCGCGTTCAGAATGACAGCCACAGTGACGACAATCCCAGTAAAGTAGTCTGCTATTAGTGGAGTATCTCGCGTATTCACTTTCGATGCGATTTCACATTTTATAGCAAGCCATAAATGAACTACACACGTTCGATTAGGAAGTACATCATCGGCACACGATCTCACATGCTCTACGCGTTGAGGGAAATTCAAAACCGCGGCACTGATTCCGTAAGCCTACGAGCACCTCGTCTAGAGGCTAGGGAGGAGAGCCCAATAAATATGGAACGATAAGCACTAGTTTTGAATTTATACAACACGCACAAGGAGAAAGTTCAATGCATCGGCAAGTAAAAAAAGTGGCCCACAAGTGCACGTCTTTTATTTACAAGCAAAATAAATTTTGTTACCTAAGGTGCATGGTCGTGTATAGACTCTACAGGGGTTCCAAATTTCATCCAATATGCCCAAGAAAAATGTGGTTGGGCTATCCAAATAAGAGCCATCCAATGAAAATTCGAGAAATAACCGCCATACCAAGGCAAGGCTGCAATTCGCCTACTTTCAGCCAATGGAGTAAATGTGCGACAACACAACCAAGAAACAGCAATGGCGTCGAAGCGTGCGCAGGTAAGCTCAGGATGCAAAATTTCTGCCTTTATTGATCTTTAAACGAAGTCATCTGGGTCTGAATATTAAAGCATACAGTTAAACATACAAACGATCAGTTTTCTGGTCATTCCAGTCAACTATATTGGCGTAAACACACCATACGGCCATGGCGGAAAGAGTATTATACCCTCACACCAAAGGCGTTTCTGAAAATAACCTCGACTCAAGACAAGAAATTTCGCTTCTATGGCCGGCGGATTGACGTCTGCTCCTACTCGGCGGCTTCAATTTGTAGTTGTAATAAAGTAGCTTAAACTTTAGGCGGAATTTGTTAAGTTAGTGTTGTAAAACTACATTATATGCGTCCTGTTTGTACAAGTAGTCGAGGAAAACGTGACTAGGCCTACATTATCGCTTTATCGCCATAGCTGCATGACATTTCAGTGTGTTGGTCCACAGCCTGTTTACTGTGCATCACTATTTTTACCGTTTCATTCTCGTGTGCTAAATTTAAAATTGTTGGCAGTTTCTGTTGTGGGGTAATGCAACTGCACATAGCAATGGCTTCAAACATATGCTGTGGACGTCCCTGTTTTGCTTTTGTTCGGTGTCGTGTTGCTCCATTCACTGGGAGGCTAGTAGCGCGTCTTTCGTAGGCTCACGCTTCTCACTATATTGTGACCTCTGAGGTAAATTTCTGTGAACCATTTGCCCTCACCAGCCTTCTTGTGACCGATGGGATAATACGAAGTCAGCGCCGTGTGTCTGTATAGTTGTACTGTAGCACCCACCGTAATAGTGTGGAGTTCAGCTGTTGTGCTATTTCTGAGAACCTCGGATACCACCAATAGTTTCGCTTAACATTCGTACCTCGACAACGTTTCATTAATTGTGCTGGTGTGCATATTCTCTACGCTAGCACTTCATATTCTTGTTTGTATAAGATACTGGCCATGTTTTAATAAAGCAAGTGTTAACGTGCACAGGTGGTGCGTTTTTTTTTTTAGTGGTTTGCATTTACGAGCAGTGCAGACAAACATCGTGATTTGTTTACGAAAGCTAGTGCAAGGAGATGCAGATGCTGTGGCCCACGTGCAGTGTGTGGAAATATCGCGGTTTCGGTTTCAACGCGAGCTTGTTTGGTGCTGTCCTACACGAGTTCGGGCCTACGTCAAATGGCGAAGCATGGGAATGCCCACGTGTGCCCTATCACCAGGTATTAAAGGAAACCAGTGATCCTGACCTGGTAACGCATAGAGCGATGCTCCGTTATAGCCCGACTTCCACATTGCTACGTGCAACCGTTATTTGTTCATTCTACACAGACTTGCGTTGTACATGTGTTGAGACAACATATTTTCGCGTGGCACTTCCGGTAGTAAATTTAATTTTGCAGTTTAATTTTACACTGAATACCGTAGTTAACATGACAGTCTTAGCATTCAAGTGTCTGCACAGCACACAGCAGTAACATTTAACGTCTCATGTTGACCTTGATAAAAAAACGTGTCCGAAAGCCTGATGTTGCTTTTCTGAATTCTCCTCCTGTTGATCTCTTCAACGCATTTATTTTATTATGTGAAACCATATACTGTCCATTCCTAACAACGTAAGCCTGAGCATGCGCTTTTAGCACTTATGATGCTTCTGTGAGAACTGTGGGTATGGGCCAACTCTGGCTTTGTCAACTTCTGCTTGCCACAGTAACGGTGGTCACAGTTTATTTTAAACAGCTGATGGAAGAAAATTTGATGCTGGAAATTTTTATGTACTGATATCTGGTGCATGTCTACAAAATCAAATCTTAATCATTTGTCTCACCACACCACATTTCAGTCCTGAAAGAACTGTAATTCTTTCAGGACTGAAAGGCGGTGTAGTGAGACAAATTATAAGTCTATCAGGACTGAAAGGTGGTGTAGTGAGACAAATTATTAACATCTGAATTTGTGCATATGCACCAGATATCAGTACATAAACTTTCTAAGCTTCAAATTTTCTTCCATCAGCTGTAGCTGTGGCTATTTGAAAGCCATGCATTGTTGCTCATAGAGATTATACCTGTTCTTTCGTGCGGACTAGTGAAGGAAATTTATATTCAAGGTAGTCTATCATGGTACTAGTTGCATTTTGTTGGCAGATGTAACTATGTCAATATTTCGACTATACAAGGTGTCTTAGTGAAAACAATGAGTGAATTCTTGTTAATTAGTCGATTATGCATTTCAATTTTTTGTGCAAGTGATATCCGCCTTTTCAAGTAGGCCAGCTCATGGACTAGAATTGTGCTATCTGCCACAGAAAATTTTAAACAGATTTTGAAGGTGTTCACTGAAATACTCCGCATTAGCACCTGCTACATTTGCTGTCTGTTCTCACTAGTAAAACTGGTGTGATATGGCTTTTAGGGGTGGTGAAGAATTGAGTGAAATGAGAGTAGAAATGATACGTGAACCTGACCCTGGTATATTACGAGTTTTATTCCTTTTGGTCATCAAACAAAAAGCAAGAACAAAAAATGGCATTTTTGCTTTGGCAGAGCCAGGAGTTGCTGAAGAATAATGGCTGACTTGGTGAATATTTAAATTAAAGAGTTTCACTGCGCTACCTTGATGGCCATGAAGTTATCTCTAGCAGTTGTGTGTGCACGTATGTGTGCATATGTTGATGCTGCAGTTCATTAAGTTAGGCTCCAGACTACCATTCAGTTGATATGTCATTAAAATATAATTGTGCTAAGTATAGCAAGGGCTACTGTATTATATTTCATTGTGATTAAGTGAGAAGAGCCAGGACATTTAAGACACTGTTGTTGCGCTTCTTGACAGGTACTCAAGTTTTTCATAGCAGGGTGGTGCTATGTTTATGACAAGCATTCTACCTCTGCCTGGAGACAAGTACACTGCATGGGTCGTGCACGCACAAGCTTGGAGTGTACTTTGTCGGTTTGCTGGGAGGCACACCCAGGCCTCAAGGAAATTCAGCTTTTTTTTTGGGGGGGGGGGAATATATGGTCTTTGTTTAGTCTTGACTTCTCTCACGCTGGTTCTTCAGGCCTGCTCATACAGTACTTGCCTGCCTTGGTGGCTATGGCATTCTGCTGCTAAATGAGGTCATCGGCTTTATTTCTTGCCACTATGTCGGCATTCCGATGGTTGTGCAATGCAGAAACACTCATTCACCAAGCTTTCAGTGCACGTAAAAGCACCAGTAGGTCAAAATTAATCTGGAGTCCTTCACTGTTTTTCACATCCCCTTGTTGCTTTGAGACATTAAACCATATCAGTCAATCATTGCTCATGGAGAGCTTGATGTTCCTTGGATGCCTTGACTGTAAGTTGCTGTGAAGGCCATACTTTGCATTGCATGTAACTTCTTTGATGGTGCATACAACTAGGGCCGTATTAAACATTCACCTTCTGCGATAGTTTCACCGCCGCTATAGTCGTGTTCAATAAATCAAGCGATTTCTTACCCGTGACGTCAGCGTGCACTATCAATACACGCTGTTGAACGCTTCACATCGCATGAGAGAGCGCACCGTGCGAGTGCAGAGCGGCTCAGGTGTGTTGTTTTCGAGTGTAGTGGCCGCAGTACACTGACTACGGTTGGTTACGGCTGCTTTAGGTAAAATAAATTGAATAAAGAAGTGTGAAATGTTTTATTTTAAATGAATCAACAAATATTGTCGCGAAACAATGCGTGTAAGGCGCCACCGATAAGGCTACTATAAACTACCGCCTACCTTATTTCTACTACACTCCACCACCAACCAAATGCCGAAAGACGTGTTCGTTAATTCAGTATATGTCAAGAGCACCCATCGAAACCATGACATTAAAATGACATAGGCCGGAACTACTATGCGACATTGTTTATTTTCCGGTTTTGCTAAAACTGCCAATCAGCGCACGCTGTTGGCGGAGGCGGGGCCAAGGCAATAGTTTCGTGGAAGGCGAACATTTCAGAATATGGGCCCTATTCACTGAAGAGCAGCTTACTACATTTTTTTTTGTTTAAACTATAACAAACACTTGCTTTAACTGTCAATTGTGTAGCCTACGACAGCCTTATACATAAAATTGTACTTTATGGCTATCATATATTTCAAGTTAGTGCAAAAAAGAGCCTTTAGGGTTTGTTTACACCATTAAAAGTGCTTATGTTAAAAAACTCGGCAAGTGAAGTATTTGGGTGTTACACTCAGGAGTAACTTAAGTTGGGAACCCCCATATAGATAATATTTATTGTAATGCGCTAAAAAAGCTGGTACTTTTAAAACGTATACTACTTCATGCGGCACCCGTTGTAAAGTTAACAGCATACAAAGCTCTCATCAGGTCAAAATTAGAATATGCGGTCCTAATCTAGAGTCCGTATCAACAATATTTAATTTAATATATAGAAAGGGTGCAGAACTTAGCCTTGAGGTTTATCTATTCTACCTATTCGCGTTTCTCGAGCGTATCTGTCCTTTGCGATAGGGCAAAGATGAAAAAACTCGATCATCATAGAATGGTGTCCAGATTAAAATTTAATTATCAGCTTTACCAAGGTCAACTTAAAATACCGCGTGAACATCACATAACCGAGCTGTCCATGCGCTTTGACTGTACACAATAACACAGTTAGGCGAACATTTATTTACCTTAACGTACATCAATATTCCCCATTACCTCATGCTATATCAATATGGAATAAATTACCACAAGTAGTTAATGCTTATACAACACAATCGTTCGTTCATATTGTGAATAATTTTTCTTTCGATTAATAGCTGCACACAATGAAGGAAATTAATGAATGCTCGTGTGTGTGTGTTGTATTAAAATGAGGTAAAATGCTGGATGTAGTGAACTGTTCTGCGTGCATGCAATATCACTGCTTTGTTGTCGAGTTTTGAACTACGACTATTGTTCTTACTTCATATTTATTGTTGATAGTTCAAAATTGCAGCTACTGATGTCCCTGTATTTTTTTCTTTATTCTGTATTTTTCGATTTCTGGTCTTGTTTATTACCATTGATGTTACCACTCCCGCTTGGGCCCAAATAGGGCCTGCAGTATTTTAAAATAAATAAATAAAGTTCTCCCAGAAACCCATAAACAAGCTAGCAGAATACCTAAAGAAAACAGGGTTGCAACTGAGCCCAGAGAAAACAATTCACCCTCACCTAGGGGAAGGAAACTAGATGTGCCAAGGTGAATTTTTTTATTTGGGTGGCATACAACTTTAGAGAACAACTGAATTGACAGTCCAGATTCTGGGCAAACTAGAAGCCAGAAAGCCAACCTTGGAGAGCCTGCTCACAAAAGGACTGCGCGGGATAATTGGTTTCCCAAATACGCCAAGGTAGAACTCTACTAGTACTATAGGCTACCTAAGCTCAAAGCAATCGTGTGATTCAGTGAAAGAAAACTGAAGGTGTAGAACATCTACAGAGTCTGGCAGTAGTTTCCACTTTGCATCATGGGACCTTGCTTGGGAACTGGAAGCCCATATCACGAGAATAGCACTTTAGGAAGATGTAGAAGTGTTCATTACCAAGCTGATGACCAGGGAACACAGTCCTGAAAGCCAGTTGAGAGCCCAAAGTATCAAGGAAGAAACTTCGTTGAACAATGGCTCTGACTGTGCACAGGTGCTGCTTGGAACCGGATGACTTTCACAGCTAGCTGTGGTGGCTACTGCTGACACTAAAAGAAACCTTAAGTTTGTGATAACAATTGTGTGACAGCAAGCTGAGCACAGTTGAGATTGAACTTCAAGACATCTATGCTGTAGAGTGGTAAAAGGCAGCTTATGGGAAAAATAAAGTAATGGTATACACATCCCTTGATGCCTTAAAGGAACCCTTAAATGATTTTGTCAGCTGTGCACAAATGTACTGAGTTGGTAGGATAGGTCCTTGTGACCGCCAAGGGTCATATTGAAGTGCATTACGCACACTGTGTAATTATTATTTGTTTCATACGTCCGCATCATACAGATTGTAGTGACAATGCTTTTCATGTTTTCACCCTCCTTTGCCCATTCTACGTAGAATGGGTGAGTAATGTCACTCAGAAGAGCAATCTGGTTGGCTTTCCACATAACATTATCAGTAATACTTCAGCTATGCCAAAGAACTAAGCTTCCTTATTATAGCATTGTAATGTAATGTAGTGTATACCTGTAGTGTGTAGTGTATACCTGTAGAAATATTTACACAAATGCAACAAATCTTTGTTTTTTCAAACCAATGGTGCACTGATGTTGAGTATGTGGGTTGCCTGCGAGAGAAGGAATTGAATAAAGAGTTTCTTCCAAAAAGCTGGAGACTGGCTAGGTTGCACAGAGGAAGGCAAGAAAGAATGCAACAAAAGTGTAGTGGTATTAGAAAAATTAAAAGTGCAAGAAAGACACTGTATGAAGACGTGTCCAACTAGTCCACCTATCCATCCTAAAAGTGTTGTGGTAATAGCTGCTGGTGGGACATGGAGGAGTTATGTCACATGAGCATGGGTGCAGCAGTCTCTTCTGGCAGCAGAAACATATAGTACCAGCACTAGTGCTCCTATTCTTGCACTGCAGGTGTATGCAAAAAGTAAACTGCAGCAACTGCATGCTGTAGAAGATGCGAACACTGCAAGAAACTTAATTTTGACACCACCAACACCACAGGAGTAAGAAAAACTGTCAGCCAATCGCACGTTTCTTTCTTTCTATCTCCTTTCCCCCCCCCCCCCCCCCACATGCGCATGGGGTTGCGTTGGAGGGGTTTTTGGCATACAGGCGACAGAGGGACGGACAGACTAATCGGCTAGCCATATACAGCTTCGCTGTGAAACATTTCTGGGTCCATTTAAGGGTATTGGCAGGAACACACCATAGAAACGCAACAGAGGACGAGGTCTCTGCTGTAAATTAAGCATGGCTTGCAGCCTGGTGGTCCACCCGAATTTTGTATCGGGACATGTGAGCAACCTTGGCAATGAGGCACTATATGCATTAATGAGGCACTTCATATTCGAGTATGTCCTCTGCCAAGGTTTGAGCAACCCTGTCCATTTGTCATGTATGACAGTGGGAAGAACTAAGGAAGCAAGCGAAACGCATTGTGCGAGATGATACCTGTGATTCCTCGTCCCATACTGAAGGGAATTCCCCCCAAAGCACAAATTTTTGTACGCAAGGCATGCATTGGCTTTAGCCTAGCTGAAAATATCCTAGCCAAGTTGTCGGGTTCGTACAGTTCCTTTAAATTGGAAAATAGATTCAAGGGCCTTAAAACTCTTTGAAAATAAATTTGCTCCTTGAATTCCTTGGGAAACTGGGATTGCTGGTGACTTTTGAACATTCAAAGTAACAAACTCCACATATGGCAGGGTGTCTACCAACAGGGAAAACCAGGAAAACCAGGAATTCTTAGGGATTTTGAGTAGTCTGGAAATACTCAGGGAAAACTCAGGGAATTTGTGCTTATATCAGGGAAAATTAGCTGTAATATTATTGAAAGGGAACGAAAGTCGCTGTAGAGCTGACTCGAGTAAGAGAGAGCAATCGCAACTAATTTTCTTTGACGCCCTGTCATCAGCTGGAGGAGTTGCCAGTGTACAGTCAACAGCCCACTTTTTGAATGCCCGATAAATCGGACGGCTTCGCGGCACCATAGAACGTCTCTGGAAACATGTCTGAAATTTTGGGCGCAGGAACCCTTCGCCGTCCGATTTTCCGAAATTTTTGCCATGACCGAAGGTTCGAAACGGCATTAATCAAAGCCACTGCTGCTGCCGTTTTCATTGCCGCGCCACCTCGAACCGGCGCTCTCGCACATAGATCCGATGGCAGCCGTAGCCAGCCATCACCGTCGCAATGCTAAGCCTAGCTGCTTTGACGTTTGCTATTAAGCTTCTTGCCGTTCGGTGCCGTGTTTTTCATTGAAAGAATTGCCGCTGTTGCAATTCCATAGCTTCGACGCTCTGAAAGCATAATGCGTTGCATAAAGCCGGTTTCCGAAAGTTAGTTTTACCTTAGTACAAATGTGCCATGCAGTTAAGCATACGCAAATGTATTGCGGTGAAGCATAACAAGTGTGGGAAGGGCCAATTCTTATGGGTCACATGTTGAGACAAAGCGCAAAAAAAAAAAACGAGGACAAGAGAAGGAAACGAAGACGCAGCGCTAGTTATGCAGTACCAACTAGCCTACCAGTCTGTTCTCTTGAACACATTATGTATTCCTTAATTATACACGCATGCACCCGTCATCTCCTGTCACAGTAGGAGCACCGATATGCCTATTAAGTGTACTGGCAGGCCGTAAGAGCTTTTTCGGATGTGCCTATGGCGATTTAAACCCATAAGGGCCATAAAAGAGATGCATTCTTTTTTCCGAACTGCCCGATTTTTCGGATGTTTTTGCGGCCCCTAGGGAGTTCGAAAAATTGGACGTTGACTGTACAACTGACCAAGAGGATGCTTGAAATAGTCCGTGGGCCGAACGCGCGGCGGAAGGAGGACGAGAACACAAAGGACCTATGCATTGAGGAATGAACTGGAAAGGAAGCGTGCCATCGCTTCTTTCAAGGAGCTTGAGCTCAAAAAACAAAGTGGTGGCTGACGCCGAGATGCAGGTGACCATCATCCAAACCAAATAAACACTTCAAAGCAATGAAACGCAACACTGAGGCGTTGTGCGCGGGCTGAGTTGAGGTTGACTTTCCAGCTGCTGAGAGAGAACCTCATTTGTTACAATGTTCCGGCCTCATACCAATGAGCTTGCTATAAGTTGATAGGAATAGCTCACATTTGAAGATATTTACTTTGTATGCATCTCCTTTTTATTCGTATTTGAGAATGTTCGACTCAATTTGCAATGGGTTTTACCATTTTTTCGAAGATATCTTATTCGCTGTGCATTTTACTAACACCTGCGTTCTGTTTTCTTTTGGAGTGAAACAAACGCTGCTATTATTCAGACTGGATTAAGTCGTTTTTTTTAGCATGCTTGCTAGAGAGTGAAAGCATTGGGCGACATGGGTGTCAGCCCATCTTTACGTAAAACAAATTTCTGGGTCACTCAGGGAAATTTGAAATGTCAACTTGGTAGACACCCTGATACGGGCTATGCCATTGACACTGTCTATTGGGGAACATTCCTTATTTTTGACAGTGTGACTAAATGATTGCAATGGGGCATGTAGACAGCCGCCAACGACAGGCTTGTTTAAATCACTGTTGCCATCGTGGAGCTAGACAAAGCCAGCTCAAGAAACCAAGTCGTGCCAGTTTTCTGTTCTTTTGCTGGTTGGTTCACACCGCTGCCATCATGGCTCCATTTAACGCTCTAGGCTCTAGAAATGCCTGGCGGAAAGTAAGTTTCAGCGATTTGGCTTGAGCACGAGTATCATTGGCTGAAGACAAACACTGCTAAACAATCATGCCAGAAGGCAATTGACATTATTATCCTAATATAAATCTCATCACTGCCTTATATTGGACCTTATAATGAGAGGCTTCAGTGTGCTTCTGAAATTTAAAACAAAGAGTGACTAATTAATTACTATTGATTAATTTTGCCACGGGAAGCATCCCCAAATTTCCTCTCCCCCCCTGCCTGCTTTTTATTTACAGGAGTACTGATATGACATTTCTCACTCGTCATTCTTTTGCATTACATGCAGGTCTGAATATTTGATGCCCTAGAGGAATAGTGGCAAGCATTGGAATGACCTAAATAATTTACTATGGCTAAGGTTGGGCACTGTCTAAAAATGTTTTGCTTAGTTAGTCAGAAATTTTTGATTGCATAATTAATCAGTGAACTCTGTTGACTTACCATGGGGTAGCTCAATAAACCAACAAAACTGATCATTTACAGTTGAAACTTGATTTAACGAAGTGATGACCGCACTCGAATTATTTCGTCCAATCGGCAAGTTCAGAAAATTGAGTACGGGATTTTTCGGTCTTTCAAAATCTAAAATGGTAACGTAGTGACACCCAAAAGGTACCGCAGCGTTGCATTCACCGTTAACCCACACCTGCGCATGTAAAAAGTCTGCGAGGGCGGCCGAACTACCGCCGTCCCTAGCGCTATCTGGTGTGTAAGAACGCTGGTGACTGCTGAGTTCATTGTTCCGTGCATGGGCGCGGCATGCCACCTCATGAAGATAAAGCTAGGGCCGTGGCTAGGGTGCCTAGATGTTTTAACACGATAGCATTCGAGTGCACACTCGAAGAAAAACATGTCTGTGTCAATATGAGAAAGAAATCACAGCTTTTTTTACTCATTTATTTCTGGAAAAGCTTCGTTAAATTGGGTTTAATGCAAGCTGGTTTTGTTACTTTGGGTTGACAACATTTGACCTTATGGGTACTTGTCGGGGAATGGAAATTTCTTCGTTAGATCGGGAACTTCATAAAATCGAGCTTCGCTAGATCGAGTTTTAACTATATATATAGATAAAGTTGGTAGAAAAATGCAAACCATGATATTTGAAACAACAGTCACACTTTTCGTGCATGGACAAAACCAAGCATATCAGGCTCATTTAGATCTAAGTGAAAGTCCACTTGTGGAGGCGAAGCTTGTTAATCTTCTCTGGTAAGAAAGTTCCTTTGCCTACTAACAGTCATGCTGTACTGCACTGAAAAAAGGCAATTGCATGGCATATTTTTCCGGTGCTAGTTTGAAGTGCAGTGTAACTGGGCGTCCTCTTTCTTGAGACTGTGGGAAAAGATTTGTGAGGAGATGCCCCTTAATGTATGTGCTGCATAATTTCGCAAACTCTGTATTCTTCGTCATAAACTAAAACAAGTGCCCCAGAAACTAAATTTCATGTATACAAATCACGCATCTGGCCAAAATGGAATATGCGTGCACTGTCTGGGATCCACATAATAAACACAATATTAATGCACTGGAAATGATTCAGTGGGAAGCAGTTAGGTTTATTTTTTTCAAGTACCGTATAACTGACTCACCAACAACTATCATTTACGATCATGGTATACAGACGTTACAACTATGACGGAAAATTCTAAGGATTAAATTTCTTTTTCTACTCAAAAATAACACACTCTCGATCCATCCTGTTCCATATGCCCGACCATTAACTGCAAAACAAACCAGACATCACCACTCTGAATCCTTAACTCCCTATCAAACAAGAACTAATGCGTTCAAATTTTCCTTTTTTCCCCATACTATTAAAGAATGGAACACACTACCATTATCATTCTTAAGCAACACTGACTCAATTGATCTGATTAATTTTTTATCTGTTAATTTCGCAACAGAGATGTCAGTGTTTTGTTTGTTTTCTTCTGAATGCTGGGTGACTATTCTGTGTAATTTTACCACTCCTGCTTGGGCCCGCATGGGCCTGCAGTATTTTGTAAATAAATAAATAAATAAATAAGTAAATAAATAGAGGGTCCCTCAGCAGGTTCTGTTGGAAAATTTTGTTGTATGCAATTGTGAAACACCACCAAGGGAGAATTTTATTGCAAGAATCCTAATGTGCTCTATAGTAGGTGATATATAAACAGATTAAATGTTTGCCAAAGGGGCAAGCAGCTCTTTTGAGGAGGAGAGCATACAAACTTTTGTTACAATTTTCAGCTATTTTTGCAGTGTACATTGGTATGATATTTCCAGACACGATTGTTACCTCATGATCTACGCACCGCATTTGCTTGTTTACAGTGCCTTTAACCTCTTCAGGAGCCCTTTATTACTGTACACATTCCACCTTTTAGGAAAGGTGTTCCAGGGCTCCTTCAGTGCATGGACTTTCATAGTCATTTTAGCCCCTGAGTGTCGCACAGTATACAATACTGTTCTGCTCTCGCAGTAATGGTTGCTTGCTTTCTGTAGGTTTACAGAATTTTAATGTAATTAGCATTCTATGGGAACTTCAGCATTTTTTGGTATTATGTCTCCTTCTAACCTCTGTCACGCCAACTTAAGTCATTTGAGTATGTGCCTGAATAGACAATTTGAAAAGTTAAAAAATTTAAATAAATTATGGAGTTTTACATGCCAACACCACGACCTGATTATGAGGCACGTCGTAGTAGGGGTCTCCGGAAATTTGGACCACCTGGATTTCTTTAACGTGCGCCTAAATCTAAGCACACGGGTGTTTTCGCATTTTGCCCCCATCGAAATGCGGCCGCCGTGGCCAGTATTCGATCCCGCGACCTCGTGCTTACCAGCCCAGCACCGTAGCCGCTAAGCAACCACGGCGGGTAATTTGGAAATAATTGGGCAATTGGGTATAAAAAGTGGGCATGTGCCGCTCTTCAATTAAAAAAAACAAAAAAAGGAAGCGTGAGAGTGGATCCCAGCCACTTCACATGCCTCTTCAAGCTCACTGATAAACACTCCGCACTTGTACATATCACAGCTCTGTCTACACCTTTCACGTTATCACTTTCATAATTATAATTGTCATAATAATCATCATAATGATCAGCATAACATATAAAACATATCCCCCCATCACCTATTATACACCCGTCATAAAAACATTGCTAATCGCATTAATATTGCCAATCATCTCCAAAAAATGGATGTGCTGCCAATTATTTTTTTTTTTTAGGAGCTTGTGCTAATAACTTCTGTGTGTGTAATGGTGTATTCTAAAGGTTGATATCAGGTTTGTTTGTTTGTTTTCCCTGCCCGTTTATTTCTTTTCAGGCAGCAATGGCTGCGGCTACTGACACTGTGCTGTAGCTGCTTGCTGGGCGGATGGAGGACTTGGCACCACAGCTGGGTGGCATACTTGTTAGTGACACCAGCAGCGATGAGCCCAACTCGCAGAGCACACTGTATTCTGGCGGCATGAGTGTCCCTGTGACCTTGGTGGTGTCGGGTGGCCTCCCTGACCAAGCAGATATGGAAACCCACAGCAGTGCCATGTTGTCCACTCTAGCACTACATACTGATGATGGCTGTGGCCCAGCAACACAATTTTTTCTTGAGCAACTAGCTGGTAAGAAGCAGAATGTTGACCACAAGTATGCTGCTAGGCTTAAATGTGACAATTATGTTGGGCTGCATAAATTTATTAAGCTCATTAAGGGAACCAGAACATATGACTTTAGAATGTCTGGGAAGTATGGCATATACATAATGTTATGTTAGCAGCATAGAATGTGTTGCATGAACATTGTATTAAACAAGATTAGAATGTAGGACAGTGTCGACATGCAACAAATGTGTGTTTTAGAATGCATGCATTGAGCAAGTTGCCGCTTCGTTGTGTGTGAACCAAAAGAGTCGGGTAAAATTGTAAAGAAACATGTTGCAGGGGACCAAGGAAGGCAATAACTGGATAGGTGAGACATGTATCATGCAGTGCCATAAAATCGGGTCTCATCAACTTCTGGTCAACTAATCTTTACAGTTAAAAGGAATGGCGAAGTTTACCCAGCTGTAGTTTAAAGCCGATGCCAGATGTGATGTGGATGAGTTGCACCCATCCTTATCCCGCTCCAGGGAAGAGCATGTTATGCAGCACGCGAACTGATAAGTGAGTCAAATATGAGGGGAAATAGAGCACACAGAGGAAAGTGTCACTGCCCCAGGCAAGTGAGAAGGTCTTAAGCATCGATTGAAAAATGTTGCGAACCTATTCCGGTAGCTCAGTGGCTATGCCATTCGACTGAGAATGAGAGCGTGGGCTCGAATGTCTTGAAGCAAAATATAGAAATGCTCATGTACAGCTGATTGTAAAGGCTTTAAAAGCACAGAATTCACACAAATGTGTAATTCAAGTGAGCAATGTGATATTTATACAGGGATGTATCCTGCTCTGAGGGCAGATGAAGTGGCTGTGACAAAATTTCATTTTCTCACAAAGTTCTCGTTTCTGCAACTTCTTTGAGAGTACTTAGATTTAGGTGTACACTAAAGAGACACAAGAGAGAAACACTGAGTTTAGGCTAACTGTGTATTATGTTCAAAAACAGTGGATTTTCTTTAAACGGAATCTCAGTGGCCAGTGAAATTGGCTCCGTTTATCAGGAGTTTCATTTACTGAGAGACAAAGCTTGAGCATTGCATAAGTAGAAAATCTACCAACCATGAGGATGGTGTTCCTTTTAAGCAGCAGTTCCATTTAAGTGATTTGCACTTATTGAGGTTCCACTGTATTGCAGTAAGAGTTTGATTACTGGAAGAGAAAATGAAGGACGAACTCTCATTTTTAAAATTTCGCACTGAAAGTGCACTGTCGGTCTGTTGTCGTAATTTCATGGATAGATTTCTAAAGTACCCTCCTCAAGGTATCGGAACGAGAAAGCAATTAAGGTGCATTCCCTGTACATGTCCTTTACATTCTTTAGGATGCTAATGTGCTGGAATTGATGTTTGATGGGAAAAACATAATGCAAAGGTTATAGATGAATGACAGGTTATTCAGATGCATTGTGCAGTTGTGAATATCAGTCCCTTGCAGTCATTGCATGCAAGTTGGCTGCCCTGTAGCAAAGGAAATGTTCTAAGAGTCTGCACATATATTCATGTCAGGTGGGCCGTTGGCATAGCCTTGCAGCCATGTCACTTGGGCATGTGTGGTGCTGCAGGAAATTTGCTGTTGCACTGTGCTCTTTTGTAAGCTTGATCCACTGCCCAGACTGTGGAAATGGTGTTGAACTGCACCCTCCATGTTGCATTTATCAGTTTCAAATAGTGCAAAGTTGAGTCTCCTGGTAGTAAATGCACGAAGCCATATAATTTGGCTGTCTCAGTTGTGCTTTCATGAACATTTTGAAGACAGGTGAGAATTAATACACGAGAATATGTTGCATGTGCTGCATGTCGCAAAAAGGGAACCATATGTATTGACTTTGTGTGCAGCGCACAAGGAGTTGTTGATTCAGCTTCCCTGCAGTGTTAAATTCACGAGACCTTAGGTTGCAACCAACTGTTGCGAAACGTATCAATTTTCTTTACGGATAACGTCTCGGAACTGTGTCCCCCGAACATTGAAATAAACATGTTATGGACAAAATCACTGACTAGTGTGGGTCTTCAGACTGTCTGGCTGTCCAACTCTGGTGTGTTAATTTATACTGGGATACATTTGGACTCGGGCGTCGCGCTACAGCGATCATCAGTAAGTCTAACAAAGAGATTGCTTACAAATGTTTAGGCATAATTTTGTCGTTTTGCCATTCATTTGCTTGATGGCATTAGTCAAGTTTTTGTCCACATTCCCTCACTCCATGCTGTTGCTAATTGTTGATACCCAAACACCTGTTCTTCCTTTGTTTATTTGGGAAGTAGTTTTGCACGCAGTGTGTGTTCTGCAAGCTTTTTACTTAATCACATATTTTATTGTTGCTTCAAGTCACTTCAAGACCTGTAAATTTCTTTGTATGGCAGTTTTGATTTTAAAAACATCAGTAAAAGTATCAGAAACTTGACATTATTGCTTGCTTTTGGTTTCAGCATGGGCACCTTGTCCCAGTGAATGCGTATACCTTTTTCTGTTGAACACCAAAATAATGGCATAAATGAAGCCTGAATATACAGAAAAGCACATAAGACAAGTTATACTTTCCAGTGACAGCATTACTCAGTGTGCTAAGCGGTGACTTGTACAGTCCGGTTAATTTCTTCGTCTGCCACCATGTTGAACCACTGTGCTTTCAAAGTTCTAGCGTAAGCCTACAGTGCCTCTGCACCTATTGAGGCTCTTCTTGCTTGCTTCTTTATACGAGTTTTCTTGTTAGTATAAAATGTAAGAGCTGATTGATGTTTAGCGAAACACTGAACAAATTGAACACTTGCTATCCAGGAAATATATGTTAGCCAGGGAATGGTACCTATCTGGAACATATCAATCAGCCAGGTTCTAGGAGTCAGCTGTCGTTATTTGTACAAACAAATGGTGAAGAAACTAGTGGTTAATGTTGCCATTTGAACAAACAAGCAAAGAAAAAATACAAAATTAAAGATACTTTGAAGATGATTAAGATTGAAGTAAAGTTTTGTTTGGTTAGGTATACTTGGGCACTGCTGCTCTGAAGGGTTTATCTGCTTATTGTCCCAACTTAAATATGGCCAAGCGTTGAAAAATAATGAAACGCTTTTCGCAAATACCAATCAATATATGTTGATAGATGTTCGTGCTAGTCATTAGTTTTTTTTGTCATTGTGGACAAAAAATTTTACTTAGCTGACTTTTAAATCACATAATCGATAAGGCATCAAGGCCAAATTTGTGGATGATGTCAAGAAATGACCAATAACGGTGTTTGTAGCAACCTAGGTATTGCATGGTCCTTTCATCAAAAAATAAATAAATAAAAGAAATGAAAAAAAAAGGCCGTGAAATTTGTTAAGTACCATGTGAAAATGCATTGGAGCACTGGTGGTTGCAGCAAGTTAAACCTCGTAAAAAA
Source organism: Dermacentor variabilis (assembly GCF_050947875.1). Taxonomy (NCBI): domain Eukaryota; kingdom Metazoa; phylum Arthropoda; class Arachnida; order Ixodida; family Ixodidae; genus Dermacentor; species Dermacentor variabilis. The sequence goes on from NC_134568.1 coordinate 211,799,481, forward strand.
CGAGCCTAGTCTATGGCAGTGGGAATGAGAGGCTGTGTGCTATTTTCCCAGCGCGTTGGAAGCTTTCGATGCGCATCTCCGGACCTTATCAAACGCAAAGCTTTGATTTGTACATGCATATGATGCACAGTCTACTAGGTGACAAGTTTATGTTGAGAGTGCTGTTTTCGTTGCAGCATGGTGGATGCATTGTCACATGGTTTCTTTCTTTTTAAGCAGTAAAAAACACATGCAGGACCCAAATTGCCCTAAGTGCCCCTGCAACATATTTTAAGGCTGCCTTTGTTGCTCTAGACCTTTCCTCAGCATGTCGAAGTACGTGAAGCAAAAATATTTAGGATAATTAATGCATACAAACCCAAGTTTTTGGTTGCAGAAAACACAAAGAAAAGCAGGATAACCCTTGGCCCGAATCTTTGTTTCTCTGGATGCTACATTTTACTTTCCCATTATGTGGACGTGTGACGCCCAATAGTTGCAAAGCATCGGTGTTACGTAAAGGAAATTGATGTGCCTTGGATGCCAGGCCTTCTAACCTAGTTCACGATGTCATCATAGCCTCCGTGACCGGGCTTCGCACATTCAGACCTTCAAGGCCATGGCGTCGCTTCAATAGTTACAACACCTCCCGTGAGGCAGCCATTACATTTTAACTAATGAATACATTGCTACATAACGATGTCATGTTTGCCGCACAGAGTACACAAAATTGCCACATCGTAAAGCTGCTTAAGGTATCATCGAACAAGCTTTCTCGAGATTGTTGCAGGGTGCCTTTGAATGGTGTTATCAGTAATTTATTGATGTCTCCATCTTTTTTGTTGATGGCTTATTGATGAGGAAAGGTAATTAAAAGTTTAGTATCTAAACTTATTTTTGCATAACAGAAGGTACTCATGACAAGTGTGAACAAGGCCTATCACTATACAGTGGATGCCGCTCACACAAAGCGTCCTGTTATTTTTTTAAATCTTGGCAACATATAGTTGTGATAATTGATGTCTAGTATTTTGGAATGACAAGCTCATTCTTTAGTTGATATCAGGGTATGGGACCCTTCATTCTCTCCTACCCCCTGGGCACCTCATTGCCTCGCAGCCCCTAGGGGCCATAATTTGTAAAAATAATTTTGGTTTTCTATTCTTCGTTTTTAATCCCTTTGGCCGAGTGGCCAACTGCTGAGATAAAATTGTCATGAGGTCACCTTAGCCCGAGCCATTGGCAGAGGGCCAAACGAATGGAAGATAGAAAAAATAGCATACGAGTTGTCCCGTCTTTTTTTTTTTTTAACCATGTATGGCACTGTAATGGGGTGCCTGGTAGGGCAGGGAGGGGGTGGGCTGATTTCATACAGCATTATTCATTGTGAGGCAGGGTCAGCCAAGGGGACATTTTTGTGGAGCAGTGTTTTTCCTGATGAACTACATGATTTGATGGTGCCATAACTGCAAATATCTCTCCTCCACCCCCACCCCCCTTATATGTCTCTTTCCTTTTTTTCCAGATGGCCAGACACGCCTAAAAACTGCAGACGGGCATATGTTGGAAGTTGACATTGACCCAGGAACTGTTGGCCTTGTTCAAGGGAATTCTGGTGTTCCTGTGCTACTCCAGGTTGTGATATTTTGTCATCGCTGAATATGTTGAACTGTTTCAGAATGTTGTCTTCTTGAAACAAGCAAAAATACAGATGTGCTATGTTGTAATGCCAGAATATTTTTATTGATATCATTTTTTTAAAATTCATGTATATGCCTGATCACACAGTGCAAATGGTTTAGGTTGCTCGACAGAAATATTTGTCACTAGAAGACAAACTTTTTTGGCAAAAAAAACAACTGCAAAGTGTAACGAAAAGCCACATAGTCACTAAAAGCACACTTCTTGTTCACCACTGCAAGTAAGGAACTCGCATTGTGCACAAACTTTTGTTATACACTTAGCTTCCAAGGTTGTTCAATTCAAACTTTTGTAGAGATGAACTTGTGGGAGGCTCACCCAGCAAGCAACAGTCAAAGAAAGGGATGGTAATTTTGTGCTTTATGGCTCACTATAAAAGCTACGGGTGCTTTGACTGACTCTCCGTCAAAGTGCGGAGAAAGCTTCAGAGCTACGTTGCCAACTATCGCAGGTTTGTTGCAATGATCCACTTCCAATGATGCACCCAAGATGGACTTCAGTACATGAGTTGTGGGCATGTCCGCTGCTCTCAATTGACTGGGTAGTGGTTGACCAAGTTCCCAAAGTTGGGGCAGCGAAGGTCCCACGTTCAACCCTTGCAGCCCTGTGAAGTGTCTACTGTGATGAGGAAGTGCTTAGTAGTTAAGTTCTTAGACTTGGGGGCGGAGAGGACACCTGGAGGGTGATCACAGGAAGGGCAACCAAGGTTCATTCTACCGACGTGTGTTCGCACATGACTCGACCCTGGGAGGGAGATGTGTAGGAAAGTGGCTCTGGTGCGCTAGCTATGCCTGCCGTGTTCCCACCATGGCAGCGTATCCCCAGAGATAAAGTTTGGCAAATGGTGGTTGATACATGCAAATGGTATGAGGTACAGGGATGCACTTTGATCCTAAAGTTTTTTTTTTTTTTATGTGAAGCACTTTGCTTTTTACCACACATTTTGCGTTAGGTAGCTTGCCTCGTTTAGACAGTAAAATGTATCCAGGGATTGTATGCAAACCCGGATCCCCCAGAGCAGTAGCTCGATGATCTATCAGACTGCAGATGCAGGTATAAAATCAGTAAGTGCTTATCAGCGAGCAATAATTATCAACCGTACCATTCTCCTGTTATGGAACCTAGTGCTTCGAAATTATTGGCGTGTGTTTCCCTTCGCATAGCAAGATTTTGCTTATAAAAGCGAAAGCAGCGGCACACACACCAGTTTCATTCATGGCTTCGTGGTGAGAAATTAGTGCTGCTGAAGACATGTAAGAGAAGCTGTATGCTAATTAAGTGAGGCATAGCTATAGCACAAAGCAAAGGGCAGAGTGAGAGCATGTCCTGGTGTGGCAATTTGTGGCCGGGCGCAAGAGGTATGCAGCAATGAGTGACCAAGCAGATCAGCATTACCTGGTGGAAAAGTCGGAAGCAGAGACTCAGAGGATAGGGGTGATAATGGAAGACTGGCGGGAAGACCATCTCAAACGAATGTGTGCAGCTTGAGCCCAGTGGACAACGAAGCGATGTGGTAAAGCAATAAAGTATAGCTATGTTGTATAATGGTGTAGTGCGGCGCAAGTAAAGCCCCAAATAATGCTTTGCGTAACCCGGTTCCAACATGAAGTGGACTTGAGCAATTTATTAAAGCGAAGTTTTCTTTTCAAATCCTCCTGGACTTACCAGAACGTGGCTGCTGGGTGCTGCTGCTGTCTTGCTCAATAGTTCATGCTTAAAAAATAAAAAAATATGTGCCTGATGATAGGATAAAACCTTGGTCCCCCAGTGTAGCAGCTGAGTGCTCTATCCATTAGGCCACAATCATACATGTACTTATATCGTGCCAGTATGAACTAGCTCTTGGAGGTGATTACCTTGTGTGTTACATTGTGTAGCATGGGTGCATGAGAGCACATGTGCGCACGCCAATTTCCTTTATGCCAAGGACGTAGGATAAAATGGGCAAATTTATAGTAGTTGATTAACCACTTCATGAAAACTTAGCTTTACGTCGATTCCAAGATGTGTGTTGGATCTACATACATTTTTTGTGAGTGTTGGGGCAGTATAAATCAGAGCAACACCTCTATTTCTATTACAAATTTTTTACAGAGCAACCAAGTGGTTAGAATTTGTAACGCGAAAAATGTGGGAACGAAAGGAAGGTGTCAGTATGCTCCCAATAAGACATTTGTGATCTATATAAAATATTACTCATTGAAAAGATTAGCGTTGTAGTGATCTGTAAAAAGTAATCCATAGTACTGAAAATGCAGGGTACTTAACAAAACTGAGTTCAAGTTTATCTAAAATGTGATTTATTGAAAGCAAGTGTGAGAAATGCTCTGCTAAGAAGCAGATTCATTGTTTAGATGAACGATTGCAATGACTTCAAGTGAGGATGGCTGTTCACATTGCGTGATGTTCAGAGGCAAATATTTTTGTTTAATGGAAAGCACTAAGGGCGAGCTTGGGTGTCTCAGAATGCAGGCAGGGTGTCTACCAACCAGGAAAACCGGGAATTCTCAGGGATTATGAGTAGTCTGGAAAAAGTCAGGGAAAACTCAGGGAATTGGGTCTTCTATCAGGGAAAATTAGCAGCAATTTTTTTTAAAGGGTCGAAAGTCGCAGTAATGCTGGCTCGAGCAACAGACAGGAATCGTAATTAATCGTCTTTGACGCTCTGTCGTCGGCTGGAGGAGTTGTGAGTGTACAGTCAACGACTGACTTTCCGGATTCCCAATAATTTGGACGGCTTCGCGGCACTGCCACGTACCCCATAGATTCAACGTATCAGAACGTGTGAAATTTCGGACGCAAGAGCTCTTCAACGTCCCATTTTCCAGATCTCTTGCCGTGACCGCAGGTCCACAATGGCAATAATCAAAGGCACCACCACTGCCGTTTTGATTACTTCGCCACCTTGAACCGGCACTCTCGCACGCAGATCCGCTGGCAGCCATTGCCACCACTGCGGCAACGCTAGGCTTAGCTGCTTCGACGTTCGCTATGAAGCTTCTTGCCGTTGGGTGCCGAGTTTTTTATTGAAAGAATTAGCTGCTGTCAGCAATGGCACGGACTCCACCTTTGTGGTCCTCGCGATTGGCTTAGAAACTTGGAAAACACTGTTGCACAATGCCGGTTCCCGAAAGTCAGCTTCGCCTTTGTACAGAAATGTTACTAGTGAAACATACGCAACAGTATTGCAGTGAAGCATAACAAGCTTGGGAAGGGGCTATTGCCACGGAACACAGTATGTATCCCTTAATTATACACACGTTCACCCAGTATTTCCTGTCGCAGTACGAGCTCCGATATGCCTAATATGTGTACCGGCAAGCCTTCAGAGCGTTTTTGAACGTGCCTGTGGCGGTTTGAGCCCCTAAGGGCAGTAAATGACATGCATTTATCTTTTTCCAAGTGGCTGATTTTTCGGACGTTTTCGCGGTCCCTAGGGAGTTCAAAAAGTCGGTCGTGGACTGTGCAACTGACCAAGATGCTTCAAATGGTCCTTGGGGCGAACGAGTGGCGGAAGGAGGACAAGAACAAAAATTATCTACGCATTGAGGAATAAACAGGAAAGGAAGCTTGCTGCCGCCGTTTTGAAGGAGCTTGAACTCAAAAAAACAAAGTTTTGGCTATGTCGAGATGCAGGTTCCCCTCACCCAAACCGAAATAAACTCTTTAAAGCAGTGAAACACAACTCAGGTGTCGTGCACAGGTTGAGAGTATGTCGGGAAAGTTGAGGTTGACTTACGAGCTGTTGGAGAGAATCTCAATTGTGACAGAGTTCGGGCCTCATACAACTGAGCTTGCTATCAGTTGATAGAAATAGCTCATATTCGAAAATATTTGCTTCCATGTGCATCTCCTTTTTATTCGTATTTGAGAATGTCCGACTCCATTTGCAATTTTTTCCGAAGACACTTTATTTGCTGTGCATTTTACTAGCCCCTGCCTTCTATTCTCTTTTTGAATAACATAAACACTACTCCTTAGTATTCAAATTGGATTAAGTCGCTTTTTTAATTTTTTCATGTACTTACTAGAGAGTGGCAGCATCAGGCGATATGGTTTCAGCCCGTCTTGACATAAAACATAGTTCTGCATCACTTAGGGAAATTTGCAAAGGCACTCAGGGAAAACCTGGAAAACTCGGGGAATTTGGAAATGTCAACTTGGCAGACACCCTGGCAGGACAGTAGAAATGAAACTTGCAGCATGTGACTGGTTTTAGAGAAAAGGTGATACTGGGTGAGGTTGAAGAAGAGTGCCAACGATGGTATGCATCTGCTACTTCTCATTGAATGACTACCACATGTTTGCTCCACAACCATGGTTGGACTGATGCTCAAGGAGACAATGGATGAAGCGTGTCTACACTTGAAAAGCATTTAGTCTTACAATTGCAACCAACAAGCAAAGCCGCTTACTGTGCAAAAAATGCTTAGTGATTCCTCACAGATGATGATGAAAACGTTTTATTTAAAGAAAAAAAAAAGGATAGGGGAGTTAGGAGAAGGGTGGTCGGAGAATGTGTTAGGTGAAGAGGAATTTCCAACTTACCAACTGGAGACAGGGGATATGACAGTGAGTGAGCAGAATTGGTTGGAGGGCATCCACACATGCTTCTTGCACAGTACTAAAGAGGCATGGGTCAGCCTCATAGGATTTGGTGTTGCTGTTCAGGTAGCAATGCTACCGGTGTTTCATACAATGACCGTTTTTTATCTACCAACTTCCCACTCGCTGAATGTGAGGCTTCACTTATGGTAAAGACGACCGTTTTGAAGTGTGCAAACTGAGCCTCCATTAGACTGTACACAATTTCCCTCTCTGAGGGAAATTGTGTGCATCTTCGTCATCAGTCTATCTATGTCCACTCCAGGGCTGCTCTAACGTAAAGATATTCTAAACTTTTCTATTCCAATTCTGCAATCGGCCCTCCGCGATTGGTCAAAAACTTTTTTTGGACCACCCCCACTTTGCCTGTCTGTCACGCGATGTCACGAAAACCGCGATAGCTCCCCGGGGATCTGATATGACATGTACCCATTGATTATACATGATTGGACCGAACAAAAGAAAAATACCTTATTTACTTGCATAATGATCGCACTCGCGTAATGATCGCACCCCTGAATTTTGTCATCAAAATTTGATTTTTTTTATTTCCCGTGTAATGATCGCACCCCGAACTTGCCGCAGCGATATGTCGTGTGCCAAGTCTAGCTTACCATCTGTAGAATGCTACGCTAACGACTCTTCAAGACAAACCAAGCGGTCTGCCTGCACCAAACATTCTTAAGTAGATGCCTCATTTCATTACTTTCATTACTTTCCGCACTTCCATGACTAAAAAAAAGCTGCAACCAAACTTGCCTTTATTATGTGTAGGCTTTATAATGGTTGTGGCCTACAACAACAAAAAAGGCGCCTTTTCGAGTCTTCTCATCTGCACTCGTGGGCACGCAACAAATCGCGAGCAGAAACGATAGTAGCCACGTTTACACTGATACGTTAAAAGTATATCCTGTTCATACGCCGACGCTTGTAGCACAGCTAAGATATTCACCCACCCTTAGCGGAAACGTGCCATATTAGGATAGTAGTGAAGACAGATGTCACAGTTTCCGTAGCATGCCAGCCATGTGTTTCTATGTCACTGGCAGCTAAGCGCACCCATCTCTGTTTCTGTCCCCTCAAAGTGGACATGTCTACGTTATTACCGCAAACTTGCTGATAATAACGATATTATTCATTACTGATACGGAAGAAACTGTTTCAATGCACGTAATGTACTCATGAGAAGAAAAAAAATTGCGTTCGGAGCGTTCGGCTTGCTCCGCCGGCCGCCATTTTTGTTTTGGTGCCCCGCAGCAAAACGAAAAAAAATTTTTTTTTTTCCTTTCGCGGGAAATTTAACCCGCATAATGATCGCACCTCTGATTTTGCATCAATTTTTCGGCAGAAAAGTGCGATCATTATGCGAGTAAATACGGTAGTTATTTCTGATTTGACGCCTTTTCACCATTGGACCTTGGCTATTGGTCAATAGATTTAGGGCTGCACCCGCTTTACCTGCCTGTCACGCGACGTCACAAAACTGCAAAAACTCACCACGTCAAAGCGATGTGTACGTGTTAAAGATGCATTAATATGCCAAACAAACCTGAATTTTTTTTTTCTGAATAGCCGCAGGCTGCCCTGTTCCGAAAAAATTAAAGATGACTGCCGCCGATTGCTCAGCCACTGGCTACTCGCACCTGCCGAAGAGCATGGGTTAGTCGCGCACAATAAATCTTTTAGCGTGGCCGTGTACCGTTTTTGAGTACTTTCAGCACGTTTACAAAATTGCTCTGCCAACTCTTCTATAGTGACCTCCTATAAATGAGGACAGCGTTTGATTGGTCTCTTCAGACAACCCTACGGGTCACCGCCCGTTGCTTGCGTCGGCGGTTACGCAACTTTGACATCAGGTGATTGGAATAAAAACATATTGGAATAGTTTTACGTTATAGGGTCCCAGGACAAAGGCTGATGACCAGCAATCTCCAATTACCTCTATCTTGGGCCATCTGACCCCATCTTATCCTTGCAAATTTTATAATTTAAAGTGTGAACTTTCAAACATGGTCTAGTTGGTATGACACTTTCGATTGTTTAAGCATGTAGACAATGAAGACAAAGTTTGTGCTTACTTTCTTGTCCTTGTTGTCAAGGCGCTTAAACAATCCAAAGTATTTCATAATTTCATCGTATCACCTAGTTCTTCGCCATCCTTGACTGCGCTTTCCTTCTCTTGGCACCCATTCTGTAACTCAGATAGATTACTGGTTACCCACCCTATGCATTACATGGCTTGTCCAACTCCATTTCTTCCTATTAACAACTTTTCCTGGCATCGTGGTCACCTGGGATGACCGCCTTTTCTGGATTTTTTTTCCTCTTGAGGCACGCGAGTCTCGCATGTCAACTTTCAAACAGTGCACTTTTTCAAGCTTCCTCTACTTCAAGAGCACTAGCACCCTGCCTTTGGACTCCTGTGTCATGTGTGATAACGGTTTTTCCTGATCCTGATGACCTCCATGACGTAATACATGCTGTATCTAAAAGTCTTCTATGGAAAGAAACTTAAGTTCTGTTCTTACTAGCTTCCAAGCATAGGATACCATATTTTATCCATGTAAAGTTCATATTGGGGAGGAAATGAAGCACTAGACTCCATTGTTACTCCTTATACAGCCTGCCATGTTAGTGAAGATGGTGGCCACCTGGAGTGACCACCTTGCTTGAAGGGTCTTAAAGGGCTGGTTTTTATAAATATAGCTTGCTGTGTAGTATTAGGAGTTTTGTAGTAATACAATTGCACCATGATAGTTTCGCAGGCGGTGACAAATCAAATGACAGTGATTTTGACTTTTAAGTTCATGATACGATCAACTAGAGCGTGCAAAGAAAGCTCTGCCACGAGAAAAGTGCTGTGTGGGAGTCTCCTGGTAGAGGGTCTGATGAAGGTTGAGGGGCTGATGAAGATTATGTTCCTTTCATGACTGCGAAGGTGCCTATAATGAGTCAGTCCTAAAAATTCAACAGTGTTGAACCACTGTTGAACTGCAATGGCTGAGTGCCGTGATTGGAATGCCAGTTTTCAAAACCAAATCGAGTCAAATTGAAAGGGAAGTTTTGTAGTCAGTTTTTGAAGTACCAGTTTTCCCTCCTGATTTGAAACTGGCTGAGGTGCCTATCTTACCTTAGTCTTACTGGCAACAACCATTTAAAGGTTGTTTTGGGAGAAATCATGCAATGGTTCTGTGGAGGCATACTGTTTAGCCACTTGAACATGTTCACGAGAGGGGGCAGCCTGAGTGAGGAGAGCTCCTGCCAGCACATGCAGTGAATAAGAGGAAAGGCATTGCATTTCACAGGCGACCGGCCAATGAGACCTGGTTATTGTACTGTATGTGGCAAGATTAAAACTTGGGAGTAATGCGATATACAAGGTGCAAGACATAGAGAGGAGTGCATGCGGAGGATAGCTTACCTGAGGTGTTCCAGCACAGTAGCAGTCTACAGGAAGCAGCAGAGAGAACACGCGCAGCACGTCAACGAGCTGGGATAAATGATAATGATGGAATGCTTAATTCTTCAAAAAATGCGCACTCTATTCACATGACCTTTGTAGGACATTTTAAGTCTGGGAAAGATTTCTGATATTTTTCTTTTGGGCATGAGCAGCTCTCAACTTTTTTTTTTTTTCAGTCTCTCCACCAGCATAGATGAGAAAAATGCTTTCCTTTCACTAGGGGTGGAGGAGGGGGCTACAACTGATTTCGTCTAGATTCCAGAATGTTGTTGCGTCGGCTGTAAATTTAAAAAGCATAACCTGTAACAGTAGCCTCACTGATTTTGCAGTTTAAAGGTGGATAAGCGCACCGTGAACTTGCTTGCTGATTACAGACACCAGCAGAGTAAATTGGCAGTTCCCACGTATATTTGGGAATAAATTATAAGTTCTTCAATGTTTACTAAAATGTCTTCACTACCATTCTGTGTAGCTCAATGCGCATTTATGCATTGGACGCCCTGGTCTCATTTTGTTTGCTTAAAGGGATACAGAATAAAAATCGAAGAATATAGAGAAAACCCCACAATTGCATTCCTAAGACACGATTGCTATAGTATATAGTCATTATTCGGGTTACTTTTGAGCGGATGGCTTTATTTTTCACTCTCTATGAGCGGCCACCGCGTCACTCGCAAAGCGCTCCCGCCAACAAGCCGGCGGATCTGACGTCACACCTACCCTCAGCAGCCGCGGAGCGAGCTGACCGGCTGCGCAGTTTTGTTTTCCTCGCGCTGCGCAGTGCAAAATGCAAAGTTCTAGAGAGAGCGATAGCATGAGCGGAACTTATGACTCCGACTTGGATGAGCGGCCTACTGAACGACCACGAACGATAAAGGCGTATGCCTACGATCCGTCCGCGTCGTCAAGCGAAATTGACGACGACCCGCCGCAGCAGTCCCCCTCCGCGGTGCCGAGAGAGTCTGGACCAGCAAAGTGGTGTTTACACTGTGCATTCCGTGTACACGCGTTCGCCTCGAGAGATCATGGGCGGCATCATAGGTGGAAACCAGATTTAAACGCGGTTCCTGCGGCTCGGATCGCAAGCTCGCGCCTGTCACGAATGAGTTAGCGAGACGAGAGGCGCACGCCTCATTGACAGTGTTGCATCCGAGGCGGTGCGCCCAGCGTGATTCACTCACGCAAACGTTTTGCCATGTTTGGCTTCAACAGAGCGAGGACGCTTATGCCTCAGGCTATGCAATGTCAGGCGACGTAAGGAATTTACTCTGCGTTCTGCGCAAAGCGGCTTGCTCCGCCCGCTTGGATGGGTAGCTGCTAGCGCGTAAAACATGAAAGCCATCAATGCACAATACAGGTGCCGTGAGTACACACTGTACAAAAGAAACGTAGAAATCGTTGAAGATATTGACGCGTGTAGATCTCCCTGTACCTACGCCATCGGAGCAGGTGTGGCCGGCGGCGTGAGCATAACAGTCGGCTGCCGACTCTCGCGCGGCAGGTGCTTGATGCGCGCAAGTAGCTGTTTTGAGAATAGATGCGATGAAGCAACGGGTGAGGATTGGAGCCAGGCATGTGCAGTGACTGAAATGCGCCTCTGTAAGCAAGGAACGTCTTGTTATTCACGGAGTGAACGAGTACATGCGCAGCGGTTTCAGCGTCCCGTTGTTTCATCGCAGCCGAGCACTCCTTCCCTTGGTGCACACGAGATGGCGCCACCAGTCTCATGTCGGCGAATTTTTTTTCGTCAGCCGTCGCTTCAGACGATGCGGATTTCGATTTATTCTGGCAGAATTGGCCAAACATTTGGCTCAGAACGTCGTACAAACGACAAATTACGGTCAAACGGCACCTGTGCGCAAAACTACAGCGTGAACAAGTACGCGAGAAAAAGACTACCGATGCCTGCCGTTTTCACATGCGCACAGCAGACCCTCGGCATTTTGCGGCGTTGACACGGCTGCTCCACACATCAAACCACAAATCCACGAGATCAAAGACGAGGTTTTCGAACAGCTCACACGAGGAAGCGGTACGAATAGGACGGTCGAACAAAGAAAGCGCGTTGCTGCAAACGTCAACTCGCCCCTACGCGCGCTCAGTGTGGACGATCGCTCGCAATGGGCCTCGAGGTGGGTAAGCGTGACGTGATATCCGGTTTTGCCAGAGCTTTCGGAGGAGGCCGGTAGGTGCGGTGATTTGAGAAATATTTACTAAAATAATTACTTTTCGCTCACTTCTCCTCAGAAAGAGTGTTGTTTTGGTCGCTCTCGGTGCGACAGCTATCACTGGAGACAGAAATCTCGGCGACAAATTTTTTATTCACTATCCCTTTAAATTAGTTCTCACAAATCAACTCTGCAGAAACACGTAAGATGGAAGGAAGGTCTTGAAAGTAAAAATTGTCATCCACTCGATTGTAACAAGAAGCTGCAAAGGAAACCCAACAGGGGTTCAAGAACGAGCTTCACAGTTCAAGGAAAATTAGTTCTGGTTCATAGATCAAACCCGTAACTAATCCCTTTTCGGGGCATTCGCTCCCCGGGCCAAGACACATTTTTTTTTAAGCTGCAAAGCCTCCTTTCTGAGAAATCCGCATTGGGTTTTCTTTGTAGCTTTGTGCTACAGTGGGTTGGATGACAATTTTCTCTTTCATTAACTTCTTTCTCTACACTCAGCTGCTAGTCTTAGTGACTTATTCGCTTCTGTGTAGCTCAATGTTCCTTAATCAACGTGCGATTTTGTACCATTTTGCACCCTTTACTTCTCTCTCAACACATGGCTACTTTTTTTGCTGACTTCTTCACTTCTTGCCTCTTGTTTTGCCTGTCTATTTGACCGCCTATCCAGTGGCACATACCTATTCTAGGGGACCGGCCAAGAATGTTCACATACCCAGTGCCACGTGCCTAATTGTTCACACCAGTGGCCCAAGTTGCCGTATAGTTTGCAAGAAAGCAGCTAACAGCCAGCAGCTGCAAAGTGGGGGGGGAAGAGACAAAGAAAGCTTTGGCTTAAAAAGTGATGGTTCATTGCAAAGGACATCTTTTGAGGATCTTTGATGGTGCTGCAAAATACTTCAAGATATTTCTCATAGTTGAAAATGAAGATATTAGTAAGGGCAAAAGTAAGGATAAGTAAGGGCAAAAACAGGATAAATTCAATGAATTAAAAAAAAAAGAGCAAAAGCAAAAGATACTGGCAACTTTTGTTCAGTCATATGAAATTTTCTATTGACAAAACATGTTACATAAATTCTAGACTTCAGTGTTACATGATAAGCATGGAGCCGCACCGATCTGTAGCCTCAGTTATGATTAGAGCCCATACTACTGCCACAAGCATGCTTCGGCATTTTTGTAAGCACAAAAGAAAGAGTAATGACAACTATTGGCCAGCCCCAAAGTATGGGTTCAACAATCACAGGCCAACTTGGTCAGACACAACTCTGCAGGTGTGGCCTGATCTTGTTTGCAGTACTTGTGGCCAACAAGGACACACCTACGCAACTAATAGGAAAACACAGCTAGCAAAACAAATAAACATCATCTTCTCTCTTCCCAGCTGCAACATCTTTAAACTTCTGAACTTTTCCTGTCTATAAATTCGGCGTGGGAATTATGTCGTTCACTACTACAGCATTCAACTGCAGTGTAATGCCATTAACTGGCATCAGACTTAACCGGAGTCAGACTGTTAAATCGAAACTTTTTCATTCTTGTTTCCGTTGTGGTTCAGTGAAAACAGTTCATTTCCAGTTAAACTCTGAAGCAAAAGAAATATTGTTGAGTCTGGTTTAAGCAGGTATATGTTGGTTTGCAAAACCTAAGAGTACAGTAAAACCTCGTTAATACATAGTTTGTAGGGGAAGTGAATCAGGTACACACTAAGTGATGTACTAATTAACCACTAATGGCAGATATGTAGCTGTAGACCTATTAACCAAAAAAAAGTTAATTTTTACTCAAACACACTTGCAGACAAGTCCTATTTGCAAGCAGGCATAAAAGGAAATCGTGATTTTTCACTTGTCACGGTGACGGCCTTGCACCAACGATGGCACCCAAAAACTCTGCAAGGCCGTGAGCCAGTTTCTCCATCAGGCCTTGCTTCACCATGGACGCCCTCATGAGGGTCAATGCACTAGCCACGTTTGATACGGAAGGGCCATCATCCACGTCGTCATTCATGACGACGCCATAAAAGCACTAGAAGCTATGGGAGCAGGAAACCTTGTCATAGCTACCATGTTTTGACGTCACTATCGGTGGCGACTTCAGTCCGGAAAAAGTCCATGCGCCACAATTTTGCTATCTATGGTCTGCGCGCATGACATTTTGCTGATTACACGCTTGTACACACCAAAAAATGAATTAACTACTATGCACTGACCGCTTGGTATGCATTGATTGACTTGACCAATCTATCAGGTACAGTGTCGACAGAGTGGGGGATTCATCGCGACTATATTTAACCGGAGTTATTAAGTGGGTACATACTAACGAGGTTTTACTGTAATTGCAGGAAAACAGCACAAGTTTATTTTGTATAACAGCTCAACAGTGCTACTCAGCTGCACAAAAATTAAAAAAGCTATGCTTGCTGTTCTTCATCTCGTAAGTAGTTAAGAAAAGTGGTACTGTGGAAGCACTGTGTCATTTCTAATCTAGCTGCTTCAGTTTTCATACCAGTTTGACCAAACGCGATGGTCTTGCTAAGAAGCGCTTCTCCTTTCAGCAAATATAGCAAACAGCTGTCCCAACTAAATGTTGCCAAAAATGAAAAAATAGCAGAGGGACTTATGTAAACGGTGTTTACAATATGCTGATGAGCATTTATGCTAGTCACATACATCATTGTGCACAAATAAGTTTAAGTAGTTCTCTTTTAAATGACATAATCGATAAGAGAAGAAAGGAAACCTAGGGTCCTGAATTTTATTAGTCATATTATAAGAAGCCAGCAAACAATGACACCAAGGACAGCATAGGGGAAATTATCTGCAGTTCTTTATTGAAATAAAGGAATTATAAATAAATGAAAACTGGATGAAAATACAACTGGCCGCAGGTGGGATACGAACCCACATCTTTGCATTACGCATGCAATGCTCTTACCAATCGAGCTACCGCGGCACTGTTTTCCCATCCAAATTCTGGGGTATTCATGTTTATCTACTAGAACTAACCCTGGGAGTGTCAACCAGTGCGATCACATGCAGCCTTAGCGGAGGATCTTGAACACCCTTTCTGCCGCAGGCGTCGTTTTTATGTGTACTTTTTGGGTGAAGGGAACTAGTCAGTCGATAAGGGGTTGTAAAAAATTGTGGAGGATATTAATTATGGCTGATAACGGGATTTAAAGCAACGTAAGAACATAGCCACAGTTTTGCATCTGTCTGATGATTGGTCGGTTAATATACCACAAGATATGTTAGTGTTTATGCATATTAACAATGCATCAGCGTTTATAACTACTGCAAATTGGCCAACGAAGTAGTGCGAGTGAGCACACCTTTGTTCTACATAATAAGACAGTATATACCTGCATAAAACCCATACATATGGTGTAGACTGCTCGGTATCTCTAAAGCACATAGACCTCTTAAGGAGTAGTGCATGATATTGAACGGTTTATATTATTAATCAAAAGCTTTAGATGGCTCATGGGACGAAAATTCGTCCGTCCGGTGTTATGGCACCAAAATTCAGTGGCACCAAAATTGGGGGTCAAACCTGCAGCCTTTGGTGTTGATTAAGGGACAGTTCATCAAGATATAGTTACGGCATTTAAACCCAAGACCTTTGGGGTTATTCAAGGGACAGTTAAAATATTGTTAATTAAAACAAATGCTCACAACCTTTAGTGGGAGTCGAAATCATTTGGAGATATGAGCGAACTGGCCATATCTCCAAGTTGGATTCCAATTGATACCATGAAGGTTGAGAGTAGAACCCAGTACCTTTGGTGTTAATTAACCCTTTCGCTGTCGGACCTTTCTGGCCGTGACGCCCCCTCCCAGTGTCTGCTTGGTTTCAGGGAACGAGCATAACAGGGAGTGAACATAGCAATTTATTTTTGATTATGATTGGTATACAAACAACATACTCAATGCAATATGCACATTTCAGTGTTCTGCAGCTGTTGTTAGTAAACATCATCATCATCAGCCTGACTATAACATCCGTTCAACATCCGAATCTTACGATGCGGAACTCACCTTCTCCTAGCATGAGACTGTCCGAGTCTCATTCCGAGCTCGGCTCGTATTCTGAATTGGAATTGAGCCACCGCTTCAATGAGCAGACGAAGGTCCGCGCGCTCAGCCATCCGCAGGGAGGATGCGCTTTCAGTCGCCCGCACAACGGAGAGAAATGGGACGTTGCGTGATTAAGAAGACAGAGGGAGATGGAAAAAGGCTAAAACAAATTTCGAAGGGCTTTACGTTTACTGCTGCAAGTTGGAAGCAAGGGTGCGGCGAGGGAGCGAAAGCAGCAATCGAGTCACTCTTTTCGGAGAGGCAACGGCGCGGCGCGTGCCTCTGAACTTGACGCGCTGTAGCAGGCACACCAACGGAAGAAAAATAAAAACCTTCAAACCAGCGGAGATGGCAGAACAACCCTTGAACCCATAACCAAACGCGCGCGACGCATGATACAGTGAACGCGGAGCCACCGCGCCACTCAGCAAAGAGAGAGGGGCGAGTAGCAGTCGCACTGTACTCTTCAATACATACACTAACACAGGTCGAGGCGAAAATACGAACTTGTAGAAAGAGTCAACAGATGTCGCGGCCAGTCCAGGAGCACCAGCTTTGCGCTGGTGCGAAATTTTGAACGCATGATAGAGAATGTACCGGTACGTCAGTGACACTGTGGGGGGGAAGCGTGAAGACGTGCCGGTACGTCCATGACAGCGAAAGGGACAAGGTAGAGTTAATTAAGGCACTTGAACGCTCAATCTTTGGTGGAAGTCGAACCCACTTGGATATAAGGGCGAACCGGCGATATCTCCAAGTTAGATTCTAATTGGCATCGGGAAGGTGGAGAGTCAAAACCACAACCTTTGGTGTTAAGACGAAGTTCATTAAGGCACTCGAACCCACAACCCAACATGGAGATATGGGCAAACTGGCCATATCTCCAAGTTGGATTCCAATTGACATTGTGAAGGATGAGAGTCGGACCCACTACCTTTGGTGTTAATTAAGGTGAAGTTAATTAAGGTATGCTTAATTAAGCTAGGGTTCATTAAAGCACTTGAACCTATGACCTTTGGCGGGAAAAAAATAATAGGAAGTTACAACGCCTTAGACTGAAAATGTCAAATAATGTAATGAATGTATCGTGAGCGGGCAGGCTTTTGCCTTCATCCTCTTTAGCGTATGCTAAAGTGACTGTCAGCTTTTTTTTCTTAATTTGGGCTGCCCCATTTTAAAAAAATGTGCAGTGCATCCATTCATTGGATATGATTGGCAATGTTCATTTGATTGGAAATCTTTTTTATAAGTGTGTAATTGGAGATGATATGTTGCATATGTTAGGATGATTATTATGATAAACATTGTATCCCCATGCCATCCATGAAACGCAAAACCTTATGGGCACGTCGTCTGACGCATGAAGTGGCAATCTCGCTGCCAACCACAATGCCGAAAGATACCACAACACAGTATGTCTTGTGGTAATCACTGCACGGCAGTTTAAACTCCACAGCAACCACCACTATCCATGGTATCGTGGCTGCAACTTAGTTGTAATGGCTATCCATCAAGCAGATTTATTAAGCAGCCACGCTCAATGTGAAGGTGTCTGTTGTAGATGGGGTGCTATCGCTTCAGTGTATTTACAACTACATGCCCATGGTATCACCTTGGCACATCCATTCTGGGAGATTGGCCAGGAATGGACACACACCAATGTCAGACACACGTTGCCAAAGTTGTGTTGTGTTTTCGGGCACATAGCCAGTGGCACCATACCTAGTGACATAAGTTGTCTACTAGTCCAGCCAGCAGCATGTTGCCTCTTCAGGCACAAACCCAGTGGCCCATGTTGTCTGTTTGGCAAAACAGCAGCCAGCACATACCTAGTAGTCAAAGCTAGTAGACAACTTGGCTCACTGGGCTTGTGAAAGAGGTTAGATACCGCACACTGGGTGAAGTTCCCAAAGAATGCTAATCGCATTTATTTATTTATTTGTTTATTTATTTGTTTGTTTGTTTGTTGAACCTTACAGGCCCAAAGGGCATTGTGCAAGGGGAGTTACAAGACCAAAATGAATAACAATGAACAGGGGGCCAACATTAGGCATCGCATAATTACAAAACATTACAAAATTAATCAGAATTAACAAAATAAACAGACAATGTGGAATATAAATATATGTAGACACACACAAAAAATATAACTACATAAAAGAGAGAAGCCTAGCATGGTACAAAATATACATGGATTCTCCTAGCAGTACAAGCTATACACATGCTCATGGAAAGAAGCATGATTTGTTAATGATGCAGTCAAATCGGGAAGATAATTCCAGAGTGATGTCACGCATGGGAGTGCAGGCGAATTGAAAGCTTTTGTATCACAGAAAATGCGTGAAAAACTAACATGATTATGCAAATGCTTAGGCGTGCGCAGTGGAGTGCTAAGCGGCAGGGGCAAAGGCCTGTCTTTGTACATGTACTTGTGTAACAAGCACAGAAGCGAGACTAAGCAGCTATTTTCTAAAGGCATGAGAATGTTTTCATTTTTTCATTTCACACATACTGGGTTGGTAGTTATAGTTGTTGGAGATAAACCTTGCAGCTCTGTTTTGTATTGTATCTAATTTTGTGATCAGATAGCTCTGGTGCGGCGACCTTATCAGAGATGCAAATTCAAATTCGGGCACACATAGGTTACGTAAGCTCATTTACGGACACGAGCAGGCAATTTTTTCAGGTTCCGGCAGAGATCATCAAGTGAGCGGGAGGCTTTAGCACAGACAGACATAGTATGGTCAGACTAGGGCAGGTTTGATGTCAAATGAATGCTGAGGTATTCGCATTGAAAAGTGTGTATGCGCCATTGGATGCTCCATGCTCCAGCTTACGTAGATGCTTCCCTCAGTTGGAGAGAGCACTTCCTCTCTGGACTGATGTGCAGGGGTACAAAGGGACGTGCAACAGTTTCTGCAGTGCTTTTGCAGGGAAGGTGGGGTGGCTCATGCGTAATTATGCTACTCCAACAAGCACTACAACAACGACCAGTGAGCTCTCTTTAGAAAGGTCTAAAGTATGTAATTTTGAGCAACAAAGTAGTGTCAGTAAGTGAACCTATGTTCTGCTTTCCAAACAATAGACTACTACATCAAACCTGTTAAGTGTAATGTTGGCTAATAGATGCGTCTAAAATGCACAGACCTCTTAGTAAAAAAAAAGAAAACAAAAACAAATGCACTTATAATAATATTCAAGTACCAAGAAAATTCCTTTGTTATAACCAAGTTACACAAAAAAAATACTGAGGAGACAGTCATCAGAGAATTTTATTTAGACAGAAAAGAGTACAGTGGAACCCACTTGTAACATTACTGGTTTTAACAATACTCAGTTGCAACAGTGAGCAGCAACGGTGGTGAACTCTTGCGTGTATTCTGTGGTCTGCCTACAGTTATGTTCCCATGCTGTGGTATTGCTTATAACAATTAAATCTGGCTACTGGGTGTCTCCTCCAAAAGAAAAGGAACGCGCAATCATGAAAAAAAAGAGAGAGAGAGAGCTGCTGCTATGGCCTGTGTGCCACTGTCCAATCTTCTTTCCACCCCCTGAAACATGAGTCGACAACGCTGATGGGGTTTGGCGAGGGCTGTCCACTCGTGTTTCAGAGGGATGAACAAAAGACAGAGGCAGAGAGGTATGGAGGTGAGTGCAATGGCTCACATCGTTATATTAGGTCGTTATAAGTGGGTTTGACTGTACAATCAATTAGTGGCCTGGGAACATTGTAGTAAGTGGTTCATTTTACCATAAAACACACACAATCGTTCATGGTGCCATGGCTGTTTTTTGTTGTATCTAATATTTTGTTAAAGCAGGTATTGTCATAAATGAGTTCAAATGTAGCTCATGATTTTCAACAGCTTCCTTGGTTTTTTCATGTGTCTAATATTTGGCCTCCCCTTTCTTTGGGCCACTGAGTATGGACCACTTTGACACAAGGGGCATAGAAGACTTAAATTTATTTGCATATGTTTCGCATTTATGTCTGCTTCCACCTCTCCTTGCCATTCTTCTCTCGACGAACATCAAACATCACCTTTGTCCTTGTGACATTTCTGCTTCGTCGTCTCACATTGTATATCCACGTGAACTGCTACTTGCATTTTGGCATAGCTTGTGAACAGTGTAGTACATGAAC